>NC_139154.1:0-600000 GCF_964270905.1 Leucopleurus acutus | reverse complement strand
GCATGGATTTACAAAAACAGTGTCAGGAAGGCTAATGCTGCATGAGCTGAGGCTTCCCCAAATGGTCAAGACAACTAAAAGGATTTTTTTTTTTTCCTGCGGTACGCGGGCCTCTCACTGTTGCGGCCTCTCCCGTTACGGAGCACAGGCTCTGGACGCGCAGGCTCAGCGGCCATGGCTCACGGGCCCAGCCGCTCCGCGGCACGTGGGATCTTCCCGGACCGGGGCACGAACCCGTGTCCCCTGCATCGGCAGGCGGACTCTCAACCACTGCACCACCAGGGAAGCCCTAAAAGGATTTTTAAAAGTTATTTTTGGTGTGTGAGTAAGAAGAACAAGGAAGGGCTAGGCCCGCTCTTGTGCCTGTGAATCCCCTGGGAAGGAAAATGCTCTTCAGACCAAAGAGAAAAGAAAAGGAAGAGTAGATACAGATAAGAGGAAAGTGAAACCAAGCTGGGTGGGAGACTTTAAGAAACTCTAAATTCCAGTTTTCCCAGCCAAGGGATCCCACTGACACATTCCTCACACCTGCCAGTGATCCTGGAAGAAACTTGCCGTCAGGAGAAGGTGCCAACAACAGGTGAGAAAAGAGCAAGTATCACCCCCAACTTTGGGAACACTGGGTGAGTTCAGTCCGTGTGAGAGCCCTGAGTGGGTAACCAAAGGGACCTCAAGGAGTCAGGTTCAATGAAGGCCATCAACCCATCAACACACAACTAATCTTAGTGCTTTGTGTTGTGTGGTCACGGGACCAGGAGGTAAGGATGTCACAAACTCAAGGGCTGCAGGTCAAATCTGCCACAAAACAAATCTGTTTTGTTTGGCTTTTATGTTTGTTTTGCCAATGTTAAAAAAAAAAATCAAATTTCACATGAAACCCAGATTTTCTTGAAGGTCCACACTCCTGCCCGGCAACCTCGTCTACAACTGAGCACTGACTACTGCTCCAGCTCACCCCCCGCCACATCATTTGCACTGCCTTCTTGAAACCCAGGCCAGGAGTCAGGGATTATTTATTAATTGCCTGAATTAATTATCACTTCATTCATTTGTATTCCTTGCCAAGGCCCTGGGTTTGCGAATCAGGTTGCAGACACTGAAGTTCCACAAGGCTGGCTGTGACCCCTTTGAGGGACAGCTATGGAAAATGACAGGCTGAATGGGCTGGCTCACCAATGGCTGAATGGCCATGCCCCACTCAGAGTAAGAGTGGTGTATCGACTGCGGGGCGGGGGGTGGGGGGGGTCTGTAGTGGCCTGCCACAGGGCTCTGTCCTCGGAACTGTCCTGTTCAACAGATTTATTGATAATGATAGTGAAGGCACACTTATTAAATAGAGAGATGTTGAAAACAGGAGGGATAAAACTACGTTAAGTGAAAGGACCAGGTGCCAAAAGGTCAAGAGGCAGGAGAGAAAAAGATCTAACAGGTAAATAGGGTCCTAAGCCACATCTGTGCAAATTAAAGATGGAAGAAGCACATAACAATGGCAGCAGTGCACATGAAAATGTCTTAGAAATCAGGAGGGATAAAAGACTTGCTGATGGGGGACTTCCCTGGTGGCACGGTGGTTAAGAATCTGCCTGCCAAGGCAGGGGACACGGGTTCGAGCCCTGGTCCGGGAAGATCCCACATGCCGCGGAGCAACTAAGCCCCGTGCACCACAACTGCTGAGCCTGTGCTCTGGAGTCCGCGTGCCACAGCTACTGAAGCCTGCGTGCCTAGAGCCCGTGCTCCGCAACGAGAAGCCACCACAATGAGAAGTCTGCGCGCAGCAACAAAGAGTAGCCCCTGCTCACCGCAACTAGAAAAAGCCCACGTGTAGCAACAAAGACCCAACACAGCCAGAAATTTAAAAAAAAAAAAAACGACTTATTGATGGTATACGCAATATGATGTGATCTGACAGCTTCAAAAGGTCTTATTACTCAAGGTTTCTTCAAACTTTTTTTACTACAAACCACAGTAAGAAATACATTTTACACTGTGATCCATTATATCCTTATATATATGACAAGTTTGTAAAATAGTATTTCCCCTTACTAGATACACAAACCCCTCCCTCCCTCTTTCTTGCAGGTTGCAACAATTTAAGTTGATTTCACAGTCTACTAACAGGTCCCAACCCATTTGCAGTTGGACACACACAGATAGGAACTGACCGGAACAGGACAGGCAGCACAGGCAGCAACAGCCCTGCTCTGCCTGGCCAGTCCCTACCTGAACACAGGCTTCCCTCTGGCGAAAAAGGAAGCAGGACAGTTCAAAACCATAAGAGGAACAGGTCCCTTTTGGTTCTGAAGAAGACAAAACTCAAGAAGACCTTTAAACATCTGAGGGCCTATCATTTGGGGAAAAAATTAAACTTGTTTCAGGTGGCCCCAAGAAGTGGAAGAAGAGAAGACTTAGGCTCAATTTAGGAAAAGTTTTAATACTGAGAGATACTAAAAAATACACTGAAATCCTGTCCCCCTACCAAGCAGGGGGTATTGAAAAGGAAACCGAGCAGTTATTTGATGATTACTGGCAAGGCGCAGGACGATGCTGGCGGAGGATGGAGGCTAGTCTAGGTGCTTGCAAAGTCCCAGCTAGACATGCCCCAACCCTAAAGCCCTCCACACTTTATATCCCTTACTTCTCACTCCCCTCTGGGCTGCAGCAAGCACCGCTCTGAGGGTGCTCCTTGAAGTTTGGTCTCCAGCTGCCTCTAGCCCCTGGAATACGCTACAGGCCCACTGAGAGCAGCCTGGATAAAACAGACCAAACTCCCCATCCCACCTCCAACAGCTCCATCCCCGACTCCTATTCCCACGAGTGTCCCCAACCCCAACATCCTCCACGTCCTTCTAATGTGACCAGTCACCAGGTCCAAACAATTCTAAACGTGAGTGCCTCTCTGTTCTATCTCCTCCCTTTCCCTTCCTGCCCTCCTAATTGGGACCTTGGTGTGCGTACACACTTTTTAATTGTCCAACTTGACAGGAGCTCCCCAGCCCCCCACAGTCTTTTCTCCACCCTACGATCTGCCTGTGGATCACATCCCTCCCTCGAGACTCCCAGCACCAACTTCACAACACTTCCTCATACGCCACCCTTGCTCAGCCTTCAGAATTTAATAAGAGTGCCCTCTGCACGCCCCCACTACTTGGCAGGTGTGGCAGAGTTTACTTTCCAAAGATGGACACCACAACCCCTCCACCCACATGCACTTCTCCCATGGAGAGGTGGGGTCTACGTTCCCTCCCTTTAAATCAGGGTGAGCTCGTCACAATGGTCAAAGTGCCATTGTCATGATTTTCAAAGCTAGATCATAAAAGATAATACAGCTTCTGCCTGATTCTTGGGGACACCCACTCTTGGTGCCCAGCTACCACACTGTGAGGAAACACAGGCCATGTGGAAAGGCCACGTGAAGGTGTCCGTGGACCTTTTCAGCTGAGGTGCCAGGTAACAGTGGGCATCAACCTGCCACACGAGTGAAGGAGCTCTGCAAGGATTCCAGCCCAGCTGTCCAGTTACCTCTAGCTTTTGAGACTTCCCAGCTGAGGCCCTACACATCAAGGAGCTGACACCAGCTACCCACACTATTTCCTTCCTGACTTCCAGGGCCAAAGACTCAATGAACATAATAAAATGATAGCTGTTTCATGCCACTAAATTTTGTGGTGGTTTCTTACCCTACAACAGACCAGACTGTGTATTTCAGGAGCATCAAGAAGTTTATAAAGCAAAAGGCAAGAGACAGACCCATAAACAAACAAATGCCCTGGAGCATACTGGCACCATGAGAGCAGTCTACCCAGGGCCTGGGGCACAGGGGCCGCTTCTCTCTGGGAAGGTGGACGTGTCTGTCAAGAAAGGTTTCACCTTGAAGAAACCTTCAGGACGAGCCTTGGAAGATGGGTAGGTATTTTGGAGGAGGGGAAGGAGGAGGAATTCTAGATGGAGGGACTCACATAGGCAAAGGCACAGAATCATGAGAAGGCCAGGTAGGCCGGGGGAAGGGTGAGCTGCTGGGCACATCCTGAGCGTGAAGCATGGGGAGGGCAGATGTGTGGCTCAGAGCATGAACACACAGGAGCAAATTTACGTTTCAGGAGGGGCGCTCAAATGACTTCACAGAGCACTGACTGCAGACTTCAAGGCTGGTGGCGTGAAGACCAGTTAGGAGACTAATGCCACTGTCCAGATCAGTGATAATAAGGGCCTGAACTAAAACAACATCAGAGAGATGGGAATGAAGTGTGATTATGGAAGCAAATGATTAGATGTAGGGGGTGAGACAAGGAACAAAATAACCGCCTCCTGATAAAGTCCTCCTGGACCAGTCCTGCTCACCACAGGTCTGAACCAGATCCTACACGGTCACCACATACAGCCACCTTCTGCTGGGGAAACTTTTCTAAGAGAGGATGACCAGTTACACTATAAAAACTCCTAAGGGACAAGGCTTCCATCACATCTTCAGAATCTGACAGAGTGCTCAGTATGTGCTCAAAATGGTCTGCTGCTTCTTCCTCTGGGGACCTACTGGTACAAGCCTCTTCACCCCTGGACTGTGAGAGGCTGCCAGCTGAAGCTCTGGGCAGAGTTTGCAGTCCTCCTCTCTAAGGCGCCTGTCACGGTGCACACACGTAGAGGTCTGCAAAGCTGCCAATGCCATCAGCAACTGATCTTGAACGACCTGCACCCCCATCTGCCTCCACAGAGAGGCCCACCAAAGGTGTCGGTGCCGCCCCTTCTCAGAGCCCCCTTCCAGGCACAGAACCCCACCCTGCCCTCACTGGGACCCGCACACTCAGTCTTACCAGGTCTCTTCTCTGCTTTCACTAGGAAAGCTCCAGCCCATCCCAGGCTTGGTGTGGACAGGTTGGGGGTATGCTCCCCTCACCAAGCGGTGGGCAGCAGGGGTTTGTCACTGGAAGACAGGCAGAGTAGATGCCCTTCTACCGCCAAGAGACCTAACCCCTCACCTACTTCATGAAGGGTTGGCATGTATGTACAGCATCGCCACCTGCAGAAGACTCCAGGTCTTCCTCCAGGGGCCCAGGAACCCTTCTGGAATTCGTCCCTGTACCCTGCTTGGTCAGGACTCCCAAGGTCCCACATCCCTCCTCCTCTACAGGCTGCTCCTTTCTAAGCTCCCCATCCCCACAGCTGGTCCCTCAGACAATCTGCAGGTACCCAACAACAGCAACAGCCTGCCTCCCCACCCCAGGGGCTCCAGAGCCCCCTGGATGTCAGGCAAGGCTGAAGAAGTGTGGAACTCCACCCCCAAACACCTCATTTTATCCACAACACAATGAGAGGCGTGGAACTAACACCAGGTTTTCCGAGTCTTTCCTGACTCTCAGAATGCCAACACATGAAACCAGATCAGCAATCCTCTATGAAAGGGAAATGGAAGGAAGGCCGGAAGATAAAGGCTACTACTGTGAGAGATCAAAGTCCTCATTCACCATCCTTCTTAGGGCCTCTGGGAAAGGGGATATTAGAAGAGGCAGAGTCCCAGGGTCTGTCCTGCTGTTCAGCAGTTATACACCGTGTTGGAAGAAACATGTCCAAGAAGGTGTTTTTAGCCAGGATGAATAAGCCTGCAGGCAGGCTCCACAAAGGCCAGTGGCCAGGAGGCAGGGCCAATCTGCGGCACATCCTCTACAGAGGCATCTCCAAGAATGAATTCTCATGGGACTCCAGGATAAGAGTGGCTGCTCCCCAGCCGGCTGGCCAGCAAATCCCAACCCCGCACTTTCCCAGCTGCCCGCACCACCACCTCAGCTCCTCTGCTCCTCCAGCAGCTGTTCAACGGCTGCTTTCCAGCTCCATCCTTTTCCCCAGCCCTAGAGTTCAGCAGCCACCTCCGCATAAAACCAATTCCTTCCTTCCCTCCCCTAAATGGATGGCCCCACTCCGCCCCCCAGTAGCACAGGGGTTGTATTTATGGCATTTTCTGTCTAGAGTTGATCAATTATTCATCTCTTCAGAGAATTCTCCCCTCCTGGGATTTATTGATGATACAAATCTATTAAGTAGGGAAAGAGACCTTTTTAGGGGAACCCTTTCAAAGGATGCACACATCTGCTTGTTTTTGCAGGAGTGAATGTGAGAGAGAGAGTGTGTGTGACTGTATGTGTGTGTGTGTGAGTACACACGTTGGCTAACCCAGTCCCTTGTCTACACTCTCCACATCTGAGCTCTCTCTGTAGACGGCAAATCTCAGAAAGTTATACCTAACTTCTAGAGACTGTCATGTGTAGCAGTGGGTGTCCTTGTGTGAGTGGCAGGAGGTAATGTTTCATGTGGTTACTACGTACATACCAATAACATATTTTAAAATCTAACTTTTTTCCTACTACAGAATGAACAGATACAGCAAAGCTCAATGGTTGGGGTGATGCTCATGAAGAAGCTGAAGCAAGGCCTAATTCCCTGAGGTCATCGTATCTGGCGGAAGCACAGGACTGTGACTGTTCATGCCCCCGATCTAAGAGTAATTAATGTGGTTTCGGGGAAGAAAGGAAAAGAAGAGAAGCGACTCGGAAAAGTCTCTACGTAACTATGATGCAGTATTCTTATGATAGGCCGAGTATCATGCTAATCACGGTACACTCATTAACCTTCTCCGGTCTCATAAACTCCCAGAAGGCAGAGGCTCACCTCCACAGATGAGGACACAGTATCAGATAGCAATCCAAAAGAGCAGACATTTTTAACCGCTCTCAATCTCACTTACGGAAACGCAAACAAAATAAATAAGACAACAGAAGAAATATTAAAATTATATGTGCCAAGGATTCTCCCCGAAGCATTCATGGTAAAGAATTACAAATAACCTAAGTGCCCCAACAATAGGTGAATGGTTTTAAAATGTTTCTTTTCATGAAAAGAGAATGCGGAATAAACATAAGTAAAAAAATACTCAACTTCATTAGTAAACAGAAACATAAAATAAGACAGCTGTGAGAGTCCATTTTATATCCATTACAGAGAATTTAAGAGCAAGTATGTTTAGTGGAAATCTTGCCGCCACCACTTACTAGCTGTGTGACCTTGAACAAGTTAATTAACCTCTCTGTTCTTCATTTTTTAATCTGTATATCTGGGGTTAAAAGTTGACCTCTCTATGCCTCTGTTTCCTCATCTGTAAATCGAGGATTAATAACAGTATCTAACTTCACAGATGGTCATGAGGATTAAACAAATTAACATATGAAGAACACTTACAGGTACAAGCACCAAGAAAGGGTATTTTAGTTTGATACCAAGTGCTAGTGGGATTTAGCAGGAACTTTTTCTTATGAACCACTGGCAGAGGGCAAAACAACCATTTTGGAAAGGTCTGTGGTGCTATCTTTTAATGGTAAACATGCACATACCCTATGATTCTAGTCCTAGAGACACGCTGCATATGTGCATCAGGAAATGTGTACACAAATGTTCATAGCAGCATTACTCATAAAAACCAAATTGTGGAAATATTCTAAGTGCTTACCAACCACAGAATGGACAATGGAATATTATACAGCAGTGCAAATGAATGAACCATAGGAACATGAATGAATCTCAGAAACTACACTGAGTAAAAAAAAAAAGCAAGCCTCAAAAGACTGTATATAGTTGACCAATTCTAAAAAGCTCAAAAAAAAAGCATATATAAAAGTATTGTGTAAGAATACAAACACATGTAATTAAAACTTTTTTAAAAAGGAAGGGAATGATAAACACAAAAGTCAAGGTAGTGGTTGCCTCTGGAGGTGAAGAAGGGGGACAGGGTTGGGGAAACATCCAGGGAGTTTCAGTGATGTTAGCAACATCCTAGCTGTTAATGCAGGTAGGGAGTTTACATGTGTTTATTATTATGCTTTATATTGCAGTATGTTTAACATATATGAAACACTACGTCAAGTATATGTTTCAAATAATACATAAGAAAAATTATAATATTCCATCAGTAGATATATGACTACTTAAAATGATAAAGAATGAAAACACAGGGAAATGTCTTCAATAAAAAAAGAAACTCAAGAATGTACTTACACTCATAAATAGATGCTTTCTGAGGGTTTTTATGACAGGGGAAGTGTTTACACTACTTGAAGTGGAAAAAAACAGGATTTGAATTATTGCCCAATTTAAGAATCCAATTCTGTTAACAATGCATGTTTGTGCACACAAACAAAACAACAGGAGGAATTATGCAGAAATGTTAACAGTGCTCATCTCTGGGTAGCAGAGAATGGGTATATTCTCGTGTTCACAGTCTCCAGAATTTATTGTAGGTATTACATTTTTATTTAGGGGGGAAAGCTTAAGAATAGAGTACCTACAACACACCTGAAAACCCTGCACAAACTATACGGGCCTCTGAAGAAAAACTGGAGCCTCACGGAGAGGAATTCGTGGGTGCATTTTCTTCTTGCTATTTCTGTTGCGAGAGAGAGAGAGAGAGAGAGAGAGAGAGAGAGAGAGAGAGAGAGAGAGAGCGAGCGCGAGAGAGAGAGCGAGAAAGAGAGCGAGAGAGCGAGAGAGCGAGAGAGCGAGAGCGAGCGAGAGAGCGAGAGCGAGCGAGAGAGAGAGAGAGAGAGAGAGAGAGCGAGAGAGCGAGAGAGCGAGAGAGAGAGAGAGAGAGAGAGAGAGAGAGAGAGAGAGAGAGAGAGAGAGAGAGAGAGAGAGAGAGATCGAGCGCCCGCGCTGAGCAGCCCTCTGGGAGGGAGACTGGGTCTGGCTGAGGCGGGGTGCCAAGCCTGAGATACCCCACCCATGAGAAGTCCTCTGTAAGTCACTGTGCCCAGCACAGCCCTACCAGGCCGACCCCTGCAGCAACCCCTCGCCCCCCAAGCAGCTTGCTCCTCCCCACAGCGACCCCGGCGGGGGCGGGGTGAAGCCGAGCCCAGCCGGCTCTCCAGACGGAAGCCCCTGCCTCAAGCAGCAGCCCAGCACGAGGCCAGCGGGAGGAAATGGAGCCGACCACATCTGAGGCCTGGCGAAAGGTGCGGCAGCTGCCTCGGAGGCCGCCAGCGCACGAGAACCAGAGAACCAGGTCAGGATGCAGAGGCGGCCCTTCAGCCAGACAGCGAGACAGCCCGTCTTCCCCAGCGCGCGCACACACACACACATACACACACCCTGCACACACCCCCCACACACAGCGCCACAGCCACCGAGACCATCGCCCAAGCCACGCAGCGCGTGTCCCACAGCCAGAAAAGCCCCCATCAGTCCCCACCCCGGCCGCGCAAGCCCCCGGCTCCACCCACCCAGCTGCTCGTACTCAGTTCTTACCACCCACCTCCTACCCCCAAAGTCTGAAAAGCTAAGGAAGTGAGAAACTTTGCCAACAGCACAGTCCACTGACAGAGAGCCAATCCTTGACTAATAGCTCCATGCACTCTCCCTAAAGGTGCCCCAAACCCCATAAAACCTACGGGCAGTTCCGGTGTGTCAAAAGGACCAGCGCTAGAGGACGATGATGAGAGCACAGCTAACAGTTCTGAGTGCTGGGTACTGTCCTCTGCATTAAGAAAGCACTTTCATGTTTAAACAGAACCTTTTCAAGTCTTCCAACAACCCAACCCCCATTTTAGTGGATGAGCAACTGAGGCATGGAGAGGTTAACTAACTTACTCCAAAGGCTGGAAATGGGTGAGTGGCAAAGGCTAAATCTAACATGGGGCCTACAGTGGATGCCCATGGCCTCCTAGCTACCAGGGTTCTAGTCTTTCAGAGAATGAGTTCCCACATTTGCAGGAGAGTCTCAATAACTATGGATTTCAGCCTCCTACTTGAACCCCTGTTGAGTGAGTTTGCCCTCATCCATTCCTTTCTCAAAGACTCGAGAGGACTTAAGTTTTTCTCATTCAAAGAAATGAATCTTTAAGCCAACACCCAAAAATCTGTAGGAAAAGTAACTTTTGACAGAGGAGGCTGGTGGAGGCCAGTCGTAAGACAGTCTTCACATAGTGGGCTAGGAAATGGAAAAAGGGGGAAGCTGACATTTAGGGAAGCCAGAAGGCAGGAAATTGGGGAGTGCAAACAAGTTCTATTTATCCTAAACCCCTGGAAAAAAATCACACAATACATCTCAGTGTAAAGTCTTGTTATCTGCAGTCACTGCAGGTCTGTTAGCCCAGATAACTGAAAGATGCCAGTAACCTGGGTTCTTGTACATGTTCATCTGAAAGTCCTGTCTTCAATGTTGGGAAAAAAGGGAAACAGGAACCTCAGCCTTTCCTCGTCCATTTTCTCCTTCCTGAGGTCAGGGGTGATGAGGAAGTCGGTAGGAATCCCCCTCCGTCTCTGTGGCAGACCCCCATTCTCCCACCCACCCCCACACCTCCTTCCCTAGGTTTTTGTGACGCTGCTGGATCCTGGTCCTCCTTTGTCCCCTCCACAGAGCTGCTCTCCACCCTTCCGCACTCACCCTCAGCCCTCCTGGAAACCTCACCTACACCCAAGGTTCCACTGCTCAGCCTGCACCAATAACCCAAAAGCTTCCTTTCTCCTGGACTGTTCCGCAAGCTCCTGCCCTGCTCTCCAAGCAGCACATGTTTCCACTTGGGTGCAACTTAAGTCCAACACACTTAAAACCTAATCCAGCACCTGTTCCCCTTTTCCAGCAACTCTTCCTCTGGACTTTCCTTTCTTAAAACTCATGTAAAGAGTCATTCTCTTGAGTATCCTGGCTCAAACCTTCGGTCACCTTTGAAGTCCTCCTCTTTGTTTCCCTATGCAAGCAGACCCTAGTCCTGTCAACTGCTCCTCTGGACAGTACTGCAGATCTGCCTTCTTTCAGTTCTCTCCTTACTTATCTCTCACAGGGACAATCAATCGTAGGAGGCTCCTTGACTGGCCAACCCACCTCTGCTTTTGCCCCAGCACATCACCCTCAGAATCAGATTCAATCCACTAAACCTTGAGCCCACATCCCCCAACTCCCAGGCCAGGGTGCCCACTAATTCACTACTTCAATCTTCTCTTTTGATACGACAGAAATAAACGAGTACATAAGCAAATAAATAGACAGATAAATGTATCAAGGGCAATAAAGACCTTTGCATCTCATAGTGCTGCTCCTGGGAACTTAAGTTTATAAATTTGCACTTCAAAAAATATTTTCTACACTTTAGTGAAAACTGAAAACTCAGGATGAGGGGAACAGTTTAGTAAATTATGATACAACTCAGTGGAATATCATACACCCATGAAAACCCAAAAATTATGAACACCAGGGAAAATATTGGGTGAAGTGGCAAGTAAACACCATACTGTATGGACTATGTAAAACCATGCATGCAAATGATAAAAGAGGGAAAGCAGGGTTTTTAAAGTGAAAATAGCTATAGTAGCCCCGAAGAATTATGAAATTTCACCTGCAGATGCTATCAGCACATTTTAACAGTCATACATTTCATATATGAATATATAAAATTATGCATTCATTTATTTATCCCTCCAACAAATATGTACTGAGCACTTACTATCTGAGTGTCAGTTTTAGGCACTGCGGATACAGCAGTGACTGAGCAGTCCCTGCCTCATGGACAGACTTTTTAGATGTTTGGATTTGTCTTGGGTTCCATTCAAAGGTAAGTTCCTTCAGGGCAGAACACGTACCACTATCTCTAAAATGTGTGTAGCAGTATAAATCTGTCACGTACTCTGTGACTTTGAGTATGTGATGAAAGCAATGAAAACTGATATTAACTGTAAGTTTATCTCTAAGTGAAGCTGCCCTTGGTGTAATTACTGATAGAATATCAAAGGCATACTAAAACTCATTATAGAGCCAGGGAAAACCCTGGTAGATGACCCAAGAGAATACAGAAAGATCATAATAGAACGACAAGGACAGTAAAGAACAGTTGTAGAAGATACTGAGAGAGATGGAAGAAAAGAAACTTCTGTCATTGCAAAGTGAAAAATGAAGAGGTAGGGACCTCCAGGGTGGCGCAGTGGTTAAGAATCCGCCTGCCAATGCAGGGGACACGGGTTCGATCCCTGGTCCGGGAATATCCCACATGCTGTGGAGCAACTAAGCCCATGCACCACAACTATTGAGCCTGTGCTCTAGAGCCCGTGAGCCACAACTACTGAGCCCGCAAGCCACAACTACGGGGCCCGTGTGCCACAACTGCTGAAGCCCGCACGCCTAGAGCCCATGCTCCGCAACGAGAAGCCACCACAATGAGAAGCCTGCACAGCACAATGAAGAGTAGCCCCCACTCACCACAACTAGAGAAAGCCCGCGCACAGCAACGAAGACCCAACGCAGCCAAAAATAAATAAGTAAATTAATTTTTTTTAAAAAATGAAGAAGTAAAAACAAGAAATTCAAAACAAAACAAGAAACTCCCACTTCCCAGAGATGACCATAGTTTACATCTGGCACCTTTTTTCTCCTATGCAATGTACACAAAGTTGGGGTCACTGAGTATATCTGGGTTTTTTAAAATGATAACTTCTTCCCTACTGTATCATAAGTATTTTCCCATAGCGTTAACTCTTCTTCAAGAATTTCATTTCTAATAATCTTACTGCTTTCCCTGGCACATATATAGCACATGTACAGCCCCTGATGTTGAATATCTAGTTCTCTCACATTTTGCTACATTCCCATGACACATACTAACTGTCAGAGTAGTTTCTTTCCTCCTTCTCCCACCTCTATTTGGGCCTGTGATTCCTCTGAGGACAGGGATGGAATACTGGGCACTAAGTCAGGGCTCTGGTCCGCTAAATGGATGGATTCTAACAGCCCCAGAGGCTGTATATGTAACAACCTTGATAAGAACGGTAGGATTTCACTCACATTAGCACAAGGGTTTCATCTCATTTGGGTGACAACTTAGAAGGTATCTCTAGTCTGCCTTTGGGGAGGAATATTATGCAGCGATGAAATGGAATGAAGTACTGATACATGCTACAACATGGATGAACCCTGAAAACATTATGTTAAAGGAAAGAAGCCAGACACAAAAGGCCACGTTATATGATTCCACTTACATGAAATGTCTAGGGACTTCCCTGGTGGTCCAGTGGTTAATAATCCGCCTTCCAATGCAGGGGACACAGGTTCAATCCCTGGTCGGGGAACTAAGATTGCACATGCCACGGGGCAACTAAACCCGTGTGCCACAACTAGAAAGAAGCCTGCACACCACAACTGCTGAGCCCACGTGCTCTAGAGCCTGTGCGCCACAACTGGAGAAGCCTGCATGCCACAACTAGAGAGTAGCCCTCAATGAAGAGCCTGCACACTGCAACGAAGACCCAGCATAGCCAAAATTTAAAAAAACAACAACAATGTCCAAATTAGTCAAATTCATAGAGACAAAAACATTAGTGGTCGCCTAAGACTGAGGGGATTGGGGGAAACAAAAAGGGCGTGAATGCTAGTGGGTAAAGTTTCTTTTGGGGATGACAGAAATGTTCTTAAATAGGTAGTGCTGACAGTTGACCAACTCTGTGAATATACTAAAACCACTGAATTGTACACTTTAAATGGAGAAATTGTATGTTATGTGAATTAAATCTCAATAAAACTGAAATTTAAAAAAAAACCTTTAGAGAAAACCTTCATTTCTATCTCTGTAAGAAGCTTCAAGACAAAAGCAGAAAATGAATACTTGCTCCAGGAGGGGAGAGCTGAGCTGGTGAGCCCACCCCAAAGGTGGAGGGAAAAGGATGGAGGAATGACAGGAATATCGTAAAAAAACTCTTCTTAGTAACTCCCTCACATAAGTGTTTATCACTCCTCTTATTTCCTCATTGGGTTACAAATGAAAGTGAAAACAAGAGGCCTTATCTCAGGGAAAATAGTGGTAGTCAAGATGGGGAGACCACCTCCCACTCCACTGCCAAGTTTTGAAGGGAAAGACCCCTTAGGACAGCAGGGTTATAACTTCTGAGAGGAATGGCAATCAAGCTGGTGTGGCCATGAGCTCTGGGTTGAGGAAGAAAGAGATGAGCTCTGAAAATGCATATGCCAAGGTCCCCCAAACCAAGAACCATTGACATAAAACCTGCTGAGCAGCTGAACAGAGTCACAGATGAGTCAGACAAGAAATGTAGGATGGTTCAAAAGGTCCTTATTATTCTAAAAAAGGGCGGGGGAGAAGTTTGCAAGAGATTCAGTAAAATAACAAATAAGATAAAGAATATGTATTAAGCAATTAGTATGCCCTTAAAAAGCTAAGGTTTTTAGTTGTTTTTGTTTGTTTGTTTTTGCGGTATGCGGGCCTCTCACTGTTGTGGCCTCTCCCGTTGCAGAGCACAGGCTCCGGACGCGCAGGCTCAGCGGCCATGGCTCACGGGCCCAGCCGCTCCGCGGCATGTGGGATCTTCCCGGACTGGGGCACGAACCCATGTCCCCTGCATTGGCAGGCGGACTCTCAACCACTGCGCCACCAGGAAGCCCAAAAGCTAAGTTTTGTTGAAAAAAATGAATCATGTTTTTAATACCCACAATACAAGAGGGTGCTGCCACAGCAAGATAACTATCTGTTCCATGTCCCCCTTGTGATGCAAATGACCACTCCAGAACCTCCACAGAAGGACCTGGGGCCTGGTGACCTGCTAGCTCTGGCCAAGCCGTGGGACATATCCAAGGCTCCCACTTTTGGCTGTCTGGCCACTAACCCAAAAATTGCCAAAGGGGTTAATCCCACACCTCCAGCCCAGGTGTCACTCCTCAGAAAGCAGCCATGCCCCACCCAAGGCAGGGAGATCCTTGCTCTTCAGCCCTTTTCGCAAAAGGGAGTGGCAGTGGCAGTGGCTGCACCAGTTTTTCTGTTTGTAGAAAATGAGAAGCATATTTTTATTTGGCTTCAGTTATCAGAGCATTTTAGTGTGAATTATTTAGATATTTGGGGATTTTTTTCTACTTGACTCAGAGGCTGGACAAATGCTAACGTATATATAACACTTTCTACTTTCCAAGCATGTTCTAAGAGCTTTACATTTTTCATCCTCATAACCCCTTATTTTACACAAGAGAAAACTGACGCATAGGAGGTGAAGCAACTTGTCCTGAGGTAATGCTGGCTGGACCAGTTTTAAAGTCCCTCTCTCTCACCACCTCTGGCCATGATCCCTGGCCAACACCAAACCAGCTGGGGAAGGGGTGGAGAGGGGCGCTGTGGTCTGGCATTGCAGATAGAGGGGCAAAGGGAAGTGCAGAAGGCAGTTCCCTGGAGAACTGGGCCCCGTGCCACCTCTCTGCCTGGGGAGCTGGCAAATGAGAAAGTCCTAGGAGTTAAGTGATCACCTGAGCTGGAGGGGCATGTGACCAGGAGCACTTGAGCAGAGAGACCAGATTCCTAGCCCCAGCTCTTCTAAGACTGCCTGACAGTGAGTCCTGGACAAGTCATTTTATCTATCTGGGCCACTTGCTTTAAAAAAAAAAAAAAAAAAGTCAGGGAAAACTGAGATTCTGCTACAGACAAAAGGAGACTAAAAAAACCTGACCAATGAATATGTGTGATCTGGGGTGTTTCCCCCTACAAAAGAGGTAGTGACAACTGGCAAAATTTGAATAAGGTCTGCAGATTAGTGTTATTAGTGTTCACAAGATTAAGTCTACATTGGTGTTGCATCTATGTTAATTTCCTGATTTTGATCATTGCACTTTGGTTATTTATGTGATTTTAGAAATTCCACACTCAGGTATTTAGAAGTAAAGCGTGTCGCATTTGCTACTTACTTTCAAATGGTTCAAATAAAAATTATAGAGAAAGAGAAAAGAATACGGCAAATGTAGCAAAATGTTAACATTTGGGAATCTGAGTGAAGAGAATTCTTTGTACTATTCTTGCAACTTTTCTAAAACTCTGAAATTGTGCCAAAATCGAATTTTTTTTTTAAACTTATTTTTGGCTGCATTGGGTCTTCACTGCTGAGTGCGGGCTTTCTCTAGTTGCGGTGAGAGAGGGTTACTCTTTGTTGCGGTGCGCGGGTTTCTCATTGTGGCGGCTTCTCTTGTTGTGGAGCACGGGCTCTAGGTGCACGGGCTTCATCAGTTGTGGCACGTGGGCTCAGTAGTTGTGGCACACAGGCTTAGTTGCTCCGGGGCATGTGGGATCTTCCTGGACCAGGGCTCAAGCCCATGTCCCTTGCATTGGCAGGCGGATTCTTAACCACTGCGCCACCAGGGAAGCCCCAAAATATTTTTTAGAAGAGTTATGTTACTAGATGATCTCTAAGACTCTTCCAGTTTCTGTGAAAAGGTAACATTATCCGCATCTTACAGACGAGGAAGAGTAAACAGGGTGAGCACAGCTCCTCGGCAGCAGGAGGAAGGCTCTAGAACTCAGGTCTCTGATCAAGTCCTGCCCCGCCACCAGACCCCAAGTTCTCCCCACCGCTGAAGGACAGTGAGCCCCACACGCTACCCCAGGCACTGGATGAGAACTGCAGAGCAGAAGGCAAGTAAGAAATAGGACACCTGGGCAGTGTCAGGCTGGCTGTCGGGAGAATTGGAGAGCCTCAGGATGTGGGCTATTCCACTCCCCACCTAGACCCCTTCCCCCTACATGTACAGAGCACACCCCAGAGGGCTAACCTGAAGCTTTAGCAACACACACAAGCTCCAACAGAACACACAGGCTCATGTGGAGCACAGAATCACAGCCTGAGCTGACAAGCAGTACAGCCCTGGGAGGGCGGCCTTTGGCCCTCTCTGACCAAAAAGAACACAGCATCTGGAAATCTTAAGTCTCCTAAATAACTCTAGGGTCAAGAGGAAAAAAAAAATCAAAATCACAGTTACATTTATTTCCAATCTGTTTATGCTAGTTGTACTTGTTATGGTAAGTATGTACTTTAAACATCATTAATATATAATCTGATATGAATATAAAAATAGAGTTGTTTCTGTGGGAAAAAGGTCACAATTACAGATTTGAAGCTTAATTAATACCAATGAAAACATCAGCTATTAACAGAGAAAAATTCATGCTTCTATAATACTTTTGTTAAGTAAGAAGGTAAACAGAGGTTTCAATCCAAGAAGCTAGAAAATAAGAACTAAATAAAGGCAGGAAAGAGAAATCAGTAAAGACAGAAACAGCTGATTAGAAAACAAAATATAGTGGTATTTATAAATGACTCTAATAGATGGTTCACCAAAAGGCCAATAAAATAAGCAAACTTCTGTTGATGATTTTTAAAAGAAAACATAATAATTTACATTAGAAATGTAAAAAGAATATAACCATCATCAGTGATTAAGACATGAAGTACTTTACTAAAAAGTTTGAAAACATGGATGAAAGAATGATTTTCTAGGAAAGGGGTGGGAATATTAAAAATATTAATCAGGAAACAAGTAGAAATCTGTCAGAGAGCTACCCTCGAAAAAAGGCACCAGGCCCGGTACTTGTTTATTACATTATTTTTCTAGCTCATAAAAAATGCTGATCTTTCTTATTCTTTTTTCTTTTTTTAACATCTTTATTGGAGTATAATTGCTTTACAATGGTGTGTTAGTTTCTGCTTTATAACAAAGTGAATCAGCTATACATATACATATACCCCATATCTCCTCCTTCTTTGATCTTTCTTGTTCTTTAATTATCCCACATCCCTGTGAGGTAAGCGCTATCTCTCTGTTTTATAGACAAGAACTCCAAGGGCTCAGAAGGGTCAAGGCACTGTCTCTCAATCACCCAGCCAGATGTGGCCACAGCCTGACATCTCCAGGAGAAGGCCCAGAAAACTCAGTGTTTTAAAATGCTCCTTAAGAACCTCTGTGATCAGCCAGGTTTGGAAACTTCTGGCCCTTACTACTTAAAGTGTGGTCCAGGGAATTCCCTGGCGGTCCAGTGGTTAGGACTCTGCGCTTTCACTGCCGAGGCCTGGGTTCAGTCCCTGGTCGGGGAACTAAGATCCTGCAAACCTCGCAGCAGGGCCAAATAAATAAATAATAAAGTGTGGTTCAATGAACATCAGCAGTAACATCACTAGAGAGCTTGTTAGAAATGCAGAATCTCAGGCCCCACTCCAGACCTGCTGAATTAGAAAATGTATTGTACAGAAATTTCCAGGTGATTTGGATGAACATTAAAATGTGAGACGCATAGGTCAGGCCTATATCTGTCTGACCTTGTCCAATTCTTTTTAAAATATGCAAAAGCAGTGATTGTTCTTCTTGGAAAAACCAAAAACCAAAAAAACTGATAAACTACTAGAACTAGATTTAATCATACAAACATGTAAAAAAAAAAAGTTTGGCAAAGTAAAACAAAAACATTAAAAAAGTAACACACACACACACAAAAAAAGTAACAGACATTTGTAATATTTGCCAAGGTACAACAAAGCATTAATACCACTAACACAAATATAAAGCTCTCTTATGAATTCATAAGAAAAATCACACAAAAGAAAAACAGGCAAAGCAAAACAATATATTCACAAAGAAGTGCAGATCACAACTAAATATAGCAATAAAAATTTTGCAAATCAAAACATTTTACACCAATTTTTATACCAATTAAAAATAGCTTAGGGCTTCCCTGGTGGTGCAGTGGTTAAGAATCTGCCTGCCAAGGCAGGGGACCCGAGTTTGACCTCTGGTCCAGGAAGATACCACATGCCGAGGAGCAACTAAGCCCGTGCGCCACAACTACTGAGCCTGCACTCTAGAGCCCATGAGCCACAACTACTGAGCCCACATGCCACAACTACTGAAGCCTGCGCGCCTAGAGCCCCTGCTCTGCAACAAGAGAAGCCACCGCAATGAGAAGCCCACGCACTGCAACGAAGAGTAGCCCCCGCTCGACGCAACTAGAGAAAGCCCGTGTGCAGCAACAAAGACCCAACGCAGCCAAAAATAAATAAATTTATTTTAAAAAATAGCTTATAATAAACATGCATTATTTTTATAATCGGGGGTAAAAATCAATAAAGACTTTTAAATTTTAAAAAATATGACTGCTATAAAAAGATTATAAAATTTTAAAAGCTATAAAAATATTAACAGGAGTTCTGAGTGGTAAAATCACAGATGTTTTATTTTCTCTATTTGCATACCTGAACTTCCTGATTTTTCTACAATGAACTTGCATTCTTCGTAATAAACAACAAAAAAGTTAACAATTTCCTAGAGTTTGATATTATCTGAAATTTAATAGCTTTTACACTTAGTGTCTCTTGGTTTTTCACAAGTGTTTGCATAATGCCTTTCCACAAACCATCAGAGCACTTAAAGGCATGTCTTTTCTGTCCTCATCAAGCACTGGGAGCCCCAAATAAACAGAGCCCCTTTTACATTACTCCATAGACTGGCAGGTTTTCAAACTCCTGTGGACAGAGGAATTACCTGTAGGAAGCTGGCCGCAGATGCAGATTCCCAGGTCCCACCCCCAGATAGCAACCCTGTGTGTCTATGGAGGGGATTCAGACACAGTGGTCCTCAAACTACCCTTTGAGAATCCCCCTCCAATAACCCTATGGGAGTGAGGGTGAGTGCAGAAAAGCAGGAAGTCCCAGTTAGTTCAGAAACTGGGTGAACTGAGTGTCTTCCTGGTTGGCAGGGAACATCAGTCTCTTTCCACCCACCATGTGCACACGCAGGCTCCACCTGTCAGGGGTCAGTGCCCCTACTCCTGGAAGAGGGCGACAAGCAGGTATGGGTCGGGCCTAGGAAAAGGCTTTCTCCAACAGGTGAGCCAAAGCCCTGAGCAGCCCCACGTTGCAGCGTAACTGCCAGAATGCACTCTGCTCTGGGAGAAGCACTTGGACCAACTCCATGGGTTCACGGAGGCCCATCTGTCAAGAGTTTCTGCTCAGCACCCTGAGAAGGCAGCTCCTCCAGAGCTGGCAGAGATGCAGCTGGGGCTGCCACAAGGAGCTGGAGGACTCGTCATGGCCCCAGCAGGGCCCATGGCGACCTCCTCCACCCCAGCTGGGCACTGGAAGAAGGAGTAAGACTCGGATGGGGCAGGGGCCCAGAGCAGTGCTCCCGCCTCCTCCTTGGCCTCATGGGGGTACCCTGGGTTCCACCGTTTCCAGGAGTTTAAATGAACTAGCAGAAGAGCCAGAGAAAGAATTTCTATCTCTCCTCTGCCGCCCTGAGCATTGAAGGAAAGGGCGAGCACAGACCACAGGCTAAATGAGAACCATTCACTGCTGCAGTAAAACGCAACGCGGTGACACACTGAACCAGATGCACAAGGGTTGGGAAGTGGCTCACAGCCCACCTGTAATTGCTATTTCTTTCACATGCACGAGCCAAGCTGGTTCCCTCCCCCACACCTTTTTTTTTTTTTTTTTTTTGCTGGCTGCTTGGAGTTTATTTTCTACTTGGTGCAAGGCACAGGTTAGAGGGTGGTGCCGGGAAGGCTCTCCTGTGGCTTGGCCCCACCTTCTTTTCACACAGGCCAAGAGGCAGAAATCCCAACCTCTGCTTAACGGTAGCGGGGATTCTCGTGTCTCCAGGTCTGTAGACCCCATGCCCCAGGGATGAGGAGTCCCTCATTCATGGGTCCTGGTGGGTCCAGCCTTCCTAGGCAGCAGCAATCAGGGACCTGTGGTTATGGTAAGACCGGCAGGGCAGCAAGGCAGAGTGGCTTGCACTGGACAGTTCCACCAAGAAAATGTGCCTTCCATTCCCCAGTTACAAGTAAAAACTTAAAATGAAAACACAATGAGAAGGATTAGCACATTGACAGGAATAAACTTCACCTAGAAATCCTGGCCGGGGGGCTGGGGGGGGGGGCGGGGGGCGGTCATAGACTCTGGAAGAGAACAGTAGAGAGAAGACACTACATTTGAGAAAGGAGACCAGCCACACAGACGCGGAGCCAATTTCACCAGTGGTCTTACAAGCTCTGCTTCCAGCCTTGATGAATCCTCATCCCCAAAGAGCAGTTGCAGATAAGTTTGTTTTATGCCGTCCTCAGGTATCTGGAAACCACGAGGGCAGCTCTCCCTATTACTTAGTGCTAATGAGGGTTAATGACCAGTGGGCATCAGCCCCAGGGTAATTATGAGGTATGGGTTCAGAGGGCTCCTCCCTGATATCGGCCTGTGGGAAAATAGCCCAGGACCTTCTTTTTACTGTGGGGACAGGGCAGGTGCCCCGTCTCTGTTACCCGCCTCACAGCTCCCAGGCTTGGCTGCCAGGGCTGCTTTAGATTCTGCTCCTCACGTTGGCCTAGGTTGTCACACTTTGAGGAGGTGAAGCTCATTGTCTCTGTCATCAATTTGATTCCACAGCATTTATTAAAAGGATTTACTGCATGCCAGGCTTTGTGCCAGGTACTAGGGAACGAAATTGAGCAAGATGAGCACCTCACCACGAGGAATTCATACCAGGCACTAAAGTATCACTGCATTGGTACAGACAGTGCATACAGGGAGTGAGGGAACAAGGGGCTGCTTGGCCATCACAGAGGAGCCGACAAAAACCAGAGCATTTCTAATATACCTGCAAGAGCCGGCTAGAAAGTATAAAGGCAAAAACAACAACAGAATCTACAGTATCCAAGGAATAAGCTTAATGAGAAATGTATAAGACCATATGAAGAAAACTTTAAAAAACTTTGATGCACACAAAAAGACTAGAATAAACAGATACACTTCCTATTCCCTGGATAGGAAGACTCATTATAAAGCTGTCCATTCTCCCCCAAGTAATCTATAAATTCCATGTAATCCCAATTGAAAAATCCCAACATTTTTCACAGAACTTGACAAATTGTTTGTAAGCATATTTGGAAAAGGAAATCATTTGGCAAAAGAAAAGCCAAAGAAATGTTGTGGAAAAAAATGAGTTTGTTTTTGTTTAAACCAAATTGTTACATAAAAATTGCAGTAATTAAAACAATGAAATACTGACACAGAATCAGACAAATAATTCAATGGAACTGAAGAGAGGCCCTAAAACATTTGCTCATGAATATATGGGTATTTATAAAATGCTTAAGGTAGAATTATAAACCATTTGGGAAACTATAAATATTTAATAAACAGACTGGAGATAACAGTCTTTCTATTTGGGAAAAATCAATCCTTATCTTATTCCATATACAAAAATAAATCTCAGCTTAAAGAGATCTAAATATGTAAAATAAGACTATACTATAAAGTAAAAACTTGGGACTTCCCTGGTGGCGCAGTGGTTAAGAATCCACCTGCCAATGCAGGGACACGGGTTCCATCCCTGGTCCAGGAAGATCCCACATGCCTCGGAGGAACTAAGCCTGTGCACCACAGCTACTGAGCCTGCGCTCTAGAGCCCGTGCGCCACAACTGCTGAGCCCATGCACCACAACTACTTAAGCCTGCTCGCCTAAAGCCCGTGCTCCACAACAAGAGAAGCCACCGCAATGAGAAGCCCGCACACCACAACGAAGAGTAGCCCCCGCTCGCCAGCAACTAGAAAAAGCCCACGGACAGCAATGAAGACCCACCGCAGACAAAAATTAATTAATTAACTTAAAAAACAAAGAGTTGCATGGTTCTCTTCTAAAAAAAAGTAAAAACTTGGATGTCAAAATACTGATGAATTCCAATTGTACAAAAATCAAATTCCATTTGACAGACACAGTGAAAGACAAATGAGAAGCCAAATTTTTTTTTCAAAATATAATAGAGGTTAATGCTGATAATATATTAAGAACTTTAATGGATCAATAAAAAGACAATCTAATTTAAAGTAGGTAATGGACATAACAGGTAATACACAGAATAAGTGCAAAATGGTTAACATTTAAAACACTCTCAGGAATTCCCTGGTGGTCCAGTGGTTAAGACTCAGCACTTTCACTGTGGTGGCCTGGGTTCAATCCCTGGTCAGGGAACTAAGATCCCGCAAGCCGCACAGTGCAGCCAAAATAAATAAATACATAAAACATTCTCAAGTTCACTAATTAAATACACTAATATGATATATCTTTTTTCACCTACCAAATTGGCAAAAATTAAAAACTGGTAATTCCTCATTCAGTGTTAGTAGGAGAGCAAATTTGATAGATATTATCAAATTACCTTTTGGAGGGTAATTTGGTGGTGTCAATTAAAACTCCATTCATATGATTTTGCCCTATACAAACACCTGAACAAAGAACCCCCAAATATATGTACAAATATGTAAACTACTGCATCATTTATAATTGCAAGAAATTGTAACTATAAGTGTCCATCAATAAGGAAACAATTACAATTAACCCATAAAATGAAAGACTCCACAGCCATTTAGAAGGCTAAGATAAGTGTACCAACACTGAAAGATAGCCTCAACATATTATGAGCAAATAAAAGATTGCCCGATATGTATAACTGATTCACTTTGCTGTACAGCAGAAACTAACATTTTAAATCAACTATCCTCCAATAAACATTTTAAAAACAAATAAAACATACTGTATTTAAAAAAAAAAAAAAGATTACCCCAAAAAAGGTATGGTATGAACACATTACTGCAGGAAAGGCATTACGTTCATGTGCTCATTTTGGGGTCATGTACTCATTTTGGATTGTTAATAGAGATTATACTGGGATGGAGAAGATAAACGGATTTTCAGTTTTCAGTTTACATACTCTGATATTATTTTATTTCTTTAAATGGGCTTGTACTACTTTTATTTAAAGTCCCAAAATTTCTTTTCCACTTTGGAGAAACATAGAAAGCGAAAGAATAAAAATAATTTTGTCATCGGTCTCTAGGTTGAACTCGAAGTTCATCCCTTCTCTGTCCCCTGCCCATACCCTCCCCCTGGCCTTTAGTGTCCTCTAGGGAGTCAAGATAAAGGGTGAGAAACTCTACCCAGCAAGGTGCTGCACTGTCTTCCCTTAGTGTGACCCCTGGGCCAAGTCCTTCTCTGCTGGCTTGAACAAGTTCAGGCTGGCTACAGAGGCCTCCCCATACCACACCAGGCCCTGCTGCACCCAGAGAGGGGAGACTCTGCCTTCCTAATTGGAACCATTGTTGCCAGCACTCCGAGTTCTAGGAGGGAACACAGAAACGGATTTTCAGCGGAGCACAGGAGGAGATCGATGCCCACCCTGTTTCTTCTAGCACTATGGATCCCTCACTTGTCTTCTACTGTCCTCTCCATCTTAGGACATTATTCACAGCCTCAAGGACACCAACTGGGCCATAGCTTCTAGAGGTGCACGAAAGAACAGGGAGCAAGACTTGAACCTGCAGCCTAGGCCAGCTCAGCTGGGCCATGAGCTCTAGGTCAAATGTTTCTTTCTCTCTATCCTTAGCTTCTAGCTTCATTTTCTCCGGTGCTAATGTGTGAGGCTTTTCTAAATACTACTAAAACTTCAATTTGGGCTTAGGATATGCTCTGGTCCTAGTAATTCAAATTGATTTTGCTTGTTGGGTTTAAAAAAAAAGTTTTCCACAGGTCCCGTCTGCTAAGCTGGTAAGCTATTACTAGGTCCCTTCCTAGGGGTTTGGAGACAAAGCCCCCAAAAGTAAGCAGGCACTGCATTGTCTGGCCTTGACATTTTTCCACATACAGGGATTCTCTACTAGGCCTGTGTTAGGAGGAAGGGAGTCAGGCTACATCAGGACATGGTATTTTCAGGTTGGGTAAGCCATCGGCATCTCCCCAAGAACTCCAACAGACATAAAATATCAAAACCTGGAGAAGGAGGCCACAGTATAACTTAGAGAAAAAGTCATATTTTTAAATGTGTTTGTGATTAAAGAAGAAAAAAGCAGACAAAGATAGAAAAAATAGAGTGTCCTGAGGATCCAACTGAGAATCTAGAAAAAGCACATACTGGGGACTTCCCTGGTGGCACAGTGGATAAGACTCTCTGCTCCCAATGCAGGGGGCCTGGGTTTGATCCCTTGTCGGGGAACTAAGGAGCCCAAATGCCGCAACTAAGGAGCTGGTGAGCCGCAACTAAGACCCAGTGCAACCAAATAAATAAATAAATAAATATTTTAAAGAAAGAAAAAGTACGCACCAAATAAACCTAAGAAAAAGACAATTAATAAAGATGAAAGCAGAAATTAATGCTTTAGAAAACAGAAAGCACAACTGACAAATCTGCTTTTATATCACATAAAACTGGCAAAGCTAAGGAAGGAAAAGAGACAAAATTAATATACAACATTAGAAATTAAGAAAGTGAAAAAATCAGATACTGAGGAAACTGAAAACCAATAACCATATATGCATTATGCTATCAATAATAAATCTGAAAACAGATCTCATGGAAAAGGCAAAGTAAGTGTTTTGTACCAACAGCCACAGGGGGAAAAACATCTGAAAGCTGCAAAGACCCATCCATCAAAAAAGGTACCAGGCTCAGACAGTTTCACCAGCAGATTTTTTTTTTTCCCAAATCCTTAAGGAATAAAATGACTATTTAAGGGGCTTCCCTGGTGGCGCAGTGGTTGAGAGTCCGCCTGCCGATGCAGGGGACGCGGGTTCGTGTCCCGGTCCGGGAAGATCCCACGTGCCGCAGAGCGGCTGGGCCTGTGGGCCATGGCTGCTGAGCCTGTGCGTCCAGAGCCTGTGCTCCGCAACGGGAGAGGCCACAACAGTGAGAGGCCCACATACCGCAAAAAAAAAAAAAAAAAAAAAAAAAAAAATGACTATTTAAACTGTTCCAGAGCATAAAGAAAGAATAAAAGTTTCACAACGCATTATATGGAGTTACCATTACTCTAATACCAACATCTGACAATAAAAACACAAAATGAAAG
Organism: Leucopleurus acutus; assembly: GCF_964270905.1. Taxonomy (NCBI): domain Eukaryota; kingdom Metazoa; phylum Chordata; class Mammalia; order Artiodactyla; family Delphinidae; genus Leucopleurus; species Leucopleurus acutus. The sequence goes on along the minus strand of NC_139154.1, from coordinate 574,328 downwards.
TTATAGATCAATCTCACTCACAAATATAGATGTTAAACTCCCACATTAATAAATCAAATCAAAACAGCATGTTTAAAAAAATTCCCCATTACCGGGCTTCCCTGGTGGCACAGTGGTTGAGAGTCCGCCTGCCGATGCAGGGGACACGGGTTCGTGCCCCGGTCCGGGAAGATCCCACATGCCGCGGAGCAGCTGGGCCCGTGAGCCATGGCCACTGAGCCTGCGCGTCCGGAGCCTGTGCTCCGCAACGGGAGAGGCCACAACAGTGAGAGGCCCTTGTACCGCAAAAAAAAAAAAAAAAAAATTCCCCATTACCAACCATGGTATATTCCAGGAATGCAAAGATAGTTCAGTATTAAGAGTTGTATTAACACAGTTCACCTTATCAGTAGGTGAAGGAGAAATATCTTTTATCTTCAAACCATGTTAAAAAGACATCCCTGGCCTCGATTCCAGCTCCACCCCCTTATGAAACATGGGCCCTTGGTCATACTACTGTCCTGAATCTCAGTTTTCTTATCTGAAAGGTGGGGCTACCACCATCTGACTTGGAGCTGTCATGAGAACTATGAGAGAGAGAACTATGAAAACTTTGCCCCATGAGACACACACATGGTAAGTGCTCAACAGATAGCACTGCAGTGAGTTATTATGTAGGGAAAAGTGGGCTATAATGCAGCATGACTCCAATTTTATAAAGAACACGGAACAAGCATCCAGTGTGCATAGAATCGAGTGCAGAGGGATATTCCAGTTAAAAATGGTTAAACAGGTTGTGAGTTATGGACAAATTTCTTCCCTTCTATTTATTTCTATTTTCTAATTTTTCCAAGGAACATGTAGTATCTCTACAATCAAAAAAGAGATTAAAAAGCCAAAAGATGTTACAGACTTTTGGATTTAGCCAAGATTGAGGACTGGCAAGCCTAAAGGCCAAGGTGGAAAAGGAAGTAAAGGGTAGACAGAATAGAGGGTAACACCAGGGAGGGGCTTGCAGGACTCCTCTGCCGCCTTGCGCCCTATCACCTCGAAATCCACTCAGTTTCAGGAACACCCACACAGGCATGTAAAGGTGTTCCTGAGAGAGGACCAGCTGAAGTCCTCCAGGCCCAAAGCAAGCAAACACTGCTATACTAAGCATAGCTTCACCTACTTTGCCCAAATGCCTCAGAAATTCTGAACAATGGCAATGGGGTGAGGGTACTCATTTCTTGATCCAGGTGCTGGTTACACAGGTGTACTTACTTTGTGAAAACTCACCAAGCTGTACACCGTATGTGCTTTTATGGTGTGGATGCTATCCTTCAATAAAAGTTTTTTAAAATTAAAAGCTGAGAGGAGAACACTGAGTTTCTGTCATCAGCTACAGAATTTCCCTCTTAAATTCTGGTTTTAATATGAACTTATGGATCAGAACACTCAATCCAGTATTTTGCCTGACATGTCTCATTGTCTTAATAAATACAGCATCTGGAAAGATTTTCACTATAATTATCAATAGATGAGAAAAAAAATTCCAGGGCAAGCCAGGGATATAGGAGACACAGGGAAAGCCAAAACGAATGAGGGCAGTGGCTCTCAACCCTGAGTGCACATTTAAGTCACCTAGGGAGCTGTGAAAAATGCTGGGGCCTGGGCTCCACCCCAGACCAGTTACATCAGATTCTCTGGGTCTGAGGCCTAGACATTGATATTTTCTTTTTCAAAAGCTCCACAGACGATTCTAATATGCAGTAAACTAGTTGAACCAGAGGGCCCGGCCGCTGGCAACTCTGGAGGCAAGCTGAAGCGTGGCCCCTGCGCATCCTGGTGGAGGCTGTGGAGGGGAGCAAGTATTTAGGGCTGAAGCGCCCTGCCACCCGCCCAGGTCTCCCTCCACATGCCGCTTCCCCAGACCTCAGCAGAGACCCCCACATGGAGGAGGCAGCCTCTGGAAAGTAAGGGGGAAGGGCTTCCCAGGGGCTGGACACCGAACCCTGGGCTCTGGCTCCCAGCTGGGTGTTCAGACTGCTCCAGATCACTTGTCAATACAGCCCCAAGGCATATACCACTCCAACCACACAACCCCAGAACTAAGCCCTAACTACTACCCAGGGTCCAAATGACACCACTGGGAACCCACAGCTGGAAAACAGGAACCGAGGAGAAGTAACAGTGGAAAAAAGGGCCACAGGGCAGAGGTCAGTGTATAGCTCAATCATCAGGTAGGACCTGACTCAGGGACAAGCGGTAGGGGCAGTGAAAAGGGGATGCCACGCAACCCACCTGCTGAGAGGTTCCAACACTCACCTCTGGGGCTCCCACACCCAGTCATCCTGCATCCATTCTACCTAGTTATGTGACTGGAACCCACAGGAGTGACCCCAACAGATGGCTCTCTCGGCCTGGCAGCCCTGCAGCGTTTTTACAAGCTCCTAGATAACTCTGACACAAGGAGTCCTTTGCCCATGCCCTGCAAAGCAGTGCTCTTGGAGGCCCTCTCTCTGCTCAGTCTACTTAGGGCTGAGCTCAAAGCACGAGGGGGGAGAATGGGGATGGGCTGAGGCTGTGAGAAGAGCATGTTAGGATGGAGAGCACAGGTGGAGAAGAGAAAGGAATCTGCAGTGCCAGGGAAAACAGGGTAGGCATCTCTTGAGCACAGCCTCTAGCACTCCACTGGAAATCCATTTCTGTATTCCCCCACTAGAGTTCTGGTACAGGGCAACAATGATCCCAACTGGGAAGGCACGGTCTCCTGGCTCTGGCTCCAGCACAGCCTGGTACAGTCAGGCAGCACCCTCTTCACACAGCCTGAACTTGTTCAAGCCACCAAATGGAGAAAGCTCAGGAGTCAAGGTACCCTGCCCAAGGCACTGGAACTTTAGTGTCTGGCAGGGCCCAAGTTCACTCTGGCAACTACAGGGGCCTGGCCTCTGTCTTAACTGTTCTCTTCCTCTAAGTCATGCAGCACACAAACACATACACATACACACACACACACACACACACACACACACACACACAGTCCTGCCCCACAGGTTCTGACGATCCACCATGAGAACCTGAGACTTGCAGATATAAAAGGACAGACAGGAGGCATCCGTATCTACAGAGGCTGAGATGCAAGTAAAATCTTTTGAGGTATTCCAAGAGAATTCGGGGGCAGCAAGATCTCTACTCTTCCAAGTGGTGGCTCTGTCCCCAAGATTGAGACTACGGAAGACAGGGGTCAAAACAGAGACCCTCTGCTCTCCCAGAAGCAAAGTTCTAAAGTAATGCTGTTCAGGGAATGGCCCATAAACTGTTTATCACCAGTTCACCACAACATAAACACAGGAACCAAGAATAAGCCTTTAGAAACCAGCACTGCAAGTTGAACCTGCTGCTCCGTCCAAGTATACATTCGCTGGACCATCTCATCCAATGGCTAACAGATTGGTCTAGATGGTGCTGAACTCCTGAGGGGAGCCACACGTGGCTAGAGCTGCCAACTAGTTGTACAAAGTAGGACCTGTTTTGGTCTGCAATATTTTGGGAATTAGGAAAAAGGTCCTTCCCCCCTTTTAGTTTGAGAAAAACTAACTCTGGAGGCAACCCCTTCATTTTACAGAGGAGACTAAAGTCCAGGGACTGCCGCATGGCTAATGAAAGAACCCAAGAGTAGGAGAGTTGGGATTAGACAGGAAAAGAAACTGGACAACTGCACTTCTCATCCTCCTCTTCCCAGCCAGTGGCCTCATGGGCGCTCCTTAAAGCAGTAAGGGCTCCAGGACCCACACACTTCAAATGAGTAGAAGACAATTTCAGGTTCAAGGTAAACTGCCCAGGTACAGTATTTTCTTCCAGCTTTTCCTGAATCTCAAACCCAACACATCTAAAGCCAACACCTTCCTTTCAAAATTAAGCTATCAGGACTTCCCTGGTGGCGCAGTGGTTAAGAATCCGCCTGCCAATGCAGGGGACACGGGTTCGATCCCTGGTCCTGGAGGATCCCACATGCCGCGGAGCAACTAAGCCCGTGCGCCACAACCACTGAGCCTGCGCTCTGGAGCCCACGAGCCACAACTACTGAAGCCCGCGCGCCTAGAGCCTGTGCTCCGCAACAAAGAGAAGCCCCCACAATGAGAAGCCCACGCACCGCGACCAAGAGTAGCCCCCGCTCGCCTCAACTAGAGAAAGCCCGCGCGGAGCCACGAAGATCCAGTGCAGCCAAAAAAATTAAAATAAAATTTAAAAATTAAAACAAAACAAAGTTAAGCTATCGTCTCAGCAGGTCCATTTCTGACCCCCACTACGCTAATCTGTACTCGCCAGATCCTGGAAACACTAACTTACTGAACATACGGTTGGCATGTTGATGCTTCCTTCAAAGTCCTAGGAGGTCCACTAAGTCGACGATGAAAGCAGATGTAAAGAGCAGGGCTGGCTGGGGGTGAGAGGCTTGGTCTGCCCCGTGCCAGTTCACAACCACAGCACAAAGATCAAAAGCATTTACTGTATTTAAAAACAACAACGACAACACCTGCCAGTGATGGTTTTCGCGCTCAGTGTTACAGTTTTAGGCAACTTGGTCGATGTCTCTTACTTCTAGTGATATTGTGAACATCAAATCATAATGATTTCTCTTATTTTTCAGGACCTAGTACTATACCTGGAACGTGGTAAACACTCAGTAAATGCAGAAAGACAAAGGGAGGAAGAAAGGGAGATAAAGTGAATGGGAAGAGGATCACAGTTCTGGATAGCGTGTGTGGATTTTAACTGTCTCAGCCACCCCATCTCTATTTGCCCAAAGGCTTCCTAAACTAATCCATAAGGAAGCTATCTCCTCCTCAGAAGCTCCAGACAGGCTGGTAACGAGGGGGAGTCCTCAGCTGACTGCCAGATGCCAGAGTAGGAGAGAAAATGAGGCCAAAAGCCCAGGAGGTCAGGGTGGGAAAGACAAGATACCCAAAAGCTGAGCCAAACCAAGGCCTCCCAATACTCCCTGCCCCCATCCCCAGCCAGCCAAACTATCTGCTACAGCCTCGGGGGCATGGGAGGGGACTTGGCAAGACCACAATGATGGTTTCTAGCAGAAATGTCCATCTACAGCTGGAGGGAGCCCAGCACCTAGGTCCCTCCTCAGCCAGCCCAGCAAGGGGGCTAAGGAGCCATCACAGTGACCCCTGCAGGTAGCTCCAGGGCCTGCACCGTGGTGGGCAGGAAGGCTCTCCCTTCGGCTCACTCACCTACCTGTACTACAAAGTCTTCCCGCTCTCCCACAACATTAAAAAATGGCTGGGGTCACCAAGGAGGTGGAGCTGAGCTCTGGGACTCTAACTCTACCACTTATTGTGCATGGTGAAGCCCTCTCTTTCCATTCTCAAACTCAACTCTGAAATCCTCTTGGTTGGTTCCTTTCCTACCATCGTCTGATATGCTCACCTGCTTCCATATCTCCCCAAGTTCACTACTGCTTGTAAACATACCTCAGAGAGAAAAGACTTCCTGCTGGACCCACACAGAGGGCTGGAGAGTGGGAAGAGCAGGCGAGAAAGAACTAGTAGGAGTGACCCACGGTGTGTGGCAAGTTGAGGATCACAGATCCTTGACAAAAGGAGCAGTGGCCCAAAGGAGAGACAGAAGGCAGAGATCCCGGGCACAGTTCCAAAACAGTTTCCACACATCCTCAGCCAGTGGAGGGTTCCCATGGGGCAGAGTATGGGAGCAGTGTGGGAGCCCGAGAGCAGGGCAGCCTGGTGCTCTCGGCACTGGGCACTCACTCCTGACCAGGCTGCGAAGAGGGAGGCAGTGGCAACAGCGTATGCTATGGCATGTTCCTCGGGGTATCGTGAGTAGACATGTAACACGCTAGACAGTAAATGACCACGTGCGTTCATCAAGCTCAACTCTATGCCTGTGACAGGCATGACGCACACCCTACATCATGAATATTCTTGAAACCCTGGCAGGACTCAGCACACAGTAGATGAGCACATTCCCGTTGGTTGCTGGATACCCTTCACCCAGGGGGCTTACCCATCCTGTGCCCATCCTGTGGGAACACAGACTGGGAGACCCCTTTGTCCTGTGTCCCAGAGTCTTTGCCTGATCTGAATGAGCTCACACGCCACACACATCGTCCTACACCACCACCTCCTGACAGAAGAGGATCTAGCAAAACTGCTCCACCAGAGTATGTGGGACACCACACTCAACTGGCCACCTAAGAAAACTATCTGGGGGGAAGGTGGCACCAGGAACAGGGGCTCAGATCCAAGTGCTTGCTGGCAGTGGCAACCTGGACCAAGAGGAGGCTAGGCTTTTCCAACAGACAACGATGAAAACGAGCACAAACACCTCAGAGCTTTAAAAACGCTGCCCGGGACTTCCCTGGTGGTCCAGTGGTTAGCAATCCACCTTCCAATGCAGGGGACGCAGGAACTGTGATCCCACATGCTGCGGGGCAACTAAGCCCGCGCTCTAGGGCCCGTGAGCTCTAGGGCCTACGCGTCACAACTAGAGAGCCCGCGCACTGCAACGAAAGATCCCACGTGCCACAATGAAGATCCCGCGTGCCACAACTAAGACCTGACGCAGCCAAAATAAATACATTTTATAAAATAAATAAATAATAAAAACGCCACCAGCTCAGGCCCCACTCTGAGAAGGGGGAAGGAGGAAGACATGTTTGAAGGGCGTCCTCTGTTTTTCCAGGCAGCCCTGCTCCATGCCCACAACACTAAGGGTGGTGGTATTAAGCTGGGAGCTTCCATCAGGACGGCAGGGACAGCAGAATGCAGGCAGGGAGGAAAGGAGAACACACTTGGAAAGACCTGAAGAGAAGCCATCATTAGGCAGGAGGGGGTGCTTTCCGGAGTAAACAAACCTGCCAGCAGTCCTTCCTCCCAGCAGAGAGAGAAGCTCTGGCTGACAAGGCCAAAGACACAGAGGAGGGAGGGAGCTGCCCCTTCCCTGAGCCTACCTGTCCTCATCCCCTTGTCCTGCTTTCCCCAGGGTGGGGGGCAGAACAGGTGTACTCCATGATCTCCGTGTCCACAGCCCTCAACAGCACACAGGTGATTACAGCAGTGGGCGGCCAGAGGCGGAAGTGGAGGTGACACCTGGGGGTTTCACCGGAGAAGGGGTGTGGAGTGAGCTCACAGCTCTCTCCTCCCCATGCACAGCATCGCCAGTATCAACCACCTCTGCTTGCCTCAGGGGCCTACCACGGTCTTGTCCCAGGTGGTCACCCACTACTAGCATCCTCATCAAGGCTTGCCCAGCTCCCCAGGAGAGCCAATGCCACCTGGCCCTTCTCCTTCTCCCAGAAGCAAATTTCTTGCCCTCCCCCAAGTACTTCCTTGATGTAAGTTCCTTTGGGAGGAAGCCAGGGAACCACCCCAGCTCCTGATCCACCCCGCAGCCGCACCCAGTAGCCCCCATCCCCTCTGGGAAGGCAGAGCCCCTCCCTGACAGCGTCCCCACCCAGGCAGTGAGGGTGGTACTGCCAGCGCCTCCAGGGAGCTTCCTGCAGTTTTCCCAGGAAGCCAGAGGAGGATTTCCAGGGAGAAAAATCTCAGAGCATCTGGGGACATGAGCAGCTCACCCACCTGCTACCCAAGCAACCAGATTCCCCCAGCTCCTCACAGTCTCCAGGGGCTGAAGGAGAAGACAGAGCTGAGGCAGGGGCAGGAATGGGCTCCCTCCTCCTAGAAGTCCCATCCAGTCCTGCCTTGCCTACCTGTCCCTACACTCCTTCCCCAGCCTCTCTTCTCTTGACTTGAGAGGCAGCCACACTGAGCTGCCTCTTGCTCTGTTTTCTCCACCCTGGGCCAGCAGAGGATACTGCTGAGTAATCCCAAACTCACGGCGGATCCCCAGCCCTGAAAACAGGGCAAAGCCCAAGGAAACCTACTGATCCTGGTCCTTGCCAACCAGGGAGGAACATCTGTGTTTCCTCGTAATGGCTTATATTCCACAGACTCTGCCCTGCCCCAAATACCCCAGCCCTGGCCCCGAGACAACCACACGGAGAAGCTCAGTGCCCCCTTCTCCACTTCCCACGCACCTGGTAACATTCCCTTCCAGTCCCCCAGACACCAAGCTGCACAGAGTAACAGCAGTCGACCGCCTGCAGGATTCCCAGTCATGATGTTGCATCAGCCCCCACCCTACCCAAAATATCCTCACCCCCACCACCTCCTCTCCTCCAGCCATCTCCATGGTGACAGCAGCATGACTAATGACACCCTATCAGCTTCAGACTCAGGAGCACAATTCCCCCTCCCCCTTAACCTCTCCCCCCCCCCCCCCCCCCCCCCCCGCCCCGGGATTTCTGCAGATTGGATGCAAACCAACAGTGGCAGGGACATTCTCGAGAGATTTCCAGAGGCAAGGATGGGAGTGGGTTGCATGTCTTAAAAAAAAAAAAAAAAAAAAAAAACCAGTTCAACAAACCCAATCCCAACTGCACCCAAACCATCCAGCTGAGAAAGCAAAAAGAATCCAAACAAAACCCACACAGGCCTGAGAATTCATTGGCCGCCCACACCCCCGCCGCCCCTCCCCCTCAGCTGCTGCTACACACACAGTGGGAGATTAAGGGATCACCAGAGGAGACCCTTTATTTTTATCCAATCCCATCAAACACTTCACCTCTACCACACACACACACACACACACACACACACACACACACACACACACACACAAGGTACCTTGACAGCAGCCCCTTGCCCCCACGGCCCGGCTCCTTCACCAGCCTTTATTTCCACCTGCAAAAGAAGCCGGAGAGACTGATGAGCCAGGCTGACACCAGGAAAGCAGCAAAGTCCTTCTGCTGCACCCCCAGCACCGCTGCAGGCAAAGGGGGAGAAGGGGAGGCACGGGGCCTCGGAAAGAAAGGATAGCAGGGACCATCTTCCTGCCTCCAGCTGCCACCCAGACGCGCGGTGGAAGGGCTCATTCGCCTTCCAGAGTGTTTTTGTTTTCATTTCTCCTTTTTCCACCCTCCCAAGATCCAGGAGGGCTCTGCCCCTCCTCCTGCGTCCGGTCTAGCCTCGTCCCTCCCCGCCCTGCCCGCTCTACCTCGGCCGGCCTCCTCTGGTGCATCGGCCGGCGGGCCTCCCATTATCCCCGCCGGAGCGCACGGAGGGAGGCACTGCAGAGGCGGCGGCGGCCAGCTGCCGGCTTGGCTCCCCTCCCCGCCGCCGGCGAGGCTGGTGTGCAGGGGGCGGCGCGCTCGCCAGCCAATCCCCGCCGCCGGCCGAGCGGGGGCAGGGCCGCCGGGGGTTGGACCTGCCCAGCCGGGAGGCGGGGGCACAGCCAAGGGTGCCGGAGCCTAGCTGGCTGTGGCCCAGGCCCGCCGCCGCTCCCCGACAGGCGGGGAATCCCGGGACACCCTCAACAACTCCCGAGTCGGGGACCAGAAGGTAATACCCAGAGGCATCCTCTGCATCTACAGGGTCAAAGGCAGACTGCGTCGGGGTCGAGCAGATGCTGGCAGGCTTCCCCCTCAGGCCACTCTCTAGCCCTAGGACACCAGCAAACTGCCTCATCCTAGCAGCAGCTAGGACAGTGCTAGGCGCTATAAAAGCAATAGCCCCTGCAATCTTAGAAGAAAAAAATAAAGCCTTGGCAGTATGAACCTTTACCCCATTTTGCAGATGAGGAAACAAGGCAAGACAAGTGAAGTAACTTACCCAAGGTGACACAGCTAGAAAACGGCAGCACTGGGACTCCAAGGCAGGTCTATCCGGCTCTACAGACCAGACTCTCAACCATTATGCAGTCCTACTCCTCCCTCCCTCCAGCAGATTTCCTCTTGAAGCCAACATTGCCTGTGGCTCAAAGCCTCACCAAGTCAGACTTGCCCTCCCTTGCACACGAACACCACCTCACCCTAGGAATACTCATCCCTAGTGCCTGAACATAGGCCACCCCCTCCAGACAGCCTCACCACCACCACCACCCTCAATGTTTCCTCCTCTTTTAGAAAGGCCACAGGAGGAGGCGCCTCCAGACTTCAGGGCTTCCCATCCCCTGGAAAGGCTGAGGAGGGGAGGCAGCCCAGACTCTGAGCCTCTGAAGCCTGCAGCACCCAGGAGACTGAAGGAGAAAGAACAGAATGGGGAGAGGAAAGCCCTGCAGTTCCTAGGCAACCCAGGAGACATCCTGCTTCACCCCATCCCCTCCCTGTAGCTGAACACCCCAGAGCTTCTGTCTTCTAGGAGGGGGACCCTTATATGGTCTCTGGTACTCATGTATCTGGTTCAGTTTCCTGGCTCCACTATCTAGCTGCAGGACCTTGGTGGTGGTACCTTACCTCCCTTAGCCTACTTTGCAGTTCTATTTTACAGAAGCAGCTACCTCATACAAAGGTGTGAGGATTCTGTGAAAAAATGCAACACAGTGCCTGCCACACTGCAGGTGCTGCTAGCTACCACTCAATTTCTGAAAGAGTTCATTGTGTGCTACTTTTCAACTCACAGATGTGACTTGTAGGACTAGTTAGGATGTGGGAGAGCTCATTTCAGTGATGTGCTCTGCTACCAACTCCACCACACCTGCCCAATTACTGCCCCCTCCCTGAAGCTCCAAGGAGGTACTCAGAATGGGACGAGCTGCCTCATGAGAGACAGCAAAGCTGGGCTCTGGTGAGGAGACTCCAGAAGGCACCAGGACCCACACCTGCCTCACCTCTGGGGGCAAAGAGCAGCCCTACTGGGCTCCTCCCCAGGGCAGGGAGGAAGGCAGGTGACAAGGCAGGGCAAGGAGCACTGTCCTGAGCCATGGGCTTCTGCACCCCTTGGCTCTTACCTCGGCCAGGCCAAGTGAAGTCCCTCCTTTATCCTAGTCCCCAAAACCCCTGCCCCACCCACCCTCATACAGTCTGCTGCTGGATAAGAGCAACTAACACTGCTTGGACAGTAACAATCAATACCGTTGCTGCTGTGGCTGCCACAGTTTATCAAGCCCCTGCTAGGTACCAGGCCCTGTGCCAACCATGCTGTGGGAGCATCTCATTTGACTTGTCCACACACAACCTTATGGGAAAATGGGCTTAGAGATGTTGTTACTTGCCCATCAACACACAGCTGGTGAGTGGTGAGCTAGAATTCCAACCCAGGTGTTTCTCATTCCAGTTCTTTAAGCCCTCTCTCCCAGCCAACCTCAGGGAAACTTAAAGAGGGATAGGGTCTCTTGAACCAGACCACTTCCCTTTAAGCTATGGGTCTAAGAACAGTAATATTTTCATGCCTCAGAGACTTGGCGATGCTGCTCCTTGCCTAGGTTCCCTTCCCTCTCCCCCACCTGGCAAGCTAATATGGTACAAGGCTTAATCCAAATGTCACCTGCCACTGCTACCTTCCCAGCTCATCTAGCCCTCAGGAGCTTCACCCACTCCTCCTGGGGCCTCCTCTAGAGCCGTCACTACCAAGTGCAGTTATTTATTTACATGGCCGTCTTCCCCACGTGGGCAGGGGCCCCGTCTTCCCTACTCACTAGGCTCTGCACAGAGCTGGAATGTGCTGAGCTGAGTTTCTACACAAGGAGGGTGGAGAGGCAGGGGGTTGGGCACTGAGACATAGAGGACACTCTCCTGGTCGACCTGTTCTCTGAGGTCCCCAGGGATCAGAGGAATACTTGCTCTCCTGGGAGGGCACGACCTGCCATCTGAACTATAGCCGAGGCCGAGCCTTGTTCAGCCAGCACACGTCTTCCTCACAAGGCTGCAAGAGCCACCCTGACTCTCTGCTTGAACCACAGGTCCCGCCTCACCCCCCGCAGACTGCAGACACCCTAGCAGAGCCCGTGGTCCCCAAGGCAGGGCACCTGCAACCATCTCTATCCCACCCTGGCCTCCTGCCCTTTTCTGAAGCACCTGGAACGCTACAGCTCCAAGGAGACACAGAGGCGCATGCTGGGGCCACTCTGCCTCCAGCGGGGACATTCTCCACACCTCACACCTGACCCCCTCCCCTATCTGCCCCTCTTTCTACACTTGGGGCTTCACAGTGACCAACCCAGAGGTGCCTGGGACCCCTCTGCATAGGAGCTGGAGGTCCCTCCCCACCTTCCATCATGACCCCTAGACACCACTGCACTCCCAGCAGGAGGAATGGGGCCACAGCCCTCCCCACTAGGGAGAGGTGAATGGATTAACTCCCTCTCAGAACCCACAAAATACCCCAACACAGAGAACCTCAGAAACATAGTTACCTACAGGCCAGAACCTACACAGATATATAAAGACTAGGAAATGGGGATGCATCCAGAGACAGATTTGGGGGGGTTTATAGGAGGATCAACCAAGCAGCAACGCCACGCCAAGCCCCATAACTGGACCATGATGTACTGTATCTTATTTAACCCTCAAAACAAACCAATGAGACAGGAATTATTAATGCCAATTCTACAGATTGAAAAATTGGGAGACTGAGCAGGGCTCTCGCCTCCCCACCCCCCCCGCCACTCGTAGCAATACAGCTGGTGCTGCTCTGTGTAGCTCTATGATTTTCTTATCAACCTACCTTTTCTAGAGTTGGCAAGGGGTAGATGACAACTTCTCCTCTCTTGCCATGCCTGTGTCCTAAAGGAGGTCACTCCCCACAGGGCTTTACTTCAAAGCTCAGTTCAAGCCCCACTTCCTCCAGGAAGCCTTCTCAGGTTACCCTAGACCTCTGCCAGCTGACAGCACTTCCAATGTTTCTCATTTGACACTTGGTACTGCTATCTGTCTCTGTGTGTCCTGCCTCTCCAACCAGAATGGCTAGAGTCGTGCCTCTTCAAAGCCCCGGGGTTTTTTTTGTTTTGTTTTGTTTTGTTTTGTTTTCCCAGCATTCCACACACTGAAGGCACTTGGAATCGACTGTGGGGGAAATCTGTGACCTTCCCTTCCCTCTCCATCACACAAAGGATCTGCCAAAGAAACCCAACATCCTCTCCACCTTCAGAACCTATGTTTGAAGTCACCGGTGTCCACACATCAATTTCCACCCAAGTAATTGCAGCCCATCACACACACATCATCCCCTATATTTCAAACTCTTTGCAGTTGTCATGGGAACTGCCTTTGCCTTCATTCACAGATCAGGCCTCACAATTAGCTTTGGCAGCGGAAGTCTGTATCAACGGCAATCTCGGGGAGGAGAAAGACAAGGAGGTGAAAGAACAGCAGCAAAGGAAGAAAAGGTGCTCCTCCTTGGAGATGCAATAGAACCAGACTGAACTGAGGCACCCAGTGATGTCAGAGGGAAAGCAGAGCCAGCCAGCAACTCCACCTGCATATTTCCATACCAACAAACAGAATACACCCAGACCCCCCCAGGCTGACAAGCAGCAGCTGTGGCTCTGCCCACACCCCACAAGCCATCCTAAATGCTTGTAAGAAGGTCTTATATTCTATGAACCTCATCACGGTCTCCCCACCCCAAATTCAATAGCCTTGGACCACCAAATGTTCCAGGATCCAAGCAAATAACACAGAACCTTCATTGAGAAGCTGAGACAGGAATACTGAGTGGTTTAGAAACCTGGGGGCAGCCCCAGGGGAAGACTACCAAGAATAATTAACACAAAGCATCTTACCTTCCACCTTGAGGACCCATGAACACCCTCAGCTGGTGCCCTGTGGTCTGTCCGCGTCCTTCCACACCACTGCCACCAGCCGTGAGCATTCGAGTAGCATCTCTGCACAGCTCAGTTTCAGGGGAGATGCCTCCCTCCTCCTAGAAGTACCCCCCCCTCATCTTTCACATATCCCTACGCTGAAACTCTCAAAACAGGTCCCTTCCCTTCCACGATGGTCTCTCTTCACCTAACAGTGACTAAGGCTGGTCTCTGCCCTCAAGGCATCCCTCCCTTGTAGCCCTACCAGACTAATAGTTTGTTGCCACGCTTGCCTCCCTCCCCAGACTGTGAGCTCATTAAGGACAGAGTAAATGCTGCTTCCCCTTTACCGAGGGCTCAGGCTCAGCGCAGCGCCTTGCACACAGCCAGTCCCAGGCGAGATGTGCTGAAGGAGGCTGGGAAGGCAACTTGCAGGTTTACCAGTCAAAGCAGATGACGTCCTGTCTCTGGAAACTTAAGCGACGCCAGAGAGAGAAGCTGCCCTCCCCCGGCACAGGGGACACTGGAGGTCCTGGGACTGAGGAAGCATTCCAGGAAGGTGCCTCTCCTCCGTATCCTCCTAGCACCAGCTCTTCTCCTCTCACTGGCTCCCAACACCCCCACCGCATCCTGCAGCGTCAACCATCCAGACAGGACCCAGGCTCATGGTGAGAGGATGCCATTCCCTCTCTCTTCTGGGGCTCCAGGATCATTCCCAGCATCAACCAGGGAACTGGGGTACCCAGAGCTTACTCTTAAAGGGCAGAGAAATCAAGAAAAAGACAGAAGAAAATGAGACCAGAGAGAGCCACCCAGTGTCCTTCCCACAAGAAAGGCTCAGAAGGGAACAGACTCTATGGTCCGGTACCTTGCTACTTGTTTTTGACCCAGCATCTCCACACCCCTTCCTGAGGCTTCCTCTGGCAGTAATTAAGTGGGGTGGGGGACTATGGGACACGTGCATTCTGGCAAACGCTCCCAAATGACTCTACCTAATGCAACTCCCTTTCCATTTGGAGCATCTAGAGTTGCTGCTCTACTAGTAGTGGGAGGTGCATTATTCTGTCCACGAATTCCCTGGCTGGGTGTGGGGAGACAGCGCACAAGGGAGTTAGAACATGTACAGGTCAGAGCCAGCAGCGCAGGAACAGAGCTTGTGCGACCTGAAGCAAGCAAGCAACCCCCCGTGGTCACCGGAAGGCTGGCCAGTTACCCCACACTGGGCGCCGGCTTTTTTTTTTCCCTCCCTCAGTGACTAATAAAAACTTAGGTTATCAGATTTCTTAAGCAAATGACAGGAGACAAGGCCACAGAGGGTTGTGTCCACTCCAGGTGTGCCAGCAGCCTGGGCCCTGCACAGACACACTCAGGCAGAGGCCCAAAGCAACCCTAAAGGACTCTCCCAGCCAAAGTGCAGCAGGGCTCAAGGTAGATAAAGGGGTCGTATTCCTCTCCAACACCTTCTCTCTTCCTGAGCATCCTGCCCTCAGTCCACAAGGGAACGATAAAGAAGTGATGGGAAGGGGAGGAGGAATCAGTGACAACTCCCGAGACCCCTGATGTGGTCTTTCAACTCACCCAGCCACCACACCCCCTTCTCCAGGATGAGAGGCCCAAGGCAGAGAGGTGACTGCTGACTTGGGGTGGGGCATGTGCCCGAGTAAGAGCCCTCAGGCAAGGTTCACCGGGGCTGCTGGGTACGAGTGAGGGTGGGAGAAGCCACTTTCCCCCAGGCAGCTTCAGAGAGCACCTTCAGATGGAGAGCCACACCGCATTCCTATTGTTTTTCCCCACAGCAGATAATTAAAACATGGCCTATGCCTTCAAGGGAAGCAATAAATAAAGAGAGCATGCTCAGTTAAAAAAAAAAAAAAAAATGCAATAAGCTTTGCCGTGGGTTGTTTAGAACCCAGGAAAGCATTGCCCCCTCCATACCCCTCACCACTTACCTTGGGGTGGGAACAGGAACCCTATCCCAGAATATCCTTCCAGGAATAACCAACTGGGACAGCTATGTCCCCAACCCAGAAACAGTCTTCAGTGAGGGTTCAGAGACCACGCAGGGAAACTCCATGTCCAGTAGAACTACTCATATTGATAAAAAATCGAACACACAAACCACTTGAAAGGCAGCTAGTGTGCCTGAGTTTCTGAATTTAATTTTCATTAATTTTAATTTTTGTAGCCACACATGGCTAATGGCTATCATATTGGACAGCTCAGGTAGAGCATGCTTCTTAAATTTGGGAGGTCATGAATACTCTTGAGAATTTGCTGAAAACCACAGCCCCTCTCCCCTGAGAAAATATACCCCTGCACATTCACACACTTGGCTGAAATTTTCAGAGAGTTTACAGACCATATTCCAACCCAGGTCTGAGATCAATCAGGTCTAGAAATTGACCAAAAACGTTATGGCCTAAGAGCGATGTTTCTTCTGCAATGTAGTTGTCTAAGGAATATGCTATACTTTACACAGTTTGAGCAAGAGACAACCACATGTGGAAGACCCCGCCTGACAGAGGACGTCCTTGTAACATCCCAGCCAGAACATCCAGCCTCTACGCAGACCCACGCAGGCACAGGGCTGGTTCTTCAGTCTTGGAACAGCTATAAATGTTAGAAAATTCTTGTTTTCAAACATGGATTCAGGGAGATCAGCTCAGTGCTTTCTGATGACCTAGAGGGATGGGATAGGGAGGGTGGAAGGGAGATGCAAGAGGGAGGGGATATGGGGATATATGTATACATATAGCTGATTCACTTTGTTGTACAGCAGAAGCTAACACACCATTGTAAAGCAATTATACTCCAATAAAGATGTTAAACAAACAAACAAACAAACATGGATTCAGTCTACCTGCTAACTTCTACCCTCGAATAAAAGTTCCACACATTCCCCTACACAAAGGAACTGACTCCCTCTTCCACACAGGACTCGTCTTCGCCTGCATTCCTCCACTCATGTCCAAGCTGAACAACTCATCTTCTTCAGTTGTCCTGCATGTGACTACTCTGACAGAGCTCCTAGAGACAGGCTGTCAACACACCTTTCAGAGTTTCAGCTATTCCTACCTGCTATTTCTTTCTTTGTTTAAAAACAAGTGCAGAGCTTTGGATTTACCCTGATTAAATTCCATTGAGTTTGGCTGAAGCCCATTGTTCCAGACTGCCCCCAATCTTCTTAACCCCTTGTTCTATCATTCAACTTAAATATCTGCATCACCACTACTACCGCTGCCACCACCCACCTACCCACTGATCACACCTGCTCCTACCTACATCTTAGGAAGAGGGGGCACACATCCCTTCAGCTCCTAAGCCTCCAGACCCTTCCATGAGACCCCGGGTTCTATGGGTGTGCTCCTCCTGTTCACAACTACCACCAGCTAATACTCTCTCGTGGGGCTCCCATGTTCCAAGTCAGACTGCTGAGCAGCAGACGTCTTCTGAGAACCCTTTCCCAACTGTTCTCAGAACACACACACAAGTTCTTAAAGGGCTTATTTTATTGATAACTCACTAGACTAGAAAGAAATGGACTCCAGAAAAACAAGAATAAACATGAAGTAAATCTCAAGATGTTCTTGTCTCCCTGGCATACAGGGTAAATGGGTTGGATCACCCTCCTTACCCTTGTTGACAACTGGAGTTCTTTTTTTTTAAGTGTAATATATCAAATTTTTATTCCCATTACGTCTTTTTTCTTTAAAGATTTTTTTGATATGGACCATTTTTAAAGTCTTTATTGAATTTGTTACAATATTGCTTCTGTTTTATGTTTTGATTTTTTTGGTCACGAGGCATGTGGGATCTTAGCTCCCCGACCAGGGATCGAACCCACACCCCCTGCACCGGAAGGCTAAGTCTTAACCACTGGACCACCAGGGAAGTCCCTGCAATTGGAGTTCTTTACCTCTGTTCATCAAGACTTACTTCTGTCCCCTTCTCCACTCACAGAAATGCCATAGACCAGCTCCGCAAACTCTCATGGACATACAAATCACCTGGGAATGTGGTTAAAGTGCAGATTCTCATTCAGTCATTCTGATGTAAAGCCTGAGATTCTGCATTTCTAACAACCTCCCAGATGATGCGATGCTGCTGGGCCACTGATTAGCAAGGAGGAAGTATGGCTGTAAACCATTAGGGTGCCCTAAGACTCAGGTGAGCAATTTGCAGTAAAGAGTCCAGGTGGGTGCCCATCATTCAGCTCTCACCTGTGTCAGAGGAGTTCCACTGTAACTACACATTAGATACACCTGGGGAGCCCCAGCCCAGTAGAGATCCACCCAAGACCAATCAAACTAGAATCCCTGGGGGTGGGATCCAGGCGATCCCAACATGGAATCCCTGATCCACACTGGTTGATTAAAAGTTTGAACAAGGCAGTTATACCTGTGCCCTCTTCAGGATGACTTTAAATAAAAACTGGTCCTCTGATCTGTCCACGAAGCTGGCAGGAAATAACATTTATCTGCAGAAATCCAGGCCCATTGGTTTGACTGAGTTTCTTTGTAAAGAACCACAGGGACCCTCAAAGCTCACCACTGTCTTTCTAAATCTCACGAACCACCTTTTAAAAAATCTGCTCTAGAACTGTCAAAAACTGACATTGGTTTACAATTTCCAAAATCTCTTTGAAGAATGGAACTTTCTGCCTGTCTCGGGTCTTTTGGCCCTCTTCCAACCATCAGAATTCCATAACGATATCATTCCATGAGTATATCTGAAGGTGTGCAGTAGGGAGTGAATGACTCAGATTCAGGTAGGGTAGCTGGCTCTCCTTTCCTAACCACACATGCTGTGGTCTCTCCCCAGTTTATACTCCCTGGCATGACAGGGATCTAGTGGCTTCTCTCTCTCTGTCACTAGTTCTGCTCCAAAGCTGTAAGACTGTCTCTTCCTTCTATGCTCTTGCTGGGAATATATAAAAGCCTTTTATTGTCTTGAGCATTTTCCACCACCTCAGCACATTCTGGCCACTGGACTCTCTTATGTCCCTCTTAAAGCGTCAGACTACACTTGAAGCGCACCCCTTTCCATGTAAAAAGCACGGTCTTTTACTATCTGCACTCATAGACAGCAGCCCAAGCAGCCACATGGACGGTTCAGATCTTCCCCAGTCCCACCACCTTCCTCCTTAGGGCACCATTTAGGACAGTTAAGTCAGCATTTCCTTTTTCAAAAGCAATCTTACCCCTCCAGCTAACTTCCCTTTTAGAGTCTGTAGCCATGGGGTTAAAACTGTTTACAACCGAAAAACAATTTTCTAAAGTCTATGGTAAACACCTCTCCTTGCCCAAGCTTCTCACTGGATTCAGAAATGCTGAGATGGGGTCCCTTTCTCTAAAGAGTCTCATCACTTCTACTTTACCAATCAATTCTTCCTTTGCTGGTGGGAACTGGTGCCGCCTGACAGCATCCCTCCTCATAGCCTCCATCTTCAGGAAGCCAGAGCTACTAGCAGGTGAGGCAAGAAGTGGTCAGGTTCTGATATTGTTGAGAGATCCCCGATTCCAAGGTATCCTGTCTCAAAACTGGCATAGAGCTTTGTTTCAGCCACTAAATTCAACTGGCTGAGGGCTAGACACACCATATATATTTCTATTTCCCTTCATTTCTCACCCATTCTCGGTCATGCTTCCAGCCTTATGTATACATACTTCTAGGGAAGTTTTTCTCACAAAGGGGTTTTCTCCTACCCTTTTTATCAGACATTTACGTCCCTCACCATGAGCAACTTTTCAGTCAGGCCCTGGGCCACAGCGGCTCCTTGCTCCTGGGTGTCCAGCCTCCTCCCCCGGCAAAGAGGCCGGCAAATGTCTCCCTCCCTTTGCCTGGCCCCACAGTTCTATGAGCAAGCAGGGATGTCTTGAAACAAACATTTAATAAACAATTAAAGCTCAGAGACTAACAGACACAATTTTTATGCATAAAGATTAATTCTTTTCTAGATGTTCTAGGAATGTGTTGTCACCGTGCACTGATTACCTACCATGTGCTAGACGTTCTGCATATTTTATCTCAATTAATCCTCACAAAGAAGGGTTATCCCATCTGACATATGAAAAAACCAATGCTCAAGAGAGTCAGCGGCACAGCCCTTACTTTGGGTTCTGTATCTTCACACTCACCAAATCCTACTTTTCTAATCAGCCGTCTTCACTGTGCTACAAGCCACCACTCAGGTAAAAAGAATGTGGAAGTCAAATAGCCTCCGACATCAGCCTAGGATCTCAATCCTCCCTGGAACTAGGAAGGAAGACCTCAGTTACAGGAATGAACACCTTCAGGTGTGTTACCTCTCTTTAGGGCCCAGAGAAGTAAGTAGTCACCTACATCTGTGGTGGACAGGACCAGCCCTGGGAGCTGCCTCTACTACTAAAATGCTGAACTTTTCTGAGTAGATGGGCTCTGCTGCACCACCTACCCGCACTGGGTAAAAAATTGAGGAGCAGGGAAGGAAGACAAGATAGTCAAGGTAATGTTCCCCCCTCACAGGATGACACAAAGCAGCTGTCAGCAGATAGCTCAGAAGAAGCCCCAAAGGAAGCTGGAGGACGTAGAGACAGGATGGAAGTAAAGAAAGGTGCCCAGAAGAGGAGACGCTGAGAAGCACAGGTGCAAAGAGAGGGTCTGATTCCCAAGAGGCTCCTGGGATGCTGTGTCTTGTCCCACCTGAAGAGCAGGGGCCAAGTTCTAAAGTTCTATGGATCTCACAGATGTAGAGAACAAACGTACGGACACATGGACACCAAGGAGGGAAAGTGGCTGGGACGGGGGTGGGTGGTGGTGGGGGGATGAATTGGGAGATTGGGATTGACATGTATACACTAACATGTATAAAATGGATAACTAATAAGAACCTGCTGTATAAAAAAATAAATAAAATTTAAAAAAGTAAAATAATAAACAGCATGTACAGCTTGAAAAACAATAAAGTTCTACGGGTCTCCTCCTTTGCTGACCTCCCAAATCCTGGGACAGGTCCCCTCTGCTACATGGCTGCTCAGACCTAGTGAAGGTCTCAGCAGTCCCCTGGGGGCTGTAAACGCTGGGCTGGTTCCCTGGGCTCCCTCACTCAGGCACAGCCTCTCGGGCCTGTCAACTCTGCCAGAGATACATTCGTCAAATGCTGTGTAGCCTGGACAGTGGTTCCCACAGTTTCAGCCTTCAAGGACCAATTTAAAAAAATTGTGGAGACAGACACTAGTTACCATTTTGTATTTTGCCAAGTAAAGACTTTAAAAAAAATAGATCTAATTTTTATCAACACCTCCATTTCATTAAAAAAAAACACACTTTTAAACATCAAGAAATAGAAAGTATCTATCCTTAAAACAAAGTACTGCTCTTTAAGTTAAAGAAAGTTAACTTTAAGACAAAGCTCACTCCATTGTCCCCTTTCCATTGTTTCTCCAGAAACTGGGAGAACTCTGTCATGGGACAGCACAGGTGCACAGATCAGCACGTGGACCCTCTGTCCAGGGGGGATCACAGGACACCAGCCACATTTTCCTGACCCTGGGGGCCTAGAGGGGCAGCCGGCCACGGCAAGGTCCACAGGGATGCAGACATCTCTCCGCCGGGCTGTCTCTAAGCCTGAGCCAAGCCAGATCCCCGGTCTCTTAACCACGACCACCGGAAGCCCAGGCCAGCAGCTTACACGCAAGGATGACAGGCCCCTGGCTTCACTCCCAGCCCCTTTCACTCAGGTATGCCTCATTTTTGCCGAAAGAAAAGCTTAAACACAGTTCACAAGAGCCACGTGTTCCAGCCCAGAAAGCTGAGCCTGCTTCATCCCCCAGGGTTTGAGAGGAACGGAGTGAGAGAAAGGTGGAAGAGAAGGAGGTAAACCCTACCAGGAAGCAAGCAAAGGAATCAAGCTTCACAAGGTAGCCGAGGCAGGTCCTACTTATACCAAAACACGAGATCTCATGCCCAGGAGTGAAGCCTACCCCTGATCCCACCCCCCTTTCAGAAATGACTCACAGAGCACTGGGCCAGCAGGATGCCAACTCCCCCAAACACCAGCAACATAAAGGAGCTGGACACGGTCTCCCAGGCTGGGCTGGGGAGCTGCAGATGTGATCCAGATGTCTGCTTTAACCTGAGACCGGGGAAATACAGCATCAGTCCGCCGTCCCTGGACCGTGATATGCAGCTTCCACAGGGAGTGGGCGAGACAAGGTGAGAAGGGGCAGAAACATCCCAGCAACACCCACTTTCCTGACCAAAACACTTGGATCTTTCTTCCCAGCCACGGGACCACAGCCCCACCAAGCTGGCGGCACAGCTCTGAACTCAGCAGTCAGGGAAATCCCGAGTGCAAGCCGCCAGCCCATGGAAGCCACAGGTACGCCGGCTCTCAGAAGTACAGCGGTTTCCAGCCCAGCTAGAGAGGGCTTCAAAGGCCATCAAGCACAACCCCTGCATCTCCCCAGGCAGAAGACAGACCCAGAGAGGGGACCTGAGTTGTCCGAGCCCTCGGACAAATCAGTGGCAGAGCGGGGGAGTCCCACAGACTGTGCAGGCCTCCGTCTCTGTCCAGCGCCAGTTCCGCTGCCTGGAGCAACCTCGGCCGCTACACTGCTCCTCCCAAGCTGCTCAACTTCACTCGTCCCTACCTCTGCCAACTCTCCGCTGTTACAGCTGCTACCAACCTCATGCTGGCAGCCCACCACCATAATGGAAAGGAAAGATGGCCAGTGCAGGGTCACTGCCTCTCCACTTCCTCCTCTGCTCTCATTCCAACTCCTTCCCTCTCTCTGCTTCCCTGCTCATAATTAAGGAAGTACTCCTTCCTGGGGTTGACAGTGTCTCAAAAACAATCATTCATTCATTCAATTAGTATCTGAGTGCTTACTACACACCAAGGAACTGAGCCAGGCCCTGAGAACACAGAGATAAATGGTCCTTGACCTCAAGAAGTACTGTTTAGTAGGGGAACCCAAATCATGGGTTTCTCATTAAGTTCCCAAACACTTTTAGGTATCATCCCAAAAATGATGGTACCCAAAAAGATTTAGGGAAAGAAACATCCCACTCCATCAGGGAAGCATAAAAAACACCGTGTCACTCCAAATTTTCATTTCCAAACCCATCAGCCTCCAACCCTTACCTGACACCATCACTCCCCACATCACCCAAGCATTGGTGTGACCTTGAAACACATCTGAGGCTTCAAGCAGGACAAGAAACTTCTAGAGATAAAGCTGGATATCATTGTCCTGCATCAAATGCAAACATCAGAGATGAGACTGCTAGCTCAGAGCCCTCTACAACCCGGTTCCTCTCCCATCAACTGTCGGCCCGGCAAAGGAGCCTAAAGCAGCTTCCAAAGACAGCAACACTCCTATTTATGGCCCCACTCAAAGCTGGACCAGGAGGATCAAAGCGGGAGAACGGGCTTAACTGGCTTTAGCAAGACCCCTGTGAACACAGCACCCTCAAGGAAGGGTCAGGGAAGCCACGCAAGATCCATCTTACCTCCTTGAGAAGCCCCACTTTTTTCTTCAGCACCTCACACTTGCGCAGTTTGCAGATCTGATGTGTGCGGCGGTTGGTACAGCTGGTGCAAGCCCCACAGTTTTCTAGCCGCCGGCAGGGCTCGCAAGTACCACACCGTTTCCTTTTCTTCCGCCCATCTCCACTCCCTCGGAGTTGCGGTTCACTCCCAGCCATTGGGAGCCCAGGCCCCTGGAAGCCCCCTACCATCACCTGGCCCTGAGGGAAGTCATAAAGGCCTGGCAGGTCTGGCTGGACTGCCAGGGGCACCTGAAACTGACTCATGACGCTGCCAGAGGTGGGGGCATAGGTGCTGGGACAGAGCCACAGTCCAGCTTCCTGCCTCCAAAGGCCACCAACAGGTCCTTCTCTCCTAAAGCAGTCAAAATCTACAGGGTGAAGGCAAGTAGCTCCAGGCTCCGGGATGGGTGCCTCTTCTCAACCCCTCTTCACCTCCTCTGCAGCAGTCTGATAGGACTCAGTTGGGGGCCACTCTCCCACCTGATGGGGCCCGGGATCTGGGGGAGGACACCAGCGGCAGTCCCCAGAGACGGGATCATCTTGGATGGGTGGGTTCTTCACCCTCACCCACTCTGGACCCAGGCATGAGGTGTGCCAGTAGGTGTGTGATGGGGGCAGGGCAGGGTGAGGAGCTTCTCCTCCTGTATTTCTTCTCCCGGGTCAGGATGATGGAGAAGGCAGCGCTGCCTGCAAAAGAGACAGAAAGGGGAAGCGCATCACTCGGGGTTCGGGGACAACTTTCACATGTTACCTCTTCCTGCTTCTGGGAAAAGGGAAGATGGGGGAAGAGAATGGGCTTGCTCTCATGAAGTTCTGCCCAGAACCTCTGGCAGGGCACACTAGCACCCACTCCCTGAGGGAGAAGGCCTAGGGCCTGACGAGGTGGTAAAGAAACCTGGACGGCGAATTTAATGGGGTGGTCAAGGTGAGATTTCTAAGAAAGTTGTCCTCCGCCCCACCCCCATGGGCTTGGGAGAGTTTTGCCAAAATTCCCACACACCCCTCACTGGAGGTCGCTAGGCTCTCCCCAAGGGAGCACAGCTTTCAAAATAAAGTTTGCAGAGAGCTTCACTCGGCGGGGCTGCCCGGGCGCCCCCTGCACGGAAGCGGCCTGGAGAGGGGCGCGCCCGGGGTAGCCCGCGCCGGCCGCCCAGCCGCGCTCCCCGCCCGACGGCCGGACCCGTGAGGGCGGCCCGCTCCGACGAGGGGGCGCTAGGAGGGCGGCGCGCTCCGGCTCAGGCCCGGCGCGCGCGCGCAGCCTCTCGGGCTCCTTTGTTCTGGGGCCTCGGCCGCTCGGCTCCGGCGGCTCCGCAGCCCCCGCCCCGCCCCGCCGCCCCCGCCCGGCTCCGCTACACTGTGATCCACAGCACCCCCGCCTAGTCTCCCGCAACAAAGTAGCGGCCCCCCAGCCGGCCCCCGGGCCGTCCCCTCCCCCGCGGGCCGGGCCCCCCCCCCACGCCTCCCCTCCCCCACCCCGGAGCCGGAAAGGCACCGACTGCACCGACCTGCCCGCCGCCTCCGGGGCGGAGCGCACAAAGGGGCAAAGTTTCCCGGCCCGCGCCGCCGCCACCACCGTCGCGGCCGCCGCCGCCGCCTGGGGCGCCCGCCTCCTGGAGCGCCTGGCCCGGCCGAGCTCGGCGCACGGAGCCCCCCGCCCGGGCCGAGGAGGGGACGGCGCAGGAGGAAGGAAGAGGCAGCGGCGGCCGCGGCGGCAGCAGCAGCAGCAGCAATGAAGGCGTCCGCGGGACTCCCCGCCCCCCGCGCGCCGCGGCACGTGCTCGCCCGGGGACTCCCCCGCCCGGGAGGGCGCGCACGTGCGGCCCCGCCGAGCCCCGCCGAGCCCCGCCGGCCCCGCCGCCGCCCTCTCCGCCGGGCTCGGGGCTACGCGAGGGGGGAGTTCCGCGGAGGGGGAGGGGACGGCGCGGGCAGTCCTCGAGCGGGTGGGGGCAGGGCCCGGCCCGGACGCCGCGCCTTTGCACCTGCAGTACTTCCCCTCCCCAGCGGTCGGTCCTCCCGGGACCCGGCCGCCCTCCTCCGGTTGGCCGCCACCGCCCTCCGGCGCTTCTGCAGCCCGGGCGGGCGCGGCGGGCGGCGCGGGGTGGGGCACGCGGACCTCCCAGTCTAGGCCCTCGGCGGAGCTGGCCTCGGTGTCCCCACTTCCTGCCACTCCCTGCGGGCCGAGCGGCCTGGGACGGCCCCGGCGCCCCCGGGAGTCCTGAGCTCCGGGCCCGACTGACCCCCCTCTCCTGGCAGCCGCTCGCTCGCTCATTCCGAGGCAGGACAATGGGGTACATCGCGCGTTTGCGTACCGAGTCAGCCTGGCCGGCTAGGAGGGGATACCCGCGAGAAGAGGCCGAGGGCCAGCCGGGAGGCACCCTCGCGGGGGTGACGACCGAGCGCCCTACCCAGGCGGACCCCGGGCCCCTACCATCGCGAGCCTCCCCCGCGCCGCTCTCGGCTCTTTCGCTTCGAAAACAAAGACTAATCCGATACCCCCGCCCTGCCTCCCAGAGGAGGGGAAACGGGCGCGTCGCGGAGGGTAACCGAGGAGGACAGCGTTCAGGAGGGGCTCGGACAGCCACCGAGGGGGCCGTGGCGCAACCGAGCCCTATAACCCAGCGCAGACACTTTGAAAAGTCACCCCGGGCTATTTTCCAGCCAAGGGGCAAGGCGTAAGAATATTTTCCAGTTGCCAAACTGCCGGTTCTCTCTGCTGCTTTTTTTCCCCTCACCTGTTGTTCAGGCCAAGTTGAAATTCCAGGTTAGATTAATTCAGCTCCACCCATCGGGCCTGACTGCCAGGCTGGTCCCCGAAGCTTCCTTCCACCTACCTGGGTTGCTGGGGAGAAGGGTGGGTCTCTAACACACACACACACACACCCCACACACACCCAAACACGGGCAAGTCCTGGCAGAAACAACCACGGGCGGACTGGCCTGACCAGTTTGGGCGGTGTTCAAGGAACCAGGTATCTGGCAGGCGTCGCCACCGGGATGAAGCTAACAACTCAGCCAAAACTGGAAAAAGAGCATTCGGCCGGTTATTTAAAAGAAGAAGAAAAAGTAATTGATCTCAAGTAGCGCTGTCCAGAAAGCCCTAGGCAGTAGGAGAAGCCCGGGTTCCGTCTGGAACTTCCCTCCCCACAGGCCTGATTTTGACAGCCTGCTCCAGTGGCCAGGTTGTCAGCTGTGGGAGGGCGGTGAACATGGCTGCAATACCTACTTCCTACTCTGGCCTTTGAGAGTAGGAAAGAATTTCTGTTCAGGGAAGTAAGACTAGAACTGAGAAGAGGTACCAATAGAGTGCAATTTTCAGTCAAACATGAGAACAGTTTGTGGACTTTGTTTTTTATGTAATGAATGTTTAACGTTTTAAGTATTTTATTTTTAGCAAAAATTATGTATATTAAAGAAAACAGGCAATAGAAAATTAGAAGACAAAAATAACCCCAATACAACATTTAACCTTTTGCTATATTTCCTTTTAGCCTTTTCTATTGTAGATTATTTCCTTTTTTAAAATAATAACATGGCTGTACTCACACTGGTTATGCAGCTTGCTGTCCACTTTTTACTTAACATTATATTGCAAGTATTTCCCTATTTGATAGACAATCTCCAGATAGTGTGACAATGAAGAGGGTGGCTTAGGAGTCAGGGAACTGTGGGTTCCAGGCCTGGCTCTGCCACTTGGTAGCAGAGTGACCTTGGACAAGGTACTCATCATCTCCAAAGGAATCCAAGTAAAGTACTTAACATAGTGCTTAGTAAGTAACAATTATTGTTTAATCCACATAAAAACCCTGTGAGGTACATACTATCTTTAAACCCACTTTACAGATAAGGAAATAGATTAAGTAATTTGCCCAAGGTTACTCAGCTAGTGAACTGTAGACTCAGAATTTGAGCCCGGCATCTTTCCTCCTGTTTTCTCTCTTGGTGAATGGCACCAGCAATTTGCTGTGCCAGTTTACTCTTCACCAGCTATCTATGAAAGGGTCATTTTACTAAATCCTCTGGCTTAGGTAACAAGATGGATGCTGGTGCCATTCACCAAGGCAGAGTACAGGAGGAAAGATGCCTGGGGACATCTGTGTGGAGCTGAGTGTGGAGCTGAGGAGGTGAGGCTGGGGCTGTGGGCCCCAACAGGGAGCAGCTCGTGAGGCCTCAGGTGTGGAGGACCTCACTAGGAGTGGACATGGAGAGTGAGAAGAAAAGGCAGCCAGGCCAGAGCCCTGGCGAACACCAGCTCATGAGGAACAGCAGCTGACAAGGGGCCAGCAAAGGAGACAGGAGGAGCGGCCAGAGAGGTAGGAGGGAAAACCAGTCCCAGGTCTGAGATGTGCTGTCAGTCTCCCTCTGGAGCCTTGTATTTCAGCAGTCTTGTCATTCATTCCTTCTACCCAAGGAAACCCCTTCCCACTTCAACCCCTTCCCAGTTACTCCTTCTACCCGCCAAGTTCCCATTCATCCTGCAGGTCTCGGCTTAAATGCCATGAAACCTCTTCCAGCTCTTCAGACAGATTCCAGAGTCCCACACACTCTCCCTCCCCAGAAGTTTGACGCTGCCTCCCTAGGAAAATCTTATCAGTATCGTAATCATTTGCACATTTCCCTCCCAGTTACTATGAGCCCTTGGAGGGCTGGGACCCTGTCTTTGCACCTTTGTAACTCTAAAGCTAAGCACCCAATCAATACGTGTTCAATGCAGACACGAGGTCAGTAGAGCCTGATAAATGAAATATCCCAGTAACGCCAAGCACCCACAGGCTTCCAAGGTTTATTCCTGCTTGCTTTCCTACCTGCACGAACCCTTCAGGGGCCCTCAAAATGCACTCCAAACTCCTCAGGCCCTGCCTTCCTAGGTCTGCAGCCTCCTGTGCCGCCGGGTTATCCCTACTGGACGAGCGCTCAGGGCAGGAGAACAGCTGGGACCGGCGTGGAGGTGGCGAGCGAGCCTCTCTATCTGAAAGCAGCCTGAAACCAGAGGCAGTGAGTGGTTCACTAAGTGTGGTCCCAGGTCCGCAGCGTCACCAACACCTGGGGAACTTGTTAGAAATGCAAGCTCTCGGACCCCACCCTAAACCTACTCAAGCAGAAACTCTGGGGGTGGGGCCCAGCGTTCTGTTTTAACAAGCCCTTCAGGCGTTGCACCCTAAAGTTTGAGAAGCGGGCGAGAAGCAAGTTCAGCACCTAGGCGCCGGCCAAGATCACGCCGGAGGCGCTTAGAGGAGGCAGACCCCGGGAGGCTCCTTTTATAAATCGGCTTGGCGGGCCCCACCCCCAGTGGCCGAGGGCAGAGCCTTTTAGGCAGTTGCTCCGGTGAGGTTAGGACCTGGCTGCGCTGCTGCCTCAGGGACTAGAAAGGGAAATCCCGTCTCGAGAAGGAAGAGCCCGAGGGACTGCAGGCGCTACAGAATTGGCAGGAGGCGTTTCGCTGGATGGGGACGGAGGTGGGGCTGGGGAATAAGTAGGGCTTACATTGATGAACTGAAGTTAATTCCACACTGGGCAAAGGACACAAGAAGTGTAATTGGATGTGCGCGCGTGTGGTTCTTCAGGAAGCCACTGCGTGGAGCCGCCACTGCTGGGTGTTTGCCCAACCTGCAAATGATTGAACGTGACTGACCTCCTCTGAGGCACTTGGCTTCACTCCTTCCCTTTAGCTAATAAGCAATTTGTCCTATTTGAAGAATGAGCTTTGTATTACGGGACCTTTTGCAGAAACGTAAATATATTCCAATGTCCACACTTGAGCTTCGTGTTAAAGACTGAAGGCATTGGGACGTTCATTTGATTTTTGTTGTGTTCTTCTTTGGTCATGTGTTGGTTAAAAATATTATCACCTTACATCTGCATAGAGCTTTCCCTTTGCAAAGCACTTCCACACCCTTTCCAGTTCTGTCTGCTGAGTGGCTTGTACACCAAATGTGCAAATGTTACTTTCCTTTTCTTTCTATGACATAATTATTATTGTTATTATAACCGTTTTACAGATAAGGGAACTGGGACTCAGAGGGGTAATTTTTCCAACGTCATTCACTACTAAGTGTCAGAATCAGGCCTTCAATCCAGGACCTCTGAAATTAGCCTACCAGTGCCAGGGCTGTTCTGGGGGAAGAAACTGGCATTTTGCTTTTGGTTAAAGGGAGATTCGTTAGTGCATTGCTTTTGGACATGCCCTGGTTAGTGCAACACGTGTAGGGTATCTAGATTATGCTTTTGGATAACTCAGCAAATGCTTTCATGTTTTATAGCTATTTCTGTGACTTCAGTTTGAATTTAGGTTCAATAAAATAGGTACATAACTTACAAGGAGCATGCAAGTGTCCCCTTCATAATGGGAAAGAGATTGAATAACCTGGAAATCTTCCAACCTAAGGGGGCCGGGCAGGAGGATGGGAGCTTTGATTGACTCGGAGACTCAAGATCCTGAATACCCAACAGAAATAAAGGCCTTGGTGCCCCCCAAACCTTGATTTGACTGGGTGTATCAGTCAGGATCAGTTAAGTTGTGCTAGAGTAAGAAGCAATCCCCAGGTCTCAGTGGTTTGACAAAACTTTATTTCTCCATCATGAAATATGTCTACTGGGGACCAACAGGAGCTCTGTTTTCCATAGCCACTTAAGGACTCAGGCTGCTGCAACTAGACATGTTGCCTCCTCAACCCTGAAGGCAGGAAATGAGGGTGGGGCCAATAGAGCACTAACTCTTAAAGCATTTACCTGGAAGTAACACACATCACTTTTGTTCTGACTTCATTGGCCAGAGCAAGTCATAAGGGAGCAGGGGGATGCCATAGGTGCAATGCTCCCATGTGCCTGGAAGGAGAAGCAAAAATATTTGGTTAACAGCACTAATAATTAATACACAGGGAATAGTGTGTGTGCATATGTGTGCGGTGGATGTGTGTGTGTGTGTATTTGAGGCATGTGTTAATGCAATCAATTCTGCCCATTTCAAGAGCATTTCTCCCTCCTGGGGACATATATTTGAGATTTCCACTCTAATGGGTGTCATTCCTCCCACTATGCATGTTCAGAGATTTAGATTAGTAGAAAGAAACCTGAGTTGTGGGAAGCATGGTGGGAGAGGAGAGTGACAGTGGAGCAAACTCAGTAGAAATTAATGTGTAAACTAAAAAAGAATCCAGAAAAGGAAGGGACTCGGTATATATGTCACTAGGGGCCTGCCTAGTAAAGAAACTACTAAAACAGCATAGCTGTGGCAGAAGCATTTCCTGCCTTCTTGCCATTCACTCCCACTCATCCTTCCTGGCTAAACCCAAGTGACACCCTGGGAAGCCTTTGATGATCTCTCGAGACTGGGCCCACCAATCATATCATAAGAATGAGTCAGTCTGTCCCATCCACTGTGTAGTGGATGGGGACCATATCTTGTCCAGTGCCAGCTTCAGTCTGGGGTCTTGGAACAGAGGCAGAGAAACCAGTTGGAAGGCTGTTGCAGGAACACAGGTGGGAAAAAAATGATGGCCTCCTTTAGGGCAGTGGTGGTGGGGATAAAGAAAAGTACGTATTGGAGAGATTTAGGGAATCAAATAACAGGAAGGGGCTGACTGGATGAGGGGTGGGGAGGAGATTTCTGGAAGAGCAGCAGGGTGGATGGTAGCACCAAGGGGCCTAGAGGAGGAGCAGTTTGCTAAACGAGGTCAGCAAGGACATGTTCCATTTGAGGCACCTGTGGGACCGGCCCACAGAGAGACCCAGGAAGTAGCGCATAGAAGGGCCTGGGGTTCAGGAGGGGAAAGTGGCTGCACTCAGATCCTAGATCTACCTCTTGGTTAAATTTCAACATCAAATCCTCAAACGAGGTCATCATTTTTAAAAGGAACTTTAAAAAAAAAAAAAGAAAAGAAAAAAAGTGGGGAGTTAGGGGGAGGAAGCCACAGAAAATACGTGAAAATAAAAATTGTGAAATTCCTGAACTACAAATCCTGAGAATCCAGTTAGAGGAGTGCAAAGCCTTCATGGAAAGAGCTGAGCCTCCCTAAAAGATTGGTTCAACTTCAACCAGTTTGTCTCAATAACCTATTTCCGTATGTTGTTTCCATCCCATCTCCTGCTGAGCAGGGGCCTACCTGTCCCACCTGAGACCTGAACTTGATATCAACCCCTATCATCCTTGAGGCTCCCCTTCCCTATATCCTTTTATGGGTGAGCGTCAAGTCCCATTTGCAGGAACAGTGCAGTGCAGGGGGACAAATCTTCAGAACCCCTACCAGAGACCCCTTTCTTCCCACTCAGCCATTGTGATACATAGGTGCCCTAAAGATTGAGAAGCTCTGCTTTAGAAGTCTACAGGGGCTAGGGATAAGAAGGCTAGAGATAAAAAGGACACCGGTGCCCCCCATGGACCTGGGAGAGAGGTTCTTGGAAATACCTGCACTAATGGATCCAGTCATTCAAGGTCGCTCTAGCCTCGTTCCTGGAGAGGTATTCTGTGTTCCCAACATTGTACTATTTATCTGCTAAACAAGGGAGGGGATTATCAGGTTATGTCTCAGTCTACTCGCCAATTTCTAGGATGGTCCTAATGGTGGCATGACTAGGCCATTACCCACATCCACCTGATATTCAGCCATCTCAAACCACAGTAAAACTTGAATTTGAACATTGAGCCTTCGGGAAACAATCTAATTATTTATAGTGAATCAAAAGCCTGTAAGACAGAAAATGGGTGTTCAGGCAGAAAGAGGCCACAGTGAACAAAAAGATTGGCCCTTCAAACAGGGATATAGGGATTTCCCTGGTGGCACAGTGGTTAAGAATCCGCCTGCCAATGCAGGGGACACAGGTTCGAGCCCTGGTCCAGGAAGATCCCACATGCCGCGGAGCACCTAATCCTGTGTGCCACAACTACTGAGCCTGCGCTCTAGGGCCTGTGAACCACAGCTACTGAAGCCCACGCGCCTAGAGCCCATGCTCTGCAACAAAAGAAGCCACTGAAATGAGAAACCCACGCACCGCAATGAAGAGTAGCCCCCGCTCGCCGCAACTAGAGAAAGCCCGCGCACAGCAACGAAGACCCAACGCAGCCAAAAATAAATAAATAAATTTATAAAAAAACAAAACAAAACAAAAAACAGGGATGTGTGTGGGCTAAGGGCACCTGAGTGAAGCAGTGGTGAGCACTCGACAGGGCCTGCCCAGGTCCACAGGCCCAAGAGGAGCCTCACAGCTGCTGGAAAAAGAAGGAAGAAGAACACTGAAGTACAGGAAGTCTAGAAGCATCCCCACACACACAGACACGCTGAGAGACCTGGAGAAGAGCTCAGGTTTACAAGCACATGCTGATCTCTGTAGAAAAGTCAGTGAGTAGGGTTTTTTGGAAAATATCTCTGGGGCCTCTTGGTTGCGAGAGCCCTCTTTGGAGGAAGGCAGGTAAATTCCTTCATGTGGTATGCCAGAGGTGCCAGGTCTATCTACTGTTGTCTGTGGGCACTCCTGGGACGTGGGCTCCAACATCAACACTGAAAGAAAACCTCAGGATTAAGGTTGCCA
Source organism: Leucopleurus acutus (assembly GCF_964270905.1). Classification (NCBI taxonomy): domain Eukaryota; kingdom Metazoa; phylum Chordata; class Mammalia; order Artiodactyla; family Delphinidae; genus Leucopleurus; species Leucopleurus acutus. The sequence goes on along the minus strand of NC_139154.1, from coordinate 541,700 downwards.
GATTTAGCAAATAAAAATACAGAGCATCCAGTTAAATTCAAACGTCAGAGAAACAACAAATAATATTTTAGTGTCCATATGTCCCATATATTACATGCCAGAGCAAACCTACTCAGGATTAGAGTTGGTACCCAAGGCATGGGGCCAGGGCGGTGGGCGGAGTGGGTGCAGGGGTTGACCTGAGAGGAAGTTTCTACCTGAGGCCCAGTAGTACCATCCTAAGACCCACCCTGCTTTTGAATACAGACTGGAAATGTGCTTTTGTTAGTTTGAGGGTGGGCAGTCTTTTGTGAGAGACTATGTCATCTAGTTTGCTTTTTAAACGTTTTTCCCTACAAAGGTGGGAACTACCAACATGTTTTTTTACATGTATCGAGTGGGGTAGTTCGAGTAATGTATACAATAAAATTATCGTAGTTTTGATAATTCCAAGTCTGGTTCCTATAGGAGATGGACTGTTTCTTAGTTCAGACCATTGAAATCCTACTTAACCAGAAAAAGTTTTCTTACTTAAGCAGGCATTTATTCATTGAGACCTGTAGAAGAAAAATGGTAACTATTTACCTAATCAAGCAATCGAAAAGTAGTTCTAAGCATAAAATCACTAAATCCTTCTGCATGTCAACAACCCAACTTAAATTATAAATTCAGGGAAAATATTTACAAAACAAATGAAAAGGAAAAGTGTTATGTAAGAAAAAAGTCACCCACAAGGGGACAGAAAGGCAAAGAATGTGAACACTCACAAATACAAATGACCAAAAAAGATATAAAAAGTCCAACCTCATTCATAATCATAGCAAGCTGACAGATCACAAAATGAAAATACAGTTGACTCTTGAATAATACAGGTCTGACCTGCGTGGGTCCACTGAACCTGGATTTTTTTCAATAGTAAATACTACAGTATTACACCACCTGCAGTTGGTCGAATCTGAGGATGCAGAACTAGGGATACAGAGCAACCAAGGCTACAAAGGGCTGACTACATTATACGGGGATTTTGGACTTCCCAGAGTGTCAGTGCCCTAACCCCCGTGTTGTTCAAAGATCAAATGTACTCAGTTTTGCAAATACTATTAACGGTTTTATTTGCCAAGATATGCCACTGATGAGACCATAAACTCACATACCCTTTTGGCAAGCAATTTCACATGCTTGTCAATACCTTCAAAATGTTTATACCCTCTCAATAATCTCACTTCTAGGAGAGCGGTGCACAAAAATCAAGGTACAAGGGTCTTCATGGAAGGCTTATTTATAACAACAAAATTAGAAACAACCTAAATGTCCAACATTAAAGAATGATTAATTCATAAGATGTAAGCACAGCAGAACATGATGCAGCCATTATAATAATTTCATTAATTTAAAAAGTAAACAAACACAAGTTAATTATAAAAAAATGAGTACACAAATGAGCAAAAAGAAAAATCTGAAAAGAATCTGCAGTCCAGTGTTAATCACTATTAATGTTGTGAACCATATCTTTAAAAATCTTTTATGTCTTAATATTAAAATAGTGCTTTTGAGGGCTTCCCTGGTGGCGCAGTGGTTGGGAGTCCGCCTGCCGATGCAGGGGACACGGGTTCGTGCTCTGGTCTGGGAGGATCCCGCATGCCGCGGAGCGGCTGGGCCCGTGAGCCATGGCCGCTGAGCCTGCGCGTCCGGAGCCTGTGCTCTGCAAGGGGAGAGGCCGCAACAGTGAGAGGCCCGCGTACCGCAAAAAAAAAAAAAAAAAAAAAAAGTTTCTGTTCTTAAAATAGTGCTTTTGGAAAATATTTGGTAATATTGGAAAATATTTACCATATGAATTCAAAAGAAAATAATCAGTATATATTGTATTATCAAGAATTTGTAAGTCAATATGCACAAAGATTGGAAGGGAATACATAAAAATACTAATAATGGGTCTGTGGATGATTTTTGTTCTTTATACCTTTCTTCTAAAATTTCTACAATAAATGGATATAATTCTTAGAATTGAGAAATAGAAAATTATTTTTGAAAACAGGCAAGTGGAACATTTATGCCTTAAAGCAGGTCCTCGAGAGAGCAGGAAGCAAGTAATAATGATTAACAGAATGGTTTTGACTTTGCACGCTGGAGCCACCCTAAAGAACTTAAAGAAGCCATTGCCTGGGCCCCACCCTCGGAGATTCGTGCTGAGCAGGGGCCAGGGCATTATGCCCTTGGCAATATCTAGGCACTCTTGGGTGGGGGTCTAATGTGCAGCTAGGCTGGGATGTGTCTGCACGAGCCATCACAAGTTTCCCCGGGAGTCTAGGCCATTGTGGTCTGGCAGTGGAGGAACTGCAGGACCTGATTTCAAGCCCCACGTGGCCTCTCTAGCTGTGTGCTTTAGGTGAGTCATTTAACTGCACTTCAGTCTATCTGTAAAATGGGAATATGTAATGCAAGATTTGGGGTGGGGCTTCAAGCAGAGGATGAATGAGAAAGCGCTGTGTGAAATAGAAAGCATATAGAATGTGCTGGGGTTTTTTGCGGTACGCGGGCCTCTCACCGCTGTGGCCTCTCCCGTTGCGGAGCACAGGCTCCGGACGCGCAGGCTCAGCGGCCATGGCTCACGGGCCCAGCCGCTCCGCGGCAGGTGGGATCTTCCCGGACCGGGGCACGAACCCGTGTCCCCTGCATCGGCAGGCGGACTCTCAACCACTGCGCCACCAGGGAAGCCTTGAATGTGCTGTTTTTGAGAACCTGGAAACTTAGATGATAGCAACTGTCTTTGATCAATGAAATATCCTTGGCAACTTGGGAACCCATGCATATAAACAGGTTTGTTTCTAAGCTGTGTCAGTCTTGTAATTTGATTTGATTCGGAGATCCTGTAGGCAGGTGCTGTCAAATGTAGATGCCTGGGGCAGTCCTAGCCTGACGGCTCATCGGCAGTGGACAGCAGCCAATAGATCTGAGTTGGTTCAGACCACTCGGTCATCCTGCTTTGAAAGGTGTCTGGCCTCTGGAAGCCAAAACTTTGTTCTCATGAAAATGTGCCTTTGCATGCTACACAAACACCCCAAAATGTCTACTTCTTCTTTTTTTTAAAAAAATAAAAACAACAACAAAAATATTTATTTATTTGGCTGCGCTGGGTCTTAGTTGTGGCACGCGGGATCTAGTTCCCTGACCAGGGATCGAACTCAGGCCCCCTGCATTGAGAGTGTGGAGTCTTAACCACTGGACCACCAGGGAAGTCCCCAGAGTGTCTACTTCTAAATAAATGTTCTTATCTAAATCATCTCCTTGGGAGATTGTGTGGCCATTGCTTAAAATGTCTAGTAATTCCTCTTTTGAGATTGCCTTTGTCTAAGCTACATTATTTTCTGAGTATTTTCGATCGGTGAATTCATTCTCCATCCTTTGAAGAGAAGCTTAATTTTAGAAAGCAGCCAGAAATATCTTTCAGAACCAAACCTGACAAGTTAGATGGTATTCAAGCCTAGGTTAGACATTTTATTTTTTAAGCGAAGAGGTCCTTTGTAAGGTACACATGTGTGTCTGTCTTGCTACCCAGTGTATTCCCAGCAACCTGCACAGCACCTGGGGCCTTGAGTGGTGAACAGAACCTGGTTCTCTACTGGGACCCAGATACTGGCTCAAAAGGTAAGTGTGGAAAAGTTTTTGAACAAAGCAGCCTGTTTGGGAGTAATCATTTCTAGTTTGTATGTTGACCAGAAATCTATCTCTTTCTTTTGATAAGTATGCTGTGGGTACACCTTGTGCATTTGACTACGGAGAAAATGATGCAGTTCCTTCCCCTTATTGGGGCTAATACTGGATTTAGTCTCCTAAGACAACACTAATCAGCAACACTGGACAAATCCAGGCATTTCTGGAATTATTTTTCATGCCAACCCAATCCACAAAACACGCAAACATGGTATTGTCAACAAGGACAATACCCAAAACATAATTCACTTTTTCACACAAGAATTTCAAGACACTGACATTAATCCAAGTTAAGACTTGCAAATGAGCCAAGGTCCACAGCTCCGGGCACTAATGAATTTGAGGGTACACAGTTAAGCAGCTCCTAGCCAGGACTGAGAGCATCCACATGCGAGTCAGAACTCCTGGGTTGATTCTGCTCAGCTGTTAACTAGCTGTGTGTCTGAGGCGCCGGGGCCGGGGGGTGGGGGGTGGGGCGGGATTTCACACCTCTCCCCTTGTTCTTTATCCATACAGTGATCTCACACTCTTAAAGCCATCAGTCTTAAGAACAATGAAGGTGGACAGGAAGCAAGGAGAGCAGGTTGTTAACAGAAGGCATCCCGCTGTCGGCCGTGGAGGGAAAGCAAGGTGCTGCTGAAGGAGCGGAGACTCGGGGGGCAGCAGGAACCAGTCTCAGCTGAGACGAGATCCCTGCTCTGAAGGAAAAAGAAAGCCAAAGACAGAGCTCAACTGCTCCTGGCAATGGAACCGTTTCCAAGAAGGGAACACAGAGGTCATCTGAGGTCAAGTTCAGGGCACGCAGCCAGCAGCCAGCAGCCAGGCGGGAAGGAAGTTGCAGCGAATGCCCGCCTGCTCTCCCAGCCCTTCGCCTTCTGAGCACAAGTCCCGCGCCAGCCCCTTTGCCAGGGCGCCCCGGGGACTTCAGAGGCTCCTTCCAGACCCCGGCCTTCTGGCTCTGGCCTCGCGGACGCAACCCGCGTGGAGGCGCCGCGGAGAAGCAGGTAGAGTCAGCGAGTCGTTGTGAGCGCTGGGTCGGCGCCGGCCCGGCGTGTCTCGGCCGCTCCGAGCGCTCAACTGCAAACCTTCAAGCCTTCTTCGTCCACTGCCGCCCTCCTCTAGCGTCACGGCCTCCCCTGCCTTAGGCACACAGGACTTTTTCTTAGCTCCCTGCCTTTGCTCTTGGTGTTTACCCCAAAGCTCTGGAAATCCTGCTATCATTTAATGCCCAGCTCGAATGCCATGTGACCCATGAAGCTCCCGTAGGCGGAAGTAGCACCTGTTACCATGTGTCCTGCGTCACACTTAGGGTCATGTTGTCTCTCTCCATTTGGGACCACATTGTATCCATTCGTAACCATCGCATCATGTCTCTTCCTTCCTTGGCCCGTGCTGCCCAACTGCCTGCGCGTCCTTGCCGTTCTGCCGCCATCACACTCCTCACCTCGTCCTTCAAGGCTCAGCTCAGAGACAGACTGTGAAGGACTTTCCCACTCTTACCACCGCTCCACCCACACAGACATGCTGGCTCCAGTTTTTGATCAGCTACTTCTGTGCCCAGAATTTTATCTCCAGTATTTCTAATCCTTGGAACACCCTTGCAAAGTAGGTGCAGAGTTTATTTCACTTTCAGAGGTTAAGAGTAGAAGCTCAGAGAGGTTAAGAGTGCCCGGGTTGCACCGCTGGCTAGTGTGGCGCAGCCAGGATTGGAACCTAGGCTTGTCTTACACCAAACCCAAGCCTTCCATCCCTTCCATGTGACTTCTTCATTCATAGGGCAAATATTTTGAACATAAGACTGTAAGGACCTTGAAGATTATCTTTGTTGTCAATGCAAGAAACCAAAGGTATCAAGACTTGCCCAAGGTGACACAGTTTCTCCCTCCATGCTTTTATCATTCCTCATCTGTCAACTTCAGGTGGTCCCTAGTATCAGGTAACATTCCCTGGGGTCCCCATTTGCAAGCCATCTGACACAACTGCCCTGTAGCAGGGCCCCAAACTGGCAAGAGAGAATGTTGCAATACCCTCAGAGCCACAGCTGTACGTAATGATAAAATCCCCAACGACAGTCACTTTGAGTTTCTTTCTTGCGTAAGAGAAGTCTGAGGAGGGCAATCCACAGCTGCTAATGCAGTTTTACCGAGTCAAGCCCCGGGCTGCTGCTTTCTTCTGCAATTCTCTCCTCAAGGGGCACTCATGGTCCCCAGTGGCTCCAGGTTCACCCGGGGCAGGGGCGCTGCCAGCAGAATCCAAGGGCTCACTGCCCATCTTCTATTTCTGCCATTTACTCTACGGGTCACACAATCACATAATCTAGTCCAGAGGTAGATAAGCTGCTCAGAGCCTAGCTGGGAGCTGGCCTGGGACGTGGCAAGTACGTAGCATGTAGCTGCGAGCATAAGGGGTAAGGGTGTAGGGGACATTTCATTGCTTAGTCCAAGGGGCCCTTCTTTTTCTTTTTTTAAAAAATTTATTTATTTATATTTATTTTTGGCTGTGTTGGGTCTTTGTTTCTGTGCGAGGGCTTTCTCTAGTTGTGGCAAGTGGGGGCCACTCTTCATCGCGGTGCGTGGGCCTCTCACTATCGTGGCCTCTCTTGTTGCGGAGCACAGGCTCCAGATGCGCAGGCTCAGTAGTTGTGGCTCATGGGCCTAGTTGCCCCGCGGCATGTGGGATCTTCCCAGACCAGGGCTCGAACCCCTGTCCTCTGCATTGGCAGGCAGATTCTCAATCACTGTGCCACCAGGGAAGCCCCAAGGGGCCCTTCTTAAGCTCAGCCTACTTCTTTCCATTTGTTTAGTATTTATCGAGCTCCTCACTCGTATGTGCCAGACACTGGAGAGACAAAGAGGAATAAGACTCATTCTGAGTCTAATAAAGAGACAAAGAAATAGATCATTTTAATGCTATGTGGCAAGTGCAACAATAAGATATATGCCAAAGGCACTCAACAGGAACACAATGACGGGCACCTGACCCAGCTGTGGGGGTGAGGCAGTCAGCAAAGGCTTCTTGAAGAGGGTGCTTGCTGATGAAACAGATATGAGACATATTAGGAGGGCTGTTACTAGCCTCAGATGATCGCCTGGATATTGGGGATGAGTGAGAGGAGGAATCAGACGCTCCCGGTGGCTGCAGGAATGATAGGAGAACATTGAACGCTGGATCTTCTCGCAGATGCCCAGTGCTTTCTTGCCTCAGAGCAGGTGGTCGCTTCCCCAGTGTTGCCTTTTCCATCGCTGCTCACAAAGATGTGAATTTGGGCCCTTCTCACTTTCAGGGTTTTAACCCAGGTACTCTCAGGAGGTGAAGTCCCCCTGACTCTGACCTAGTGAATCAAATATAGGAGCACGGTCTGCACCATGCAACCTCCAGGCCAGACCCAGCTGGAGTTTCCCAAGTGTCACCTGAGCCCAATGGTGACTCGTGGAAACTTTGGCTCTAGAAAATCCATCTGTAGTGAACATCTCCCACTGTGTGAAGGACCACTGTGTTGGCAGCAAAGCCCACCTCCCACAGTGAAGATGAACTCAGATACTGTTTTTCCCAGACTCCCTTGCAGCTACTTGGCATGTCAAGGGCACATGGCCTAGATTCTAGGAGTCAGCTATCCCTACCAGAGTCAGGTCCCTGAGAACTTTCTGTGAGAGCAACAGTTGCAGGGGGGTCACATTCTCACCATAACTGTGGTGGACCCTTTGGGACCTTGCAGATGACGGGCCCTGGGGCTTCATCACATTCACAGGAACTTGCTTCTCATTGCAGTTTCAGACCATGATGGAGTCTTTGGCTGTCATCAGTCCAGCAGGGGGTGAGGCTAGGGTAAATGTGGGGACCAGGAGAGCACTGCTTGGTTCAGAAGACAGTGAGTTCAGAGGACCGTTGAGCTGGAACAGAGGGTTCTTTCACAGGGGCAGGGGAAGATGAAGCTGGAGGACCCCAAAAGCCCAGTTAAGGAACCTAGTCATCATCTTGCAAGAGGCACTGACATTTTTGAAAAATGAACTTTTATTTGGGAATAATTTTGGATTTACAGAAAAGTTTCAAAAATGGCACAGAGAGTTTCCATATAGCCCTCACCCAGTTTTCCCTAGTGCTAACATCTTAACATTATATGGTACATTTGTTAAAATTAAGAAGATGACATCGGTACATTACTGTTACCCAAACTCCAGACTTGAGTTGGATTTCACTAGTTTTTCCACTAATATCTTTTTTCTATTCCAGGATCCAATCCAGGATACCACTCTGCATGTAGACAGCAACCTTTTTAAAGGAGAATATTAACATTATTAAAGGTGTTTTAGGAGAACCACCTGATCCCAATGGACAGGTTGGTCCAGGAACTGGGATAGGAAGGCACTTGTAAAGGCATTCCAGAACCTTCGAACTTCCAAATACACCCCACTGCCCAGCATCTGAAGGGGCTCACCACCTTGAAGATGCAGGGCCTGCTCAGGGCCCCAGGGGGCCAAAGGTATATTTAGGATACACCTGGGAGCCAAAAAAAAGAAAAACTCCTTCCTCTGGAATTCTCTGGGGGTCCAGTGGTTAGGACTCTGCACTTTCACTGCCAAGGGCCCAGTTTCAATCCCTGGTTGGGGAACTAAGATCCTGCAAGCTGCGTGGTGTGGCCAAAAAAAAAAAAAAAAAAAAAAAGATACACCTGAGAGCCTCCACCCAGCAGTGCTGGAGTGCTGGTAAGCTAGAAGGTCTTCCTACCCAGGCAACAAAAGCAGGCTGGTAAACCCAGACAGGCAGCCAAAGAAGTACGTGCTTGCCCTCTTTTCTGAAAGTCTAGACTCGTCTCCCTTACAAGTCAGTTTGATGTGGAAAGAGAACAGGCTCTACAGGGGGTCAGGATGGACCGGGGTTTAAGTCCTGGCTCCATCGCTTACTGATAGACCATGTGTGAGTTACGGAACTTCTCTGAGCTGCAGTTTCCTCACTGATAAAAACTGGAATATTACACTTCCTTCATAAGATTATTGAGAGGATTGATTAACATTTACACCGTGTTCGGGAGGGGCTGGCACACACACAGTAGACATTCAATAATCGGCTCCCTTTGACGACACGCGGGGGGGGTGGGGTCTGGACCTATAATTTTCTTGCATATCCTCAAAGTGCTTAACATTTGGAAAGTAATTCATACATTGATGATTGTGATATGGAGCTCTCACACCCAGTGACCTGAGAAAGGGCAGATCATGACTCCGGTTACAACATTCATTTATTTAGCAAGTCTCTGTTAGTCACTCACTAAATCTCAATAAATAGATACATGTCAGGCACTGTGCTAAGTGACTAAGATGGTCTGCGTTGAGGATGGCAAAGCCCAGGAGGGAGAGGTACCTCCAGACAACTTTATTCAGGTCTGATGCATAGTTTAATAAGCAGAGGGTCCAAGGCACAAAGCCTGGATGCTTGTGTGAGGGGAGAGGGAAGAGCCTCACACAGAGAGGAGGAGCACGCTTGGGACTGGCAGAATAAGTAGGTCTTCCAGTTAAAAAAGAGTGGGGAAAAGGTGAGAGGGAGGGAGAGAAAAGCATCGCATTATGCGGGAAACACAGGTTGTATTCTGGAACCTAGGTTAGTCTTGTGGGTTTATGGAATGAGTGGTGGGAGGTGAGGTTATAAAAACATGGCAGCTGGGATACTTCCACACGGGAAGGGCTGAGGGGCAGCTATCTGGTGGCAGGGGTGGGTCCTGAGACCCGACCTGAAGCTGTTCTTTTGCATAGCAACCACAGGTCTTTAATTCATGGTTTATTTGAGGCATCTCAGGAAAGAGACGATTAGTGGTAATAGCGATGGGCGGGCTTTGGCCGGGGCTTGGCCGGTGAGTGGGCGTTCCAGCCACTCCTGGCTTTGGCCGCCCATACCGAGAAGGGAGCCCTGTGAGCGCCCTGACACAGCAGGTAGAGTGAATGAATGCTGGCGAGTCAACCACAATATCCACTACACCTGCAACTAGAGAAACAAAGTGAGGTGCAGAGAAGATTTGAGAGATTTCAGAGATGAAAAGGTAGACTTTGGTGAAAAAGGAGGGGACAATGAGAGCTGGAGGGGCAAAGATGACTCCAAAGCTTCTAGTGAGTCAACTGGGTAAATGGACAAGCAGGAGAAACGGATTTTGCTGGCCGAGGTGGGGGTGGGGTTGAGAACTCTGTCTTGTACACACTGAGCATAAGGGATGTCCAGGTAATGACATCCAGAGGTCAATATAGCTGTAGCTTTAAAAGTCATCTTCCTGTCTGTGATTTGCTTCAAAATCATCTGAGAATGGTGGGTAGGCTATAGATGAAACAAAATTGGCTATGAGTAGATAACTGAAGTGGGTGAAAAAGTAAAAATTAGCTCATGTTCAGGGGAAGAAAAAGCTGCCCTGCCATTCGTCAGGCTGGGAGGATAGACATAGGTTAGGCTAGCTACAAAGTTACTATGAAACAATATTCCTCCTAAGGGCACACTGCAGCTAAAGTATCATAACCACCCTCTTTTTTGTGTGACTACTGCTTTCCGACTCACTGGGAAACCTTGTTCTCTAAAATCATAGACTTTGCTGTTTGAAATTTTATCAGTAAAAATGAATCACCCTTCTGTTGCCAGGAGGATCTAAGTCACCTTGACACAGGGAAGCAGTCGTTTTTTTTTTTTTTTTCTTTTCTTTTTTGGCCTTACCACATGGCTTGCGGGATTTTAGTTCCCCAACCAGGAATCGTACCCATGCCCCCAGCAGTGAAAGTGCGGAGTCCTAACCACTGGACTGCCAGGGAATTCCCAGGGAAGCAGTCTTGATTTGCAAACCAGGTTCAGAGCTTCAGATAAGGGGCTTCTGAGCACAACATTCCATGTTAATCTTAACTTTGCACTTCCTAAGGAAATGAACCTTTCCTTAGTGCAGTTCAGACCAGATGTTGACTCCTGCTTTGCGTTGAGCCTATCAAAACATTGCTTCATTTAAATTTTACCAAAATTCTATCCTTACCCTAAGTCCTATAACTCTCTCTTTGCCTGTTTGGTGAGACACCCATAGCTTCTCTGGTATGTGGTCTCCTTCATTTCAATGAGTTAATAAATCTGATTTTTGTCAAAATACAGGTCTGTTCCCAGTGATCTTAGGCTGATTGATTATGACATGAGCAATAGGGATATGGGAGTTCTCTGTACTATTCTCTACGTTATTGCAAATGATCCACATTTTCCATAACATCTCCAAGTTTTTAAAAGTCCTCACCCCACGTTAATAGTGCACACCTTGACAGTGTTTGAGATTTGTGCAAGGCAAAATGCTTGCCCCACGCCAGAAAAAGTCCACAACCTAATCCCTGGCACCTGTGAATGTTACTTTACTAGCAAAAGGGACTTTGCAGATGTAGTTAAGGCTAAAGACCTTGAAATGGGAGAGTATTCTGGATTCTCCAGATGAGCCCAATGTAATCAAGTGGGCCCTTAAAAGCAAAGAACCTTTCCTGGCTGTGGTCAGAGAGAGATGTGATGATGGAAGAGTCAGAGATGCAACATTGAAGAGGAAGGGACCACAAGCCAAGGAATGTGGGCAGCATCTAGAAGACAAAAAAGGTAAGGGAACAAATTTTCCTCTAGAACCCCCAGAAAGGAACACAGCCATGTTGATAATTTGATTTTAACCCAGTGAGACCCATGGTAGAGTTCTGACTTACAAAACTGTGAGATAATAAGTCTGTACTGCTTTAAGTCACCTTTATGGTAATTTGATATGGCAACAATAGAAAACAAATATAAGACCACAAACAAGAGGAGTGAGTAAAGACAGAAGTGAGCCAAGGGTGCCGGGGGCAACACCAACACTTTAGAGGAGAGGAAACAAAGGTGAGTCAGTCAAGGAGACAGAAAGGGAGACACCAAGTAGTGGAAAAGCCAGAAGAGACCAACAAAGGAAAGAGTTCCAAGAAGGAGAAAGTAGGGACTTCCCTGGTGGTCCAGTGGCTAAGACTCCATGCTCCCAATGCAGGGGGCCGGGTACAATCCCTGGTCTGGGAACTAGATCTCACATGCTGCAACTAAGAGTTCGCATTCCGCAACTAAAGATCCCGCATGCCACAACGAAGATCCCGTATGCTGCAACTAATGCCCGGCACAGCTAACTAAATAAACACTAAAATAAAAAAAAAATAAAAAAAAAAAGGAGAAAGTGGTCCAGAGATTTAAACTGCCTACTCTTTAAAGTGAGGGCTGAAGAAGCTTAGTCTTTCAATTTTAAAATACATGTTATTTTATTGCTTCATTTTCCCAGTGATTCTCACATTTGTATATAAAACAGCCTCTTTCACCTGAAACTTCACCTTCTCCTTTCATGTTAAAAGCCTGAGAGTTTGAGAACTTTCACAGCCTCAATCCACGTTATAAACCCATTAAGGTAATTATTCTGGTTCTAGAACAGCAGGTTTTACCACATCGTAAGCCGGAAAGAAATGTAGCTGTTTTAATGTGTTAATCCCAGTTATTTGACTCTGGGGGACCATCTAATCCAAAAGTGAGAACAGCCCACCCAGACTGGCCTGCCAGTGCAGACCTAATCTCCATATTTAAACACTTCACCCAGACCTACCTCCACCCCCATCCTTAAAGTCCCAAACTACGTCTCATTAAATATGTACTCTCTCTCGCCAGACCAGCTCAGCTACCAATTTGGAAAATGGCAAATTATTTCACCCAGGTGAGACTGTTGATGGCTTTGACTATCTTAGAGAACAGTTACATTCTAAAGGCAATGTTTACAAATGGAAAGAAATGCTGAATTTGTAGATTTTCAGACTTTAGAAGACTAAGTGAAGAATGTGGAGAGGAGGATATTCTTAAATGATAAGCTCATTAACCTCATCAAGTTTTGACAGTCTGGGCCTAATGCCTCATTCTCACATGAAGGCCTTGGCACACAACATTTTTCTCTGCCTAAATACCCCACTCATTCTTCAGAATTCAGAATAGATGTCACTTTTGCAGGGGGACTATCCCAGATTATGTTGGCTCCTCCTGTTATAGGCCCCCACGGTACACCTGTACATCTTTTGAAACAGTCACTACACCTGCAATACTTGTTCAGTGTCTATCACCCTCTCCATTAGATGACAAGTTCTGTGAGGTGAGGACAAGGTCTGCCTTCTGTTGTGTTCACTGTTATCTCCTTGGTCCCTAGCATATGGCAGAGAGTCAAATATTTGTTGATGATTGAATAAATGAATGAAGGGTGGGGGCCTAGTGCTCTTACTCTGGGTTTACAGGTGATTTCTACATTAGTGGTTCCTGGAAACTTAAATGGGAATGAAACATTCAGGCCCCTCAAAGCTAAAGGACCAAAACCATTGAGTTTCCAAAACACACCGAATACCCTGTGTTCATCCCTGGTCTTGTCCAAAGGCTGAAGCAGCAAATAAACACAAGAACAAGTGGGACTGATTTTCAACACGTCTTTTCTACAAATGGTGTTGGAATAACTGGATATACACATGCAAAAGAATGACGTTGAATCCCTTCCTTACACTCTACACAAAAATTAACTCAAAATGGATCACATAGAGCTTCCCTGGTGGCGCAGTGGTTGAGAGTCCACCTGCCGGTGCAGGGGACACGAGTTCGTGCCCCGGTCCGGGAAAATCCCACGTGCCGCGGAGCGGCTGGGCCTGTGAGCCATGGCCGCTGAGCCTGCGCGTCTGGAACCTGTGCTCCGCAACGGGAGAGGCCACAACAGTGAGAGGCCCGCGTACCGCAAAAAAAAAGAAAAAAAAAGGATCACAGACCTAACGTAAGAGCTAAAACTATACAACTCTTAGAAGAAAACATAGGAGATGTTTGTGACCCTGGGTTATTCAAAACTTTCTTAGACATGGTGCCAAGATAAGTGACAAGAATAAATTTGACGTCATCAAGATAAAAAACTTTTGTGCTTCAAAGGACACTATCAAAATGAAAATACAACCCACAGAATGGGAGAAAACATGTGTATATCATATACATAATAAGGACTTGTATCCAGAATATCTACCCTTACAACTCAACAATAAAAAGCCAAATAACAGAATTGGAAAAAATGGACAAAGGATTTGAATAGACATTTTTTTCCAAAGAAGATATACAAATGACCAATAAGCACATGAAAAGTTTTGCTCAACATAGTTAGCCATTAAGGGAATGTAAATCAAAGCCACAATGAGATACGCCTTCACTCCTCCTATTAGGATGGTTATAATCAAAACGATAGATGGCAAGGATGTGGAGAAAGTGGAACACTCATACATTGCTGGAGGGAATGTAACATGGAATTCTGGAAGTTTAGCAGTTCCTCAAACAGTTAACGTGGAGTTATCATTTGACCCAATAATTCCATTCCTCAGTATATACCCAAGAGCAATGAAAACATACGTCCACACAAAAACCTGTATATGAATTTTCATAGCAGTGTTATTCTTAATTGTCAAAAAATGGAATCCACATGTGCATCAATGGATGGATAGATAAACAAAATGTGGTATATTCACAAAACGAAATATTTAGTCATAAAAAGGAATGAAGTACTGATACGTGTTACAACTTGGATGAAGCCTGAAAACCTTAAAATGAAAGAAGCCAGTCACAAAAGGCCACATAGTATGTGATTCCATTTTTATGAAATGTCCAGAATAGGCCAATCAGTAGAGATAGAAAGTAGACTGGTGATTGCCCAGGGTGGGGCGCATGTGGGTGGGGATTGTGGGGGAGTGACAGCAGCTGGTGTGGCATTTCTTCTGAGGGTGATGAAAACATTCTAGAACTGATTGTGGCGATGGTTGCACGACCCTATGACTATACTGAAAACTACTGAATTGTACACTTTAAATGGGTGAATTGTATGGTATGTGAATTACATCTCAGTAAAGCTGTTAACATTTTCTTAAGCAGGATAGGGGCTTCCCTTCCCTGGTGGCGCAGTGGCTAAGAATCCGCCTGCCAATGCAGGGGACAAGGGTTCGAGCCCTGGTCCGGGAAGATCCCACATGCTGCGGAGCAACAAAGCCCGTGCGCCACAACTACTTAGCCTGCTCTCTAGAGCCCGTGCGCCATAACTACTGAGTCCATGCTCTAGAGAGCCCGCGCACCTACAGCCTGTGCTCCACAACAAGAGAAGCCACCACAACGAGAAGTCCGCGCACCACAACAAAGAGTAGCCCCCGCGCACAGCAATGAAGACCCAAGGCAGCCAAAAATAAATTAAAAAAAATTTTTTTTTTAAAGTAGGATAAAGAAATGCCATGCGATTTCAAAACATCCCACAGTTGTTAGAAACCAGTCTCACACTCGTTTTCCCAAGCATCAAGGGAAACACAGGTTTCTGTCTCCTGGGACACTCTGGGTCCCAAGCTCATTCATTTTCCTGCGGGCCTGTGCAACTGTCAAGGGCTCAGTGCAGGAATTCCGATCCCGGTGAATCGTGGATCTGCAGTCTTCTTTCAATGAAGCACTTCCATTCTATAGAGCCATGTATTTTTCTCTCTTAACAATAAACTGTCCTTGAAGCTTGAAGTGCAGCACAAAAGATTATTTTCTTTCTTTCCAGCATAGACAGATTCACTCCATTAAGGTCACCTGAAACTCACTGGGTCAGGTGTTTGGAGCAGGCCAGAGTGCCAGGATGACCGAACCCTAAATATCAGATGCTGAACTTTTAGGCTCATGATTTGTTCTCTCCCTCCTTCCCTCCCTTTCTTTCATCCAGGTTCTTCAGCTCTAAGACAAAGGTCTAAATCCCCACCCCATCCCCCAAACCAAGAGTGCTGGATGGGAAGAGACAGAGGAGCTTCCTGGAGTTTGGGCTCCATTTCCTGGCTCTGGGGACTCACACTTGAGCATCCACCCACTCCTGAGTCACTTTACTTCCCTTCTTCATGACTAAGGCAGAGCTTGGTTAGGGGTCGTAGAAGCAGTTCCCGCCCTGGCATGTCAGAAGGAGCCAGTGAACACACAGGGAAGTCTGGCTGGCGAAGGATTCAAGAAGAAGAAAAGCAAAGACTTTTCTCACGTGAAAATGGCCAGGCTAGAGGGGAGCTCAGAGCAGGCACCGGTAGACACACGCTGAAATAAATGAACAACTGGATAGCAAAATCCACAAAAATGTAGACTTTATTTAAGAAGTCCTTGAGATATAAAGGAAGACAAAGGCAGGGTCCAAGGGTAATAGAAACCTAACCCCCGAGTGTCAGGGCACTCTAGGTGTAAAAGGAGATGGGAGTGGGGATGGGAAGGTGGGTGACTTGGTATTCTTCTGGCTTCAAAAAGTCAGAGAGCCCAGATCACAGCTAGAACATCCTGGTACTGGTTATAGATTCTTTACAAAGGTGTTTACCTGTGGGAAAGAGAAAAACCAAAAGTTAATTTCACATTTTCAGAAGACTACACAATAGTCCATCCATAATGCATATGTAGCCAAGCCCATGAGTTTTTGTGAGGAAGGGAAAATAGGTATGGAAAGGAAATGTGACCTGCCCAGGGTCCTACAGTATCAAGTGGCAGAGCTGGATAGAATCCAGAAGTCTCATTTCCCTAGTTCTAGAATACCTTAGAGGAGGGAGTCAGCTGGAAAGCACATATTACAAGTCAAGTATTTAACAGTTATTGGCCCAAAATATTAGAGAATAGGGATTATATTACTAACTTCTACAAGGCCCCACAGGCTTTGGAGTGTGAAATGCAATTTGAGGCACAATGCACAGGGCCCATACTGAAGTCTGAAGCAATAAAAGTGCAAAAAGGAAATCTACTAGAAAGCAGGAGTTAAGGTCTTCCCCACCCTCTTCATGAGCGCTTCTTGTTTGGTTACTTCTTCAGAAAAATCATCATTGACATCCAATACCAGCACTGGAATGTTCAGCAGAGCCTCAGAGTAGAGCCTATAAGAAGCATGAACATTTAGGGAACAGAAAAAAGATGGCAGGTTTCACATACTCACCAGTTTTAATAATTCAGAACAGATCTAAGGTCACATACCTTCTTAAGGAAATTTCATGTAAACAGTAGTTTAAAAAAAGAATTCCATAAAGTTGGCTGGGAAGATGAGGCTGAAATTCCTCTTTAGTCTTGAGACTGATACTGAAGGTCAGAGCCTCAAACATTTTAAATGGACACCACACCAAGCCTGAAGGGAGGAAAGGCTGAAACTAGGAATGTCAACTTAGTACATTGACAATTTCTCTACAATTTTTCAGCCCTTTACCCTGAGCCAACTATGTCATCATAATCAATCACCACGGTCAGTCAGGGAATGTCAGAAAACAAAAAAGCTGGAGAAATAGAATCTAATCAGAAGTTTATTGGAATATATAGATTATATCCAATATTAAACTTCTGATTTGGATAATGCTTGACAATTCCAACCACTTCCAGCACATTCTGAACCTGCATAAGGGGCTGCATGTTGAACTTCCTGGCTGGCTGCAGGAAGGCAGGCCTCTGTCCACTGCTGCTCTCTTCTCCACTTACGGGGTTGTTTTGTGGACAAGCCAGGCTTCATGCTGAGCATGCAGCTGCTCGAGATACGCCAACTCAATTCCTTTCTCCTCTTCCCTGGCCCTCAGGTGTAGTCTCTTCAGACAAACCTGAAAGACAATCCCCAGGATCTGCTGAGCTCTTTGGTTATTTCAGCTGTTACAAAAGCTGGGGTGCTCTCAGACCCACTTGCCATGTCTATCCTGGGCACGAGCACTACGACTTTGCTTCTGCTGCCTTGTTTGTTTATTCAATCACAGGTTAATAACAAACATCATCTACCCTGGGAACCTGGGATTAACCTTTTTTTCCTCCTCCCAGCCACATCCAGGAAGTCACCGAATTCTCTTTAATCTCTCTTCAGCTGGCTCTCACCTTGCCTCTCTCACCTCTGCCCTGGTCAGGCCTCATCATCTCTCACCTGGACTACGAGCAAGCGCCTTCTGGCTCCCTGCCTCCCGGAAGCGGTGAAGCTTGTGGAAAGAGCACAGGCCCTAAAGTCTCAAAGTCCAGGGTTAAATTCCCGTCTTCACCAGGCAGCAGCGGGGCAAGCTTTGTGGGCTTCCATTTCCTCCCCCTTCATCAATCCCACGGGTTGCTGTGAAGATTTACAGAGGGAGCCCATCAAGTTCCTGGCAAATGCTGTCTTTCCTCCCAGTTTTCCTGCTCAGTCCACCCTTCCAGAGTATCGCAATATACAGTTGTCCCTCAGTATCTGTGGTAAGGGGGGGTTGGTTCCAGGACCCCCTGAGGATACAAATATCCAAGGCTGCTCAAGTCCCTTATGTGTATGAAATGACAGTGGGCTCTCCACATCAGTGGGGTCTGTGTCTGCAGATATGGAGGGTTGACTGTAACGGTATTACTCTCCTTGCTCAAAATACCTCACAGGGTCCTTATCATCTTCAGCCCGGATTCAAGGAAGTATGAGGAACATCATATTTACCAAAGGGTAAGTAATTTGAAACATCTCTTTCATATCATATCAAACACTCACTCCGGGGCACAATGCAAATTCTGCATAGGTCAAAGGTAAAGAAGTAAAAAAAGTGAGGCTTGAGACGAACTCTCCATCCTCCACCCCTTCCAGAGTGTGCATAATTTCACTCTGATCAGAAAGTTTGAAGCACAATGGCTCAGGGAATGTCAGCTTCTCCTTTACTGGTCATACAAGGCCATTTCCAGAGTCTGGCCACCCCTCCTAACTCTCCACTTTCAACTTCCTTAGCTCCTTCCTCCCCTGGACCCACGGCTTCAGCCAGATTTGGCCTCCTGACTGCGGTACAGATCAAGCTCTTTCACATCTCAAAACTTTTGCTCTGAATGTTTGCTTTGCCTGAATTGCCTTCCTTCCTCTCTCTCCCTGGCAAATGCTTTATTATTCAATGTCATCTGTCCTGGGAAGAACAAGTAGATTAACTCACTGATTTAGGACTTCTCTCTTTCAAACATTTAAACTTTATTCCCAAATGTAAACTTTATCCCCAAACGTAGGGTACAATAGCCCTAAAGATGCAGAGTCTTTGCTGTTTCCCTCTTGTCCCATCTTTCCTCTAAGGAAAGAAAATCATATAAACACATTTCATTTATGATCGTATGTCCAACTTTTCAAACTGATTAACACAGATCTAACATGTTAATACTTTTAGCACTTACCCCTTTTCATCTCTTTCCCCTGAATTAAGAACTGCTCTAAACTTAGTTGAAGTCCTTGTCCTAGGGATTCTATAATCTAGTTAGATAAGAAGTAAAACGACATACACAAAATAGCAAATCAAGTGCTGAACTGGGAGGTCTGGATCTTAAGTGCAGCGGTCAGATAAGGGAGGCAGCAGTTGGGCTTAGGCAGTCAGAGGCGCTTCCCGGAAGAGGCAGGGCTCTGCCTTTATCTCTGGTACCAGCTTACTCAGCACCACTCTGCGAGCCAGGCGCTACGCTAGGCCCTGGACAAACACAGACCCCCAGTGGTATTTCAGCTGTATCAGGTGACAGAGGGAGGTCTGCACAGGGTGCTCTAAGGGCACAATGACTGGGGGAGACCCAGGAGGCAGGCCAGAGTCCGTCTGGTTCAGGGCTGAGTGCAGGGCCTGGTAGAGCAGGTGGTCAATAAATATTTGTTGCACATACTCACTGAACGTTTTCATTTCTGACCTAGTCTATCTCTATCGGCCTTTTGCTCCTACTTGACTCTTTTCCATTTCTGCTTTCCTTGGCTCTGAACCTCCTCTTTCTCCTTCGGTCCTCCTGCCCCTACTGGCATCCTCATCACTGACTGCTCCCAGACGTCTCCCCTTGTTCCCCTGCCTGCCCATCACACAGCTTTACACCACTGACTTCCTGATACCCAGTTCTCCACCCCACTGATGACAGATGTTAGTGACTTGTTGTATGCTTTCAGAGAGATTCACACATTTCACGTTCTTAACCCCACCTTTAAAAAAAAAACCCATACATATAAAAGGTCTCCTACCACGCACTTAGTTCTTATTTTTCTTTACCTAACAATATGTCTTGAAGATTGTCACATGTCAGTATAGTACTTTCTAGTTCTTTTTCATGACTTCAGAATTGATCAGTGCATGGATGGAGCATAATCTATTCAACCGGTCCCTACTGATGACTACTGGGCTGTTTACAATAACTTGCTATTGTAAACAATGTTGCCTTGCACATGAACCATTTTGCCCATGTGGGAGCATATTTATGGAGTAAATTCCAAGGAGCATGATTAATAGGTCAAAAGTATGTGCACTGCTGGTACAGGCTGCCAAGCTGCCTCCTTAGAGGCTGACCAATTCACATTCCTGCCAGCAAGGTAGCTTCAGGATTTCTAAATATAGCAAAGCTACCTAGTTTTCCTGAGAGAAAAATATTATCAGAATTAATGAAAATGCGTATTTTTTAGAATGTGGCTTTATGGTTTCAATTATACACAGGGCAGAGCAATTCTTTTTATAAAAGCTGTAATTATTCATTCATTGCTGGCAGGCAAACATTGATGCTAAAGTCTCGCCTGCTAAACTGGGCTATCATTTCCCTTTGCACTGTTAATTTGCTTAATAGAGCAAACTTTTCTTCCCTCCAGAAGCCTAGGTAAACTTCTATTTTGAGCATTTGGCATAATTGTTGCTTTACTGATACGGTTACAACAAGTTCTTTAAAAAAAAAAAAACCTGTGCAGACAGTGCTTTAGTCTGGTCCCTCTTTACCTCAGTCCTCATGGGGAGGACATACTGAATGTGAATAGGAAAGACAGTGCAGCTGGAAATGGCAGCTGCCCCTTCATTCCCCTGCCCGCTGCATCCTCACCGCCGGAAGAGCTGCTGTTCGGACTGCTTGAAGTCAGAGACAGCAACTGGACAGTGACTGCTAGTGGGTCTGGCCGCTGTGCTTCTCAAGCCCAGCATCCAGGTGCCACTTGTTCCCAGGCCTTTGCAGCACGCTGTGTCCAGACTGCAAACACGGCCTGGCTCTTGGAGGCACACTGGCCAGCTGCACTCTCTCTTCCCGATTCCATGGGGCACTGAGGCCCAGCCATTTCTCTTCTGATATTTTACTGTTGGCTCGCTTGCTTTTTACAATTTAGGGGAGAGTAGGTGGGAAGGAGCAAAAGGCCCTACTTGAGCCCATCCCTCGAGCTCTAAACGTAGCATCTGCCAGGGGATTGAGCACTTGCACAGCTTTCTACACAGAGATGTTTTCACTTCTGTTCTGCTCTCTCTTAGATATAGTTCCCTTTGGGTCTCACAGAAGAGGTCAGTGGTGACTTCAGGGGAAGGATATCGACATTCCTGGTTCCTGGCTCTAATGCCATCAAAATAGCACCAAAATCCCCATTTAATATCAAAATGAATAAGCTATTTTTTTCTACCATCAAGTTGCAGTAATCCTTCAACCCTTATTCTACCCCAGCTGAAATACCCCAATTCGTCTCTCCAAAAAGATGTATCAGCCACACCATAAAAATAACAGTCACCACCACCACTGTCATCATCATTGTCTCTTCTCACAAAGTCATTCCAAGTACACAAAGAAGTAAGGAAGACGTTCTTCCTTCCCTTGCTGGGTCCCAGTGTCCCAGCAGGTTAGGTTAGGTTAGGTTAGGAACCAGGAAAAGGCTAGGTCAGTACTTTCAATTCTTCTCTTAATGCTTAGCCCCTCAACCTACTTCTGCTTTCAACTATCCATCCCATGAACTCCTACTGGAAACCTGTCACCTCTTCAAAATCCAACCACAATCTTCACTCAGTTCAAGTCCACAATGCTCTTACTCATCCATGAGCCCTCTTGGGGGCCAGGATTTTCCTCTCACCCTGAACCCTACACTCAGCTACTTCAAACCATCCTTTTGGCAGGGGTCTCCTTTTCCCCTAATCACTGACACCAATCCCTGCCCCTACGGTACAGTCACCCTCATAACTGGCCTCTTCTATTCCTGCTCCCAGGCAATGAAGACTACTGTGCAAGAAGTCATAAATACGCAAGGCAGCCACTTTCAGCTTCATTATTTTCACAGGTTCTGAGCCCTCTGGCTTCACTGCATCTCTAGCTAAGTTTCACTTTAAACCTGAGACCCTATTTACTTCCGTGTAATCTCTTTATTTCCTCCTATGATCTAGCTTCTGCCTCACAATCTTCAGAAGCTCCTGACACAAAGAGCCCCAATACCTGGTCCCTGTCACACCCAAGGCATTCAACCTGGTCAGGCCCTTCCATCCGGTCCTCTCGTCTCTGGCTCCTGTGAGCCTGTGCAACTGGGGCTCTCCCACCCATTTTCTGATCAGTCAATCTGCTCTCAGCCTTCCCCCTTCCACAAGACTCAGTCCTGTCTCTAAAAGCACGGCCTCTAGCCTGAACGGAGCTTTCCCTCCTAAGATAATGTGGTATATCTGGCATTTGACTGTATGTCAGATATTTGTCTAAAAAGGTGAGAACAACACATCCCTCAAAAAATAACCCCTGCCTTGACTCCCACTCCAGAAGAGCCCTTAGAGATCACTAGCCTGAGACACTGGATTTGACAGACAAGGACCCCTCTGGGGAAAGGTTTCCAGGGCCTGCGCACACTCACTGCCTGTTGGCAGAGCTAAGGACCACTGCTGTCTCCAGAGACTCCAGTGCTGCTGCCATAACATCACCCTACTGTGTGCTGGGCTGGCTCCACGGTCCAAGTCAGAGGGTCATGGGATGCAACTTCCACAGCCCATCTTGCCTTACCAGTGGCACCCTTAAGGTTCAAAAGGAGACTATAAATTAGGATGGTATCAGGATGAGGTGAGGAAACACTTTTCCTCCTCCTGACATGCTATTCAGGAAACCACCAAGACCATCACAGACTCTGATGACCCAGTTAGAGGGAAGGAAAAGCTGAGGCAACTGGCTACAGGTTAGCTGATCAGAGGGTCGAACCTGCAGACCCTGGTGATAAACATAAAGCCCAATTTTCTCTGTGTGGTTGCTACCTCAAGAAGGACACTTTCTATGCACAGTCATTGGCTTTAGCACTCTGCTTCAGAAAGCCTGTGGGGGCTCACGCTAGGATGGGAGGGTACTCATCCATTGCTCTCCATGCTCCAGGTAATACCCACAATCGACCTTCTCCAACTGGAAAATCAGGGGCTCAGAGAACATCACCTCTTAAGTTTCATATGGCCCTAAAGTCTAAGGCTTTAAATTCTGTGTTACCTGGGGAGCAGCCTGGAGGTAGATGAAGCCATGTAATCTGAGCCGGCTGGCAAACTCCTGCAGGAGAAAATAATGCCAGTCCTGATAGATATGCCATTCGATGTCACTGAGGGAACCATTTTCAAAAAGAGTCTTTGCAAAGATATACCTGATTGGAAATGTAAGTGGGATGGGGAGAGGGGAGGAGAATGGGAAATGGAATGAAAGGCCAAAGAAAGAGAGAAGCAAAAAAAAAAAAATCAATAACCAACTTGTTCCATGTCTGTCCAAACCACTTAACCTTTCTAGCTCATCAATCTTTTTTTTCTTTTTCTTTTTTAACTGAAGTATAGTTGACACTTAACCTTTCTAGTTCCTCACCCATCTTTAAGAAATCTGAATTCTTCACCTATGTCTCTCCCTCCTTGCTCAACACTAAGATGAGAATAGAATTTAGACTTTAGAGGCCAAAATCACAGCTCTCTGGATGGATTAATCCACTGGAAGAAAAGGAACACTGAAAGAGAATATCATTGGTCGCTAACAATTTTCCCTGCTGGAAACCAGTCAAAACATATAGCAAATGGTGCATGTAAACTCAAACTTGCATGCAAGCTCAAACTTTTAAGATTTCCTTATTATTACTGCAAGTAAACCCCCAAACAAAAAGCCAATCTAGTATAAAGCACCCACCACTTTTAATTTAAGGACTCAAGCCTTCTGAGTCTCCAGGCTACTGAGCCAACCTTTTGCCTACTTGAGAAGTAGAGCAGGAACTGTATTTAAATGGTGTCACCTATGGAGCAGTAAATGCACTTCCTACTAACTGCAGTATTACCAAGAAAGCAGACTCTCCTCCAAAGCAAGCACATATAAGCTCTTGCTTCCTCCGCTTCTGAGCTTCTAATCCAGATACAAGAAAGCTAAATCTAAAAACCAAACTAGTTTTGCCCCTTGCTTACTTCCATAACTAAAGGAGGATCTGGTGAATAGGAAATAAGAGTTAACTAGAAACCATCATGTCAGGAGGGTCAGTTCTGCTTTCAAACCTCAGGCATCTTGATACAAAACACAATTTACATCCTGAACAATGAACTCCAGTTTCTAAGGCAACGCTCAGCAACTGGCTACTTCTGGGAAAATGAAATTCAGAATCCTTATCTATGAATGGCTCAGGGAAGTATACACCGCAAGGCTGCGAGTGTTGCAATAAGAGAATGGCTTGCAGAGTCACACTCCTGAGTCTGGCCTGGCTTCAAAATTCACTAGCTGTGTCACCAGGGGCAAGACATCAAACTCTCAGCCTGCTTCTTCCTCTGTACAAAGATAACAGTTGAACGTAACTCACAGAGTTGTGAGGACTGTACGTAATACTTACAAGGTGCTTACAAGAGTGACTGGCACATAGTACTCAAGACACCTTAGCTGTCACTGTAACTACTTCATCATTAGGCTATGAAGGCACTAATTTGGGAGCTCCAGAAGTCAACTCTTCCAGTCTGGAAATGGCTTAGCTACAGCCTAGCTGAAGGCAACAAAGAAAAGAGGCGAATTTCTAATTCAGTATCTGAAAAATGTTTTCAGCTTCTTCACAGGTAAGATGGAAATTAAGATCTTATAAAGAGAAAGTAAATATCTGTTAATAAGTCCTATAAAAGGGCCCTCACCCTTTTTGAAGATGAGCACTTCTTTATTTCTCCAGAGCTGGTGGTGAAGGGGCAAGAGGGCATAGAAGGCCGTGGTGCTGACTGCTGAGGGGAGGGAACCCTGCAGCCCGAATGCAGGGGCTGCAGGGAAGAACCAGCTTAAGGACCTAGGCATAAAGGTCCCTGCTCTAAAACCACATGCTATTATTTTCTTTCAACTCAAACAGAAAAGATTTAGATTTCTCCCTCCCTGTCGTCCACTCTCCCAAACAAGCCATGTTCCTCCTTTGGAACACATATAACACACATGAGCACACGTGCAGTCTCAAAGTTCCCTGTTAGACTAAGGTCACCGTGAAGGCAAGGACTGGGTCTGCTCTGCTTACTGCTGCTGTCCAGTGCCTAAACATAGGCGGCATTCAACAAATCTGTGCTGAGCAAATGAATAAATGGATAAATGTTTAAAGGAGTGGAAGTCCCAAGGTCTTGTACCTTCTAAACAAAGTATTTCTATTTCTAAGGGGTATCTCACATGTCTATCTCACTAAAGGGCTGGAAATCAAAAGACTGATGGTAGGGACTTCCCTGGCGGTCCAGTGGTTAAGACTCAGAGCTTCCACTGCAGGGGACACGGGTTCGATCCCTGGTCAGGGAATTAAGATCCCACATGCTGCACAGCGAGGCCAAAAAAAAAAAAAAAGATGGTGAATGTTTCCAAGCAGGTAGTAATATGTAATTCATCTTCGTAATTCAAGAGGCATGGCTTGGGAGAGGGGAAAGGAAAATAGGTAGTAGGATATCCAACAGTTGAAAAAGAACTAAAATCTATAGCCCAACCATTTATAATTCACATATTTCGCTTTTATAAAGAGTAGGCTCTCTCTTGGGGTCCACAGAGAAGGAATGCCTAGTCTATAGGGTTTGTTTTACATATCTTGAATGATTTTTAAGTAATGTCTAAAAAAAAAAATCACAATACATTTACAAATGTATTCTTATTTTTTTCCCTCCAGGAGGCTTTATGGGAGCACTAAGGAGCAGACCTAGTTTTTCTAATTTGGAATTAAATGGGTAACCAATCTAGTGTTTTCAGAAGTGAGTGGACAATAAAAATGCAACATTTTCCATTTTGATAACTCAAGGGGCTTAAGATAGACCATCATGCCACCATTTCACACTGACAGAGGTCATTCATAACCTTCAGATAAAAAACCCTCAGTGATGTCCAGATTAAGGCACCCTCACTTCATCTTCAAATGGCTTATACACAGGTCACAGACTGGTTTTGTGGCAGAACCAGGAATTCCAGAGCATAGATGGACTAGCTCCTCTAGAACAGACGGGCTGAATTCCCAAGCTATCTGCTAGCTTTCTTTAAAAGTGACTCCTCATCTCACTCCCTCAGGTGGTCAGGATGATGCTCTTCGTCTGACCTGTAAGAGATTGGATGTCTCTTACAGATTCTGGCCAACAATAAGCCCTGCCACACAACAAAGGATCAAAAAAGGTTAAATCCAAGATAGGAGCCAGTTTTACAAATCTGCTATTTCTACTCAGAAATCCTTTCTTGAAGAATTTAAAAAAAGGATAAATTTATTTCTATCATTTTTAGGAACACATTTTAATTCCGACTGCTTTTTTCCCCCAGGTGATAACCAACCACTGATTCATCTGGTTTGCTAGAACATATGCTGCTACTTAAGTGTCTATTCTGTGCCTTTTAGCATGTAATGGTTATACTAGGTAGCTACGCGCCTGCTTCTATGCTAGAAAAGAATAAGGAAACATAATCAGTGCCAATGTGAGAAATTAAATGCATTCAGATTATGAAAAACACAGTCTCCTTTCTTGACATATATGGTAACTGTGAAATTATAAGTCTGAACAAATCTGTATAGTGTTGTCTTTAAAAAGACAATTTTTTCAAGTATCATTTTCAATGACAAGAGCAGTGCAGAGTCTGAGCAAGAGGAGAAAACATGCAGCGCTAAGCACAGAGCTTGTGACTGGTGGAGGGCTCAGGGTCTTACCTGTCGCTGTATACAGACCTCTCAAAGATCTGTACTGCCTTCTTGGCCTCTAAGAGTTTCTCAGGGAAGGGCTCCAACTGTACTTTCAGGCGGCTCATAAAAGAAAATGTCTGGAATGTATAGCACCATCGTGCTGGCTCCTGGTACATCATATCCAGCAAGTTTCCAAGACTGGGGGCAGTGCAGGCCTAGAGGTAAATTATGAAAGAGGAGAATTTCCTAGAAGGCATATTTACTTCACAGTGTTTACCGCCCTTCTACCCACCCGCCCACAAGTGTAATAATCAATGAGAGATGCAATTACAAAAGTTTCCTTCCACTAAAAAGATATAATCACATCCCTCAGCTTAGTCAAAGCTAAATAATCAAGGAAGAGATTTTCCTACCTTACTAGACAAGAATCTGACAGAGGGAGATGACATGCCACCTTCAGCATACCAAAGAACAGCAGAGGAAGAACCACCCATAGAATTAGCACATTCGCTGACTGGTGGGTTTGTGGAGCATGTTGGAGGAGGACTTAACAATCAACAACCATCTGAAACTCTACTTGGAATCAGATATTTCCACCGTAACACTATGTTGCTTCTCTTTTGAGCTTCCATTTGTGGCTATTTCTTTCTAAAACTTCAACCCAGACAAGAAAGTAACTGATTATTTGAAAATCCAACCAACCAAACCGAGTTCTCTCTCTCTTATAGCAAGGCTACAGTTTGTTAAACAAACAAATGAACAAAAACAAACAAATCCCTCCTCCTCGATTCTAGACACTTTATGAAAGGCATGTGAAGACCCACTTACTCAGCATGTGCAGGTGGGAACGTGTCTAAGATACTCAGGAACCCCGGATTCTTTCCTGGGCTCTGCCACTGACTCAACCCAAAAGTGAGTTTTGCGAAAAGCACTCTGATCTGCGTTCATTCAGTCACCATGAACTGAAGGCCTGTGTGGATAAGATGCTACGTGAGCTAGGTGCTGTAAGGGGTACAGAAACAAAACTAAGATTTATCTCAATGTTCACTGTGCTATGTTATCTCATTTAATCTTCAGAACAGCATCATGAGGTAGGTACTACTGTTATGCCCATTTTCTTGAGGAGAACATCCACTCAGAAAGGTTAAGGAACTTACTTGTCCAAAGTTTCATGGTAAGTGTTGAATGGGGACTCAAACCTGGCTTCCTCTAACTTCTTCATTCTAATATTTCTCCATATAAAGGCAAGCAAGACATGGTTCCCAAACTCAAGTAGCTCATAATGCATACGGAAAGGGGGTGACAAAGATATGGAGAGCTAGACTATAAAGCAGAACATACAACAAAGGCGTGATTACGGTATGGTGGAGGGAATCTGAGAAAGTTTCTGGAAAAAAGTGGCATTAAGCTGGGAAGTAAATGATACATAGAATCTCCACAGATGGAAATGGGGATTAAGAAGAAAGTATTTCAGGTAGAGACCAAAATACACGGGGTGGGGGGAAAGGTTAGACAACCACAAGTGGTCCAGTTTGGCTAAATATCACCCCTGGATTCCAAAGAGGGGTCCTATGCTATGGAAGCCTTCAGCAGAGTATGTGTGTAGAGCAGAGTGGATCACAAAACAACTTCCCTGCTTTCAATTCTGCAACCCACAAACACAAACCAGCCTCACAAATGGCCCCTGGCTGAGAGCTGGAGGTTGAAGCAGGAGGACAAATTTGAATCTACTCGAGTCTCCGGTGGTGTCACCAGAGACTGGAGGCAGCCCATGGTTACAGCATAGCTCTGAGACTGCAGGGAAGCCTGCTGAGTGGAGTAGGGCACTGCGATGGCAGATGCACTAGGTTGACTGGGCGGGGATTCTACCAGCAGGCTTTGGGTCACCAAAGGGAGTCTGTTCCAGAATAAAAAACTGTACAGAGGCCTACACAATTTCTAAAGAACCTATTTCAACTACAGAACGTATGCAAATATCCCTTCAAACGTATAAACAATAGAGGGACAATCACTGGATATAAAAATATCCAGCAATTCAAAAGGAGTGGACCCATCCGTGTGTTCAGGACAAGCAGCCTCTCAGGAGACAGAGCTATTGCCACAAACAGGAGAAAACAAAAAAATCTCAATGGGACTCGAGACTGCCACGTTGATGAGAACAGGCTATCATAAAAGAGGAACAACTGACTTTCCTGGCAGTCCAGTGGTTAAGACTCTGCACTTCCACTGCAGGGGGCATGGGTTTGATCCCTGGTCGGGGAACTAAGATCCCACATGCAGCGTGGCGTGGTCAGAAAACAAACAAAACGGAGCAATATGAAAAGAACATTCTTAGAGGAGAAAAACGCAATTGCCAAAACAAAACTCCCAATGAAGATAGTAACCAGTAGACGGTAAACTGCAGTAAACCTAACTAGTGAATATCATACAGAATATCAACTCAAGAAATTTCCCCTAAACTAAGAGAAAAAAAGCAGAAAATTATGAAAGAAATAAAAAGAAATACAGTTTAGGAGATCCAATATACATTGTTATACAGTGGTAGGGTATTTTTTGTTTTTTCTTTCTTTTCTCTGGAAAGATACATCAAGATGTAATGTCACTTGTGTCCTACCTGACAGCAGTGAATACAATTTTGTATCAAACAACTTTTCAAACAAAGGCTACACTGATGTGCAACTTCACAGTACCCATATCTCAGACAAAGTTACCTAACCAAAGCAAACGATTTTCCTTCTCATGAGATAAAATTCCAATATAGAATGGTGAAATGCCACCCCCAATAAAAAAAGAGATCAGCAGAGGAAGACCACTACTCATAAGGTCTCCTTCTCATCAAATTTCACCATCACTGAGAATCACTGTCTAGTAGAAACATGACATATCTCTAGGTATTTTAGAACAGAAAGGAAGTTTAAAACCATGCTACAACTAGGAGTTATAGTCAGGGGGAACGGATCAGATGAAAAAGAAGCCAAAATCAAAGAAAAAAATTGAAGAAAATCTCTGAAGATGTGAGACTTTCCACCAGAGAAACTCACTAAGTACCAGAAAGGATTTAATATAGATTTACATATACAGCTTTCACACACACACACCCCCAGACATAACCTAGCAAGATGTCAACAATTCATGAAAGCAAAACAAAACAAAAACTTAAGGAGGGGGAAAACATTAATTACTTATTAAAAAAAAAAGATCAGAACCATATAACACTTCCCTACAACAGAAACTAAAGACATTTTAAGACAAGAAATCACTCAGAAATTATACCAACCACATTCTGAAAAAAAAGTGCTCTAAAATATATTTCAACCAATTGGAAAATGAATCAAAATAAAGAATTAAGAAATGGGAAGGAGTAATAAGAAGACAGTGGTCAGTGAATGACCAGTAGAACAGTTAAGTATAAAGTAATTATTATGAATGTGGTGAAGAAGTTTACTGCCAATTTCTATAGTTAAAAGAGAAATTTCAGGGAATTTCCTGGTGGTCCAGTGGACTTGGTAGGACTTGGTACTTTCACTGCTGGTATCCAGGTTCAATCCCTGGTCAGGAAACTAAGATCCCACAAGCCTTGTGGTGTGGCCAGAAAAAAAAAAAAAGAGAGAGAGAGAGAGAAATTTCACTACGTAAAAACATTCTGGATCTATAAAGCTATAGATTTCTATACCTGGGGGATGGAGTCTGGAGAAGAAAGTAATAAAAAAAAGTAGTAAAATTTATTTTTTTCTTTCATAGAGACCCCATTAACATTGATAAATAGGTTTAAACATTTATATATATATATTTTTTTATTGAAGTATAGTTGTTTTACAATGTTATATTAGTTTCAGGTGTACAGCATAATGATTCTGTATTTTTGCAATTTATACTCCATTATAGTTTATTACAAGATAATGGCTATAATTCTCTGTGCTGTACAGTATACCATTGTTGCCTCATCTATTTTATACATGGTAGTTTATACCTGTTAATCCTACATCCCTAATTTGTTCCTCCCCCTTCCCTCTCTCCTTTGGTAACCACAAGTTTGTTTTCTATATCTGTGAGTCTTAAACATGTATACTTTTAATTTAAACGTTTCCACTAGTAGAGTAAAAATAGTAAAATTTCCATACGAATGAAGGGGAGATAAATGAAAGAAATATTCAAATACAGCAAAAAGGAAAAAAAGGAGATGAAAGCACAAAATAAGGTGGCAGGAATAAATTAAACATAATCATGATAAAAGAGAAAAATTCCCAGGAAAGGCAAACCCTAAGATTGGGTAAAAGCTAAAAATCCTGTTCATAAGTGAAACGCCTAAAACAAGATGACTTACATTAGCTGAAAGTAGAGGGGCAGCAAAATCCACCAGGTAGATGCAAATAAAACGAATGCAGATGTGGCAAAGCTGTATTAAGAAAAAAAAAGCACTGGGACTTCCCTGGTGGTCCAGTGGTTAAAACTCCACGTTCCCAATGCAGGGGGCCCGGGTTCGATCCCTGGTCATGGAACTAGATCCCGCATGCCACCAATAAGAGCCCACATGCCAAATAAATTAATTTAATTAATTTTTTTAAAAAGCATTAAATTCTACAAGACTAGTAAAGCAATAAAGACTCCACAAAAAAGTCATGAACCTTTTTACATGGAATAATAAAGCACTGAAATACAAAAATATAAAGTCAATTAAAACTACAAGGAGAAATAGACAAAACACAATAAAAGAACAAAACTTTAGTACACTTCTCTCAGAATTTAATAAAAACAGTAGACTCTCAAGATAAGAATTTGGAGGATAAGACTCTTAATCATTATTTTTTTCCACATATCTGAAACTGGGATACATCTTATAATGCTTACTAAACGTAATAGACATTTTAATTATTCCTTAGAAGTGTCACTAAATTGATAATGTCTTATAATCAATGACATCTTGGAATTTATAAAATATGTCACATCAAACTACATATACCTTACAGATAATACATATTCTTAAAAGTCCATGGCACACTTATCAAAATTGATCATAGATAGTCAATGAAGAAAATCTCAGTAAGTTTCCTCAGTGAGAAACTGGATAAGCCACATTGATCATAACAAAATAAACTCAGAATTAACAAAATAATAAACATACAAAATATACTCAGAATATGCAAAACACTAAAAATAAATCTTAGGCAAAAAATAAATTTAAACTACAATTACAAACTCTTCAGAAATTTCAGTTAAATTCTCATATGTCAAAATCTAGAAGACAGGGCCAAAGCTTATCCCATGAAAAAAATTTCCTGTTGCAAATGCTTTTATTATTAAGGCAGAAAAAAGGGAAAAATACACAAATTAATCATTCACACTAAAGAGCTTTAAAAATGCAAAGAAATTCTGAGAAATAAATTTAAAAGCAAAAATTAATGAATTAGAATGCAAGCCCCAATAGAATTAAAAATTAAAATCCATTAATTGGGTCTTTTAAAAAAGGACAAATAAATAGACAATCATCTATCAAACCTATTCCTCCCAAAATATTCACACAGATAAGCAACATCAGACAAAAGATACAAAAACTCTTGATACAGAAGAATTTAAAGTATAAAAGAATACATGTAATAATTTTACATTATTAAATTTGAAAATCTCAATAAAAGGGCAATTTTCTAGAAAACAAAATTATCAAAACTGATTAAAAACCCTGAATAATAACTGAGGAAGAAACAGTTGTCTAATAACTATTCCCCCCAAACAGCACTGAATCCATGTAATTTTAAAACTGATTTCTGTCATACCTTCAAGGAATAGATAATTTCTATGCTAAAAATAATACAAAGCTTCCAATTCACTTTCATAACCCTGATGGTAAAACCTGTCAAAAACTGTACACATAAATATAATACCAATTAAATTTATTAATACACACAAAATTCCAAACATATTAGCAAATTAATGCAACAGTACACCATGACCAAAAGGGTTTATTCTAGGAATGTGAGGATGACATCATTATCCAATCTATGACTAAAACTAAAAGGAAGAAAGAAAAATCCCACAGTTAACTCACTAGATGCTAAAAAAGGCTTTTGATGAAAACTCAACATCTGTTACTGATAAAAACAGTTAATATCCTAGTAATAGAAGTACCTCCTCCACATGGTCTATTGAAATGAATGACAAGCACAGATCTTAACAATGATACATTAGAGGTACTTTAGCTAAACACAGAAAACATAAAAGTGACTACCATCACTGCTATTATTCAATATTGTTCTGGAACTTCTATCCAACAAAAGAAAACAGAAATGAGGTTTGGATATTGGAAAACTCTTACAACTGATTAGAATTTAGAGAAAACTATTATTTTCTAAAATCTCAAGCAAATAAAGCAAAAAAAAATTAATGTGAGAATTAAGTCACACAAGACATACAACAATCAACTGCTTTTCTTTCAAATAGCAATAATCAGTTTGAAACAGATGAAGGGAAAACAGATCCCAGTCACAATAACAACAAAATATATAACCACTCAGGAATAAACTAAACAAAACTATTACTGGGGATTCAGATAAAAACTTGGGGAAAATCAGACTCCTGTAACTTTTAAAGTCACACAAAGAATAAAACCTTAAAAGCAAGAGAAAAAAAAACAAGTGGCTGTTTTTATAATCTTGGCTTGTAAGAGGTCTTTTTAAACTTTCAAGTCAAAGGCAGTAACTAAGAAGAAAACAATAGACGTGACCACATAAAAACTTAAAAGCATTATATTGCAAAATACATCATACAGAAAAGGAAAGAAAAGATGACAAACTGGTGAGAGTATTGACAATATATGACAGAGTTAAGATATATTTTTTAACATCTTTATTGGAGGATAATTGCTTTACAATGGTGTGTTAGTTTCTGCTTTATAACAAAGTTATACATATACATATATCCCCATAACTCTTCCCTCTTGCGTCTCCCTCCCTCCCTCCCACTCTCCCTATCCCACCCCTCTAGGTGGTCACAAAGCACAGAGCTGATCTCCCTGTGTTATGCGGCTGCTTCCCACTAGCTAGCTATTTTACATTTGGTAGTGTATATATGTCCATGACACACTCTCACTTTGTCACAGCTTACTCTTCCCCCTCCCCATATCCTCAAGTCCATTCTCTAGTAGGTCTGCGTCTTTATTCCCGTCTTGCTCCTAGGTTCTTCATGACCTTTTTTTTTTTTTAGATTCCATATATATGTGTTAGCATACGGTATTTGTTTTTCTGTTTCTGACTTACTTCACTCTGTATGACAGACTCTAGGTCCATCCACCTCACTAAAAATAACTCAATTTCATTTCTTTTTATGGCTGAGTAAAAACTGTATATGTATATATGTGCCACATCTTCTTTATCCATTCATCTGTTGATGGACACTTAGGTTGCTTCCATGTCCTGGCTATTGTAAATAAAGCTGCAATGAACATTGTGGTACATGACTCTTTTTGAATTATAGTTTTCTCAGGGTATATGCCCAGTAGTGGGATTGCTGGGTCGTATGGTAGTTCTATTTTTAGTTTTTTAAGGAACCTCCAGACTGTTCTCCATAGTGGCTGTATCAATTTACATTCCCACCAACAGTGCAAGAGGGTTCCCCTTTCTCTACACCCTCTCCAGCATTTATTGTTTGTAGATTTTTTGATGATACCCATTCTGACCAGGTGAGATGATATCTCATTGTAGTTTTGATTTGCCTTTCTCTAATGATTAATGATGTTGAGCATTCTTTCATGTGTTTGTTGGCAATCCGTATATCTTCTTTGGAGAAATGTCTATTTAGGTCTTCTGCCCATTTTTGGACTGGGTTGTTTTTTATTTTGATATTGAGCTGCACGAGCTGCTTGTAAATTTTGGAGATTAATCCTTTGTCAGTTGCTTTATTTGCAAATATTTTCTCCCATTCTGAGGGTTGTCTTTTGGTCTTGCTTATGGTTTCCTTTGCTATGCAAAAGCTTTGAAGTTTCATTAGGTCCCATTTGTTTGTTTTTGTTTTTATTTCTATTTCTCTAGGAGGTGGGTCAAAAAGGATCTTGCTGTGATTTATGTCATAGTGTTCTGCCTATGTTTTCCTCTAAGAGTTTGATAGTTTCTGGCCTTACATTTAGGTCTTTAATACTTTTGGAGTTTATTTTTATGTATAGTGTTAGGGAGTGTTCTAATTTCATACATTTACATGTACCTGTCCAATTTTCCCAGCACCACTTACTGAAGAGGCTGTCTTTTCTCCATTGTATATTCTTGCCTCCTTTATCAAAAATAATGTGACCATATGTGCATGGGTTAATCTCTGGGCTTTCTATCCTGTTCCATTGATCTATATTTGTTTTTGTGCCAGTACCATACTGTCTTGATTACTGTAGCTCTGTAGTATAGTCTGAAGTCAGGGAGCCTGATTCCTCCAGGCCCGCTTTTATTTCTCAAGATTGCTTTGGCTATTTGGGGTCTTTTGTGTTTCCATACAAATTGTGAAATTTTTTGTTCTAGTTCTGTGAAAAATGCCATTGGTAGTTTGATAGGGAATGCACTGAATCTGTAGATTGCTTTGGGTAGTATAGTCATTTTCACAATGTTGATTCTTCCAATCCAAGAACATGGTATATCTCTCCATCTATTTGTATCATCTTTAATTTCTTTCATCAGTGTCTTATAATTTTCTGCATAGAGGTCTTTTGTCTCCTTAGGTAGGTTTATTCCTAGATATTTTATTCTTTTTGTTGCAATGGTAAATGGAAGTGCTTTCTTTCACTTTCAGATTTTTCATCATTGGTGTACAGGAATGCAAGAGATTTCTGTACATTAATTTTGTATCCTGCTACTTTACCAAATTCATTGATTAGCTCTAGTAGTTTTCTGGTAGCATCTTTAGGATTCTCTATGTATAGTATCATGTCTCCTGCAAACAATGACAGCTTTACTTCTTCTTTTCCCATTTGGATTCCTTTTATTTCTTTTTCTTCCCTGATTGCTGTGGCTAATACTTCCAAAACTATGTTGAATAAGAGTGGTGAGAGTGGGCAACCTTGTCTTGTTCCTGATCTTAGTGGAAATGGTTTCAGTTTTTCACCACTGAGGATGAGGTTGGCTGTGGGTTTGTCATATATGGCCTTTATTATGTTGAGGAAAGTTCCCTCTATGCCTACTTTCTGCAGGGTTTTTATCATGAATGGGTGTTGAATTTTGTCAAAAGCTTTCTCTGCATCTATTGAGATGATCATATGCTTTTTCTCCTTCAATTTGTTAATATGGTGTATCACATTGATTGATTTGCATATATTGAAGAATCCTTGCATTCCTGGGATAAACCCCACTTGATCATGGTGTATGATCTTTTTAATGTGCTGTTGGATTCTGTTTGCTAGTATTTTGTTGAGGATTTTTGCATCTATGTTCATCAGTGATATTGGCCTGTAGTTTTCTTTGTGACATCCTTGTCTGGTTTTGGTATCAGGGTGATGGTGGCCTTGTAGAATGAGTTTGGGAGTGTTCCTCCCTCTGCTATATTTTGGAAGAGTTTGAGAAGGATAGGTGTTAGCTCTTCTCTAAATGTTTGATAGAATTTGCCTGTGAAGCCATCTGGTCCTGGGCTTTTGTTTGTTGGAAGATTTTTAATCAGTTTTAATTTCAGTGCTTGTGATTGGTCTGTTCATATTTTCTATTTCTTCCTGGTTCAGTCTCAGCAGTTGTGCATTTCCAAGAATTTGTCCATTTCTTCCAGATTGTCCATTTTATTGGCATAGAGTTGCTTGTAGTAATCTCTCATGATCCTTTGTATTTCTGCAGTGTCAGTTGTTACTTTTCCTTTTTCATTTCTAATTCTATTGATTTGAGTCTTCTCCCTTTTTTTCTTGATGAGTCTGGCTAATGGTTTATCAATTTGGTTTATCTTCTCAAAGAACCAGCTTTTAGTTTGATTGATCTTTGCTATTGTTTCCTTCATTTCTTTTTCATTTATTTCTCATCTGATCTTTATGATTCCTTTCCTTCTGCTAACTTTGGGGTTTTTTTGTTCTTCTTTCTCTAATTGCTTTAGGTGTAAGGTTAGGTTGTTTATTTTAGATGTTTCTTGTTTCTTAGGGTAGGATTGTATTGCTATAAACTTCCCTCTTAGAACTGCTTTTGCTGCATCCCATAGGTTTTGGGTTGTTGTGTTTTCGTTGTTGTCTGTTTATACGTATTTTTTAATTTCCTCTTTGATTTCTTCAGTGATCTCTTGGTTATTAAGTAGTGTATCGTTTAGCCTCCATGTGTTTTTTTTTTTCGGTACGTGGGCCTCTCACTGTTGTGGCCTCTCCTGTTGCAGAGCACAGGCTCCAGATGCGCAGGCTCAGCGGCCATGGCTCACGGGCCCAGCTGCTACATGGCACGTGGGATCCTCCCGGACTGCGGCAAGAACCCGCGTCCCCTGCATCGCCAGGCAGACTCTCAACCACTGCGCCACCAGGGAAGCCCGTGTTTGTATTTTTTATAGATTTTTTCCTGTAATTGATGTCTATGATATTTAACATACGAGTTCTTATGAAGCCATTACAAAAACCTGCAGATCTCAATAGAGGAAAAAAAAAAAAGCAAGAGGTTTGAATAGGCAATTCACTAAAGAATACTAATAAATGGCCAATAAACATTAAAAAGTTCAATTCACTGGTAATCAAAGAAATGTAAAATAAAATAACACACCATTCATTTTCTTGCCTCTCAAATCAGAAGGGATGAAAAAAAAATAACACCCAGTGTTGCTGAAAATATGAGAAAAATAGTACAACTTTTCTGAAGGAAAATTTTATAAAATATAACAAAAGTCTCAACAAAACATGTTGTTTTTCGACATCAAATTCCAGTTCTAGATTACCCTCAAAATTAGCTATTAAAAAGAAAAAAGATATAGCGACAAAAATATTCATCATTGTGACATTGTTTATAATAGGGAGAAATTAGAAAACTAAGTATTCAAAATAAAAGACTGAATAACTAAATGATAGTACACCATATTATGCAGTATACAGCAACCATTAAAGTGACATTACCTTGTAAAGGTAAAAGGAAGAAGACCTTGGATATCAAGTGACACGCAAGTGACAATCATAATTTTTGTTTTAAAAGAGGAAATGTATATATGTTCTACACATTTATGTAAGTGTATGTAAATATATACATTTTCTCCTTTGTAGATAGAAATCTAAAAGGACAAAAATGTTAACTGTTTTACCACTGGATAATGGGATTATGGGAGTATTAGTTATCTAAGTTTTGACAAAATTTAGTGGTTTAAACAAAAAACATTCATTAAATCCATTTCTGTTGGAAAGGAGTTTGGGACACAGCTTAGCTGGGTGGTTCTGCCTCAAGGTTTGCCATGAGATTTCAGTCACGACATTGGCTGAGGCTACAGTCATCTGATGACCTGACTGGGGATTGAAGGATCTGCTTGCAAGACTCACTCACAAGGCTGCCGGCAGGAGGACTCAGCTCCTTGCTGCATGGGCCTCTTCACAGACAGGTATGCTGCATTATATGGCAGCTGGCAACACCAGAGCCAAATGATCAAAACAGAACAAAATGGAAGATACAATGTCTTTTATGACCTACCATAAAAAGTCACACACTGTTAAACCTGCTACACTGTATTCATTAGAAGCAAGTCACTAAGTCCAGGTCACACTCAAGGGGAGAATTAAGGTCCACTTCTTGAAGGAAAGAGTATCAAACCATTTGTGGATATATTTTTTAAATCCCCAAAACAGGTGACCTGTGGCATACTCAGAAAAAGATAATTTATTTTCTAAATGGAAAAGTTAATTCACAAATACACACACGCATGCACACACATACATATAGACATATGGAGACAGTTTAAAAAACAAATATCCTCAATAAGTATTTTATTTGTCTGCCGGAAAAGGTAACACAATCCTAAGTTGGAATAACACATAAATGGCACCCAGAACAAGTTCTATGATATTCTATACCATTTAGACTACATCCAGAATGTCCTGTTCAGCTCTGAGTACCACTCTTACTAAAATCTAGGTGGAAAACTAACAAACTGGAGCACATCTCCTAGACAAAGTTACTTCAGCATGAGAAATAGTCTGGAGGAAAACGGTATTTGGTTTCAAAGAGAGAAGACTTGAGGGGGAGAAAAAGCAGGCAAATCATTGCCTTAGAAATGTACGAAGGGTTGCCATATGGAAAAGTTAAAAGACTTAACAGGCAGAATTTGAACCAATGAGTCAGAGTCACAGGTATGCAAAGTGGCTCATACAAGAACTTTCTAACAATAGGTTGTAAAAACAAGAATGATGCACTCAGTGAATGTTCCCAGGACTGCAGGAGTCTGTGGAGACTGAGGCATGGTGCTGCTACTCCCTCAGCTACCTCTAGTGTTCACGTTCAAATTGGTTCTTCCCTACTCACACTGATGTGGCTGGTGGTTTGGTGCTCTCCCAAAGCAACATACCTGACACTAGGGCTTAAGCCACGAGGTATACATGGAATGTACAGTGCTTGGGATAGCATTGTACATAGTATGCACTTTATATAAACGTTAGCTATTATTTCTGCATTGACTCAAAATGTGACAAGATGCTCTCTAAGGTCCCTTTCAATTTCTAAGACTTCATCAATTAAGTTAAAATCATTATAATTAACTACTAATCCTTATGGTCAGTTTCAGTAATATACTTAAAGGTAGGAATGACAAAATTAATCTTCAAAGCCAGGATGGCTGGACATGCTTTGGGAAACCACAAAGAACAGAGACAGTCACTTATATAGACATGTAAAAACCACGAAAATCAAAACTAAACATATTCAAACAAGTCATATCCTCTCTGGTGTACATGGTCGCTTTAGGCAATGAAGGTGCTGATATTTTAAAAAGGAGATTCAAACTGGACTACTTCACCTACTCAGAGCAGATTAGATTATTACAATTAGTTTATTCACCTATGCCTGCCAACTACCCACCACAACTGAAAACTTACGTTTTGGGTGCCAGCAGCCTGGACATTCTGCCATGTTGCTACAGGTTCTGTAGCTACGTGCCACTCTGGGTGAGCTTTCGTGAGTAACTTCACAAAGGTGGATTTTCCCACAGCTGCAATGCAAACAGCATGTATTGGGATGCATCTCAAATCAGGGTTGCAGGAGAAGGCTGCTATTAAACTCTGTCACAAATGCCCAACTCAAGGGAACAAGTACCAGTTTTTCCAATTTCAAAACTCAGCAGCCACATCACTGTCAGACTAACCAGTCACCATAATGAATGCAGGCAACAGATAGGAAAAATACCCTTAAGATTTGATTTGTAATTTTAATGTCCCAACCTCTCAGAGGAAAAGAGTATTTAATAACAGTTAAAAATGGAAAAGACTCTCAAAAGTAGATGAAATCAGCTACATGTGTTGTAAAGCTTGAATCGCACAGTCCTATTTATTCGGTGACAGTATAAAAATTATACGTTTTTCAAGATAGAAAATGAAGACAATGACCCTCATTCATTCAACAAATCTAACCAATATTCAGGGAGTGCTATTATGTGCTCAGACTGTCCGACACTGGAGGTACAATGGTAAACAAAACACAGGATGGATTTTGCCCTCACAGAGCTTGTACGAGAGACAGATACCAAATCAACACATGAGTAACTAATAACAAATTGTATTAAGTGCTAGGAAAGAAAAATGCAGGATGGCTCTAACGTAGCTCAGGAGATCAAGGAAGGTTCCTCTGAAAAATGTTACCTGAGGTGAGACCTGAAAGACAAGGACTGGTCAGGCCAAGAGTGGGGGAAAGGTTGGGAAAAGAGAAAAACAGCGTACAAGAAGACAGAAGAGGAATCTGTGGCCCTGAAGTGACAGTGTGGTCAAACGAGGGAGAAGAATGGCTCAAAATGAGTGTGGAGAGGCTGGTAGGCAGGC
Source organism: Leucopleurus acutus (assembly GCF_964270905.1). NCBI lineage: Eukaryota > Metazoa > Chordata > Mammalia > Artiodactyla > Delphinidae > Leucopleurus > Leucopleurus acutus. Next base: position 501,267 of record NC_139154.1, on the reverse strand, counting down.
CAGGGCCAGGTCACATGGGGCCCTGTACCATGGTAAAAAGTTTGAATTCTATTCTAAGGGCAATGGGATATCAGTGATGATGGGTTTTAAGCAGGGAAATGACCATGTCATTTTTAAAAGACCAGCTCATTTTTAAAAGACCACTCCACCTGCTGTTGCACTGATGTAGAATTAGGCAGACCAGTTAGAAGATAACAGTAGCTTCAACCAAGGAGAGAGCAGAAGAGGTAGAAAGCAGTGATTGCTTTGAGAAATATTTTGGAGATGAAATTAACCTAGTACCACAACATTCAAGTTCTCTTTTCCCATTTACACCAACATCTAGCCCATACCTTCCTGAATTCCAGACTCACTATCTAAGAGCCCTCCAGACATTTCCACTTGGATGTCCTAGAAACAACTCAAAGTCAATATATTCCATAAATGAACTCATCATCTTCCCCACCAAACTGAGCTTTCTCCCATATCCCAACCGCAGGGTAAGACAGCACTATCCACTCAGTCAGGACTTCTTCCTTCTCTGCCAAACCTCAAGTGGCCACCAACTGCTTTTGAACCTGCCTTCTAAAATTTCCACATCTGTCCTTTTCTCTCTATTCCCACGTCCTGCTCAAGACCAGGCTTTCATTTCTTGCCTCTCCAACTCTGGCCTTGCCCTCTTCAATCCATCATTCATACTGCAGTCACACTGAACACAAAGTAACACTGCTTAAAATCCTCTGGCAGCTCCCTATTGCCTTCACAACAAAATTCAAACCCTTTAGCATGGCCTATAAAACACATCAAAATCTGGCCCCTGCATAGACCTCTCTGCCTCACTTCCCTTCAGGCATCCTGAGCTCCCAATGGACCAAACTCTTTGCAACTCTAATCATGCCATGCTGTCTGCTGCAAATGTGACTTTGCATATGCCTTCTCCTCACCTGGCCAACTCCTACTCAATCTTCAGATTCTGCTCAGATACACCTCCTGTGTGAAGGCTTTCAGGACCCTGATGCCTCTAAGTTGGATTAGCTCCTTTGTGCTTGGCCTGGCAATCTGGGTAAGACTCCATCACTGCCATTGTAATTCTGTTTCTCTAAGTAGAAGATGGGGTTCCTTCAGGGCAGGAACCAAAGCCCAGACTAATGACCTAGCTGAATGAATAAAACAAGTAATACATTATTAATTCCACTTCCCTACGAAACCCACATTTGTTGAAAATCAAAACATGAACCATAACAATGTGCTTGGAGCTCAATCTCCCCTATGAGAGGTGATCTTTCTCAAGTGAGTTCTACCCTTAGGAGGAACCCAAATGGAAGGAAGAGAAGGAAGGGGGAGGCACCCTTCCAGTCAATTCTATCAGCCACTCATAGTTACTGATCAGGAGCAAAGAGACATCTCAGCAGAAGAGCCCACACATCCAATATCTGACATTTATTACACACCACTCCAACTCCTCTCTGAACACACAGGGTAAAGAACAAACACATAAATCTGTACATCTTGTACAGTCACACTCATCTCTCAGTCCCACCTGCACCCAACTCCTGTGTGCCTTTGCACATGTGCTCAGCCTCTGCTCCTCCCACACTTCAGTGAACAAATGCCTTCCCCTGCTCTGCTCAGCCTGTGTCTAAATCCCTTCCCCCACTAAGCATAAGGCCCACCTCTTCCGCAAAGTTCAGGACATCTCCAGCTCACACCAAATTCCTACCACATTGGGCAGCTGAATCAAACAAGCAATATTTATTAACTGCCTCTGATACATTTAGCATTTAATTGTTTTGATTGTTTCATGAGCCTCAATTTTGGTTTCCTAACAGGATCTGAATCTCTGAGGTTGGCTCACAGGAATCCACATTTTTAAAGCATGCCCCAAGTGATCGTGAGGCAGACTTATATTGGAGATTGCTATCTAGAACAATCTGATCACAATCAACAGAGGTGGTTTTTTAAAAATATGGGTTCCAAAACCACATCCCAGACTACTAAATAAAACCCTTTGGGCTTGTCATGGAGTGCCCAACAGAGCTGCAGGAAATACAAATTGGTTGAATTTGTTTATTATCAGATACCTACCTGTCCTGAATAGTCCCTACTTTAAAATATTTGGCACAGATAGTCAATATTTAGACTGCAGGTTGGTGATTAAGCCTAAAACATGGTCTCTGGCTATGGGCTGAAAAATTATTTTAATTAATATGAAAAGATGAAGGTAACTGATTTTTAGATGGGTGGGGTTGAATGGTTGTTAGAATTACTTAAATTTTTTAAAAGTTAAAAACAACTACCCAAGGAACGATTGCAGATGGAAAGGAAGGGCCCTGAGGGTTAGGGCGTGCCAAATTCACCTCTGAGATCAGAAGGGCAGTCAGTACTCTGAGAAACCGACTTATGCCATTTAAACACACAAAACCAGGAATGCCAATAAATGAGATGTAATGGGACCAGGGCAACACCCCCACCTTGCACACCATCCCCCATTTCAAAGCTTTTGGAAATCCAGTTTAGCAATGAGAAGCCAGAGTTTCAGCAAAGAATGACAGTAAATCGTGGTGGAAGGTCCTAGGAGCTTTGCCATCCATGATGCTGTAGGGCTTGGAGAGCCTGGGTAATTTTCCATAGGGCGGCATTTCTTAAAACTGCATTCCAAGGGAACTCAGCTGCGCCAGGCACCACCCACAGATATGGAATAATTATTTTAAAAAATAATTCAAAAGTATGTATTTATATTAAAACTAGACATAACTTTTTTAAAGCTATGATACCTGACTGTAATAGTTTTTTTCTTCCTTTTAAGAAGTTTTGTAAAACAGAAATATAGATCAATGGAACAGGATAGAAAGCCCAGACATAAACCCATGCACATATGGTCACCTTATCTTTGATAAAGGAGGCAAGAATATACAGTGGAGAAAAGACAGCCTCTTCAATAAGTGGTGCTGGGAAAACTGGACAGATACATGTAAAAGTATGAGATTAGATCACTCCCTAACACCATACACAAAAATAAGCTCAAAATGGATTAAAGACCTAAATGTAAGGCCAGAAACTATCAAACTCTTAGAGGAAAACATAGGCAGAACACTCTATGACATAAATCACAGCAAGATTCTTTTTGGCCCACCTCCTAGAGAAATGGAAATAAAAACAAAAATAAACAAATGGGACCTAATGAAACTTCAAAGCTTTTGCACAGCAAAGGAAACCATAAGCAAGACCAAAAGACAACCCTCAGAATGGGAGAAAATATTTGCAAATGAAGCAACTGACAAAGGATTAACCTCCAAAATTTATAAGCAGCTCATGCAGCTCAATAACAAAAAAACAAACAACCCAATCCAAAAATGGGCAGAAGACCTAAATAGACATTTCTCCAAAGAAGATATACAGACTGCCAACAAACACATGAAAGAATGCTCAACATCATTAATCATTAGAGAAATGCAAATCAAAACTACAATGAGATATCATCTCACACCAGTCAGAATGGCCATCATCAAAAAATCTAGAAACAATAAATGCTGGAGAGGGTGTGGAGAAAAGGGAACCCTCTTGCACTGCTGGTGGGAATGTGAATTGGTACAGCCACTATGGAGAACAGTATGGAGGTTCCCTAAAAAACTACAAATAGAACTACCATATGACCCAGCAATCCCACTACTGGGCATATACCCTGAGAAAACCATAATTCAAAAAGAGTCATGTACCAAAATGTTCATTGCAGCTCTATTTACAATAGCCTGGAGATGGAAATAACCTAAGTGTCCATCATTGGATGAATGGATAAAGAAGATGTGGCACATATATACAATGGAATATTACTCAGCCATAAAAAGAAACGAAATTGAGTTATTTGTAGTGAGGTGGATGGACCAAGAGTCTGTCATACAGAGTGAAGTAAGTCAGAAAGAGAAAGACAAATACCATATGCTAACACATATATATGGAATCTAAGAAAAAAAAAAAAAAAGGTCATGAAGAACCTAGGGGTAAGACGGGAATAAAGACACAGACCTACTAGAGCATGGACTTGAGGATATGGAGAGGGGGAAGGGTAAGCTGTGACAAAGTGAGAGAGTGGCATGGACATATATACACTACCAAACGTAAAATAGATAGCTAGGGGGAAGCAGCCGCATAGCACAGGGAAATCAGCTCAGTGCTTTGTGACCACCTAGAAGGGTGGGATCGGGAGGGTGGGAGGGAGGGAGACGCAAGGGGGAAGAGATATGGGAACATATGTATATGCATAACTGATTCACTTTGTTATAAAGCAGAAACTAACACACCATTGTAAAGCAATTATACTCCAATAAAGATGTTAAAATAATTAAAAAGTAAAAAAATAAAATATATATAAAAAAAGTTGTTTTGTATTTTTTTTAAGACAAATGTTTTAAAGTATTCCCAGGGGTCTCATAAGAAAGGCGTTCTCTGCTTTTCCACTGCTACACTGGCCTCCTCCTAATGAGCAGAACATCTGTATGCACCAAAGTCTCTCTTCTTCAGGCAGGGCCAAATGACAAATGCCTCCCTCTGGTCTCTATGCTGAGCACTAGTCTCTTTTGATATCATTATCTCAGACTTATTACAATTAAGTTAGATCCCAGCTTAACTGTTCTCTTTCAATATACTTTTTAATATCATGAAATTTGGGAGGTATCAGATGTCATAAGCAGCATTAAATCTTCCTTTAGGGCCTTGGCTATCACTGTACTTTATTATGTGTGCCATGACTTGAGAAAGGGTGGGAGGTACTTTGTTAGAGTACATTATATCAACATGTTGATTTTTATTAGCACCAGGATCGTCATTCCACAGGCTGGATCAAAGAGTTCTGTTGTTAACATTCATCTCTTCCTAAATAATAGTTCTTTTCTCCCACAAATTTTTCTATAAACTACAATGTCTGTTATAGCTACATTATACTAAAAGCTAGTAGTAAGATAATAGTATCTGATGTAACACTCAAAATGATGTATTATTTTAAATTTAATATAGTTGTAGTTCATGGCAGCCTCTTTAAATATACCATCATCTTCAGGCATTTTCTTCTGAACAAGATGTAAAATCCTGTACCAAAAAGCAAACAAAAGCAGTAAATATAAAGCTGCCTATCTTTAAACAAAAAAATTCTTCCAAAGAAAATTTAAAGCCTTTATTTCAGGAACTACATTTGATGCTGCATTCATTCATTCAACCAACAGATGTTTACAGAGTAGCCACTAATGATGGGTACTATAACTAAAATGATGAAGTGAGCTGAGGTGCTGCCCTCAAGGAACTTATATCAAGGCTAAGCACCAAGGATCAAATAGGCTCTGAGCCTAAAAGCATTCTGGGAAAAAAAAATCACTCAGCTGACTTAAAAGAAACTTGATATATTTCAGCCCTGATTACTTTTATCTTCTTTTCATGAGAAAAAAAAATTTGTTGTTAAAAGAAAAAGTTCCTCACAGCTTCCAGAGTACAACTCAAACTTCTGTGTTTAGCATGAGACCCTTGCTGATCTGGAATGCCCTCACCACCTCTGCCCACCAGTTGATTCATCCTTTCACTGTCACCTTCTCAGTGAGGTCTCCTTGAACTCTCTCCAGCTCCACCTTATCCTTGGGCAGAGTTAATTACTGCCTGCTCTGGTCTACAGAGGCATCACACTGTAATTATTTGTTGACTCACCACTCTCTCCCTCTAGACTGGGAGCTCACTTTCTGAAGACAGGGACTAACCTTATTTCCTTTGCATCCTGAGTATCCGGCCAGGTGCTAAGAATGGAGATGGATGGATGGAATGAGGTGAATCACAGAAACAGAGAATCCAACTTATTCCAAACACTGTATATTGGATACAATGTTTGGATTAAATAGGTCTTTTTTTCCCTAGAATTCTTGCCCAAATGTTTATACTTAATGAAAGTAAAAGATGACATTAGTGATGTTAAATCACTAATTTTGAATGCTGGAGGATATGTTATTTAGGGAAGCTCTCCACTGCTTTACATACAAGTCTCTAGATGGCAAAAGTGAGGTTTCTTCTCTGTTGGGTCTTTGAAAATCAAAATGAAAAAAACAAAAAGAAAAACAAAATAAAACAAAGTGAGACTAGTCTGAGTTGACTCACTGACAGTATTTCCTGCGGTGATCCTTTCTTCAATTTAGGTTTGTAATCATAAAATAACTGGCTTTGGAAGGCGATAATACACTTTAGTGATGAACACACTTAACAGATAGGCTAGGTATTTTATTTTTTAGATTTTAAGGGATTCTAGGTTCCAAGCTTTTGACTCTTAATCACACATGGCATATGGCTCATAACACAGGCTAGATGCCCTTACTTGCTACTTCACTGATCCATTTTCCTTACATGCTGCTATCTGCACCCACAGGATCAGATTAAGATTTAGAGCAGCAGGACTACAAGAAAAGCATATCTAACTCTATGATAGACATATCTAACTTCAGCTGGGACAGGGGTTCACCTTCCCCTGTTCAGGTTTCCTGAATAGATACTCTCATTTGGGGGGATGCCACCTGTGGTTAGAGAACAAGATAACTATTTGATCTGATAGTAAAAGCAGTTTACCGTATTTCCTCTGTGGACACCAATGACTAACTTCCACATGGATATCACAGCACAGGATTCAAGTATCTGGTAAACACTGAATGAGTACAATGGGCCAGGTGTGGGTTAGGTGCTGGTGACACAAAGATGAACAAGTCACTACGTGGCTAACCCAGGGAAGGTACTGAAGGTGCAGACAATCTCAGCAGAACTCAAGCGCTTGCAGCAGTTGAGGGTACAAAATGTTATGTGAGCACACAGAGGAGGTGCCCCATTCTGTCTGGGGAGAGTCATCACAGTGTGTGGGGTGATGGAGAATAATAGGAGACAAAACTAGAAAGAGCCAGATTAAGGTCCCCCAGTCCACTTCTCATCAGTCACACTTTCTTTAGGCAACTGCATTCACTTCCAAGGCTTCAACAACTACCCCCACAAGTCAACAACTTCCATAGCTGAGATCTCAGCTCCAATCGGTCTCTTCACTGCAGGCACATACCCTAATCTACCTCAGAACATCTATCTCTGTTTGTCTCAGAGGCACCTCCTCCAAGCATCACTCTTACCTCCCCAGATTTCCTCTTCCTTTATTCCCATCCTCAGTTTTCAGAGTCACTGTCCAAATTAAACCTCCTTATCCCTCACCTCCAAGTGGCCACCAAGTCCTGTCAATCCCACTTCCAAACTCTTTCTCAAACCATCATGTCTTCTCTGTTCCGCCATTCTCTCTGTTCAGGCCTACCTCTTCCCTCCCTCCAACGACTACAATAGCCACAAAACCTAGTCTGTCTACTCCAAACTCTGTTCCTATTCATACATTCAACAAATTGGATGCAAGGTACGATGGGTACTATAGCAAACGAGACATACAAAGTGCCTGCTTTATGAAGCTTTCTTTTTATTTACTCATTCTAGCCAATTCCCTTTTAAAAATCAATCTGGCCATGGCACATACTGGCCTTAAGTCTTCAGTATCCTCCCACAGCCTACACGAGAAACTCCTAGCTGTTCAACGTCTGGCATATCCTACCCTTCCAAACTCTTGTTCTGCTATCCTCTCACAGGTCCTTTAAACTTCAGGCACAAGCCTGATATTAAAACTGCATGTTTCTTCAGGCTCTGCGTTGGCAAGTGTTACTTCCTGTGCCTGGAACACTCTTCCCTCTAGGGTAGGAATTCCTACCCCAGAGATTCTGAGTTTCCATGTCCAAACATAGCACTCATCACACAGCACAGAAATTATGTTTAGAAGTCTGCTCCTCCCACTTAGTTGTGAGTTCCTTAAAGGACTGCATGAGAAAGCAAGAAGGATGCATAGAAATCTGGAAAGGTGAAGAAGAAAAGGTCAGGAAAATTGGGAGAGGCAGCTCAAACCTCACCTGATGGTCTGTCCAAACCACTTACTTTGTGAAATACTCTGTACCTCTCTGGGCTCTGAGGACAGAGCTTCCTTTAGGGGCATGTTTCCCAAAGTACGGGACAGAACATCTTTAAATAACACCATGAGGCAGGCAGCCCTTCTCATTCCTTTCAATGTTTCTGATTTGGCTGGAGAAAAACACACAGCTGTGGTGACTGGTCTCACTTTAAATTTAAGACCACTAAGTCCAAATGGGTCCTTAACGCCACCCAGCAATTCTATATTTCTTCTGCTCACTCACCAGACTAGTTTGTTTTTTTTTTGTTTTTTTTTTTTTTGGCGGTACACGGGCCTCTCACTGTTGTGGCCTCTCCCGTTGCGGAGCACAGTCTCTGGACGTGCAGGCTCAGTGGCCATGGCTCACAGGCCCAGCCGCTCCGTGGCATGTGGGATCCCCCCGGACCGGGGCATGAACCCGTGTCCCCTGTATCAGCAGGCGGGCTCTCAACCACTGTGCCACCAGGGAAGCCCTCACCAGACTATTTCATGTCTTTCCTCTCTCCTCACACTCACTCTTGGCTGATCTTTCTTCTTATTTCACCGAGAAAACAGACACAACCAGAACACCTTCACCAGTTCCTGCCACGCCTGCTAGAGTCAGTAATCATTTATGTTGCCATTCTCCCCGTTACTAGGGATAAACTGTGCTCCATAGGTAAAGCCAACCTCTCTCCACTTGGGCAAGAAATTCCATTCCTTCTTGCTTACTAAAATCACTCTGGAAAGTCTATCCTCTCTCCTGTTTCACCAGTCTTTTCCCTCTCTACCAGCTTATAAATATCATCTAATTCCTCTTACAAAAAGAAAAAAAAACGAAAAAAACAACCTTTTCAACCCTCTTCCCATTTCAGCTACCACCCCACGTCTCCCCTTTCTACGAAAACTTGCAAATAGTTGTCTTAACCCACTGTCTCCAATGCCTCACCTCCCATTCTTCTGGAACTTACGCAATCAGACTTTCACCCCCCCCCAACTCCTATAAATTGCTCAAGTTCACCAAAGAGCTCCATTACTTAAACAGCATTACACAGTCAATCATTCCTTCCCTGAACACCTTCACTTGGTTTCTAGCATATCATTCTTTTGGCTTTCCTATTTCAGTGGTCATTCCTTCTCAGTCTCTTTTGCTGGTTCCTTCCTATTGCTTCAATCTCTCTAACATTTGCGTGCCCAGGACGTGGTCCTTTTCATCAACACACACAGGCTCCTGGCTTTAAATACCATCTACATGTATAACTCCAGTCCAGGGAGACTCTCAACTCTGGACTCATATATCCAACTGACTATTCAACAATCCTACTTACATATCTAGTAAGCATATAAAAACCTAACACGCCTAAAACCAAAAACTTGACCCTCTTCCCCCAGGCTGTTCTTCCCACACTTCTCCATCTAAGAAAAGTGGAACTCTTGTCTTTCAAGTTGCTCAGGCCAAAATGATTAGAGTTATCACTGACCCCTCTTTATCTTATACTCCACATCCTCCTGTTACCAAATCCAGTATACGCTACCTTAAATGAAAGTAGAATCTAATCACTCCTCACCACCTCCACTGTTACCATCCTGGTCCAACACATCATAACTCATCATTGCAACAACTTCCTGACACCTTCTATTTTCAACATATCAGCCAGAGTGATCTTTTTATAATCTAAGTCATATCATGTCACTTGACTGCTCAAACCTTCCAACAGTTTCCCATCTCAACCAGAGTAAAAATCCATAATGGACTATACAGTCTATACAATCTAGCCACCTCTTACCAACTGACCTCATCTCCCCCCACCTTCCCCCTTGCACACTCCACTCCAGCCACAACGACTTTCCGCCTGTTCCCTGAACACGCTTCCCACCTCAGGGCCTTTGCATTTGGTCTTCCCTTTGCCAGGAAGATTCTTCTCCCCATTAGCCACATGGTTCACTCCTTCACCTTCTTCAGGTTTTTGCTCAAATGTCACTTTCTCAGTGAGGCCTGTCTTGATCATTCAATTTAAAATTGCAACTTCCCTCAATCCCTCATCCCTGAATTTTCTCCATCACACTCATTATCTAACATACTGTTTACTTTACTTACTTTATATTGTTTATAGTCTGTCTCCCTCTACTAGGGTTCCCTGAGAGCAGAGACTTTTATTTGTTCTGTTCATTGCTGCATCCTCAGTGCCAGGAACAGTGCTGGAATATGGAAGCTGTTCAAAGGGCTATATGTTTAATTTGTAAACTGAGAAATTCTCAGTTTGCTGCTAGAATGTCTTCAATACTTAACACTTGCTAATCCCTTTTTAGGGCTCAGCACTTTAGCAGGTAAAAGCCTCAAGTAAGAATTTAGTAACATTAGAAACATTTAGTAACACTGAAATGCTTTGCTTTTATTTTATTTTAAAATTATTTTTATTTAAGGTACTGGACTTCTATTTTCTCTTATAACAGTTATTTTTAATTTAACACACGTTTTTAAGTTTAAAAAGTGAGCTGCTTCTAAGAAAAATGCTAAGAAATTATAGTGGGAACAGCAAAGAGACATGGCAAAAATAGTGAAAGTGGTATCTGAATGACTGGAGTTTAGGAACTCTCTTAGGGTAGGGTTGCCAGATAAAATAAGGACACCCACTTAAATTTGAATTTTAGATTTTTTTTTTTTAGTGTATGTTCCAAATATTGCATAGGACACACACTAAAATATTATTCGTTATCGGAACTGCTATTTTAAATGGGCATCCTCTTTTTCTCCCCTAAATCTGGCAACCTTACCTTAGGAGAACAAAGAAATAGCACCCTGCTCCTTGTCGCTTCCATTTTTCTCTACCAAAACAAGCTAGCTCTTGTCCTATCTACGGACTGCGTGGCTTTTATGCCTCAATAAACCTGTCCCTGTGGGAGAGTACTGAGGCCTGACGTCTGAAAAATCCAACTGGCAAAGGCCCACAGCGCACCTTGAGAGGGGAAACGTTTGGCAGCTCAGAACAAGCAGTCCGGCCAAATCTGCTCGAGAGGGAGGGGGTTCCAGGCCCCCTTTCCCAACCTCTCAGGCACCTGCTCTGCGGAGGCCGAGGCTTGGCAGCTACTTTCCGGCCCTTACCAATGTTGCCTTCGATGGAGAGCCTTCTGGGCCCGCGCCCCGCGTGTAGACCCCTGGAGGGGGGCACACCCTCGAGTGGGCGCTTAGCCATGGACTTGGAGGATGCTCGCAGCAGCCTTAGATAGAGCCGGCCGGCGATCATCCCACCGATGATTCACGAAGCGATCACTTCCGCCGAGAGCACTTCCTCCCACGGTGTTCACGCGCTCCGGCGCGCCGCTGACGTCAGGGGAGAAGTGGGTGGGTTGAGTTGGCTTGAGGGGAGGGGCCAAAGGGACTACTCTGTTCTCGCGATGTTTGTAATAAAGAGTTGCAAAAAGGAAGACTCCTAATGTGGGGTTACGGGAGAGTTTAATGACAATTGGAGTTGGTACTGTGAGGTTCGCCCCCTCCGTTTCTGCGCACTGGACAAACAACGTTTAAAACGACACATAAGTCAAGAATTCCATCACCTTTGCATTTTTGTATCGCTTTAGAATAAATTTCATAACTAAAGACAAATAAAAATAATTGTAATTTTAAACGAGTTTTTTTTCCCCAAGTGTTTGTTGTCTGGCTCTTATTCTAACATGGGAAAAAAATTGGACAGTTTTAAGTAGGAAAATGATGCAATCTGATGATTTACACAAATTAACTTTTTCCCATTCCCTGTAACTTGCACCACAATGCTGGCACCTTATTGAATAAATTAACAAATTAGTTTGTCAATTACACCCCCACCTCTTATTTTGCCTCTTGAATAAAGTTCACTCAATCTATTTGCATAGTAGCCAAAAATTCCGTAAGAATAAAGAGGGTGGAGGCTTAGGGACTATGTGTGGAACTCATTTAAATCAGATAGATTGGGTTCTGTGGGGTTGAACCATGGCGGGGTGAGGAGGGAGGCGGGGCGGCTGGTGGGGATTCAGAATAGGGTTTGTAAAAGCTTGAGAAGAGCAAGGGTAGAGATTTGCTGGTGTATAGAACTGGAGTCTAGCTGTTGGTGGAGAATTGTGTTCTGCAGAGGGACAGGGACAATTCTGAGCTGCTGCCAGACTGGCTTTTTCCTGCCACACTCCATGGTCATAATGACTTCAGAACTAAGGATTTATGAAATATTGTCAGAGGGTGCGTCCACCTTCCCCGCTTGACTTCCACAAGAGTCAAACCAGGAGTTAACAGGCAATCCGGCGTTCGGGCAGCACTCTTAGACATGGGAGTTTTTAGGAAACCAATCTGATTGCCAGAAGGTTTGGGGAGGGGCTGGTGGCTGGAACTGTTGTAGGAAAAAATGGGGCATGAGAGGATGGTCATATCCCAGGTCTCGGGTGAGTCCCTGGGACAGGCTGCCAAGTGAGGGTCCTTGACTTCTCGCTGGAAAGAATTCAAGAGCGAGATATAGTAAAGTGAAAGGTTTATTTAGGGAGATACCCACTCCGTAGAGCGTGGGCCATCTCAGAAGGCAAGAGCACCAGAGGTGCGGAGGTGGTTAGTTTTTAAGGGCTGGGTAATTTCATAGGCTAACAAGTGAGAGGAATATTCTAACATCTTGGAGAAGGGGTGGGGATTTCCAGGAATTGGGGCACCACCCACTTTTGTGCCTTTTTTGGTTGGCCTTGGAACTGTCATGGCACCTGTGGGTGTCATTTAACCTGCTAATGTATTACAGTGAGTGTGTAATGAGTCTCTAGGTCTACTGGAAGTCAACTCTTCTGCCATCTTGGGCCTAGTAGGGTCTAATCGGCTTTTGTGGTATCCTATTCTTCTTAATGGTTGTGCCATTCTTTTAATGACTGTGCCCTGCCCTCTTCCTTCCTGTCTCAGGGTAACTGTTTGCAGAGCAGGCACAGGACCTTTTTCCTATATTGTTGTTTATATGAGATGGCTGAAGTGACATTTGTATATCATATTAAGCACAATCTATTAAAAAATAGATTGCAAATTTAGGATAACCTGGGTGGAGCGCTAAAGGATATTGGAGCAGCTAAAGTCTGTCCCATCCCCCACTCCCTCCCCTGCAGCCACCTCTCTGTAGAAATACTACTTACATTTCTTTATCTATGTAAACTCTGACTTGGGAAAATATCCATTGAAAAAAGTTTGAGAGGCTGTCTGCACCCTTATGGTTTCCCTTGCCTTCATTGCCCTCAGGGTCACTGTGAAGGGTAAATATGGAAGTTGTTGGCAGGTTTAGGTGCAGACAGGAAACTAATCTGTTCCTAAAAGTTAGAGCACCTAAAAGTCATTTAAAAAAATTTTTACAGTGAAGTACAATATATAGTGAAGAAAAGAGCGTGTATTGTAAGCGTATAGTTTAGTGCAATTTTCACAAACTGAGCACACTCTATTACCCAGATTCGGATCAAGAAACAGCATTACCAGCATCCCCAGAATCCATTTCCCCTACCAGTTACTACCCCCAAAGGTAACCAATAACCTGACTTCTAACAGCAGACATTAGTTTTGCCTGTTCTTTACATAACTGAAATCATGTAGTAAGTACTTCTTTCATTCAACATAATATCTGTGAGATTTATATATGTTATATATGTAGTTGTAGTTCATTCGTTCTCACTGCTGTATGGTATTCCACTATGCTGTTATACCACAATGTGTTTTATCCATTCTACTCTTTTCTTTTCTTAAAAAAAATTATTTATTTATTTGGCTGCGCTGGGTCTTAGTTGCGGCATGCGGGCTCTTCGTCGTGATGTGCGGGATCTTCTAGTTGCAGCATGCGTGATATAGTTCCCTGACCAGGGATCAAACCCGGGCCCCCTGCGTTGGGAGCATGGAGTCTTAACCACTCGACCATGAGGGAAGTCCCCTTATCCATTCTACTCTTGATGGACATTTGAGAGTTTCTAGATTAAAGCTATTATAGATACCATTGCTATGAATATTCTTTTTTCTTTTATATAAATTTATTTATTTGTTTGGTTGGTTTTGGCTGTGTTGGGTCTTTGTTTTTGTGTGCGGGCTTTCTCTATTTGCGGCAAGTGGGGGCTACTCTTTGTTGCGGGGTGCAGGCTTCTCATTGTGGTGGCTTCTCCTTGTTGTGGAGCACGGGCTCCAGGTGCGTGGGCTTCAGTAGTTGTGGTGCGTGGGCTCAGTAGCTGTGGCTCGCTGGCTCTAGAGAGCAGGCTCAGTAGTTGCAGTGCACGGGCTTAATTGTTCCACGGCATGTGGGATCTTCCCGGACCAAGGCTCAAACCCGCATCCCCTGCATTGGCAGGCGGATTCTTAACCACTGTGCCACCAGGGAAGTCCCGCTACGAATATTCTTGAATATGTCTTTGGTAAAGTTAAGTACACATTTCTCTTGGGCATATGCCTACAAGTGGAATTGACGTATGCTGGGCTTCAGTAGACATCCCCAAAGAGTATGCAGTTCCACAGTGTTTGACTGTACCAACAGGCAGTGTCACCGTCAGTGCGTGAGAGCTCTGGTTGTTCCACATTCTTGCCAACAATTGGTACCATCAGCTTTCTTCATTTTATTCATTCTGCTGTAGAATGGTGTCTTGCAGTTTTAATCTGCATTTTCCTGATGATCAATGAAATGGAACATTTTTTCGTATGTTTATCAACCATTTCAGTAACCTCTCTTGGGAAGGACCTGTTTAAGTCCTGTGCCCATTTTTCTATTGGCTATCTGTCTTTTACTTACTGTTATTGTTCTTTGTATATTCTGGATACGAGTCCTTTGTGAATATTTTCTCTCACTCTGATCCTTGCTTCTAAAAGCTTTTACATTTGGGGGATGTATAGTGTAAAGTAAGAAACTAAAATGTCTTTTGCCTTTTAGTTATCCCACTATTATTGATGATCCTTCTACTCCTCTGTATTTCTTTATGCTTGTTTTATTATGTTTACCATGCATCAAAGTTCAATATCTTTCTTGATCTTAATTCCAAATTTCCAGGAGAGAGACTCTGATTGGCCCAGCGGTGGCCAAAAGGTAAGTTTTCAAGGAACAAATGTGAGTGTTGGAGCCCCACCCCAATGTGCACGAGGAAGGACGGCGATTAAAGGAATTGTCCGGAGCAAGGGAGAAAATAAGGTGGTGATCAGTTCTTCCTGGAAAACAGCGGTATGTTGGTGAGCAGAATTACGTCCCACTTGCCTGGAGGAATAATGTCACTTCCTGCTCCTGCAGGATAGTCAGATATCTGCTGGAGTTTATGAGTAAAGAGTTGATGTTGCCCCACGGGGACTCTAGTCCTTCAGCATCCATTCCTTCATCCAATATTTGCTGAGCATCTGCTATGTACTAGACACTCTGCTTAGTCCTTAGAGAGAGCTCTGAAGTGCTGCTGACAAGTAAACTGATCCGTGTTACCAAAACGCTATGCAACCATTAAAAATGGGGAGATAAACATACACAAATGTGACCCTGACTTTCTTCTGCAGCTTGGTGTCTGGTCAGTTATATTCTCATCTACATCAAAGATATTCTAATGTACTGGATTGTGCTAACTCAGTTTGGTTAAGCTGGGACGTACGCTTCCAGAATCTCCTTCCTGACAGGGCTCTGAGTTCGAGTTGGTCAAAAGAGGACCTGGTGGAGATTTGGAAAGTAGAATGGGAGCCTCAGCTGCTCTGAGGAGATCTCTGTTGTCAGACACTGTGACAGATAGATGTGCCCATAGATAGATCCCAGCAAGTTCTCAAGGGCTAGTGACTCCTCTCTGATCATCCCACAGCTCCCTTCAGACCTTCACTTCCCCAGCTTGTCCCACTTTTGGGCAGCCTCATTCCTGTAATAACCCCCTTATCCCCGTAATATGCATGGTGGCTCTGCTCACCTGAATGAACTCTGACTGATAGACCTAATCATAAAAGGAGGCACATAGGGAATGGTTAAGAGTGTGGGCTCTGGATTCAGACAGCCAGAGGTGAGGATTAAGAAAGGTAATCCACGTGCAGCATTTAACACACCTGCCACACCGTTACCAACCAATAGGTATTATGTAATAAGTAAGGTAATGCTAACATTACTCAGTGCCTGGGATGTTATTTCTATTTGGTTGACTTCCTATTGAATTTACACTCTCCTCAAGCCACTGTAACCCATCCATGATCTCCTCTCTACTAGCATATAACTTGACTTCCCCTGCAGAATTCTAGGACAGCACTTATTGAAGTGGGGTAAGATCAGGTGGGGTAGGGAGGGGAAATCAAGAAGGGGAGGTCATCCTCCCCTTCTTGCCCCACATGGAGATTCTGCCGTGCCCCTCCACAGCAGGGAGGGTCAGCTCTCCACACTGCCCTAGCGGCATCGCTGTGCCTGGGCATCCTACCACGTCTTCCCTGTGCTTTCTCTCCCAATAGCCTGTGCCTGTGGCTCTTCTTTGCAGGACTGCCCTCAGCCTACTGGAACATTTTTCCTGCACAGGAGGAAATCCTGGGACTTTCTGTCCCGCAGGAAGTACCTTCACTTATCACTGGTATGTGACCATGAAAGCCTGGCTCATTGCCTGCAGTAAGGTTTATACTCCAGGGCTCTCAGGGGACCAGGCAGAAGCCACCATTTTCTGTCCTGCTTATCCCACTCTACTCACTGATTTCTGCCGAGAGCACTTCCTTAATAAATCTCTTGCATGTGAGTCATCATTTCAGGGTCTGCTTCTGGGAAACCTGTCCCAAGACGTAAATCCTCTAGGGGTTTTTGAAAGTATGCTTCTTGGGGCTTCCCTGATGGTGCAGTGGTTAAGAATCCGCCTGCCAGTGCAGGGGACACAGGTTTGAGCCCTGGTCCGGGAAGATCCCACATGCCGCGGAGCAACTAAGCCTGTGCACCACAACTACTGAACCTGCGTGCCACAACTACTGAAGCCTGCGCGCCTAGAGCCTGTGCTCCGCAGCAAAAGAAGCCACCGCTATGAGAAGCCCGCGCACTGCAATGAAGAGTAGCTCCCACTCGCCACAGCTAGAGAAAGCCCGCGTGCAGCAACGAAGATCCAATGCATCCAGAAGTAAATAAATAAAATAAATACATTTATTAAAAAGAAGAAAAAGAAAATATGCTTCTCTACTGCACCCCCAGAGGGCAAGTGCAGGGATGGTGGAGGAAGAATGTCTGACACTGAGGTCTGTGTGCTTCCACTGGGCTCCACTGTCTCCAAAGGGTGTGTCTGGGAAGACCGGGTGGGTTCTGTTCAGGAGCATCAAGGATGGGACCCGGCCAGGTGGCAGGAGCAAAGGGCACACCAGGCAGAAGTAAGGACTTAGTTCTGCCAATAACTAGCTGGGAAATCTAGTTAACTAGTAAACTAGCTATAAAATGAGAATGACACTAGTACCTGCCTCATAGGGCTGTGGTGAGGATTAAATGAGAAAATCCATGGAAGCTCTTAACCTAGTGCCTGGCATATTATAAGCATTCAGTCAATGTTAGCTGTTATTATTATCCCGTATTTTCTCATAGTATTTTGTGAGGGCTTCTATTTCACCTCAAATCGTTGTCTTATATGTGTGTGTCTGTCTCCCCCTTTATGCAGTGTGACCTTGATGGGCAGGAATCATCTTTGTGGGGTACATAAATCCCATTTGGCCTCATCCAGTAATTGTAGATGCCAAAAATTCAGTAAATACTTGTGAAATTAAACAGACTTGACCAAGGGCAGGGAGTGGGTAGCAAGTAATGAGAGAGAGACAGAGACAGAGAAAAAGGAGAAGAGAGAGGGGGAACAGGAGTGCAGGAAGAGAAAATATTCTTCCTTGGGATGCTGCTCCTTTCTTGATTGTATTTTGGGACAAAATACAACTTAGTCCTCAATGACAAAGGACCTCATAGAGATCTTAAGCCCACTATGACCATCCTTCACCTAAGTTTAAATAACATTGTGTTTGAACCACTCACATGTTACAGCCTATAAGCCCTGCGTTTCCCTTTCTGTTCACAGTCTCTAGTGTATCACCCTTGAGTACAAGGACTTACATCTATGAAAGCTCTTGTTTCTTTCTTTCTTTTTTTTTTTTTTTTTCTTTTTTTTGCGGTACGCGGCCCTCTCATTGCCACGGCCTCTCCCGTCGCGGAGCACAAGCTCCGGATGCGCAGGCTCAGCGGCCATGGCTCACGGGCCCAGCCGCTCCGTGGCATGTGGGATCTTCCCGGACCGGGGCACGAACCCGTGTCCCCTGCATCGGCAGGCGGACTCTCAACCACTGTGCCACCGGGGAAGCCCAAAGCCCTTGTTTCTTAACCCTCCTCCCTCCAAGAGTCATCTAGTCCTCATTCTTACTAATGTTCAAGATAAAGGAAATAAGGTGGTATAGCAGAAGAAGCACTAGGTTTTAGCGTCACATACACTTGGATTTTAACCCTGGCTCTGTGTGACCTTCAGCAAGGTGTTAACTTCTATAAGCCTCAATTTCCTCATCTGTAATAATAGAACCTACCTCTCAGGGTCATTGTGTGGACTAGAAACAGGTGTGAAAAGCCTTTAGCATTGTGTGTGAGAGTCAGCCCAGGAAAATAAAGAGCCCCACACGGAGCAGTAAGGCTTGTAGGTTTTAATGTTTCATGATTGTTAACAGAGCAGCCTCAAGGAGAGCCCCAGAGAATCTGTTCTGACTTTAGAAGCACTTCCTGTGGACGATGGAGGGCCCTGCCTCATCATACTCTGGCTTGCTGATCCACATCTGCTGGAAGGTGGAGAGAGAGGCCAGGATGGAGCCTCCGATCCAGACTGAGTACTTCCGCTCTGGGGGAGCAATAATCTGCAAAGAGCAAATGTGGTGAATCATGATCGGTCGCCAAGGAATAGGGAAGGTGGTCCAGGAATCATCTCACCACACTGCCAGACTGTCCTGGAAAAGAACAGCCTCTGTGGTCAGAGAGGAACAGGAGAAACCTTGTGGTAGATTAGACTATTGCTCAGATTGTCACTCTTCCTCCCACCCCATCCCCCTGCCCCTCCATGCGAAGAGTTCAGTGTTCCACCCTGTGACTTTGGGCTGGGCCCTGTATTTGCTTTGGCCAGTGGGATGTCAGCAGACTTGACACAGGGGCTAGAAATGTGTTTCAGGCATGCAGGTAGGCACACTCTCTTGCGTCTCTGCCATCTTCATGAGAAGAATTTCCCTTGAAGAGCTACTGGACCTTCAGCCTGGGCCCCACAGTGAGAGATGTGCCCCTGACCTGAGTTGGCTGGGCCTGCAGAGCTGTCTAGCCAAGCTTGACCTAGATCAGCTGACTCCCAGCTGACCTGCAGATGCATGAGCAATAAATGCTTATTATTACGTGCCCTGAAATTTCATAGTTGCTGTTACCCAGCAATAGCTAACCAATACAAACATCTGTAAGGGGACTGCTGTTCTGTTCTTGCCTAGAGTTTGGATGCGTGGGCAGCTTGGGCTGGGATTCCTCCATTCCTGAGTCTAAGCCAGTCTACTCAACAGTCTCTTGTATCTAAGAAGTTCTCGAATTCATACATGCCACTGGGATTCCTGAGCTTGGCCTTTAGAAATTGGTTGTCATGTCAGACAACTTTGAACTCCACCTAAAAGTATATCTCAAAGGACCATGACTCTTCAACTAATTCCTGTTTCTGAAGGGACTAAGAATTTAGTGCTAGAACAAACCAGACATGAAATAGATTTTTTTGTCTCCTAAGAATCTCCCTACATATTTCCTAAATTGCAGAGATCATGGAATAGCTAAATAAGTAGGGTCTTTAGAAGTTATCTTATTCAGGCAGACAAAAGTCACCCCATTGCTCCTTTGACAGATACCTCAGGGACTGCCACAGCCACTAAGAAGGTAACAGATTTTACTGCTGGGCAGTTCTAGTTGTGAGAAGACTCTGGGTTGTCTTGGGCTGGAGGCCCTAAATCTCAGCCCCATTCCCACCATACTCCATATCCTTCCACACTTGCATATCCTGGAACTTGCCTCACCTCCCCCAGTCCAATGTGGCTGGGGTGTTTGTACCTGCACACATCCCCGGCCATCTTTGCTTACTCACTCTGTTTCCCCTGCCTGCAGTGTGCTTTCCCCTCCTCTGGTCTTGTTTAAGCTGTTCTTCCATTGATCATGTCCACAGATCAGATCTTAAACTCCTGGAAGGCCGGCAATGTTATTGAACTCAGGGCAGGGGCTCACAAATTGGAATATGCATCAAATCATTGGTGTCCATTTGTAAGTGTAAGTGGTGGGGGCACCCTAGACCTGCTGAATCAGAATCAGGTGTGGTATCCTGACACGTCGTCCTAGTAAAAAGCCGCTGCCCCAGGCCTGGCACGTTGCCCCCCATGCGGCAGACCTCGGTAAGCGTGGCTGCTCCAATTGGCTCTGGGTGAGAAGAGCCCGCTGCTCACCTGTTTTCTGGTGGCCTGCTCTGCTTCCCTGTGCCAAGCACCATCTGCTAGGCAGGGGGAAAGCCTTTGTGAAGAAGGTTCTTAGAATACTGACATAGAGAACACACTTCCTCAGATCAGGCCTACTCCCCAGAGACCAACTTTATTGTGCCTTTATTGTAACTTTCAACCTATTTGTTATCTCTATTTTACTCCTAACTCTTTCTAATCCTGTAGTAGCAAAGTTCCTAGAAGCCCTAAAAGTATCTGTCTGATTGCTTGGGGACCAGAGGCTGGGGAGAAGTGGTAAGACAGGTGGGCTCCCGTTCTGTTGAGGCCTATGCAGTGAGAAGCATCATGTGGGAGGACTGTGACCAAGATGGGACAGCACATCAGAGGCTGTCCAGGAATCAAGGAATGTTCCTGTGAGTTTGAACCAGCAGCCTGTCCTATAGCCAACATTCTCTCTTTGGAACTTTCACCCTCCTCTGGGGTGACACCCAAGTCCTTTTTTTTTTTTTTTGGCGGTACACGGGCCTCTCACTGTTGTGGCCTCTCCCGCTGCGGAGCACAGGCTCCGGACGCGCAGGCTCAGCGGCCATGGCTCACGGGCCCAGCCGCTCCGCGGCATGTGGGATCTTCCCGGACCGGGGCACGAACCCGCGTCCCCTGCATCGGCAGGCGGACTCTCAACCACTGCGCCACCAGGGAAGCCCCACCCAAGTCCTTTTTAAAGTTTAAAGATGGTGTGGCGTTGTCTCCTTCTTTTCTTTCCCTCTTTCCCTCCTCATTTCCTCCTCAAGCCCCTCAACTTCTCTCCATTCCAAATTCTTTCACCTCCTTCTCATATGGGGTCCATGAAATTGTGTTTGAGAGCCCAGGCTAAATGTGTCTGCCGCTTATGAGGGCCCAAAGAACATAATCCCCCAAGGTGAAATCTGTCTCGGGCCAGAATGATGGAGCACCCAGGAGGCCACCAAGCTGTAAGCCTGGCAGCCCAACTCGGAACATCTCCCAAGTACACAGGTCTTTGTACAAAGAACAGGATGGAGGGAGCCAGGGCAGGACCCACCTTGATCTTCATGGTACTGGGGGCCAGGGCTGTGATCTCCTTCTGCATTCTGTCAGCAATGCCGGGGTACATGGTTGTACCCCCAGAGAGGACATTGTTGGCGTATAAATCCTTGCGGATGTCAATGTCACACTTCATGATGGAATTGTAGGTTGTTTCATGAATTCCAGCTGACTCCATGCCTAGTAGAGATCGCAGTAGCTAGTCAGCATCCACCATGTCACACCTACAGCTCCTCAGGTGACCTTTCTGTTGATGCAGCTACCCTGGTTCGCCTCAGTCACCTCCCTAATGGATTATAAGATCAGACTCTAACTGGTCATCGCCCTGCCTTGAGTTTCCCCCAGTTCTGACTGATCTTTCACACTGTTCCCTGATGAATATTTCTAAAGGAATACTTTCATTGTATCACTTTTTTCACAGATTTATTGAGATATAATTCATGTACCATAATATTCACCCCTTTAAAGTGTATAGTTCACTAGTTTTTGGTGTATTCACAGAGTTGTGCAACCATCACCACAATCTAATTTTAGAACATGTTTAATCCTCCCCAAATAAACTCCATGCCCATCAGCAGACACTCTCCATTTTCCCCTGCACTCCTTCCCCAGCCTTAGGCAACCACTAATCTATTTTCTGTCTCTATAGATTTGCCTATTCTGGACATCTCATATAAATGGAACCATACAATATTTGTTCTTTTGTGTCTGGCTCCTTTCACGTAGCATAAGGTTTGCAAGGCCCATCCATGTTACAGTCTGTTATAGCCAAGTAATATTCCATTGTATGGATATACCTATCATACCATCTTTGCCTATTGGTTGACATCTAGCTACCTTAGTCTGGAACCAAGATCTTCCAGAGTAAAAGGCCCTGCCTGCCATACCAGCTCATGCCCACTTACCTGGGGTCCCCCATCTCCAGTCTTTTTTCCATGTGATATAATTCCACACTGTAGATAGAGGAATCTTCCTAAAGTGAAATACTGACTTTGCTACTCTGCTGTCTAAAAACTTCCAGGGGCTCTACATTGCTGATATGATTAACCCCCATGCTCTTTGTGTGGTCCAGTGGCTCTCTCGTTTCCTCTGTGTGCAAACACACAGACACACAGACACACACACCTCACCCATCATGTCCCAAATAGAATATGACTTGTCACTCCTCCACACTTTGCACATACCTTTCCATTTGCCTTGCACGCCATTCCCTACTCTGCACTCCTTCCATTCCCAGATACCATAAAATGACACTCATTCTTCAAGGTTCTATTCAAATATTCACCTTCTCTGAGAAGCCTTCCCTGATTTCTTAGGCCTATAGCGCTTTGTCCAGTTTGCTATTTACCACTACACTATATGTCAACATTTGCTTACAGGCCTTTCTCTTCTCTTTCTCTCTTCTCAAGAAAGTAGTTATCCTTGTATTAAATATTATCTTATTTCATCCTTGTGGCAACCCTATCTAGTAGGTACTATCATAATTTCCACTTTATAGATAAGAAAACTGAGTTTTGAAGAAGGTAACATGTCCAAGGTACAGCACTTGAACGAGCAGAATCAGGATTTAAAACCAGGTCTGATCCCCAAACTCACCCTGTTTACTGCTATAGGTTTCAGACCCCATGATTTAAATGTTGAGGGATCCAAGAAATATTTTATGTTTTAATCTCATTCTTAGTTTCATGTTTATATTCCCATCCCACTTTTCCTTTATTTTGATTTCCTTACCCTTATATTTAAAATTAGATTTTAATCTAGTTGTATTGTTTATGTATTTTTGGTCCTTCCTGGAAAAATATAGGCTAAGTATAAACAATAAACAGTGTGAGTGACTCCTGGTGTTTCTCTTTCCATCCCTGCCCTCCTAATTGGCCAGGACGACAGGCCGAGCCTCACCAATGAAGGAGGGCTGGAAGAGGGTCTCGGGGCAGCGGAAGCGCTCATTGCCAATAGTGATGACCTGCCCATCTGGCAGCTCGTAGCTCTTCTCCAGGGAGGAAGAGGAGGCTGCCGTGGCCATCTCATTCTCAAAGTCCAGGGCCACATAGCACAGCTTCTCCTTGATGTCTCGCACGATTTCTCGCTCGGCTAGAAAGAGTAGAAATGACGGAGAGTAGATACTCAGCTCTGTTAGTTTGGTTGTCCTATTTTGATCTCCATGAAAACTTCTTCCTTCTCTTTTGGGTTCAGTCTCAAGATGAATATTAATGTTTTCATTCCTCTTTCTAAAGTGAAAGTTCAAAATCTCGATTCCCAAGCAAAACTTTTTATGTGCTTTTGTCTTGCTCTCATCACTCAGCCCTGACAAAGCTGCAGGCCTTCCTGAGGGCCTTTCAGGACACATTTCCCATCTAGATGGAGGCTTATATGCTGGGAGTGTACAGAATCTAGGAAGACTCCTACCCAAAACTTCTTCCTGCCCAGGGGGCCACTTTCCCTTAGAAATTCAGACCTTACTTATTCCATTTGTCCTCAGACAAACCATAAACCCCCTAGGTAATGAAATGCGCCACCAGATTCTTACCAACATTCTGCCGAATAAAAACTAGCTCTGATCCTGGTGTGGACATGGACAGAGGTGGCAGGTCCCTGGGGAGCGAAGGAGTGCTGTGAAAGCACACTTAAAAGAGGGAAAAGCCAAGCGCTTCTTAGGATGAGTAGGTCTAAGCCTTGTCTCCCTCCCCAAGGTGTCTTGGTTGGGAACATTCCTCCTTAAATAAGGCTGCCCTGACTATCTGGTCTGGTCTAGGGGCCCAGCCCCAGCCTAGGGCCTCCCCGTTTACCCTAAAAGAGTTTGAGGACACAGGGCCACTGACTTCTCATTAGTCATGAGAATTTCTGGTCCTAGATCAGATTTGGTCCTGAGCTCAAGTCAAGTCCAGAAAGAGGCTGGGTACCTGTGGTCACAAAAGAATAGCCTCTCTCTGTGAGGATCTTCATGAGGTAGTCTGTGAGGTCGCGGCCAGCCAGATCAAGGCGCATGATGGCATGGGGCAGTGCATAGCCCTCGTAGATCGGGACATTGTGGGTGACACCGTCCCCTGAATCCAGGACAATGCCTAAGGACAGAGAGGATAAGACCTATGAAAACCTTTAGTATTTTCTTTCATCTGTCTCTTTCTGGGACCTGTTACCAAAAGATCTTCAACTACCATATTTTTCTTTAGCAGCTAGAAAATTCACCCATGGTGAGAATTATCAATCATATGTTTTGTGTACATCAATTTTTGTGTATGTCGGTTTGTTTTCCCAAATGAGACTAGAAGGCAAGTAAAATGTCTCCTCTTCTTATATTCTTTGAAACACTTTCACAAAAATGCACACGTCAATTGGCATCTAGGCTGCACGTTCTTTAGTGAGACTGGATAATGTGCATATCCTTCAGGCATCAAACTAACACATGTGTAGTGCTAAAAGGACTATAGAAACCAGCTTGAAAAAAAATAACATTCTCTACTGATGAAACTTTTAGTAAACCATGAAAGGAAATAAGTTTTCTCAATGTGATAAGAAATCTCTCCTGATCCAACAGCCACATAATTGATGGGGAAACACTACAATATTGTTACTGTATTATTATTATTTAATATTGTCCTGGATGCTCTAGCCAATGCAGTATGACAGAAAATACACATAAGAGGTACTATCATCAAAAGGGAACAGAATCATCATTATTTGCAGATAACGTGGTTGTATACTTAGAAGACCTAAGAGAACCAACTGACAAATGACTAGAGTTAATCAGATGATTCAGTAAGAGCCAGATCCAAAATAAATATCCGGGGATCAGCAGCTTACTCTTATACAAGGAGGTTGGTCACAACATATTTTATAATAAAAAATAAAAATTGGAGACAACCTAAAGGTCCTGCAATAGAGAAATGGTAAAATCAAGCAATCAATCATGGAACCATCACACAATGACTACCGTGTGGCCACTGAACATGACGTTTACAGCATAAAACCAAGCACAAAGCACGGGATACAGAACTGCATATACCTATATTTCCCCATCACCATCCTTATCACCTGCAGTGAAATTATCCTTTACTTTTATCTCTCCTCCACTAGGCTGTTAGCTCCATAATGGCTGGTCTGTCTTGTTTGACAGTGTGTGCCCATGGCCTGTAGTGTTTGGCACATGGTAGGGAGTAATGGAAAATATTTGAATGAATGAATAAATGGACAAATCAATGAATACATGAATGAATGTTTGAAAGATGTTCAGAAGCAACTGACAAAGGATTAATCTCCAAAATTTACAAGCAGCTCATGCAACTCAATAACAAAAAAACAAACAACCCAATCCAAAAATGGGCAGAAGACCTAAATAGACATTTCTGCAAAGAAGATATGCAGACTGCCAACAAACACATGAAAGAATGCTCAACATCATTAATCATTAGAGAAAGGCAAATCAAAACTACAATGAGATATCATCTCACACCAGTCAGAATGACCATCATCAAAAAATCTAGAAACAATAAATGCTGGAGAGGGTGTGGAGAAAAGGGGACACTCTTGCACTGCTGGTGGGAATGTGAATTGGTACAGCCACTATGGAGAACAGTATGGAGGTTCCTTAAAAAACTACAAATAGAACTACCATATGACCCAGCAATCCCACTACTGGGTATATACCCTGAGAAAACCATAATTCAAAAATAGTCATATACCAAAATGTTCATTGCAGTGCTATTTACAATAGCCCAGAGATGGAAACAACCTAAGTGTCCATCATTGGATGAATGGATAAAGAAGATGTGGCACATATATACAATGGAATATTACTCAGCCATAAAAAGAAACGAAATTGAGCTATTTGTAATGAGGTGAATAGACCTAGAGTCTGTCATGCAGAGTGAAGTAAGTCAGAAAGAGAAAGACAAATACTGTATGCTAACACATATATATGGAATTTAAGAAAAAAAATGTCATGAAGAACCTAGGGGTAAGACGGGAATAAAGACACAGACCTACTAGAGAATGGACTTGAGGATATGGGGAGGGGGAAGGGTAAGCTGTGACAAAGTGAGAGAGAGGCATGGACATATATACACTACCAAACGTAAGGTAGATAGCTAGTGGGAAGCAGCCGCATAGCACAGGGAGATCAGCTCAGTGCTTTGTGACCACCTGGAGGGGTGGGATAGGGAGGGTGGGAGGGAGAGAGACGCAAGAGGGAAGAGATATGGGAACATATGTATATGTATAACTGATTCACTTTGTTATAAAGTAGAAACTAACACACCATTGTAAAGCAATTATACCCCAATAAAGATGTAAAAAAAGAAAGATGTTTATGCAAGCTGTCAAGCCCCTATTAAAAATCACTTTATTTTGAAGTTCCCTCTGTTTCCCTGAGCTCCTTTCTATACCAAGGCCACATCGTACTTACACATCCAACATCATTGGTTCTGCCATTGCTGCTTCATGAGCAGAAACATTCTAGCATTGTTGGAAAGGGTGTACAAGCTCCCAGACTAACTACTGGTGAGGGAAATGGCCCTTGCAGGTTGTACTAGTCATGGTTTGTTCATGTAAATTCTTTCCAGCTATACTGGGTAGACTTGCATCTGCATTTTACATGCGCTTCCCTTCTGTTATCCCCAACCAAGGTTTTCCTTGGACTTTGACTGTCCCACTGATTCTTCTGAACAGGAATCTCTGCAAGAGCCCAGCTTTCCCTTCCTCCCTCTCAAGTCAGAAAGGGAACGGGTTACAGGGCTACTCACCTGTCGTGCGGCCAGAAGCATAGAGGGAGAGCACAGCTTGAATGGCGACGTACATGGCAGGGACATTGAAGGTTTCAAACATGATCTGAAAGAACAATGCAGAATAGAAGACTATCTGGCAGAAATCACAGCACCTCTTGGTCCACAAAATGGTTTGTAATTTTATTAAGGGTAGGAACTGTGCTTATTTACCCCACTCCCACCTCCCTTAGGTTCTGGCATGGACTACAAACAGAGCAATTATCAAAAAAATTCTGTTGCCACTCTCACCACTGTTATTCAACATAGTTTTGGAAGTTTTAGCCACAGCAATCAGAGAAGAAAAGGAAATAAAAGGAATCCAAATTGGAAAAGAAGAAGTAAAGCTGTCACTGTTTGCAGATGACATGATACTATACATAGAGAATACTAAAGATGCTACCAGAAAACTACTAGAGCTAATCAAAGAATTTGGTAAAGTAGCAGGGTACAAAATCAATTCACAGAAATCTCTGGCATTCCTATACACTAATGATGAAAAATCTGAAATTGAAATCAAGAAAACATTCCCATTTACCATTGCAACAAAAAGAATAAAATATCTAGGAATAAACCTACCTAAGGAGACAAAAGACCTGTAAGCAGAAAATTATAAGACACTGATGAAAGAAATTAAAGATGATACAAATAGATGGAGAGATATACCATGTTCTTGGATTGGAAGAATCAACATTGTGAAAATGACTATACTACCCAAAGCAATCTACAGATTCAGTGCATTCCCTATCAAACTACCACTGGCATTTTTCACAGAACTAGAACAAAAAATTTTGCAAAAAAAAAAAAAAATTTTGCAATTTGTATGGAAACACAAAAGACCCCGAATAGCCAAAGCAATCTTGAGAATGAAAAAAGGAGCTGGAGGAATCAGGCTCCCTGACTTCAGACTATACTACAAAGCTACAGTTATCAAGACAGTATGGTACTGGCACAAAAACAGAAAGATAGATCAATGGAACAGGATAGAAAGCCCAGAGATAAACCCACGCACATATGGACACCTTATCTTTGATAAAGGTGGCAAGAATGTACAGTGGAGAAAGGACAGCCTCTTCAATAAGTGGTG
Source organism: Leucopleurus acutus (assembly GCF_964270905.1). Classification (NCBI taxonomy): domain Eukaryota; kingdom Metazoa; phylum Chordata; class Mammalia; order Artiodactyla; family Delphinidae; genus Leucopleurus; species Leucopleurus acutus. The sequence goes on along the minus strand of NC_139154.1, from coordinate 473,023 downwards.
CTGGGAAAACTGGACAGATACATGTAAAAGTATGAGATTAGATCACTCCCTAACACCATACACAAAAATAAGCTCAAAATGGATTAAAGACCTAAATGTAAGGCCAGAAACTATCAAACTCTTAGAGGAAAACATAGGCAGAACACTCTATGACATAAATCACAGCAAGATCCTTTCTGACCCACCTCCTAGAGTAATGGAAATAAAAACAAAAATAAACAAATGGGACCTAATGAAACTTCAAAGCTTTTGCACAGCAAAGGAAACCATAAACAAGACCAAAAGACAACCCTCAGAATGGGAGAAAATATTTGCAAATGAAGCAACTGACAAAGGATTAACCTCCAAAATTTATAAGCAGCTCATGCAGCTCAATAACAAAAAAACAAACAACCCAATCCAAAAATGGGCAGAAGACCTAAATAGACATTTCTCCAAAGAAGATATACAGACTGCCAACAAACACATGAAAGAATGCTCAACATCATTAATCATTAGAGAAAGGCAAATCAAAACTACAATGAGATATCATCTCACACCAGTCAGAATGGCCATCATCAAAAAATCTAGAAACAATAAATGCTGGAGAGGGTGTGGAGAAAAGGGAACCCTCTTGCACTGCTGGTGGGAATGTGAATTGGTACAGCCACTATGGAGAACAGTATGGAGGTTCCTTAAAAAACTACAAATAGAACTACCATATGACCCAGCAATCCCACTACTGGGCATATACCCTGAGAAAACCATAATTCAAAAAGAGTCATGTACCAAAATGTTCATTGTAGCTCTATTTACAATAGTTCGGAGATGGAAACAACCTAAGTGTCCATCATCGGATGAATGGATAAAGAAGATGTGGCACATATATACAATGGAATATTACTCAGCCATAAAAAGAAACATAATTGAGCTATTTGTAATGAGGTGGATGGACTTACAGTCTGTCATACAGAGTGAAGTAAGTCAGAAAGAAAAAGACAAAAACCGTATGCTAACACATATATATGGAATTTAAGAAGAAAAAAAATGTCATGAAGAACCTAGGGGTAAGACTGGAATAAAGACACAGTCCTACTGGAGAATGGACTTGAGGATATGGGGAGGGGGAAGGATGAGCTGTGACAGGGTGAGAGAGAGTCATGGACATATACACACTAACAAACGTAAGGTAGATAGCTAGTGGGAAGCAGCCACGTGGCACAGGGATATCGACTCAGTGCTTTGTGGGTACCTGGAGGGGTGGGATAGGGAGGGTGGGAGGGAGAGAGACGCAAGAGGGAAGAGATATGGGAACATATGTATATGTATAACTGATTCACTTTGTTATAAAGCAGAAACTAACACACCATTGTAAAGCAATTATACCCCAATAAAGATGTTAAAAAAAAAAAAATCTGTTGCATTGATGCATGAATGGGAGAAAGAATCTGGCCAAGCAGCCATGTTGTGTTCTTGTGCCAGTGCTCAAGTTCCTGGCCTCTTACCTGGGTCATCTTCTCCCTGTTGGCCTTGGGATTTAGCGGGGCCTCCGTGAGCAGGGTGGGGTGCTCCTCAGGTGCTACCCGCAGCTCATTGTAGAAGGAGTGGTGCCAGATCTGGTTGGGACAAAAGTCAGATGAGTCCAGCAGACTCCCAGTGGGCTGGAGACTTCCTATGGACATGCCCATGCTGGGGGAGGATGGCACAATGTTCTCAGAATGGACTGGATCTGGAGGCCTGTCAGCCATGGGAATTGATTGCTCTTTAGAGGTTATATTCCCTCTCAATAAGGCCCCAGACAGGACTCAGACCTGGGGCCAATATACTTAGTGTGTTGATTATTTCTGTCTGACCTTGGCTCCTATTTACACGTCTCCCTTGTCTCCCCTGCTTTGTGCCCTGAGGGACAAGGCCCTCTGCAGCTCTCTGGCTTCTGGCTGTGCTTGGCTGAGAGAAGATACCAGCAAGAGGTTGGAGAGTGGGAGGGGGGAGAAGGGCAGGGTGATTTTCCGGTAACACTGTGGCCTCCCTGAGCACAGCTCCTCTTGCGCAGCCCCTCCTCAGGCTCCAGCTCTCACTGAGATCTAGTCACGCTGCTCTTGCTCTTCAGCCTTCCAGCTGGAAGAGCTTCCCTCTGTTGCTGGTACTTGAGCGCCTCTGCATCCCTTTCCGGTTCCCTAACCCTGCTCACATCTGTAAGTAGTCCTTCCTTAAATTAATTTCAGAACCCCAGCTGAGTGTATACTGTCTCCTGCTGAAGCCTGACAGATATGCATTAACTGTCAATGTCTATTACTGACCAGGCTGTTCTTTAAAGCAGGGTTTCTCAACCTCAGCGCTTTGACATTTTAAGTTCAATAATTCTTTATTGTGGGGGGCTGAAGTTTAGCAGCATCTCCGTGTTCCACCCACTAGATGCCAGTAGCACTTCTCCAGCTGTGAGGGGCAAAAATGTCTCCAGACATTGCCAAATGCCCCTGGGAGACAAAATCGCCCCGGTTGAGAATCACTGATTTAGAGGAAGTTACTTCTTCCCGCTGTGCACTGTTCCCTCTTTAGTGATCCAGGACAGCAAACAGGAGCCTTTATTTCAGAGGAATTTGGCAAAGAGTGGCAGGGACACAGGGCTTTGATTTCTTCAGAGGTGAGGCACAGGGTCCTCTGATTCCATTGTACCCATGTATTTAGGGACCCCTGGCTTTGTACTAGGATGGTGCTAAATGTGATCTTAGTTTCAAAGTCTGGAAGGGAGAAAGGCAGTCAAAAAGACAAAATACAAGACACGTCCATATTTTAATGAAGGAAGAGGCAGGAGAAGTTCGTTTTCCAGGAGATTTGAGAAGGCCCTGAAAGCAAAGGAAGGTCTCCAGAGACTGAGCAGGGCATCTGAGGCAGAGCAAATGGCACAAGCAGAGGCCCTGGGCTGTGGAGGTGTCACAGGAGACATGAAGGAGATGGCAATTAGGCTTAATAATGTGATGTCAGTATTTCCTCAAATGTGGGCCCCGGATGCTTCGGGATAATTGTTATAGGTGCAGGTTCCTAGGCTGTATCCCAGGCTCACACGTCAGAATCTTTGGGTGGGAAGGGAAAGCTGGGAAGAAGTGAGAGAGTGGCATGGACATATATACACTACCAAATGTAAAATAGATAGCTAGTGGGAAGCAGCCGCATAGCACAGGGAGATCAGCTCGGTGCTTTGTGACCACCGAGAGGGGTAAGATAGGGAGGGTGGGAGGGAGACTCAAAAGGGAGGGGATATGGGGCTATATGTATATTTATAGCTGCTTCAGTTTGGTGTACAGCAGAAACTAACACACCATTGTAAAGCAATTATACTCCAATAAATATGTAAAAAAAAAAAAAAAAAGAATCTTTGGGTGTTGGGCCCAAGCATCTGCGCTTCATCTTACTTCATTTTCGGAAGCTTTTATAAAGTACTTTAAAAGTTAAGGATGTTGACAATTTTTAAATTAGGAAAATATTTTTAAGAGAAATTAAAATTTCTCATATTTCCATTACTTAATAATAAATAGTTAACACTTTGGCTTTTTTCTTCTCCCTGATCTTTCATCTTTATGTATTTTAAATTTTATTACTACTACCATTTATTTACTTCATACGCTTTCATTTATTTATTATTTACTACTCTTACACTTCTATGTTCAATTTTGTTTCCTGTCACTTTTCAGTTAATGTAACATAAATAATTTTCTTTTCCATAGTAAACATTTATTTTCAATAAATTGAACTAAAATTTTTTTAATGTTTACACATTTCATCATATACCATCATCATCATATATTTAATCACATTACTATTCATGGTATCTTTGATTTTTGTTTATAAATAATCTTGTGAAAACTATCTTTGTACATATTACATTTTATTTTTTCTATTCAGGATGTTTTCCAAAGAAAAAAATTCTAAGAATGGAATTACTGAACTAAAGAGTATGGCAATTGGAAAACTTTTTGGTTTCTATCACCCACAAAGAGGCTAAGTTTGTCTTTACTTCAGAATAGAAATTGCCTGTTTCACTCTTAAGTGCATTCAGTGTTCTCACTCTTAATATGAAATAATTTGATAGATAAAATTAATACCTAGTTGTTTTACTTTGAATTTTTAAATAAGTTTTTAAATAATTTTTCAAATATGTTTAAACTTCTTCATATTTTCAACTTTTGATAATTTCTATTTGGCCAATTATCTGGTCATGTCCCTTGATTATTTGTCTGGTGGAGACTGTGTTTTTAATTATCAATTTACATTAGTTGTTTGTATTAATCCTCTTTTGCACTTGTGAATATTTTTTGCAATTTGTTGTTTGCCTTTTAAATTTGGTTTTGTTTTTCACACACTAGAAGTTATGATTTTTAAGAAGTCACATTTGTCATTCTTGGGATTTTTTTTTTTTTTTTTTTTTTTTTTTTTTGCGGTACGCGGGCCTCTCACTGTTGTGGCCTCTCCCGTTGTGGAGCACAGGCTCCAGAGGCGCAGGCTCAGCGGCCATGGCTCACGGGCCTAGCCACTCCACGGCATGTGGGATCTTCCCAGACCTGGGCACGAACCCGTGTCCCCTGCATCAGCAGGCGGACTCTCAACCACTGCGCCACCAGGGAAGCCCTTACATTTGTCATTCTTTTTCTCTTCTTCACCAGAAATTTGATACATACTCACACTTACTATACAGTATTTTTTATCATTTGAATTTTTATATTTAACTTTCATATTCAATTGATATGTGTTTGATGAAATTGTATGAAGTAATGGCCATAAACAGATTCCCTATGCCCCAAATAATGAATTGGTTGTCACTGAATAATTCATTGAATTATTGAATCCTTCTCTACCCTCTGGTCTTGGAAGTTTCATTTACCATGTATTTCTTTTTTACCTCTGTATCGGTACCAAATTGTTTTAATTTTTATAACTTTATATTATATTTTACTATTTGGATATAGCAAGTCTCCTCTCATAGTTTTTCTTATTCATTTTATTCTCATAAATTTTGTCTTATTTATTTTTCCACACTTTATGATCTTGCATAATTAAAACTCGTGATATTTCTAGCCAAACTCATAGAAGCAGAGAGTAAAACGGTAGCTACTAGGAGCTGGGGGAAGGGAAAAGAGAGGCTATCTTAGTCAAGGCATACGAAGTGTCAATTATGTGGGATGAGTAAATTCTGGAGATCTAACTTAATATATTAGCATGGTGACTAAAGATAGCAATGCTGTCCTGTATACTTGAAATTTGCTAAGAGGGTAAATCCTAAGTGTTCTCACTGCAAGGGGAAAAAAAAAAAAACACAAACTATGTGAGGTAGTAGATATGTTAATTAGCTTGAATATGGTGACTATTACATAATGTATACACATATCAAATCATCAAGTTGTATACCTTAAATATATACAATTTTTAAAATTGTGAGATTTTTGTTAGAATGGCAATGAGCCTATAAATTAATTTGAGAAGATTTGACAGCTTTATCCTATTCAGTTTTTCTTTTAAGGCACAGAATATATTTTAGGGGTTTCTTTAAAGAGTTCATATTACTACTGTGAATAAAATATTTTGTCTATTATGTTTTCAAATTAGATATCATTAGAAATATAATAATATGTGCCACGTATGGAGCATTAAGTATGTTCCATGCCTTGGGATTATACTAAATATTTGCCTAGTTCAACCTCCAAAGCAACCTGATGAAGAAAGTATTTTTATTTCCACAAATAAGGAAGTTGAGGCTTAGAGGGAGGGATTTGCTCCTAGATCTCCCTGCCACTGACTCCAGTGTCTGTGCTCTTAACCATCCCACGGAGTGAAGCAAGAGCTATTGTATTTTTACCTATTTATGTCACATTCAGAGTGACTGAATCTAGGGTTTAGAGAAATTGAATCTAGGGTTTAGAGAAAAGTATATGTGTACTACAGATTTCAAATCAGCTTTCTTTATTCCCAGTTGCAGTCTGCTCAATAAGCCCTCTATTACATTTCAAAAGACAGTCATTGCAGAAACAAGAATTCTCAGACAACTGTCAGTGGAATTTATCAAAAGAATATTCGAAATATTGTACAGCAACTATACTTCAATTAAAAAAAGAATATTAGAAAGGCTCTATTAGCATTTTGCACGTGATTTTGTGGAACACAAACTACCATTTAAAAATGACCCCCCGGGCTTCCCTGGTGGCACAGTGATTGGGAATCCGCCTGCCGATGCAGGGGACACAGGTTTGTGCCCCGGTCCAGGAGGATCCCGCATGCCGCAGAGCGGCTAGACCCGTGAGCCATGGCTGCTGAGCCTGCACGTCCGGAGCCTGTGCTCCGCAACGGGAGAGGCCACAACAGTGAGAAGCCCATGTACCGCAAAAAAAAAAAAAAAAAATTACCCCCCACGTCTTCTTTTTTTAAAGTATTTTATTTTCATTTATCATTTACAGGTGGTTTGTTCCTGATATTAATATTTCCTAGGTATCTAGTGAGAGTTTGATCTTTTTTGGGGTGGGGGGGCACGTGGCACGCGGGATCTTAGTTCCCAGACCAGGGATCGAACTCCCGTCCCCTGCAGCAGAAGTGTGGAGTCCTAACCGCTGGGCTGCCAGGGAAGGCGACCCCTCAACATCTTCTGACATGAAAAAAGCTTCTAGAAACCGGTAGAGATTCCTATTTAAATTTTTCACTAGAGAAGCATCATACTAATATAGCATCAATGCACCTATCTGAGGTCATGACGGAAAATAAAGGGGAGAAAGCTATTTGCCTTTCTGGAAGCAGCAACGCATTTTAAAGAAGGATAAGCACTGCGCTGGAGTGAAAGCTGGAAAGGATAAAGCTGGGACTTAGGCGGGACCAGGTCCTCAAACGCCAGACAGTGAGTTAGGAACCTACTGTTGGTTAGTGAAGAGTCTGAGGAGATGAGTGACATGATCTGGTCTGTTTTTAGAAAGACAAGCTTTGCAGAAGTGCAGAGAATGAATTAGGTGAGTGAGGCAGGAGACAAAGAAATCAGTCAGGAAGCCATTGGAATCGTCTAGTGAGAGATGTTGGCAGCTGAGGCTGGGGAATGCCCAGGGGGATGGACAGGAAGGAAAGAAGGATGTGAGAAACATTGCAGAGGAAGAGTTGACAGGGCAGAGGGTGGGTCTTGATGATGTTAAAATGAGCACACTAAAGGGGGTGTCCACCAATACCTTCTCCATGTCATCCCAGTTGGTGATGATGCCGTGTTCAATGGGGTATTTGAGAGTTAGGATCCCTCGCTTGCTCTGAGCCTCATCCCCCACGTAGCTGTCTTTCTGGCCCATTCCCACCATTACACCCTGCAATGCAAAAGAGAAGGAAGGAGAACAGAATTGGCCGAGAGCTCCACTTAGAGGAATTCAGGTATTGGAGGGTCTCTGAAGAAGGTTAAAGATAGGGAAAATGTCCTTCTTCCCCTGGAAACCGGACTGAAGGAGACAGGGTGAGGCAGATACCAATGAATGTGGAGATGGCAGGAGGGAAGGCAGAGGATTTCTTGTCTCCTCTGTCCTAAAACAATGTCATTTTCTGAGAGAACAGGGCCAATCCATACACGTCTTCCTCTTACCTTACCTTACTTAGCACACACACACACGCACACACACGTGCAGCTCAGCATAGACTCCACAGTGCAGTGCGTCCTCCTACTAACTCAAAGCCTTGGGTCCAGATGAACATATACCTGGTGGCGAGGACGACCCACAATGGAAGGAAAGACAGCCCGGGGGGCGTCATCTCCTGCAAAGCCAGCCTTGCACAGGCCAGAGCCATTGTCACACACGAGCGCAGTGGTCTCCTCTTCACACATGGTGAGTCTGGCCGAGTGAACCAGGGGCTAGAGCACCTAGGGAACTGGGGAGAAGAGAGGTAATTGGCCACTTGTCAAAATCACGTTGGAGACAGTATTCTTGGCTGTCTTGGGGCCTGACCCCATTGGCAACCAGGACCTAGTTCCAGGAGGGAAGGTATGGACCTGGCCCCTTACTCTCTGGCATTTGGGCTTCTTCCCTCTACCCTACTGTTTTGGGCTGAACTGTTTACTCCTCAATTTCTATGTTGAAGTCCTAACCCTAGTACCTCAGAGTGTGACTGTATTTGGGGATAAGGCCTTTAAAGGGGTAATTAAAGTAAAATGAGGTCATTAATCCAATATGACTGGTGTCAGGTATGCCTAATTCAATAGAACAGGTATCTTTATAAGAGGAAATTGGAACACAGACACACACAGAGGGAAGATCATGTGAAGACACAGCAAGAAGACAAATCATCTACAAGCCAAGTTGAGAGGCCTCAGGAGAAACCAGCCCTGCTGATACCTTGACTTCAGACTTCTAACCTCCAGAACTGTGAAAAAATAAATTTCCCTTGTTTAAGCCAATCTGTGGTACTTTATTATGGCAGCCCTAGCAAATTAATCCACCTGCCTCTCGAAGACCTGAAATGACTACAAAGCATTAATCCAATGGAAAGAATCTCTAAAGACTTGAAGTTTAGAAAAGGAATTGAAAAAATTTGCAGTAAACATAATTAAGGGTTACTATTTGCTATATAAAAGAACTCCTACAAATCAATAAGAAAGAAGTAAATAGCCCAAAAGAGAAAAATAAAAAGACTATGAATAGATAATTGACAAAATGAAATGCAAACACCCAACAATTACATGAAAAGATGTTCCGCCTCACTAGCTATCAGGAAATGCAAATGAAATAAGACCATTTTCACCCATCGTATTGTTAAGATTCAAAGTTTTATTATAGGTGTTGGCAAAGTTGTGGGAACACTGGCACTCTTTAATCAGAGAAACACACCAACACACAATCTGGTACTATCCAAAAGTTCCTTGTGGGATACTGTACTGAGGTTAAGAGAAGGGCCAGGCAGATCGACGTGGACTAATGTGGATAGATTTCGAAACCATTCTGCTGAGTGAACAAAGCAAGTTGCAGAATAGAATGTCCAGCATAAAACCATTTATGAGTTCTTTTAAGAGCACAAAACAATATTGTGCATTTTCCATAATTTTCTTTTTGTGTGGATGTGAACACATAGCAAAAAGTTCTGGAAAAAAAAAGTCTAAGACTGATCATAGTGGTTACCTGGAAGTGGGAAGGGGACTGAGAGGAGAAGTGCTGTAATGTTTTAATTGTTAACAAGGAGACTGTATCTATGTATAGTTTATAATTAAAATCAATCATACATATCATTAAGGAAAAAAAGATGCATGTGAAAATGTACAATCCTAAGGGTAGGAGCCCCTTGAGGAGGACAGGGCAACCTGAGAGGAGAGAGGAAAGTGAGAGAAGTCGTGATGGGACTCACTGTCTCTGTTTCTTCAGATGGAGAAAAACAGAGAAGTCCTTCCTCCAATGCTGATATCTGAATTGGGACGACTGCAAAGTGATGAGGGAATGAATTTTTCTAATGTCTGTTGCAGGTTTTCTTTCTTTGGGTGAGGGGCAGTGTAAAAAGACCACACCTGACAAATTCTTGGCACTTGGTGAAGCAAGAGAAGCAATGGCAGCTCAGGAGATGTTGTGTGGATTGCCTTCCAGCCTGAGAAGCCCCTCAGTGGGGCAGAGTGGAAGTGGGGAGGGTCCCAGCTCTGGGGGAGGTGGGAGTCCAGAGAAGAGAGGCATGGAGAGAGAAGGTGGCTGCAGAGGACAGCCCACCAAGCTTCATTTGGAACGAGCGGCAGGAGGGGAAGAAGAGAGCTGCCCTAGACACCTGGGATGCTGGTCCTCCAACACCCTTACGTGGAAGGAGGACAGCAAATACCATGACCAAAGCAAAGAGGAGACAGAATCACAGCCTGAGAACGGGAGGTCAGAAAGGCTACCTAGAGACTGAGCAGAAGCTTATTCACACAGTTTGCAGGCTAAAAGGAAGCCCTTGCCTGTTATATTCAAAGCAGGGTGCACACTAGGGGACAGGCCCACTGTGACTTCTTGAATCCAGCTCTGCTTGTCCTTGCTGATCCTCACGATCACCCATGTTCAAAGTGATAAAGTCCCAGTTCTCGCCCTTGGCCTACAAGGCCCAACAGGGTCTGGCCCCTGCCTGTGTCTCCAGGCTTATCTCCCCCCTGACCCCCCTTGGCCTTCTTACTCTGGCTATGTGGAGTTCCTTTCCATTCTCCGAATATGTCATCTTGTCTCCCTTCTGGCCCTTTAGACACAGGGTCTGGAACACCCTTCCCCCAACCTATTTGCTACTGACTCCCATCCCCTGTCAGGCCTCTGCATCAACACTGCATTTTCAGTCTCTCTGGCCCACCGGTCTCAGTTAGTGGCCCTTCTTCTTTGCCCCACAGCACCTTGAACTTGTCCCAGCAATGATCAACTCTGCACATCTGGGCTCATCTGTAGCTCTGTAAAGGCAGGAGCTGGGCCTGTCCTGTTCTCCAGCGATTCTTCTGTAAGCCTAGCACAATGTCTGGCACAGGGTGGGCTCTTAAACCTTTTTTTACCCAGATGAATGAGTGAATGAATCAATGGATGTCAAGGAGAAGGATTTTCAGAATAACAAAGGTAGAACAAACACTGGTGAGAGGACACTGGTCTGAGATGAGGTGGAGATTGAAGGAAAGTACTTAGTTGTTCAAAACAATGTTGTCTCTGGTCTGAACAGTTTCTGGATTGCAGGGAAGATCCTTAAACTTCTGCCATGTTAGACCAATGGAGAAATGGAGAGATGTCAGGAGATGGAGATGGCAAATGTTGTTCCAATATTCAAAAAGGGAAAGAAGGCAGATATCTAAAACCTCAGATAATCTTGATATGCAAATTAGGCAGGTTTCCAGAAGGTGTTATTAAAGAAAGCACTATTAAAGAAGCAGTGGGCTTCCCTGGTGGCGCAGTGGTTAAGAATCTGCCTGCCCAGAAATAGAGACACAGATGTAGAGAACAAACATGTGGACACCAAGGGGGGAAATTGGCGGGGGTGGGGGGGTGGGGATGGAGTGATGAATTGGGCTATTGGGATTGACATGTATACACTGATGGGTATAAAATTGATGACTAATAAGAACCTGCTGTATAAAAAATAAATAAAATAAAATTCAAAAAAAAAGTAAGCTTCTTCCAAGCAATTCAGAGGGAAATAGAATATAAAATTTTAGAATTTTAAAACATTTTTTCCCCCTTCTGTTGTTTTCAAAGGCTTTGGGGGTGGCGGGGGGAGGTGGTGGTAGTGGGATATTGGAGTTAGACTAGCCATAACATAAAAACAGTGAATTTTACTAAGGAAAGTGAATCCCAGGAATTTTGTTCAAATAGGATAGACTCTTGTTGTGCTAGAGGTGTCCTGTGTTGAAGTTAGTAGGCTATATGGGAGTATTTGTCTAGAAAAGAAAAAAAATATTAATTGGTATTTTATTGATGACAATAAAGTTGGAATATGATAACTAAAAAAATTAAAGAAAAGAAGAATCCACCTGCCAATGCAGGGGACATAGGTTCAATCCCTGGTCCGGGAAGATCCCACATGCCGCGGAGCAACTAAGCCCGTGCGCCGCAACTACTGAGCCTGCGCTCTAGAACCCACGAGCCACAACTACTGAAGCCCGTGCGACTAGAGCCCGTGTTCCTCAGTAAGCGAAGCCATCACAATGAGAAGCCCGCACACCGCAACGATGACCCAATACAGCCAAAACTCAATAAAATAAAAATAACTAAATTAAAAAACAGAAGCAGTGATTTCTTGAAATTGATTAGGGTTTACCAAGAACAAGTGTTGGCAGACTGCCAGCCTCCCTTTTTCCACAGGACCCCTGGCTGGAAATGCAGGAGAAGGAGGGAGACATTGAGCTTCACTTGATCTTGGCATCTGACAAATTCTCCCGTGATATCCCTATTGATAAAGCCATGTGGGCTGAACAATAAATCAGTTAGGCATATTTACAGCTGCCTGAGTTATTGTCGCTGAAAGGTGTTAATTGATAGGTCACTGTCAACCTGGAGGCAATGATATGCCTCAGAGCTCCACTCTCGATCCTTTCTCATGTGACATGTTTATAAATGAGTTGGATGAAAATATAGAGTACATGCTGATCAAATGTCCAGATAAAACACACACGTTGGCTGGAAGAATCGAAATCCGAAAGATCTCAAAAAGCAGAGAAAATGAACTGAGTCCACTAAGATTAAATTTAATAGGATAAATATGAGGGTGCGGATGTGAGTCTAGATAACCAAACTGTGAAAGCTCTCGTTCAGCCTCTGTGAGCAGGACCTGGGGTCTTGTCGACAGTCTGCAGTGTCCTGGAGCCATGATAAAAGCTAGCCCCACCTTCGGCCAGAGCGCTGTGTCTGGTTCTTAGGGCCACCCTTGCCAGCAGAGCTGTGGGAAGGTGGGTCCCCGTTCACGGCTGACAGGGCAAACTGTACTACTTTTCTAAAGGGGAATTCAAAACTACTTATCAAAAGCCTTAAAAGTGTACATATCTTTTAACTCCACAAAGACACTTCTAGGAATTTATCCTTGGGAAACACTCATGGGTGAATGCAAAGATTTGGCCAACTTTAATGCGAAAAAAAGTTATTGAGTAATAAATAAAATGGTTTCTAAACTAGGTTCCAGAAACCTCCTTATGACAGAGAGAGCAGAATATTTAATATCCTGGGAAAAGTGCAAGCTGCTCTGTTAGGTGAAACACAACATGTTCTGTGCTTCCATTTTTGGTAAAAATGTATTTTTAATTTTTAAAAATTGGGAGCCTTTCACATACATTATCTATTTAATCCTCACAAAAGCCCTGAGGGAAGATATTTTTAGTTCCATTTTACAGATAAGGAAACCAAGTCTCAGAGAAGTGAAAGGACTTAGCTCTCCGGCTCCTCACTGGGAGAGGCAGGGCTGGCCTCAGCCCAGGACAGGCTTCGAAGCCTGGGCTTGCACCTTCCCCACCACCTCAGTGAAACCCTCACAACTTCTCCATGTTTGGTGTTTTTGCTTCTGCCTCTCTGTCTCTCTAGCACCGTTGGCAGCAAAAGCCCTAAAACAAAAGGGCCTGTGTTCTTTTCTCTCTCTGAGCCTCTGAGCCCCTCCTATGCCATGCCTAGGTCTAGATTTATGTTTACAGCCCCTGCATCGGTGTTTAGCACGTAGTAGGTGCTCAGTGTATGTTGGATGGCGATCCCACCACCTTCCTGGCCTTCCCCTGACGATCTGCTCTGCCCCTGTCCCTGCAAGCTGAGCTCGAGTCCCCACAGGCCAGTCTCAGGGCTGCTCGGTCATGTGGGCGTGATTTAGAACCACACAGGGACAGTCTTCTTCACAAGCTGGTCACAAAGAGTTGTGTTTCCTTGTTCTAGCAGGTGGTCCACCTTGAGGAGAAAACAACCTCGAAAGCTAGAAGGTGGCCAAGAGGCAAAGCTGCACCTCTGTGACTGTCTCCCTCTGGGGTCCCCTCTCTCTTGTGACTTATAGTTCAAGCCTGTCTGGCTTTTCAGTGAACCCTTTTGTCTCCCCTTGAAGTTCCCCACCCATAGTAAGAAAGAACGTTGGACTTTGTTTCCCAGCAGCTGAGACAGCTGGCCTGGAGTGGAGCTTGGCGTGGCCTGTGCTGTGCTGCCCGGGGAGAAGACTTGGGCCCTGGAGCCAGGCTCTCCTGGAATGTCTCTGCCAGGGGAAATTCTAAACTTCACTCAGCCACTTGCTGGTAATTTGTGGCTAGACTTGAGCGTGTCAACTGAACCAGAGCCAACGTCACTGTGGTTTCCTGGGTCACACCACTTTGCACTCGCAGAAAGCCGAGTGCACTGTTCTGGCTCTTTCAGCACGTACTACATCTGGGCTTCATTGAGGATTTCACAGAGTTAGAAACACAGCTCCCCGCTCCTCTCTGAAAAGTGGCCAAATCCAAAGACATAATGAGCACAAAGAATTTGCTCACCCACGCATCCCCCTGGCCACCCCCAAGCAAACATGAGGACAAGATGAGAGCCCCCTACCCTCACTCTGAAGGAGAAGGGTTTCGCTTCAGAGTTCTCTCCTGCCCTTCCTTCTTTGCTCTCCTCCCTCTGGGCACCCCTTCCCATGGCGAAGTCCCACGGCTCCCTCTTTGGCCTCCAGTTTCCTCAACTGTAAAATGGAAATGGTGACATTCGTTTCCCACGATAATGGATCAAATGAAATAATGGAAATGAAGTGCTTTATAAATTGGAAATCAATTTAAATCAGGGTCAGCAAACCAACGCCTGTTTTTGTGAGGTCCGCGAACTAAGAATGGTTTTGACATTTTTTAATGGTTGCAAAAAAGCCAAAGAATAAGATTCTATGACCCAAGAAAATTATATGAAAATCAAATAATAAATAAAGTTCTATTGGAACGCAGCCACACCCATTCACTACATACTGTCCACGGCTGCTCCGGTACAATGGCAGAGTTGAGTAGCTGTGACAGAGACCTTTAGACTCACAAAGTCTAAAATATTTACTATCTTGCCCTCTACAGAAAAAGTTTGCCAGCCCCTTTTGTAAAGGGCTGCAAAAATAATAATTCTTATGATCTCTCTTACTCTTCTCCATTAGAGCTTGCCCCCCGGATGAAGCCTACCATACCGGAAGGAGATGAATTGATCCACTTCACCAATCAATGATTATTGAAGGGAAGGTTGAATTTATGCCAGCTCCCAAGGACGTTTTCATTTTAGGGGAAAGTCTGAGTCCTAAAAGGAGGGCCTCTCAGATAGTGAGATTTCAAATATTAGTTGGGGAAACATCTTGGAGTGAGGGCTTCAAATGACAAGTAAGCGCTGCCTATTATAATCTGCAAACACATATATCCATACAATGACTTCACAAGAAACACTCCTATGGTGGAAAATTCTAGCAGCACATCTTACTAACTTCGGGGTATCTCGACTTGGTTAATATACACTAATTAAATTAAAAATGGCTTCTGGGGCTTCCCTGGTGGCGCAGTGGTTGGGAGTCCGCCTGCCGATGCGGGGGGCGCAGGTTCGTGCCCCGGTCCGGGAAGATCCCACATGCCGCGGACCGGCTGGGCCCGTGGGCCGTGGCCGCTGGGCCTGCGCGTCCGGAGCCTGTGCTCCGCGGCGGGGGAGGCCGCGGCAGTGAGAGGCCCGCGTACTGCGAAGAGCAAAAACAAATGGCTTCTGGCTAGCAATATTTCTGATCCTCAGGAATCTGCCGTTTGGAACTGCTCTTCTGGCTTTTACCTCGGCCACTCACTCTCTCCCCCTGCTCAGCTCTAGTCCCAACCCCTCTCCTGAGCTCCGGAGCCCATGGGGCATCTACACCCCATGCCCTGGCACCTCAACTCCACCTCTGAGACTGCTGTCCTCATCACCGTCCTTTGACTGGAATGGCCCCTCAGAGATCTGCACCACCCACCCGGGATGGAACCCAAGCCCAACACCCTGACTGCTTCCTCCTCCCTCCCAACCAATCCCCAGGCCCTCTTATTTCTGCCTCCATGCAGCTCCAGCCACCAACTGGGGACCACTGCACTGCTGTAGCACTCTTGCCCTGTCCGGTCCACTCCCCTCACAGCTGCCCGAGCAGTCCCTTTAGAGGGCAGACCTCTTGCTATCATCCTTCTGTTGTGCCCCATTGCCCAATCCCTAGTAATCTGGCCCTGCCTGCCCCTCTGACCTTAGCTTTCCCTGCTTCCTGCCTTGAAATCTATATTCAGTGGAGTTGAGCTCCTTAAAAAGTCCCAAAGACCATGCTCCCTCTGTCCTGGAACTACCCCTACTTCAGGACCCAGCTCAGGTACCCCTTCCTCCAGAAAGCCTTCCCTGATAACTTCTGGGCTGGGTGAGGGACTCCTCCTGTGCTTTACCCCTTTCATATATTTATCTTCTCCATGGTTCTCATCTATCTCTCCCAGTGATTGCAGAAGCCCCTACACTGTCCCTAAGGAGCAGAGACAGTGCCTGGTACATAACAAGTGCTCAATAAATGTTGTCAGAATGAACAAAGGGAAGGAAGAAAGAAATCTAGCTTCAAGGTCATGATATCATTCTGCCCATCTTGGTTTCCCAGGCGTAACATGTAGAATCTCTGCTCATTAGAGTTTCTCTAGTGCCCATGCATCTCTGTCACAGGAATCTCTGTCTTGCTGCAGCCCAAGGGCTAACCTCAAGGTCTAAACCCATTCAAATAATAAAAGCAAGTGCTACAGCTTCCCTATGCAAAGTGTGGTCCCAGACCAGCAGCCTCAGCATCCCCTGAAGTTTATCAGGAATGGAAATTATCAGGCCCCACCCCAGTCTACTGAGTCAAAATCTGGGGTGGGAGGCAACAAAGCAATCTGTGTTTTAACAAGTTGTCCAGGTGATTTTTAAAGTTTGAGCACTCAGGGCCAGGCCCTGATAGTGTTGACCTGAGCACTTTATACATATATTATCTCATTTAATCCTCACAACAGCACTGCCAGATAGGTATTATTACCATTACACCCATTTTACAGGTGAGGAAATTGAGGTAACTTTGGTAGCTGGGGAGTCTGCCTCCAAGGCCTGCATCACTACCCCAGCCAGCCTCAGCTGTAAAGAGATGTTAGCAGACTCTGTTTGCAAAAGCGGACACAGCCCCTTGGTCTATTTTCCTCTTAATTATTTATGCTCTTGTGTCTGTGTGTGTGTCATTGGGGGAAGATGATGGCATTGATGGGTGGTTTCACAGCCAGGTGTGGGTCTTTTGTACAAGTTGCTTAACTTCTCTAAGGTCTCAGTGTCCTCATCAGAGAACGAATTAGATGGTTCCACTTCCTTCCAGCCCTAAAACCTCATGATGCCCCAGGACACTTACTCCACTCCACTCCACCTTTTGCATCCTCCAATGACCCTGGAGCTTTCAAGGGTGAGAAAACGCTTAGCCAAGTATGAATCAGAGAGACCCGTGGGGGTCTGAAGAAAATACTCACCCATCCCCAGTAGACACAGACACAGGGGCCATAATTGGTTTGGATTTAAATGTCCCGAGCAGAAGTCATTTCTCTGAAAAGCGTCTGTTCCCCTAAAACAGCCTCCCAGACATTCTGAGCCACGACAAAGCACACCTCATGGGTGTAGATCTGCGCTGGCTCTGATGAGCAGTGAGAGCAGAGACCGCAGGTGACACATCCCACCCACCACCCAGTTAGGAGGGCAGGGAGTCCCGTTCCAGGCTGTTCCTGCCCCAGGATGCCCCATGGCCAGAAATACCTTTTCCTGGCAGGCAGCAGTGTGCTTGTAGGCAGAGTTGCACACCAAGGGTCTTGACGTGTGACCTGGGCCAGCGTCACAGAAGCCAGGCCAATCTGGAGGCGCCTCCTGCACCCAGGGGTCCGGCAGCCCCAGAAAGACAGAGATGGCAGAAGCTGTACAGTACTCACCGAGTGTATGAGAGGTCCTTCTCCCAGTGACTGAGGGCTGGTGTGTCTTTGGCATAAATACCAGAGCAATATAAAACCCCAGAGGCGGATCTTCTTTAAGCAGAGTCCCTAAAAAGGCCAGCTGACGGTGTGTTAGCAGTATTACCATATAAGGTGCTTTTTTCAATAAATCGGCCTTGTGGGGGGGTGGGAAGGGGGTTGGGTAGAGTGAATTATCATTTGAAAAATGTATGCAAAAGGACTCGAGAGGCAGCAGCCTCGATGCTGGCAGATTTGTTCCTTTTATGCTGCACTTGCATAAACAAAACTCACACCAGGCCTTATAAGCTGCCCAGAGTGAGGCCAGATGGAGCTCTGTTCCTGGAGAGAGAACCATACCAAGAATGGCAGTGGGCCTCCTCCCTCCACACCTCCCTACTCAGGCCCTGATGCCCGCCACCCCTTGGCAGTGTCCCCAAAATGGATACAATTGTGCCTGGTCTGGTGCAAGCCCAGGACAGCTAAAAGCCAAAGGGAAAAGCCATCCATACCTGGGAAAGCAATCCTGCGTGCCCTCCTCACCTGCTGCCCCCACCCACCGCGAGCTCCTAACCCCTGGGCTGAGTCACCTGGGGACCCAGGACAGCAGAAGCCTCCCCTGGAACCTCATTGTCTCCTTCCTTTCTCCTTTCCTTCCTGGATTCCCTCTGCCGGTCCCTGAACATTGGGAATACAGCCCAAGGTAGCTGCTTCAGTGTGGAGGCACACCTAATAAGACTCGCAAGCTTTTAGGCTTGTCCATAGTCCTGAGGTTCCTGCTCTTCTTCTCATGTCCTCTTCCTGAGTAGCTGCTTCATTTCCCAAGCTAGCCGCTACCAGCTCTATGGCAATTACTCTCACCTCCACATTCCCACAGTCCCAATGCCTCCTGCCTGATCCAGACTAAAATTACGGATTGCTTATTGGACATCCCCACCCAGATGATCCTCCAAAACAGAATCCTCGTCCCCTACCCTCGATGCTGCTGTGCCTCCTGGGTTCCCTACTTCAGAGTCCTTCCCCTCGGTCCTTCAAGCTAGAAACCTGAGTTGTCTAGACCCCTTGCTCTCCCTCATGCCCACACCCACCTGGACACCTTTCTGGTGCCCCTCCCCTCAGAAATGCTCTGCATCCTCCCTGCTATCCCTGCTGGCCCTGCTCTGCTTCTGGCTCTGGTCCTGTCCAGCACAGCTTCCTGACTGGTCTTCCTGACTCCACCCCATCTTCAAACCCAGCAGTTCCCAAAGTATGGTCCCCAGGCCAACTGGAAGGCAGCGACTGCATGATCTGGAACGTGTTAGAAATGCAGATCCTTAGGTTTCACCCAGATGGGCTGAATCAGAAACCCTGGGGGTAGGACTCAGCCGTCTGTGTTTTACAAACCTCTCCCCTCCCACCCAGGTGTCCAGGATACCTATCCTACCTACCCTTCACCAGAAGAATTGAATACCTGCTTACGCTGTCCTGGGCCCCCAGGTGACTCAGGCCAGGGGTTAGAAGCTTGTGTGAGGGGAAACAGGTGAGGAGGGCACATGGGATTGCTTTCCCAGGTATGGATGGCATTTCCCTTCGACTTTTAGCTGTCCTGGGCTTGCACCAGACCAGGCTCAATTGCACCCACTTTGGAGACACTGCATGGAGTTCTCAGTGGGCTTGGATGTCATGACACAATGGCTCGGTGTAGGTCTGTCTTGCCCATTAACTAAGGACTGAGGCAGGCAAAGGTATGGGTAAGGAGCGGCCACTGCTTAGAGAACCCAGAGGAAAGAAGTAGGGAAGGCTTTTCATGGAGGCTTGTGACTGCCCCTGTAGAGAAGGGACACCGTAGCCATCATGAGGTATACTTACTAATCTTTTGACCATTGGCCTCAGTGCTCAGTACCAAGTCTAAATTCCAGGCCCCCTGGGAAGCTTCCCTGAGTCTTTCTGGTCCCTAAAAAAGCCCTCGCTGTGGATGGTGGGGGGCATGCAGGGCAACAGATGAGGTGGGAAATGTCCAGCAGGGACACAGTGCTGTCAGTCCTGACTGGGCGGGGCAGCTAAGAGCCAGTGCCCAGGTCGTGTGCTACCCGCTAGTCTCCCTCCTTGGGAGACTCCATTCTCTTCTAATCATTCTGCACTGTGGCCAGGGTGAATGTTCACACCTTGGTTGGCACAATCCGCTTATAAACAATAAAGAGCCTATAATCAAAGGGAACTGGTTGTGGTTCAGGGTCCAAACAGTCCAGAGATCACAGAGGAAGGCTATCTGAATAAACTGAAGCCCTTAGGAAATGCTTAGGGAGGTGGAGTCTGCCTTGACTTTGATAGAGAGAAAAGAGGTGGAGGAGACCAGAGGTTAAACCAGGTGCCAGAGGTACTCAGTTTTTTATAGTATGAGGAATCCCACCCTTAAACAGTTATTTCTTTATTTTTTCTCCTGGTTTCAAGAATAATGCAAAAAATTCAAAGAATACAAAATTGTGTATCGTTTCCAACAATTTCATACAGACCTGAGTCAGAGATGGCTCAGACATGCTTTCAGTATGATGTGTATTCTTTCAGATTTTTCCTAGATTTTTTGAACTAATTTTTATATTATTTTATAAAAACAGGATTATGTTATAACATATGTTTTTACAACTGTTCTGAAACTTCCCATGTTCTCTTAATAATACTCTTGGATGGCTGTCCAAATCAGTTCATATAATTTTTTAAACCCTAACATAGTTTTCCATAGTAAGGATATACCATAATATATATTTTTTAACATAAAATTTTTAACCAATATTCTATTGATGGGCTCTTGAGTCATTTCCAATTTTTCACTTATGCAAACATTGCTGCAGTTAATAAAACTTTATAAATTGTGCCTTTCTGTGTGTGTGTGAGTATATCTACATGGTAACTTTCCAAAGTGGAATTGTCTGATCAAGCACGAACATTTGAAATATTGATGGAAATGGCCAAACTCTCCTCCAAAAAGGTTGTACTAGTTTACACTCTTGCCAATAGTGTATGAGAACATTTCCTTCTTCATACTCTTTCAGACCCTGAGTGTCAATGGTTTCTTTTGGTCCATTACATTTGTTTATTACCTTTGGAAACATGCTAATTTTCATGTGACTCACCACATAAGAATTGGTTTAGTTTTTTCTTCCCGATTATAAAAGAAATTCATTCAATGGTTTGTTTGTTTGTTTTTTTTAAAGGAAAATGTGGAAACAGGTGTTTGCATCTTAAGATGTTTGTTTTGGTGGACCGTTGGTCAACTGAGCATCTTTGCTTCTCTGGCTCTCTTTGTGCCCAAAAGAACCATGTGGTAATTAGCCATCTTTTAAACATTTCCTAATCCAAAAGGAGAAATTTAGCATCTTCTTGTTTTAAAATTAAAATTCTAAATTATTTGATAACTCATGAGAATGAACATGTTTGGCAGTTATTAAACCTTTTTGGGGTGGGGTCCTTCTCTGAGAATGGCTGGCTCATGTCTTTATCTATTTTTCTATTGGATGTTTTGCCTTTATCTTCTTGAGTTTTAAGAGTTCTTGGTATATTTCATTAGTGATACCATTAACCTTTTGTTTATCACAAGGGTTGCAATTATTTTCCTGCCAGTTTAACATTTATTTGCCTTTTGGTTTTGTCTGGTAGCATTTGCCTTATTGGAGTTTAATCAAATGTTTTCCCTTTTTGGTGTCTGTGTTTCATAACATCTTTAGTTCTTTTATTTTCTATTTTATTTTTAATTGTGGTAAAATACACATAACATAAAATTTACCATCTTAACAATTTTAAGTGTTCATTTCAGTATTAATAAGTATATTCACTTTGTGTGCAATCTTCAGAACGATTTCATCTTGCAAAACTGAAACTCTGTACCCATTAAACTACAACTCCCTATTCCTCTTTACAGCCACCATTCTGCTTTCTGTCTGGATTTGACAATCCTGGGTACCTCATATAATTGGAATCATACAGTATATGTCTTTTTGTGACTGGCTTATTTCACTTAGCATAATGTCCTCAAGGTTCATCCATGGTGTAGCACATGTCAGAATGTCCTTTCTTTTAAAGGCTGAGTAATATTCCATTGTATGTATGTACCACATTTTGTATATCCATTCATCCGTTGAAAGACAGTTGGGTTTTTTCCACTTCTTGGCTACTGTGAATAATGCTGCCATAAACATGCATGTACGAACACCTCTTCAAGACCCTGCTTTCAATTCTTTTGGGTATATACTCAGAAGTGAAATTGCTGGACCACATGGTAATTCCATTTCTAACTTTTTCAGGAACTGCCACACCATTTTCCACAGCGGCTGCGCCATTTTATATTCCCACCAACTGCTCACAAGTGTTCCAATTTCTCCACTTCCTTCACCAACACTTTTTGATAGTTGCCGTCCTAATGGATGTGAAGTGGCATATCATTGTCTGTGTGTTTTTTAAACTAAACAGACTTTATTTATTTTTATTTTTTTTTATTTTCCGGTACGCGGGCCTCTCACTGCTGTGGACCCTCCCGTTGCGGAGCACAGGCTCCGGACGCGCAGGCTCAGTGGCCATGGCTCACAGGCCCAGCTGCTCCCCGGCATGTGGGATCCCCCCAGACCGGGACATGAACCGGTGTCCCCTGCACCGGCAGGCAGACTCTCAACCACTGCGCCACCAGGGAAGCCCCAGACTTTATTTTTTAGAGTAGTTTAGGTTTACAGAAAAATTGAGCAGAATGTACAGAGGGTTCCGTATATCCCCTACAACTACTCATGCATAGCTTTCCCCGCTAGCACACTCCCAACTAGAGTGGCACACGTGTTAAAACTGATGAACCTATTGATACAATGACATATCATTAACCCCCAAGTTTACATTAGAGTTCACTTTTGGTGTTGTACGTTCTCTAAGTTTAGAAAATATATAATGTCGTGTATCCATCATTATAGTATCATACAGGACAGAATCATTGTCCTAAAAATCCTCTGTGCTCCACTTACTCATCCCTCCCCACTCTCCAAACCCTGCCAATCACTGATCTTTTTATTGTCCCCATAGTTTTGCCTTTTCCAGAATGTCATATAGTTTACATTGTATAGTATGTAACCTTTTAAAACTGGCTTCTTTCACTTAGTCACATGCATTTAAGGTTCCTTCATGTCTTTTTATGGTTTGATAGCTGATTTCTTCTTTTTTTAAAATTAATTAATTAATTAATTTTTGGCTGCATTGGGTCTTCACTGCTGCGCACGGGCTTTTCTCTAGTTGCGTCGAGCGGGGTCTACTCTTTGCTGCGGTGTGCAGGCTTCTCATTGCGGTGGCTTCTCTTGTTGTGAAGCACAGGCTCTAGGCACGTGGGCTTCAGCAGTTGTGGCACATGGGCTCAGTAGTTGTGGCTCACGGGCTCTAGAGTGCAGGCTTAGTAGTTGTGGCACACGGGCTTAGGTGCTCCGCAGCATGTGGGATCTTCCCGGACCAGGGATCAAACCCATGTCCCCTGCACTGGCAGGCGGATTCTGAACCACTGTGCCACCAGGGAAGCCCCTGCTTTCTTTTTAGTAGTGAATAATATTCTTTGCTCTGGATGTACCACAGTTTATTTATCCATTCACCTACTGAAGGACATCTTGATGCTTCCAAGTTTTGTTAATTATGAATAAAGCTGCTCTAAACATCCTCGAGCAGGTTTTTGTGTGTACATAACATTTTCAACTCATTTGAGTAGATCCCAGGAGTGTGATTTCTGGGTCATATGGTGAGAGTATGTTTAGTTTCATAAGAAACTTCAAACTGCCTTCCAAAGTGGCTGTACCATTTTGCATTCTCACCAGCAATGAATGAGAGTTCCTACTGCTCTGCATCATCGTGGTTTCGATTTACATTTGAGCACTTATTTTTTTTTTGATTTTATTTATTTATTTTTTACATCTTTATTGGAGTATAATTACTTTACAATGGTATGTTAGTTTCTGCTTTATAACAAAGTGAATCAGTTATACATATACATATGTTCCCATATCTCTTCCCTCTTGCGTCTTCCCAGCACCACTTATTGAAGAGGCTGTCCTTTCTCCATTGTACATTACTGCCACCTTTATCAAAGATAAGGTGTCCATATGTGCATGGGTTTATCTCCGGGCTTTCTATCCTGTTCCATTGATCTATCTTTCTGTTTTTGTGCCAGTACCATAGTGTCTTGATTACTGTAGCCTTGAAGTATAGTCTGAAGTCAGGGAGCCTGATTCCTCCAGTTCCATTTTTCGTTCTCAAGATTACTTTGGCCATTCGGAGTCTTTTGTGTTTCCATACAAATTGTGAAATTTTTTGTTCTAGTTCTGTGAAAAATGCCAGTGGTAGTTTGAGAGGGATTGCGTTGAATCTGTAGATTGCTTTGGGTAGTAGAGTCATTTTCACAATGTTGATTCTTCCAACCCAAGAGCATGGTATATCTGTCCATCTATTTGTATCACCTTTAATTTCTTTCATCAGTGTTTTATAATTTTCTGCATACAGGTCTTTTGTCTCCTTAGGTAAGTTTATTCCTAGATATTTTATTCTTTTTGTTGCAGTGGTAAACGGGAGTGTTTTCTTGATTTCACTTTCAGATTTTTCATCATTAGTGTATAGGAATGCCAGAGATTTCTGTTCATTAATTTTCTATCCTGATACTTTACCAAATTCATTGATTAGCTCTAGTAGTTTTCTGGTAGCATCTTTAGGATTCTCTATGTATAGTATCATGTCATCTGCAAACAGTGACAGCTTTACTTCTTCTTTTCCGATTTGGATTGCTTTTATTTCTTTTCCTTCTCTGATTGCTGTGGCTAAAACTTCCAAAACTATGTTGAATAAGAGGGGTGAGAGTGGGCAACCTTTTCATGTTCCTGATCTTAGAGGAAATGCTTTCAGCTTTTCACCATCGTGGACGATGTTGGCTGTGGGTTTGTCATATATGGCCTTTATTATGTGGAGGAAAGTTCCCCCTATGCCTACTTTCTGGAGGGTTTTTATCATAAATAGGTGTTGAATTTTGTCGAAAGCTTTCTCTGCATCTATTGAGATGATCACATGGTTTTTCTCCTTCAGTTTATTAATATGGTGTATCACGTAGATTGATTTGCGTATATTGAAGAATCCTTGCATTCCTGGAATAAACCCCACTTGATCATGGTGTATGATCCGTTTAATGTGCTGTTGGATTCTGTTTGCTAGTATTTTGTTGAGGATTTTTGCATCTATGTTCATCAGTGATATTGGCCTGTAGTTTTCTTTCTTTGTGACATCCTTGTCTGGTTTTGATATCAGGGTGATGGTGGCCTCGTAGAATGAGTTTGGGAGTGTTCCTCCCTCTGCTATATTTTGGAAGAGTTTGAGAAGGATAGGTGTTAGCTCTTCTCTAAATGTTTGATAGAATTTGCCTGTGAAGCCATCTGGTCCTGGGCTTTTGTTTGTTGGAAGATTTTTTTTTTTTTAACAATCTCAAATGTTTATTGCCTTCATAACAAAACAAAATATGAAGCTCAGAACTGGATCACTTGGCCCTTTCTCTTCTTATCTCCTCCCAGCTCAAAATGCTTGCATCTCTTAATAGCCAGCATTTTCTTAAATCTGCAGTTAGGTTCAACACATTCAAGCCTCAGCACAATCTTCTTTGTAGTTTTAGTCTTTTTCCGGAAAATCGGCTTAGTCCGCCCACCATAGCCACTCTTCTTTCTGTCATAACGCCGCTTTCCCTGGGCATACAGAGAATCCTTGCCCTTCTTGTACTGTGTCACTTTGTGGGGTTGGTGCTTGCCACACTTCTTACAGAAAGTCCGGCGGGTTTTAGGAACGTTCACCATGTTTTCGACAGCGCTATCAGCACGTCTGTTGGAAGATTTTTAATCACAGTTTCAATTTCAGTGCTTGTGATTGGTCTGTTCATATTTTCTATTTTTTTCCTGATTCAGTCTTGTCAGGTTGTGCATTTCTAAGAATTTGTCCATTTCTTCCAGGTTGTCCATTTTATTGGCATAGAGTTGCTAGTAGTAATCTCTCATGATCCTTTGTATTTCTGCAGTGTCAGTTGTTACTTCTCCTTTTTCATTTCTAATTCTATTGATTTGAGTCTTCTCCCTTTTTTTCTTGATGAGTCTGGCTAATGGTTTATCAATTTGGTTTATCTTCTCAAAGAACCAGCTTTAGTTTTATTGATCTTTGCTATCCTTCATTTCTTTTTCATTTATTTCTGATCTGATCTTTATGATTTCTTTCCTTCTGCTAACTTTGGGGTTCTTCTTTCTCTAATTGCTTTAGGTGCAAGGTTAGGTTGTTTATTCGAGATGTTTCCTGTTTCTTAAGGTACGATTGTATTGCTATAAACTTCCCTCTTAGAACTGCTTTTGCTGCATTCCATAGGTTTTGGGTTGTCGTGTCTCCATTGTCA
Organism: Leucopleurus acutus; assembly: GCF_964270905.1. Classification (NCBI taxonomy): domain Eukaryota; kingdom Metazoa; phylum Chordata; class Mammalia; order Artiodactyla; family Delphinidae; genus Leucopleurus; species Leucopleurus acutus. The sequence continues at coordinate 447,254 of NC_139154.1, read as the reverse complement.
TTTGTTTCTAGGTATCTTTTTATTTCCTCTTTAATTTCTTCAGTGATCACTTCGTTATTAAGTAGTGTATTATTTAGCCTCCATGTGTTTGTATTTTGTAGAGATCTTTTCCTGTAATTGATATCTAGTCTCATAGCATTGTGGTCGGAAAAGATACTTGATACAATTTCAATTTTCTTAAATTTACCATGGCTTTATTTGTGACCCAAGATATGAACTATCCTGGGGAATGTTCCGTGAGCACTTGAGAAAAATGTGTATTCTGTTGTTTTTGATGGAATGTCCTATAAATATCAATTAAATCCATCTTGTTTAATGTATCATTTAAAGCTTGTGTTTCCTTATTTATTTTCATTTTGGATGATCTGTCCATTGGTGAAAGTGGGGTGTTAAAGTCCCCTACTATGAATGTGTTACTGTCGATTTTCCCTTTTATGGCTGTTAGTATTTGCCTTATGTATTGAGGTGAGCACTTATTTATAATGTCAAAAAATTTCTCCCATTTCACAGTTGTTGATGTTTCAATTTCTCTGAAGGAAGGAAACAGCATATCTCATTTATCCAGACACTCTTTAAAATAAAATTTTGTCTTTTTATGTTTTGTCAACATAGAAATTCATTGATGTCTTCTGCTTTAAAAGGAGTTCAAAACATTTCAAGAAAAAAAAAAGAAAATGTATGAAATGGAAGATAAAAATCCCCACCATCCAGACAACCATTACGAACAGATATTTTTCAATACAAATACACATTTATAGTACTGTACACACTGCTTTATATGCTGCATAATTTATTTCACTTTTTATTATCTTTCATTTGCCACTAGAATATCAACTCTAGAAAGGCAACAAGTTCTTTGCTTTTTTGCTCATTGCTGTATCCCCCATGACTACAGGAGGGCCTGACACATGTGGGCCCTCAAGAAACATCTGTTAAATGAAGAAATAAATAAATCCCACTTTTAATCACTTAACAAAATGTCTTGGAATTTCTTATTTTTTCTGTGTCCATAAACATAGATTTTCATCATTATCCACTTTATTAGCTGCATATATTTCAATGTATTTATCAAACTACCCTTTACTGATTGACTGTAATAAGTAGTTTCCACTTTGTCACTATTATAAACAATACTGTGATGAATATGCTTTTACTTATGTGTGGGTACCTATGGGATTATATCCTTAGATCATTCCAAAAGGAGAAATTTCTTGGTTAAGTAGAATACACATTTAAAAATGTATATGGGCTTCCCTGGTGGCGCTGTGGTTGAGAGTCTGCCTGCCAAGGAAGGGACACAGGTTCGAGCCCTGGTCTGGGAGGATCCCACATGCTGTGGAGCAACTGGGCCCGTGGGCCACGGTTGCTGAGCCTGCGCGTCTGGATCCTGTGCTCTGCAACAAGAGAGGCCGCGATAGTGAGAGGCCCGCACACCGCGATGAAGAGTGGCCCCCACTAGAGTGGCCACAACTAGAGAAAGCCCTAGAGAAAGCCCTCGCACAGAAACGAAGACCCAACAAAGCCATAAATAAATTAATTAATTAATTTAAAAAAAGAAAACACAAATAGTTACAAAAAATAAGATAATAAACTAAAGATGAAACATATTAAAAATCATAATTGTAAAAAAAAATATATATATATATATTTATTTATTTGGTTGTACTGGGTCTTAGTTGCAGCATGCCTGCAACTCTTTTAGTTGTGGCATGCGGGATTTAGTTACCCGACCAGTGATTGAACCTGGGCCCCCACATTGGGAGTGGAGTCTTAACCACTGGACCACCAGGGAAGTCCCTAGAATACACATTTTAATTAGAAATAATTTTGCTAAGCCAGACCTCCAGAAAGTCATTGCAATTTATTCTCCCACTAAGGTATGAGAGTGCTCATTTTCCTGGAACCTAACTAGAGTGCATCAAACCTTTTTTTTTTTTTAAATGCTTTACCCAGTTTAAATTATGTCAGAGATTGCATCATCTTCTGCTTGTTTACAGCTAAGAGCTTCAATGAGCCAAACCACCAAGGGAAGCCAAACAGCTTTTACTCCTATTCTTAGAGCATACTCTTTACTGTAATTATTATCCAATGTATTTCTTTTTTTTAATTAATTAATTTATTTATTTATTTATTTTTGGCTGTGTTGGTTCTTCGTCACTGAGCGTGGGCTTTCTCTAGTTGTGGCGAGTGGGGGCTACTCTTTGTTGTGGTATGTGGGCTTCTCATTGCGGTGGCTTCTCTTGTTGCAGAGCACAGGCTCTAGGCGTGCAGGTTTCAGTAGTTGTGGCACACGGGCTCAGTAGTTGTGGCACACAGGCTTAGTAATTGTGGCTTGCGGGCTCTAGAGCGCAGGCTCAGTAGCTGTGGCACACGGACTTAGTTGCTCCATGGCATGTGGGATCTTCCCGGGCCAGGGCTCGAACCCGTGTCCCCTGCAGGTGGAATCTTAGCCACCGCACCACCAGGCAAGTTCAGCCAATGTACTTCTTTAAGTTTAATTTTTAAAAAACCCTATCTTTACTTTTGTTTTTACATATAAATATTCATTTTTAAATACTGAGTCACAAATCGAAGCATTTTTGAGCACCCTAATTACATACTCCTACCATATCTAGTCCACAATCTGGAAGTATTATTTTCTGTTAATTATTCACTTTGTACAGTTAGAAAGAGGAAGGACAAGTAAAGAGATGGTCTAGAAAGGCCAGTCAATCCAGTTGGTATTTTCCCTGGTCTTTAAATTTATAGTAAAGGCTCAGAGAAGTCCTAGAGTACAGTAAACACTCAGAATTTCCCAACTGATTTGCCCATCGAACATTTTGCAGAATAGAGTTCTACAGATGATCCGCTTGAAAACACAATTAGTTGTAGAGTCCTGGTCTGGGTTTGAATTACAGCTCTGCCCCCTACTATTAACTTTAGGCAAGTTAACATCTCTAAGCTTTAATTTTCTCATCCATAAATAATATTTCTTCATATGACTATTGGGAGGAATAAATGAAATCATGTGTGTAAAGCTTCTGGCATGTAGTAAGTGTTCTGTAGCAAGTAAGTGGAAGCTGCACTCTTACCATATCAGGGCTCTCACCTAATCAGGTCATTTTATCAGGCTCTACCATTGATTTCATCAAGAACTATGTCCTACACCCTGAGAAAACCATAATTCAAAAAGAGTCATGTACCACAATGTTCATTGCAGCTCTATTTACAATAGCCAGCACATGGGAGCAACCTAAGTGTCCATCGACAGATGAATGGATAAAGAAGATGTGGCACATATATACAATGGAATGTTAGTCAGCCATAAAAAGAAACGAAATTGAGTTATTTGCAGTGAGGTGGATGGACCTAGAGTCTGTCATACAGAGTGAAGTAAGTCAGAAAGAGAAAAACAAATACCGTATGTTAACACATATATATGGAATCTAAAGTAAATAAATAAATAAAAAGGTTCTGAAGAACCTAGAGGCAGGACAGGAATAAAGACGCAGACGTAGAGAATGGACTTGAGGACACGGGGAGGGGTAAGGGTAAGCGGAGACGAAGTGAGATAGTGGCATGTACATATATACACTACCAAATGTAAAATAAATAGCTGGTGGGAAGCAGCTACATAGCACAGGGAGAGCAGCTTGGTGCTTTGTGACCACCTAGAGGGGTGGGATAGGGAGGGTGGGAGGGAGATGCAAGAGGGAGGAGATATGAGGATATATGTATATGTATAGCTGATTCACTTTGTTATGAAGCAGAAACTAACACACCATTGTAAAGCAATTATACTCCAATAAAGATGTTTAAAAAATAAAAAAAGAAAACTATGTCCCACTCACTGTCTAGATCACCTGGGTTAGATTTGGATTATTCCTAAAACTGATAACATACATTTCTTGGTTTGTATCATTTCTGTAGATGGCTGACCTAATTAATGTTATGATTCTTAACTGCACTTTGGGAGTTAGCTTGCAGTTACCCTCTTGTGACTATCAATACCTTCCATACCTTTCATTAAACTGAGGGACAAATTATACTAATGCCCTCACATTTTATTTCACCATTTTATTTTAATCATTAATTTCTAGAATTAGTATTAAGGCCTCTTTGGGGACCAGAATTTGGTTTGCCACTTCTTATACTTGATATCTTTCTTCTACAAACATGTTATTGAATTTTTGTCACCACCCATTAGAGGATTTTACTGATTGTTGGGATGATTTTGTACTGACTGACATTCCCTCAATTTTTATTCCAAACTGCCATTTTTTTAGTGGTGCCAATATGGTGACTTCTGGGTTCTTAGAGCTCATTCTTACATCTACTCGGTTGTAGCCATAGGATCTCAGATAGGGAGGTATACTGGCTGCCCACCTTGGGCCTCTTGTAGGTGCTGTGAGGATCAAAATCCAGAATTCTGTCTACTCACACTGAATTGACTGGTTCGCTGATCACATTAGCAGTTGGGTGATTGATGTTCTGTTCCATGTATTACTTGGTAATAAGTATAAACTACTGTTGATATTGTTGATAAACCCAAATTCTCTTTAAAATGAAAGGAATATTGTTCCCCATCTAGACCACAGGTTGGCAAACTACAGCCCTCAGGCTGGCCACCTGTTTTTGCAAATAACGTCTTCTTGGAATTCTGCCATTCCCATGTTTATGCACTGTCTCTGGCTGCTTTGTGCTACAACAGTAGAGTTGATTGGCTGTGACAGAGACCAAGTGGCCTGCAAGCCTAGAATATTTACTATCTGGCCCTTTAAGAAACAGTTTGCCAACCAACCCTTGATCCAGACTATCAGAAGTTGCCAGATAATCATTGTTTCACAGCAAGGGGAGTTGGATGTGTTTAAGGGATAGTTTAATCAAACTATGCCTGAAACCTCCTTCACCACTTTAGAGTTATACCTGAATTCATTAGAATTCTTGAGTCCTGTTAGATCTTGGTTTGGAGCTCTCTTTTTTTTAAATCTTTTTATGGCCTTTGTTTTAAAGTCTGTTTTGTCTGATATGAGTATTGTGACCTCTGCTTCCTTGTCATTTCCACTTGCATGAAATATCTTTTTCCATCCCCTCACTTTCAATCTATGTGTGTCCTTTGCCCTAAAGTGGGTTTCTTGTAGGCAGCATACTGTAGGCTCTTGTTTTTTAATCCAGTCTGCCACTCTGTGTCTTTTGATTGGAGTATTTAGTCCATTGACATTTAAGGTAATTATTGATAGATATGTATTTATTGTCATTTTAAACCTTTTTTTCCAGTTGATTTTTTATTTCTTCTTTGCTCCTTTCGTTATCTTTCTGTTTTTCCTTTTGGTTTGGTTTGATTTGGTTTTGGTTTGATGATTTTCTTTTGTATTATGCTTGCGTTCTCTTCTTTTTGGTTTTTGTGAATCTATTGTGTTTTTGATTTGTGGTTACCTTGTTTTTCAAGTATGTTAACCCACTACTATATCTACTTGCTTTAGACTGATAGTCATATAGGCTCAAACACATTCTAAAAAAAAAAAAATCATCTACATTTTCTTACTGTCATCCCTTACATTTTATGATTTTTATGTCCTCTTTTACATTTTCATGTTTATCCTTTTGCTATTCATTTTGGTTATTGCTTTCACAAAAATTTATCTTATATATTTTTTTAATCTGTATACTGGCTTATTTAAGTGATTAACTTTCCAATTGTGATATTCTCTAACCTATAGATTCTTGCTTCTTTTCTATTTTTTTAAATAGATCTTTATTGGAGTATAATTGCTTCACAATACTGTGTTAGTTTCTGTTGCACAACAAAGTGAATCAGTCATATGCATACACATGTCCCCATATCCCCTCCCCCTTGAGCGTCCCTCCCACCCTCCCTATCCCACCCCTCTAGAAGACTTTTCATTACTTCTTTTATGATAGGTTTAGTATTGCTGTATTCTTTTAGTTTTTGCTTGTCTTAGAAATTCTTTATCTCTCCTTCTATTCTAAATGATAATCTTGCTGGGTAGAGTATCCTAGGTTGTAGATTTTTCCCTTTCAGGACTTTGAATATACCTTGCCACTCCCTTCTGGTCTGCCACATTTCTGTAGCGAAATCAGCTGATAGCTTTATGGGGGTTCCCCTGTAATTAACTCTTTGTTTTTCTCTCGCAGCCTTTAGAATCCTCGCTTTAACTTTGGCCATTTTAATTATAATATATCTTGGTAGGTCTGTTTAGGTTCATCTTGTTTGGGACCCTCTGTGCTTCCTGTACCTGAATATCTATTTCCTTCTTTAGGTTTGGGAAGTTTTCAACCATAATTCCTTCAAATACATTTTTGATCCCTTTCCTCTTTGTTCTCCTTTTGGGATCCCTATTATGCATAGTTTGTCACACTTTACATTATCCCATAGGTCTCTTAGACTGTTTTCATTTTTTTCTTTTGTCTTTGTGTTCTGATTGGTTGATTTCCATAATTCTATCTTCCAGATCACTTATTCATTCTTCTGCATTATTCAATCTGCTATTTATTGCCTTTAGCTCAGGTTTTGTCTTGGCAAATGAGTTTTCTACTTTTTTTGGCTCCTCTTTACAGTTTCTAGTTCCTTTTTTTTACAGGAATCTGCATTTCTGTCAATAGCTTTTCTTAATTCCTTCAGTATTTTTATTATCTCCTTTTTGAACTCATGTCTATTAGACTGAAGAGGTCTGTTTCATTTTTTATTCTTTCAGGGAATTCTCTTGATTTTTTAATTGGGAGTGGTTCCTCTGCTTCTTCATTTTGCTTATATTTCTCTTATTCTATGAGTTTAGGAGAAACAATTATCTCCTGTGGTCTTGGAGGGCTATTTTTATGTGGGAGCATCCCTGTGTAGCCTGCGTGGGTTTTAATATTTTTGGTGAGAGGACTGTTTTATGGATAGCTGTTGCCTCTTTCTTCAGTGTGGAGCATCAAACCTTTTAACCTTCACAATCTAATAGGTGAAAAATAGTGCTGTACTGGGTTTAAATTTGCATTTATTTGGTTATTAGTGAGTTATACATATTTTCTTGTTTATTGTCAATTTGTATTTCTTCTTTTGTAAATTGCCTGTGAGTTTTTTTTGCATTTTTATTAGCGTGCCTAATTGTTTCTTATTGATTTATAATAATTCTTTATATACTTAAGATATTAATTAACATTTTGTATGCCGTGAATGTTACAAATAGTTATTCCTAGTTTGTCGTTTCTTTTAAAATTATTTTCATGGTATCTTTTTAAAAAAGGAAGTTTTACTTAAAGTGTTTTTAAATTGAAGGATAACATACATTTAGAAAAGTACACAAATTTTAAGTGCTCAGTGAGTCTTTATACCCGTATAATCATTACCCACATCAGGTTTCCATGTAACCTCTCCCAGTTGATAATCCTCCCAAGGTAGACGCTACTCTGATAAAGCTTTAACTTTTGATGTAATAATATCTGTTTATCCTTCATGGTATGTATCTTGGGGCCACATTTAAAAAAATTCCTCTACTCATAATTATATATTCACCTGCATTTTATTCTGGCACTTTCATTATTTCATTATTATATTGAGATCTTTATTTAATCCAGCTGAAATCTATTCTAATGTAAACAAGAGATAGGGATCAAACTCCCCTGTCTTCTCTCTTCCTTCAAAGCTATTACCAGCATTTTGTTAACTAGGCAACATCATTTATAAACTAGTCAACACCATCTCCATGATTTAAAATATTCTCTCTTTCTATATTCTACTGTCTTCCTTTATTTGCCCATTTCTGCATCAGTATCTCAGCATTTTAAATATAGCTCTAGGTTTTAATATCTGCTGAAGTAAATATTGCACTGTTATTCTCTTTCAAATATTTCTCTGTTATTATTGCTTATTTATTCTCCAGAAAAACTTTAAAGTCATTTTGTGAAATTCTCTCACCATATCCCCTGAAAGAGTTGAGATCCTAATTGGTTATATTGAATTTACATATTAATTAATTAATTAACGTATTTATGTATTTTTGGCTGCACAGCATGTGGGATCTTAATTCCCCGACAAGGGATTGGATTGAACCATGCCCCCTGCTGTGGAAGCATGAAGCCTGAAGCCCTAACCAATGGACCACCAGGGAATTCCCTACATATTAATTTAGAAAACATCTATACCTTTACATAATTGTATGTATTTCCATTTATTCAAAACTTTCTTTATGTCCCTTAATAACATCTCAAGGTTTTCCTCATATAGACCTTGCACAGTTCTGTTTTTCAAACTAGGTTTTTATGTTTTTTGATGCTACTATATTAACATTTTTGTTATATTTTCTATCTGATTAGTGACATATAGGAAACTTGCATTTTATTATATACATATATAATATATTATTATACACACATATCTAGTCATCTTGCTAAACTATCTCATTAGTTTGACAGGTTTTTTTTTTTTTGAGTAGATAGCATATCATCTGAAAATCGTATTTATTTAAACCAATATTTCTACATTTTATTTAGTTTCTTATTTTTATTACACTATTTAGAACTTTCAGAACAATGTTTAATGTGTTGCTCTTACAACTGGCATCCTTGTCTTTAATGAGAATGCCTCTAGCTCAGTGTTCTTAACCATCCCTACAACCCTCACAAGTTCTAATTCATTAAATCTGAGGTGGCACCCAGGCAACTGTGTTCTGTTAATTACACAGGTAATACTGAAGCATGTTCCCAATGTGTCATTGAGGATCATGATCTAGCATTTCCCCATTAAATAGAATTCAATATAATATGCATTATTTTACATATTATGGAAGTATTGTTCCACCAAACATTTATTAAGAGTTATTAATTGGGAGTTGGATTTAGTAAAATGTCTTCTCAGCATCTCAGTGATCCTCCCCCTAGGATAAAACCTGAAAACACCTGTTGGAAGGCACCAGCCAACTACCAAAATAGGACATAAGAGGCCAGGTTTCTGGAGAGAGAAAACTCATTCTGGTGAACTTGATATTCTATGCCATTTTCCTCTTGAGACATCTTTCAGTGTTTAAGCAGCATAGGGCAGAGACCAAGAAGTTGAGGAAGAAGCAGTAACTGAGAATGGGAAGCTTATCAGTACTTTTGGCAGACTTATGAGGCTAGGGAGAAAAACACTGGAGTTCAGAGCCCACTGTGGAGGAGGGGCACTGTCAAACGCTCCAGGCTTTCCACTGGGACCTGTGATGGTTAACTTTATGTATTAACTAGGCTAGGCCACAGTACCCAGATAATTGGTCAAATATTAATTGAGGTATTTCCGTGAAGGTATATTTTAGATGAGATTAACATTTAAATCAGTAGATTTTGGGTAATGCAGATTATCCTCCACAATGTGGGTGGGTTTCATCCAATCAGTAGATGACCTTAATAGAAGAAGACTGATCTTCCTGGAAGAAGAAATTCTGTCAGCAGACCACCTTTGGACTCAAACTGCAATTCTTCCCTGGATCTGCAGCCTGCTGGCTGTATGCGCTCTTTCTCTCTCTCTCTCTCTCTCTCTCTCCCTCTTTTTGGTTCTATTTCTTTGGACAACCCTAACTAATACTGTCCCATAAAACAACTATGCTCTAGAGAATAAGGGCAAGCCAGAAATAGACCAGGCCTCACAAAGACTGAACCCAGCTTAAAATAAGTTCAATTCCAGAGCTTCCCTGGTGGCGCAGTGGTTGAGAGTCCGCCTGCCAATGCAGGGGACACGGGTTCGTGCCCCAGTCTGGGAAGATCCCACATGCCGTGGAGCAGCTGGGCCCGTGAGCCATGGCCGCTGAGCCTGCATGTCCAGAGCCTGTGCTCCGCAACGGGAGAGACCACAACAGTGAGAGGCCCACGTACCGCAATAAATAAATAAATAAATAAGTTCAATTCCAGATTGGAATAAGGTGATTTCTAACTACCTGTGAAAATTTAGAGTAAATTCTCTTTAGAGGAAGATAATACTATTAAAGAGCCTGTACAAATATTTGTCCACAGTATCTGGCATTCAATTGAAAAATTATCAGGAATACCAGGAAGTAAGACTGAAACAAAAAAAGCAAACAATAGAAACAGATCACAGATGATCTATATTTTGGAAAAATACAAAAAAGAGAAATTTGGAATATGGTGAAAAGGTTTAACGTGTAATTGCAGTCCTAGAAGGAGAGGAAAGAATGAGACAAGAAGAATATTTGAAAAATAATGGACAAGAAGTTTCCAACAACACAGGTGAAATACATTAAGCTACAGATTCAAGAAGTACTGTGTATCCCAAGTAGGATAAATACAAAGAAAATCATTCCTAGACACATCATAGTGGAACCATGGTATGCAGGGTGGTGGTGGGGGCGGGGTGTGGAATATTAAGATAAAGAGAACAATTTAAAAGCAATTGGGTCGGGATTTCCCTGGTGGCGCAGTGGTTAAGAATGCGCCTGCCAATGCAGGGGACACAGGTTCGAGCCGTGGTTAGGGAAGATCCCACATGCCGGGGAGCAACTAAGCCTGCGAGCCACAACTACTGAAGCCCGGGTGCCTAGAGCCCGAGCTCTGCAACGAGAAGCCACTGCAATGAGAAGGCTGCACACTGCAATGAAGAGTAGTCCCCCTTTGCTGCCACCAGAGAAAGCTCACATGCAGCAACAAAGACCCAATGCAGCCAAAAATAAATAAATAAAATAAAGATAAAAAAATTTTGGGGCTTCCCTGGTGGCGCAGTGGTTGAGAGTCCGCCCGCCGATGCAGGGGACAAGGGTTCGTGCCCCGGTCCGGGAAGATCCCACATGCCGCGGAGCGGCGAAGCCCGTGAGCCATGGCCGCTGAGCCTGCGTGCCCGAAGCCTGTGCTCCGCAACGGGAGAGGCCACGGCAGTGAGAGGCCCGTGTACCGAAAAAAAAAATTTTTTTTGGACTGCATATTTGATGATATTAAATCAACAATAATCAACACTGCTTATAAGAGATACGCCTTAAATGCAAGGATTCAGTAAAACTGAAAGCAGCACTAATCAAAAGAAAGTTGTACTAACATCAAAGGTTTTAAGGCAAGGAACAGTCCTAAAGATAAAGAAATGTTTTATAATAAAAAAGAGTCAGTCCACCAGAGGATATAGCAATTCCACATTTATATGCACCTAACACACACACACACACGCACACACACACACACACACACACACAGCAAGGGCAAAAACTGACCAAACAAAAAAGAGAAAGACACAAATTTGCAATCATGTTGATAGATTTTTAACACTGAGAAAATTCTCAGTAACTGATAGGACAAGGAGGCAAAAAAATCAGGAAGGATTTAGAGGATCTGAACAACAGGATTAACTCTTATCTGTGTACAGAATGTTGAGTGAACATTTTTGTTTCCCTGAATCGTTGCTATGGCCCCAACTGCAAACAACAAGCTATAGGAGATGGCCAAAAAACGGAGCCTAATGCCTTCCCCAAGGCTTACTGAGGGGCAGCTTAACCCCCTACTTTCTGGGAGCAGCGTCCCTGCCCCCCACTTGGAGTCCCCAGACACCTATGTGAGAAAGCTAGAGAGAGAAGGAGACTGAGTCTTCCCAGTTGGAGCCCTCAGCCTTGGAAGGAGAGCAGTGTTATGGTGAGAGGGAATTTTCTCCTTTCTCTGTGGGGAGGGGAGGGCTTGCTAATAAGTAACTCCTGCCAAGTGAGTGGGGATTCCAAGAGGACCTTTGGAAGATCCAGGTGCAATAGTTCTCATTCTCCTTTTGGGTGTCTGCCAGTGCAGAGGCTGTATTGATCTGCCCTGAGCCCACCTGAAGGGGTTTGGAGGAAGGCAATGAGACAGGGCAGACAGTGGGGAAGTCTGTGGAGCAGACTGGACAACCCCATTTGGGGTGTCCTCACAGGTCCAGTGGGCACAGGGAAGGTGGGTGGGCTTCAGCCTTCTTGCCAATATCTAAGCCAAGAGCAAGTCTGTGGGTGCACCCCTGGAGGGTGTATCCCTAGAGTGGGGCTAAGGGAGGGTAAAAGCGTTTGAACTAGACCAGATTTCCCATATCAAGGAAGTGTGCAGTTTAGGTGGGGGGCACTGTTTGCACAGAATATACCAAAAACCCCACGTGTGGTCGCTATGAGATAGCCAGCACTTGGACAGTCAGTGCTAAATGGAGAAGTGACAGCCAAAGGAAGAACTCTGAAACCTATCAGCCAGCTAACTAAAAAGACACATGCCCTTTTCCTGCCTGCCCTCAGGGATGACCCCAACTCTGGAGGAGCTCGAAATGGACATCACACCCCTTTCCTCTTTCTAGGAGTCCTGGGTCTTGGGCTGACCTGGAAGGTGTCCCAGGATCCCCATTCCCTCCCTTACTTATTATCAGGCAGTTCCCTCTCCCATTCCTGCCTGCATCCTTCCTGGCAAGCCTTTGTGATGTAGTGCCCCAGGTGGCTATTTTCAGCCTGGGAGACCGGAGAAGCTAGAGGGGAGGGATGGGGGAAGGGGGACTAGAGGGCTTTAAAAGTAGGGTTGGTAGCCTCCCTGCTGGATGGTTCTTTTTTTTTTTTTAATAAATTTATTTATATTTTTATGTATTATTTTTGGTTGTGTTGGGTCTTCGTTGCTGTGCGCAGTCTTTCTCTAGTTGCAGTGAGCAGGGGCTACTCTTCTTCGTTGCGGTGCGCGGGCTTCTCATTGCGGTGGCTTCTCTCGTTGCAGAGCTCGGGCTCTAGGCGTACAGGCTTTAGTAGTTGTGGCGCACGGGCTTAGTTGCTCCGCGGTTATGTCTTCCCGGACCAGGGCTCGAACCCGTGTCCCCTGCATTGGCAGGCAGATTCTTAACCACTGCACCACCAGGGAAGCCCTGCTGGATAGTCATCTAAAGGTAAAGCTTTATCTGACACTTCAGGCCTGCCCACAGAAGGGTGGCTTTTAATGAAAGGCACGCCCCCCCCACCTTCATTTTGTGATTAAGTGCTCTGGTTTCCCTGGGAAAGGCCTCAGCGTATAGGGACTCAGCTGAGCCTGGGCTGTTAGGATCCTCTGTCCATCTCTCTAGAAAGGCAAGGATGCTCCTCTGAAAGACGAGAGCCCGCAAAGTGTGATTTGGAGCAAACTACTGGCCTTGGGCCTTATTATTATTATTATTACTATTATTGATAGCTGCTACTTATTGACTTGGGTCTATGTGCTACAAACTGTATGCATTCCCTTATCTAAATGTGGTATTTTCCACATTTTAGAGAGTTGAGGACTTTGAAGCTGGGGAGGGTAAGGCATTTATTGAAGTGACACAGTCAGCCAGTGAGGGAGCCAGGAATCCACCCCAGGTCAGTTTAGCTTTGGAGCTGGCTCTTAACTGCAGCATTACGTCCTCCCCTAGCGCTGAGGGAAAAGATATATTTGCAATTTGGTATTAGCTGAGAACTAGTAGTGTTCTGAAAGTGAGGTTCTCCCATAACATAATGCAAATAACTTAGAATCAGCCTTAATTTTCAAAATGTTCTTGGGTAGCCAAAATAACCTTTAACAAGTCAAATGAAAAAGTTGTGAAAAATCAAAATAGTAAGAGACCACTCAGGACTTCACAAAAGTTAAGGTTTAGGATACATTTTTTCACTGCCTTAAAATATTTTACTTTGAAGGGGAGGAGAAAAATAGGTGAGGGAAGGTAGAGGTACAAACTTTCAGTTACAAAATAAGTGAGTCAAGGTATGAAATGTACAATGTGGGAAATATAGTCAATAATTATTTAATATCTTTGTATGGTGCCAGATGACAACTAGACTTATCATGGTGATCATTTTGAAATGTATAGAAATATCGAATCACTATGTTGTATACCAGGAACTGTTATAGGTCGCTTATTCTTCAAAAGTAAACAAATGAACAGACTCATAGAAAAAGAGATTAGATTTGAGGTTACCAGAGGGTGGGGAGGGGGGGAATCGAATGAAAGTGATCAGAAGGTACAGACTTCCAGTTATAAGATAAATAAGTACTGCAGAAGTAATGTACAACATAATAAAGATAATTAACACTGTTCTATGTTATAAATGAAAGCTGTTAAGAGTAACAACTCTCCAAAGTAACTCCTAAGAATTCTCACGACAAGGAAAAGAATTTTTTCTATTTCTTCAGTCTAACACTCTCCCAAGTGAGTTATTTCATCTGCCTATATGAGATGACGGATGTTCACTAAACCTACTGTGGTCATCTTTTCACGTACATAAGTCAAATCATTATGTTATACACCTTAAACTTATATTGTGCCATACGTCAATTATATTTCAATAAAACGAAAACATATATTTTACTTCAATAATATCTTGTGGTGAGAATGGAATCTGGTAATAAGGGCAGACTCCAGAAGAGTTTTTTGAGTGGTTACCCCGGAAAGCAAGTTCGTGTGGGATGAAACGCTGAATAACACCTAGGAAGTTCATGGGCCAGAATGGGGGGAATTTCCTGAGGGCTGATCCAGGCTGAGTTCTGACACCAGTACTTTTCCACTCATTAAAAAAAAAAACAAAAAAACCTGATAGTATCTTTGGATGAGTTAGTTGCATAGCCCCTTGCTATAAAAAAAAGAAATGGAGATACCCTTTTTTATTCTGATGATATGGCTTTATATATTTTTTTGGAAAAGGAATGGTCTGTATACAAAACAGTCTTTATTAGTAAACTATGGACAGAAAAGGGCTACAGATCAAAATTATTACCTAGGTAGGTAGTCCCATGTTATTCCCAAGTTCATAAATGAGACAACCATATTGTTCAAAATTTGATTCCCCAAATTTGCTGTACAAAATCCCTTTGTGGTTACTGCAAGTACCTTTTCTGCTGTAAAGTGGGAATCAATGTACTAAGTGGGCCCGTGGGCTCTCTTACTCCACCTTGGTGAGCTGTGTTAAAAAAAAAGTTTGAAAGTCAACAGCCTTGGATCTTACTTAGCTGCCAATAAAGAACAGCAGTTATGGGGGCTTCCCTGGTGGCACAGTGGTTGAGAGTCTGCCTGCCGGTGCAGGGGACACGGGTTCGTGCCCCGGTCCGGGAGGATCCCACATGCCGCGGAACGGCTGGGCCCGTGAGCCATGGCTGTTGACCCTGCGCGTCCGGAGCCTGTGCTCCAGGAGAGGCCACAACAGTGAGAGGCCCGCGTACCGCAAAAAAAAAAAAAAAAAAAAGAATGGCAGCTAAACTCCAGGTACTTGCCAAAGATTACAATTCCAAGTTCACTGTCACTAAATATTTATTAAAATGTCACCAAAGAGAAACTTGGAGTTGTTTAAAATCCATGCAGTCCACCCGAGCTCTCAGATATTACAAAATACATCCCTAGGTTAAACCAGATTTACAGAAGTTAGGTATCTGAGCTGAACTATACGGCCTGCCCCCACTCCCTGCATTCCAGTAGAATTACTTTTACTACATATTGTGCTGTAGTGAGATGCCATCTTTTATATGGAAAAACATAACCCTCTATGTGCTGTTTGGCTTTATTATACAAATGTTTATATTATTTATGACATCACATATCATGTGGCCTATCCATGGTGGGAATGGAAGTGATCATGGTTTACTTTTTTGCTCTATTACTGAATCTGCTTTGTTGTATCCTTGTATTCTATATACCTTTGCCTCTACATTCAATTTATTTTCTCTTTGTAGTATTTTACATATCCTGGAAAACGTTTCTACTAGGTATCCAGACTCTAGCATGGGGCTTGGCACTTAGTAGGTATACAGTTAATATTTGTTGAGAGAATTAAAAGTGGAATACAAAAAAATTACAGAGTATAAATTAAATTACCTAAGTAGAGTATAAATAAATTAAGAGTATAAATAAATTAAGATGAAAACATTCATTTCTCCTTAACTTGGGTTCCCTCAGTAATCACGAACAGATTTGGTGTTCATTCTGTGTACGAATCGATACGAAGAAATTGGTCTCGTGCTAATTCATGGGAGTATAGTTTATCTTATTCCATTATTTTCTCCCTGAAGACAGAGAGTATAACATTTACTTCCTGTGTATTTTAAAGAGGGCTCTGCACACAGTAGGTGTTCAATAAATGCAAATTAAATAAATGACCCATGGTCTGGATGTGTGACCCACCTTTTGGGAAGTGAAAGGGTTACTACCCCATAGTCCAGCTGCTGTTATCTAAAGCCAACAGCACTTGGTGTTTTCATTTGCGTTTTATTAGCTTGCTCACTTTGGGTCATTGTGCCCACAGTGGTGATGGTGCCCTAGCTTTTTCTTCTAGGCACTTATTGTAGATATCTGTTGCTTTTGCCTGCCCAACATCCATTCCTCCCTCTAATGCCATCAAGATTTTTCTTTGGAGAATGAATGTTCTCCCACTCCTAGTGCATATAGTTCAGATGGGGTATAAATATACAACACAGGCCTGGTCAATCAGAGCATTCCATCCCCTTGGCCACAGTGATTGGTCCAAGGATGAAGTCATGACCAAAGTCATGACCCAACGACTCAATGCCAGGACTTGTTGGAACTGTTGGACATAGAAATTCTCTTTTTCCTGCTGGATTTATCAAGACAATAGGTTATAAACCTATAGCTGTCAAAAGTACCATATTGGAAAAATGTAATTAAATGAACATATATTGAGTATGTAAGAGCTAAGAGAAGAACACAAAATGAGCCTTGATGACAATGGGCACTGGATTCAGCTGTGCCTGAACACCAGTTTGAATTGAGTTTTCTGTAAGCACAATGAAAAGAATTCAAACCAACACAGGATTCTATTCTCATTATATGGTCTCTTCCTAGGCCACGTTGAAGCTCCTAGGGCCATATCAGAGGCCTTGTGCTTGCAGAGCAACACTGGGACTGGGAAGTAAAATATTTGTGTGAACTTATCCTGAGTCTACTATGGTTCAATTAAAAATAACTTAAAACTCCTAAGCCAATGGAAAGGTATAGAAGACTAAGCTGGGTGAAAGAAGTTCTAGACACAGATGTTTAAGCATGGTAGGCAGGGGTGTTAAGAGCTGTTCAAGGTGGCAAAGGGGTCAATGCTATAATGGCATGAACCATATCTTAATGGAATTGTGCTTTGGTATGTTGCTATTGGCTTTTTTTAAGGCAAAGGGAGATGAAGAGAGGAGACAGAGAGGTAGGGAAGCTAACTACAGGGAATGACTGAGGAATATCTAAGAATAGTCTTACTTCCTTTAGTTTAGGTGAGGTTTCCATTTCTTTCACCCATCAATAACCCATTACTATTTGTCCAGCACAAATAACATCCTATATTCTCACTCAGGCCCAGGAAAAAAAAAAACAGAAATAACCCTTGGGCCTCTGTGGGAGTTCGTTTTTGGAGGAGGGCGAGGTGAGGTAAAGTAATCCTTCCTTAGGAACTGAGCACAGGGGAGATCTGCCAGTAAGCCCAGATGGATGCACAGGAGTTCTTCAGGACAAAGCCCGGAGGTTGTCTTCTTTAGGTCAATTCTTTCTTAGCTTTCCATCCTCCAGGTTTTGTCCAAAGATCTCTGCTGCTAGCCCTTGCAGCAAGGTTTATTTTGAATGGGTTCCAGTGGTGAGGTCACCCTCATGGAAGGTTTCCATATATGACATGCCTCTGCTGCTGTGCCCAAGAGCATTCCTAAGGCCCTTTCACTGATGCCGTCCAAGAATAAGGTCTTGGCTTGATTCTCACATTGAAGGGGCAGTGGAGCTTTGGTTTCTGAAAATAGTAGGCATTGTCCTTTCTGTCCAATATAAAAATGATTCATGTTCTCTGTAGAATATTTGGAAAACTCAAAAAAGTATAGAGGGAAAAAAAGAGAGCAATCATGCCATAATTCTATCACCTACAGAAAACTACTATTAATATTTTGGTGTATTTCTTTCCCATAGTTTTAATGAATGCATATATCTATACATATTTTAGGAAGGCAGTATCGCACCGTGGTTGAGTGTGGGTTGGGAAGTCTGACACCACTCATTTGCAGTTCTGTGGCCTTCGGCAACTCGAAAAAAGAACTCCCACAGTGGCCCACGGGTTATTTCTGTTCTTCTTCCTAGGCCTGAGTGAGAATATAGGAAGTTACTTGTGTTGGACAAATAGTAGTGGGTTATTACTGGGTGAAAGAAGTGAAAACATCACCTAGACTAAAGAAAGTAAGACTATTCTTAGATATTTCTCATTCATTCCCTGTAGTTAGCTTCTCTACCCCTCTGTCTCCTCTCTTCACCTCACTTTGCCTTGAAAAAAGCCACTGGCATCATACCAACACCAAATTCCATCAAGATACGGTCCATGCCATCTACAGCATTGTCTTATCTCCTTGAACAATAAACTTTGCTAATTCTTAACCTATTCTTCCACCAGTATGCTATTACTTTAACTTATAAGTTTATTATAAGAATTACCTGGTAATAAAATTTCCCCCAACACTCTTCATCTTTCAATTTTGAGAAATGGTTATTTCACTTACTCCAGATTAATTTTATTTTTAAAATCATTTATTTATTTTTATTTATTTATTTTGGTTGCCCTAGATCTTAGTTGCAGCAGCCAGGCTCCTTAGTTGCGGCTCACAGACTCCTTAGTTGTGGCATGCAAACTCTTAGTTGCAGCATGCACATGGGATCTAGTTCCCTGACCAGGGATCAATCCCACATCCCCTGCATTGGAAGGTGGATTCTTTTTTTTTTTTTTTTTTTTGTGGTACGCGGGCCTCTCACTGTTGTGGCCTCTCCCGTTGCGGAGCACAGGCTCCAGACGCGCAGGGTCAGCGGCCATGGCTCACGGGCCCAGCCGCTCCGCGGCATGTGGGATCTTCCCGGACCGGGGAACGAACCCGTGTCCCCTGCATCGGCAGGCGGACTCTCAACCACTGCGCCACCAGGGAAGCCCAGGAAGGTGGATTCTTAACCACTGTGCCACCAGGGAAGTCCCAATTCCAGATTAATTTTAGAATAATCTTTTCAAGTTAAAAAATAAAATTTTTGTAGACTTTCATTTAAATTTATGGTTTAATTAAAGAATTAACATCTTTAAAGCATTAAATCTTCCCTTCACGGAATATAGAATATATCTTTCCATTTATTTTCTTCATGTCCCTCTGTACAGCTTAGTTTTATGTAAGTCCTGAACATTTTCTGCTAATTTTGTTCCAAGGTATTTCATAGTTTTGGTTGCTAGGGTGAATGAGAATTTTTTTTTCCCAATCACAACTGGCTATTGCCTGTACTAGAAAGCTACAAAGAAGTTTTATATATATATATATATATATATGTGTGTGTGTATATATATATATATATATCTATATCTTTTAGTGGACAATTTTGCTGCTCTTATTAGGCCTAACCATTTTTAATGATTGATTATCCTTAGGTTTTTTGGGTTTTTTTTGAGGTACACAGGCCTCTCACTGCCGTGGCCTCTCCCGTTGCAGAGCACAGCCTCCGGACGTGCAGGCTCAGCGGCCATGGCTCATGGGCCCAGCCGCTCCGCGGCATGTGGGATCTTCCCGGACTGGGGCACGAACCCGTGTCCCCTGCATCGGCAGGTGGACTCTCAACCACTGCGCCACCAGGGAAGCCCTATCCTTAGGTTTTTAGGTAGATACTTAGTTTGCAGCCAAAAACTGTGTCTCTTTTCCAGTATACTCTTTATTCTGCTTCAGTACATTGGCTAGATTATCCTTTCAGAACACTGTTAGATAACAGTAGTTAGAAAGGGTTTGTCTTGTCCCTAACATTATTTCTTTATTAAGAATGATGCTGGGTGTTGTTTCAGAAGATATATTTTATCATGTTAACAAAGCTTCTTTCTTTCCTAATTTATTAGGGGAGTTTGAAAAATAAAGAATAAATGTTGATTCTCATGTCAAATACTTTATTATTATCTACGAAAGAGTCTTGGGTCTTTATTTTCTTTTGACCTTCTTCTGTGAGGTATTATATTAGTAGACTTCTTTTGTGGGGCCAACGTTACCTTCTCAACAAACTCATCAAATACATCATGGGCTCTAGGGTTGGGCAGACCTAGGCTGCCATCCTAGCCCACCACTTACTAGCTGGGGGGTCATGTACAAGTTCTAAATGGGGATGCACAACAAATGCTGGCAGTTATGATACATTATTCCTTCACTATATTGATGAATTTATTAATGCTTTTATTTAGGAAATTTGCATCTGTATTGTTGAGGTTGATGTGAAATATATGTGTATATGATTTATTAGGTTGTGTTCACAAAAATGAAATATGCTTGTTTTTTTATTTTCCTATGCTCTGCAGCAGTTAAAAACAGCAAGAGATATTTATATACCCATGTTCACAGAAGCACTGTTCACATTAGCTAAGAAGTAGAGGCAACCCAAGTGTCATCTGACAGATGAGTGGATAAACAAAATGTGGTATATACATACAATGGAATATTATTCAGCCTTAAAAAGGAAGGAAATTTTGACACATGCTACAACATGGATAAGCCTTGAGGACATTATGCTGAGTAAAATAAGTCAGTCACAAAAAGACAAATACTGTATGATTCCACTTATATAAGGTATCTAAAGAAGGCAAATTCATTGAGACAGAAAACAGAAGGGTGGTTGCCAGGGGCTCGGGGGAGGGGAAAAAGGAAAGTTGTGGTTTAATGGGTACAGAGTTCCAGCTTTGCAAGATGAAAAAGTTCTGGAGATCTGTTTCTTAACAATTTCATTGAGATGCAAATTCATTAGCTTAGTTATAATAGGACTTTCTTAAAATGTGCATTCGTTGTATCCCTTTGTTCACTTCTAATTTTGTATATATATTTTTTCCTCTTTGTTTACTTTATTTTTTCAAAGAATAACATTGTGAATTTATCTACCAAGATTCCTATTTATAAATTCAGCAATATCTGCTATCCTTTCCTTCCTCCTGGCTTTCTTAGCATATTTTGTTATTCTTTTTCCTAATTTGAGTCAAATGCTTATTTCATACCTTTTGATTCTTTCTTATTAAATATTAAAGCATTTAAGGTTCTAAATTTCCTTCTCTGTGTAATTTGTAGAAAGTTCAGAAGTTTCAATTTGTGATACTGCATTATCACTCATCTCTAAATAAAGACAAATGGCTACATATGTAGTTTTTATTTTCTCATATGCTTTTCTTCTTTTACCTTCTAAGAGGTAACCTTCTATAATCATAAAAGGTTAAACAAATTAACTTTAATTTACTTAATTAAAATAAATTAAATTTGTTAAGTTTTAAATTAAATTTTAAATCTTTAAAATTATTATTCAAACTGTGTGCATATTTATTGCTCTGTTCCTTAAAAAACCAAAGCTGTCCCACTTATTAGCTGGTGACTTTGGATAAGTCTGTGCATTTATTCCTATCTTATGGTCAGGCACTGTTCTGGGAGCTGAGAATACAAGAGTGAACAGGACAAAAGTTGCTGTTTTCACAGAGTATTCTCTCTCTCTCTCTCTCTCTCTCTCTCTATATATATATATATATATATATGTGTGTATATATATATATATATATATATGCTAGAAATAAACAGGATGATTTTAGTTAATGACAGTATGCAGACAGTAAAGAAGATGCGGTAGAATGATGGGGTGGAGACGGTTTTTTTGGTTTTGGTTTTAGATAGTTTTTTTTTTTTTTTAATTTGGCTGAATCAGGTCTTAGTTGTGGCATGCGGGATCTTCACTGAGGCATGTGGGATCTTCTGTTGTGGCGCGCGGGCTTCTCTCTAGTTGCGGTCCATGGGCTCCTGACCGCATGGGCTGAGTAGTTACGGTGCACAGGCTTAGCTGCCCTGTGGCATGTGGGATATTAGTTCCCCAACCAGGGATTGAACCCGTGTCTCCTGCATTGGAAGGTGGATTCTTAACCACTGGACTACCAGGGAAGTCCCGGGGTGGAGGTGTTTTAGATGGGGTTGTCAGGGAAGACCTCTGCTAACTGCTAGATCCCATGGACTCATCTTGGTCCTTAGCCCAGAAAACCTCTCCTGAGCCATTTGGTACCACTCACCTCCCCCTTTTTTAAACTGTTGCTTTCCTTGGTTTCTGTGACGAGATAGTAGTGACTTTGTCACCACTGTCTCTTGGTTTCCTCCTACGTCTCTGACCTCCGCCTTTCAGACTTTAGTCCAGGCACATCTTCCCCCGCCCACCCTGCTGAGTAGCACAGTCATCTGTCCTGGCAGCTGGAAGAGGAGCTTAAATGCTGGCTCCCTCTTCTGAGAGCTCTTGCTTGTATTCAGACCTTTGGCACAAGGTGACACTGGGGTGGCGGCACAGGTTCAGGATACAATGTCTGAGTCAAGGCAGTAAGATGGCTTCCCAAAGGCGGAGGTTAGGGCACAAGTCCACCTGGCTTTCTAACACACGGCTCAACACCACGGACATTATTTCAAGGAAGGGCTCAGCAAAAGAAAGTAAGGAAGTACTGTGCTGACTGAAAGGCACTCAACACAGTGCTAGAAAGCAAACATGGTCCTATCCTTACATAACAAGAGGTTACATGACAGTTCAGTGACCTGACTCACATAAAACAATAAGAAAACACTGCAAAACAGCAAAAAAACACATACCAAATTGTGGGAAACAGGCCACAAGTGCCACTGGAGCTCAAAGAAGGAAGCCCTGAGTGAATTTATCAGTTCAAGAAGACACTGATGGTAGAACTTGAACCAAGCCCTCAGGGAAGCAGGTTTAATCACCAAAGGACACAGAAGTCCATGGTTATTCAGTGCGACAGGGCTGGATTCTGGATCCAACAGGCACAATGAATGATGCGGGGCTTATCCTGTAAGAGTAAGGCCCACTTCTAACCCCAAGTAGGCAAAGGTTAACAAAAAATTCAACCCTGGACTAAAGAATAAAGACTTCTGTGAAGAGGATCAAAGTTCTCTTCCAATTCTTTCACCTCAAGAAATAGTTGGAACAACAAAAGTGGGAGGTTCAAACAAGAGTGGGATGGAACCAAGGGTTAAAAGATACGGTGCAATCTCTTTAGGTCCTGGCTCTGCTCTGGGTCTTAAGGGAAATGAGTAGAAATTTGGAATGTTTCTTCTGATTCTTGAGGTTCTCAGTTTTCCAGTTCAGAACATCAGGGCAGACCAGAAAAGATATTTGGAGCTGAGGCTCTGTTAGTGATAAAGAATGTGAATCTATCTGAGGAGTCCTCTAGCTGGAAGCTGGAGGAGGTAGAGGTCTCGCAGGTGGAAGTAACGGCACCTCAACTCTAACACTTGCAGAGATACAAATAACAAGTAGCTTAAATCTTTATATTGAATAGCATCTTTACAACTCTCATAGTTGCATATGGAGTTCATTCTATCCTCATTCGAGGTAGGTATATTAGACTGATCCCACTTCACAGAATTTTAAAGAAGTTTGGGAAGTTCAGTGACTTCCTGGTGAATGAACAGTTGAGCCTAGAAGCAAAGTCTTTAATGTTCAGCCTGGCACTTCCTCTCAAGAGGATAATGCTCCAGTGTTCCAAACAGGCCTTCTCAGTGCCTCAAGCAAAGCTCCTCACAAAAAGAAAGAAGCCTTGCCTCTGAAGTTCCACTCCGGGCTCACGCACTTGAAAGATCCTTGAACAAACTGGTCTCCAAACTCAGATGGGGTTAATATACTGAGATATAGTGGGGAGGGGCTGGGAGGCACAATACAAACTGGACTGTTTTCTAGGGAACAACATCTGGTCTGATCTGAAAACTGTTCTCAAAATCCACTTGAAGCAGACCAAAGTCACAGGATTCACTGGGCCCTCATGTCATTGAGGCTTTGCTCCTAGCGGTCTCCAGTCCTGTCAACCCCCATATGAAAAGCTCCTTCCACTGGGGTAACTGAAACCCAGAGGTGACCAAAGTCAAAGGGGATAGGCATTATGATTTTAAACTCTGGGGTGCCAAATGGAAGTGGAAACCCTTGCTTCTCAAACAACAAGTATCCACCATGACACTAGGGAATGATCCCCCCCACTAGTGAATGCTTCCCACCATGGCTTTTAAGGTGTCTGGCACCCAAGAGAGCATTATAAGGCTTAAGTGGTTTTTTTCTTCCTCTTTGGTGGTATTCAATTAGGAGTACGTGGAAGTAATCAGCTGAAAAAACCCAGGCCTGCCCTGACCCCCAGCAGAGTCTTCACCAGCGTCTCTGCACCTGGCCCACGGCACTTTGGAGGGTCTGTGCCTCTGAGGCCAGCTGGGATGCAATCAGATACTGCTTCTCTCTCCCCACTCAGTCCAGACCAGTAAGTATCGCACTTGTGTGGCTTGGGAGAGTGGAAAGGCTTTCAGGAGTCCAGAAGTCAGTCTCTTTATCAAGTAGTTTTTACCCTTTCAATACAAGCTTCTTTCCTCAGGTTTTGTGGTCTGACTTCCTTTTATTCACAATATTCCTTTCCTCCTTTCCCTACAGTTCTGGCTCCTTTTCTCTCACTGCCCTATCCAGTCTCCCTGCTTCCTTGTGAGCTGGCTTGATAGCATGTCTCTTCCACAGATGTAGGGTGAAGTGAGACACTAAAGCTGGCCTGTGCAAAGTACCACTTTCGTGGCTAGACTGTAGCAGGTCTGAAGAGGACAACTGCAGACTGATTTCCCGCACCCATCCATTTACTGAGATTTCTTCTGCACAGGTGTGGAGGCAAGAAAATGTGGCGATCTGGTAAACAGTAAATGATCAATGTGGTTGCAATCTATGATACAGTTCACTTTGGTTCAACAAACATTTTCTGAATGTCTATGATGTGCAGAGACTGATGAATCAGTTCAAAACTCCCCAGTATAAATGACTAATACAGTGGTTTTCAACCCTGGCTGCACTTGAGAATCCTAGCAGCTTAAAAGACAAAAACAGAAACAAACAATGTCTGGGGTCCCTCTCCAGAGATTTGGATTTCACTGGTTGGGGGGTGGTAGAGTGTGAGTATCAGTATTTTTTAAAAAGCTCCCCAGGTGTTTGAATGTGTAGTCAGGGGTAAGAGCTTTATGTGGCCATATGTAGAAGGTTTGGAATAAGGGCTAAATTTAGATTTTAAGCAGTGGAAAGCTATTGTAGGTTTTTGAGCAAGTGAGGAAACATGAGGATGGCTGTAATGTGGGAAACTTCTCCTGACTGTACTGGGCAGAAAAGACTGGAGTCAAGAAACACTAAAAACAAAGAGACCTGGTAAAAAGTCTATTGCAATAGTTCAAGTAAGGGGTAATAAGATCCTAAACTAAGCAGCAGCCTTGAGAATGGAAAGAAGGGGTGAATTTCCTGGAAAGTGCAGGGCCAGGCAATTGTAGGACTGTTAAGGGCAAAGGGAGCAGTCCAGGCTGCCTCTGGGGCTACGGCAGGAAAGGAGGGCAGTGACCAGAGAGGTTCTCTTTCCCTTGCCCAGACCCACCTACCTCCACATTCCCACCTACTCTGAAACTGCAGAACAAAGAACTTCTAGTATCTTTGGAGTTAAGAACTTATGAGAAAAACAAGAATATAGACACTTGGCTTTTGGGGGAAAAGTTCAAGGGCTGCTAACCTAAGCAATAAAGACTGAATACATTTGGGACACAAAATTTTAAGATGAAGCAAAACTTCATACATTTGCAAATTTTCTTTACCACAGAATTTTGATACAAAAAGAAATCATTCTCCTATCCAAGGCATTTACTCTCCTGCCCTGACCAGAGAGGACACAAACAATACCATTAATTTCTGGGCCACCTTATAACACTAGGCTCAGCTCATAGAAAAAATACAGAATCAACTGCAGCTTCAAACATCTTCCTAGATGTTGCCTAAGTCAGAAAGGAAGAGCCAACACAATAAAACCAGCAGGGTGGGGTGGCATGGGAATATAATCATTTATTTGGAGTGTAACCTGGTACTCCAAACAAAGGCTCTATTATCCTCAGCTGAAAGCTTTTAGGGCATAAGGAGGAAGTGAATGGGATGACCGACTTGAGATAGCACCAAAAGAACAGAGATGACTTCACAGTCCTGGAAGATGGCAAAAGGCAGAGAGAAAAGACTGAACAATTAAAAGTGAACTGGGACATACCTTCAATGTTGGTACATCTCAAATTCCATTTCCCCTCACCTTTCCCCAAATAACCAGACCATTTAGTTAACCTCTCTAGACAATGCTTGATCCAACAGATCATTCTAGAGCACAAAAAAATATATAGTTGTTATTTTATTGTAGAAGAAAAAATATCCCTAAATATTTGTTAAATAACAATAACTCCTGACAAAATCATTCTTCAGGGTTCTTGGGCCTCACCATCTGGTCAAACACAGCAAGCTCTCCCTCAGCCTTATGATAAGCTTCATTAATATTGCCATAAACCACAGAAAAACCCAAAGATTTTCTAAATGGCTTCCAAATTTCTGCATAGATGCCCTTAATTAGTCCAAAGGTAAACAATAAACAAGTTGGCCAAGAAATTAGAAGGATCTCTGAGAGGGGAAAAAATGTTAACAATTGGTGAATCTAGAACAAAGGGTATATAAGTGTTCATTACAACATTTTTTCAACTTAATTTTTTAGTTACAGGCAGACTGAAAAGTTGCTTTAGCATGATCATGCTATTTTCCAGATGTGCCTAAAAAACATATTCAATTATTTCTTTTCAAACCAGAAATAGAAAATCAGTTCTCCCCCAGGTGATACGTTCTATTCTGTTTTAAAAAGCTTCCAGAGCTTTCTGGAAAGTTTAAATTAAGGGGCTACCAGTACACTGATATGGTTTTATAGTTCTTGGGAAGTGTCTGAGTCAAACTCTCATCGAAGATCTGTGATGGTCATTGCTCTGTCCACAACAGTCACGTGGCTGCAGCTCTGCAACAGGGAAAAAGAAAGAAAGGGAAAGTCCTGGAAAATTCTGAAAAGTCATCTTTAAAACTCCTTACTTGTTGAAGTCATGGAAGATATCTTTTACTTAACTTCCTGTGTGTTTTCTTATCTTTGAAAAGCAAGTTTAAAAGCTATTTACAATAAGCAGTTCACTGCCTAACTTCTTATATCTTTTGTATATTGTCATGATATATAAATATATATGTTTAAGAAAAACCCAAACAAACAAAACTCCTATTTACAATGCTTATTCTGGCTAGTGGTTCCCAGGCTGGCAGCCAGACTGCTACTTAAATGGCTGTTATGGTAAGGGGTCTGGGAATCATTACTTCCACCAACCCAGAATCAATAGGCTGTAGCCTGAATCAATGTGGGCCCATATACCTTCATTTATTTTTCAAATGTATGTATATTCTAGAGTCATTCGTAAAATATACATTTATTTTAAATAACTGCTGAATTCATTGCAGTTTTTTGGGTTATTATGTCAACCAGATAATAAAGTACACCTACTCTCACATGGGGAATACTCCCTCTTGGCATGCATAAGGGTTCATCCTAACTGAAAGCCTAGGCATTTCTGGGGGATTGTATAGCCTCTGTTTCAACATCCTGG
Organism: Leucopleurus acutus; assembly: GCF_964270905.1. NCBI lineage: Eukaryota > Metazoa > Chordata > Mammalia > Artiodactyla > Delphinidae > Leucopleurus > Leucopleurus acutus. Next base: position 419,870 of record NC_139154.1, on the reverse strand, counting down.
TACCTAGACATTTATTATATTCCAAGGCAGGCTAACCTATTTGTGAACAAGTCTGTCAGAAAGTTCTTTCTCATACTCAGCTGAAAACTGTCATCCCACAGGGTCTTAAGTTTTAGTTCTGGGAGTCACACCCAATACCTTTTTATACAACAATTCTTCTAACACTTATAGTCAGTTCTCAGATGCTCCCTGGGGTTCTCTCCTAAACACCCCCAGTTTCTTTTATGTGACAAGGGTCTGACTCCCTTTTCCATATTGGTCACTTTTCAGGAAACCCAAAAGAAATAATAATACTCCATGGCCAGCATGGAGTGAAGCAATACTATCACATTAGATTTGAGGGGAAAAATTGAAACATACTTATCAGCAACTGAAACTTTTTACTCACGGAATACCACTTGGGGAAAAAAACTTTCTAATAAGGTCATAAAAATCCCTGTTATCTAAAATCAAATTAAAAGCAATATTCCACAATTAAATATACTTAAGTGGCTTTTTCTTTTGAATTCAAATCTCTTATTGAAGTGCAGGCTTAGCAACTGATGATGATGAAGGAAAAAACCTAACATTTAATAAGCAAGCTACTGCACTTGGTACTTTCTGTGCATCACTTCATTTAATCCTGTCAATAACCCTATTCAAGTACGTATTATTATTATTATCATCTTCATTTACAGATGAGAAAGCTGAGGCCCAGGAAGGTTAAGTAACTTGATCAAAGACACACAGTCCTTAAGTAGCAGAGCTAAGACTCAAACTCCTTCCTATCCCACACCGCTTCCCATGTATGTTTTTATTAGGAAGATTTGGAAAAATAAGTGACAAGGCTGATCTTCTATGTGTGTCACAAAGGACAATGTGCCTCATCAGCTCTTACTGTCCTCCCTGGTTAAAGCACAGCTCCGATTTCTTCTACATAGATACATACACAGAAGAGAGGTGGATCCTTGCTGTGTGGATGAAATCCTTTCTGGCGACAGGAAGAAATCTCCTCTAGTCCGTGGTCAGTTAGTCTAAAGAATCCAGTTCTGAAATAAGAAAAAGCAGATCTAGAATCAAGCAAAGGTGTCCCCTCAATCACACACACACACACACACACACACACACACACACAAACACACACACAGAGCAGTGAAGAGCTCACTTTGAGACAGCCTCAAAAGTATGCTGGCTCATAGGTCTCTTCTCTGGTGAATGAATCAGTTAGAGAATGACTCATCACTGCCACTACGCTACTTTTACTGGGAGAATTCATAGTAAATAACAGGATTTAGAATGAAAAAGTAACTTTTGGAGATAATCTGTTGGATTTTGAAATTTTCTAATCTGATATCAATCTCTTAAATTCCTACTGCTTCAAGTCAAACACTTCAAATTTTTTATGTCCTTTTCTTATAAAAGCATCTAGGTTGTTGCCTGGATACTTTTGTAAACAAGTTAGAGTAGGTTTATCAGGATATAGGACTTAAAAGGCAGCCTTTTTAAAAAGCCAATCAATACCACAATCTATATATTTTATAGAGAACAAGGTCTTAAGAATGGAGAATGTTTCCTCTGAGGCTTTTCCCCGGCTATCTCCTTGCAAAACCCTGAACCACACCCTATGTACTTACTCCTGGAACTTGGGGGAACAAACAATGGCTATCGACTCTGGCAACATCATCTGGTAGGAGCAGTGAGTGTGTAGGTCAACACTGGAGAGGAAGGCGGTCTGCGTGGGATGAGTCTGAGAAGAGAAAAAAAGGCAGGGACCCCTTCAGCGAGAATACACAGTCAAGCCTGGCCCATGAAGGAAGGTAGAGCCAAGTAATTCTCAATAACTTGCTATGATCTCCTTATGTACAAAGCCATTAGCAGCCATGAGGAATATGCCTGAAGTTCATAATAAGTAATGAACCTCCTTCCCAGCACTGTAAACGAGTATAGTGTAACATGAGTATGTGAAGAGACTCAATTTCTAATTGACCATCAAGACTTATCTGGCTACTCACAAGCTCTCTCAACACAATGGCGTCTCCCATACTGGATCAGACAGTACATGCTGCCCAATACAACAACCTAGTAGAAGTCAAGGACTTAACAAAGCACAGTTAGATGAATGATTCTTCTTCCTGATGGAGGGGTTAAAAGGTCAAGCATGAGTCTGGGGCTCTATAGGCAAAAGTAGCAAAAGCTGTCCTGTGGTTAAAGCATATCTTTCAAGGATATGAGAGGCAGAGGGTTACTGGGATTTCAGAAGGGTAGTTAAATCACACAAAGGACCCTGTCTTATTTGAGAAAAAGACCAAGATATTGAATTTTGAGGGTAATCAGTTAAAGCACCATCTAAATTACATTGTTTATCTCATCTGTTTTCAGTTACTTAATGGTTTTTGTTTTGGCCACGCCTCGTGGCTTGTGGCATCTTAGTTCCCCAACCAGGTATTGAACCTAGGCCACAGCAGTGAAAGCACTGAGTCCTAACCACTGGAATCCCACAGTTATTTAATGTTTCATTGATCACACTCTTTGTACACAAATGGACCATATAATGACTTACGTTCATCTCAGAGGGGGTGTGAGATAACAAGGATGGAAAAAGAAAGATCCAATATGACTCAAAAAGACCACCAATCTTTACTGACAGAAAAGCACAGAAAAGAAATATGTGCCCTTGACCAGTGTTTTCAACCCTGTTGTGCAAAAAATGAAGCTTCTGAGGAACTTGTCAAAAGCACAGGCTCCTGCACCCCACCCTGGAAATATATCCATCCTGAGAAGGAAATTTTTTTCTTTAAAGCTCATTAAATGATTCTTATGTGCAGCCTCATCTGAGAAACACAACTGCATAGAATGCTGTGACCAGCTCATTGTGGAAGAGGTCTGCAATACAGGAACATGTTAGCTGAGTGCTGACAGTAAATCTACACACAGGTCTGCATGGGGAAGGAAAGAACTTTCATGACCACAAGGGAGAAACAGTTTCTACCTAATACGAATATGATCCTATAGACTGTTAGGGACAAACAGCCTGTGCCAACACCCTACAGCCCATGGTTACAGCCTGAAATTTTAACTGAGAACAAATAAGACCTACACAAGCTGATGAAGGCCTCCAATCTAAAGTTGGGTTAGCTAGAAAGATGATATACAGATACATAGCAGGGGATCAATAAATAATTGTTAAACTAAACCAAAAAATCTTGTTTGAGCCTCTGCTCCCCACTAACTACTGTACCTTCTCTCCTTCCCTTTACAGTCAAGTTTCTTGAAAAAACAGTTATGCTCACTGTGTCCACCATGCTGGTGACAGAGGCAGGCATTTTTATGAAGAGAAAACAATACACTAAAGGAGCAGAAATAAGTGAGGAGAGTGAATGCCCAGGGTAGCCTGGGTGCCTGGATGAGTAGGGCAGCCACAGGAGACCAATGCCAGGTAAGACAAGGTGAAGGAGTGCCTTGAATACTGAGTTGGGGGTTACACAATAGTTGGTGATAAACATGACCATACAAAGTTTTTGACCAGGGAACCTGATTTATATAGCTGGCAAGGTACAGAAGGAAGAACTGACCTTTTGCCTTCTCCTCTTGCCAATTTTAAGATCTGAGCAAACGTTATGGTCTGCTTTTGTTTGCTTTCAATCCCAAGTTAGGAAGGAATGCTACAGAAATATCATGGGGAAAAAAAGCTGGAATACTATCAATTTAGGCTCTAAATTTCTTCCTAGCTAGGCCCCCACTGATATTAAAAATCCTTTTACTCATTTGTGGCTAAGATCTACCTGAAGTCTAAACAGAAATTATTCCAAACTTTCCCCATCTTCTCCAGTTTTTAAACTTATCTGTCTCCTCCTGCTGAGCAGTGGATCTAGACTTCAACCTTGTTGATAGCAAGATCACCTAAAATGAGTTCCCTCAACCCCTCCAATTATAACCTCAAAAATCTCTCGGTATCTTTCTTTCTTCCTTCAATTCTGTCTCAGAGGAGTGAGTGTTTTCTCCCCCATATGAAGATGACTCCCTTTTTGTACTTCTGATTTAATACTTTCCTATCTTCCATTACCTTGTCTCTCCTGACCTCTGACATCTGCTGCACAGGCTCCACTATACTCCACCAGCTCACTGGGCTTAAAAACATGTTCAGGGACTTCCCTGGTGGCACAGTAGTTAAGAATCCGCCCGCCAATGCAGGCGACACGGGTTTGAGCCCTGGTCCAGGAAGATCCCACATGCCGCGGAGCAACTAAGCCCGCCTGTGTGCCACAACTACTGAGCCTGCACACCTAAAGCCCATGCTCTGCAACAAGAGAAGCCAGTGCAATAAGACCAGGCACTGCAACAAAGAGTAGCCCCTGCTCGCTGCAACTAGAGAAAGCCTGCGCTCAGCAACGAAGACCCAACGCAGCCAAAAATAAATAAATAAATAAATATATTTTTTAAAAAAAATGTTCAGACAACTATACACAAGAATGCAGATGAACCTTAAAAACTGAGTAAAAGGGCTTCCCTGGTGGTGTAGTGGTTGAGAGTCCGCCTGCCGATGCAGGGGACACGGGTTCATGCCCCGGTCCGGGAAGATCCCACATGCCGCGGAGCGGCTGGGCCCGTGAGCCACGGCTGCTGAGCCTGCGCATCCGGAGCCTGTACTCCAGAACGGGAGAGGCCACAACAGTGAGAGGTTCGCGTACCGCAAAAAAAAGAAAAAAAAAAAAAAAGAAAATTGAGCAAAAGAAGCCAAGTACAAAAAAATACATATTATACAATTCTATTTACATAAAGTTCAAAACCAGGCAAAACTAAACTATTGGGTTTAGGGATACACACTTAGGTGGTAAAGCTATAAAGAAAAGCAAAGAATTTCCAGAAATGTCAAGTGAGGGACTATCTATACCAGAGAGGAAGGGTAACTGGGCAGGACATGGAGGTGGGAGTGTGCTTCTGGCGACGCTCTATTTCTTGACCTAGGTAATGTATGCGCACAGATGTTTGTTTAATGATTCATTAAAGTGCACGTTTATTTTATGTACTTTCTTATACACATTTCAAATATAAAGGTTTAAAAAAAAAACAAAATAAAAACAGAACACATTTTCACACTAAACCATAAATCAAGCAAACTCTCTCAACCTGGCTATTCCTTAAGCCACCATTCCATCTCTTTCCTTTCCTTTAGTCAGTGCTAAGCTCTTCAAAAAATCAGTATATATTTCACTATCACCACAACCTCAATACCCATTACTTCTTAAACCTTTTTAATCTGCATAAAACCCACTAAATTGAGGTCATCAATGACCTCATCAAATCCAAAGGGCTCATACAAGTCTTCATCTCTTTGCAGCATGTGACATAGTTAACATCCTGAAGCTTCTTCTTAAGATGTTCCTCCTCCTTTGGCATCTGCGCCTTAACACTCCCCTCACCTCTCTCTAACATCTCGCTTCATGACTGACTACTCCCTACGATCCCCTAAGTGGCCTGTCCTTCAAGCTGCCAGTGAATCTCTTCCTGTTCTCCACCCTCCTCCAGTTCTAAGGCTTCCAAGGTCAGCTGTATGCAGAGGTCTCCCGGTTCTCTTTCCCACCTAGACCGTGTTCCCAAGTTCCAACTGCCTGATAATTACCTCCACCAATATAATGTCAAATACTCACAACGGAAGACACCATTTGCCCCACTTCCAAGTAAGCTCTCCTGCTGGAGCCTCTGTTTCTGCTTATGAGATGATTAATCATTGCCACCCCCATGAGTCAGGCCTGAAATCTCTAAGTCATCACTTACTCATCATCCTCTCTTACTCATTCCCCACATCCTCTGAAATCCTACATTTATCTCTTCCTTCCCAAATGCACTGCTATCACCGTAGCTCTCATCATTATTAGACTTTATCATCACATTAACCTCTTAAATGATCTCCCTGCTTCAACCTCCTCACTAAAAAGCAGAACTATCCTGCCTGTCCACCCAAAACCCTCCAGAACACTGCTCCTAAAGTATCATGTGAAAGCTTACCTACAACTGTTTCCTGATATGAACCATAAGCCCCAGAAAACTGGACCACTCAAAGCTGCAGGATCACAGTCTGCCTATTCCAGTGTTGTCCCCTCCATATGGAACTCTCCCTTGGCTCACCTCGTCAAAATTCTAGAAAATCACCCCAGGTGTGATCCTTCCCTCCTCTGAATTCCACAGGGCTGTTTGCACCTCTTGAGGCACTTGGCACATTCTGCCTCACATGAAGAGTTATGACTTGTCTATATGTCAGTCTCCTTTATGAGACTAAAATCATATCTTACTCAAATTTGTATCCCCTGGCGGATAAGGTACAAGTTTTCTACTCCCCATGTAAGATAATGGGGGATACACAATAAAAGGCAAATATTTATGAAAGGACAGAGGCACACTGACTGCCTCACAGGTCAGTATTTCCCAAATTCTAACATACAAGTGTGTGCAATCTTCCCAAATCCAGAAATGAGCTGCCTTGTTTTTATGTAACCCTGTCACACAATATGGAAAACAGCTTGGTCTATGAGAATGAGGGGTTGAAAAGGAATAGAAAGAAAAATTAAGAAGTAATCTTTAGGGATGGAATTATATTTTACCTGAATATTACCAGAAGACTGTTAAGACATGCAGACACTTGAAAATCTCCTATATTCGTGGCCCTTCTGATTTATGTAAAGGTATAGGCTGCTTTAAGAAAGACCAAATGGAGGCATCTGAATTAACTTCCTTGGCTCATTTAAAATATTTTGATTTATATACCTTTCAGGAACATCATTTGTACGAAGTAAGGCATAGCCTCTACCGTCAAGGTCCACATATACTCTAGGCTAGCATCCTATCACTGTTCACGCTCACAGGGGAATTGGGACTTTAGGGAAACAGGTTCATTTCCATTAAAAAATTTTAAGTTAAAAAGCCCTAAGTAATGCCCGGAAATCAATACTGTGGTGCAAGCAGTTACGTATGCTAGGGAAGTCAAGTCTGCATCCAACAGAGGGAAGTACAACCATCTAAATAGTCTGGATACAATTCACTCTGCTCCAAGCCAAAAATAAGCAGTGTGTTTATAATATCATGTGAGAAGAGGAGACGAACCCCTGGAGAGCTCGGAATTGCTTACGTGAATCCAGCCCAGTGTGATGAGACCCTGCTGATCCTGTATGAGGAAAAGCTCTTCTTCGTTCTCGGTGTTGCAATAATCAGACCCAGCACTTTGCTTGGGGATGAGGACATGGGTAATGGTAAATTCATTCCTCATCTGTCAAATGAGAAAACAGCTCATCACAATTCCCTGGCACTTAGGCAACCCCACTCTGTCACAGCAGTGGAAAGTTAAACATCTATACAAGCGAAGGCCCTTCCCCCCAGCATGGGTCTTCTAAGTGAGGTGAGTCCCTTATGTCAGTCATGTTCACAACCCTGACTGCCCAAGTACATTGCTTGGGGCCCTCTGCAAAGCCACAGATGCCCACAGTCCTGTGGGAATTTCCTGCTGCAGCCAAACAGGTCTACTCATGATTCTTAAGAAGCTCTGGGTATAGTACCATTTCTCTTCCTTTGTTCATGTCTAGAGTAGTTTCCTTTTACTATTTCCCTAAGCCCTTCCCATCCTTTAAAGCTCAGTTGAAGTCTATTCCACCTTAGGTGTTTATTTATTCAGCAGTTAGTAATGGGTTCTTTAAGCACCTCCATTTAATGATCCTTCTTTCCTCATAATTCCTAGTGCCTTTATTGTACATACTAGTCAACATACTATCTATCTTTTGGTGTATATCTCCCATCTCTCCAAAGTGCTGGGGTACTTTTTGCGGACACATGCTCCGTGCCTTACATATTTCATATTCCCAGGTCCTGCCATAAAGTCGGTGTTCAAAAGCTAATACACAGGATCTTCCTACCAAGTTTAGAATTAGGTATTTCTTACCACTGGCATTAAAATAATCAGTTCAGTTCAAGGGACTTTGAAAATCAATCAAATACAGGGTCACTAAAATCAAGGTGACATTGCATTATGCTGCCGATGGCTCTTTGGCAGAACGATTGGCACAAAGAGTAACTGACCCTGGGTATCTTCTCTGAGAGTCACAGGAGGCCAAGGGGGAAGAAACAGTCTCAGCTCAGGAAAGCATTTGTCTTTTACCAGTTTTCCACAGAGAATTCCACATGTCTCTACTCCCCGGGCAGTGTTGGCACTGGCCAACTGGAGAAACCGTGGGCAGAGCTTCCCAGGCACCACCACGTGGCGCAGTCCATCGATTGTAGGAGCTGTAATGGAGAAAGAAGAAACGTCTGAGATCATGGGGCACAGCCTCCCCAAGCAGACCTCAGAGTTGGCAGCCCTGGGAGAGCAATGCTAAATCACTGGGGTCCCGCAACTGTAGGTAGCGCATGGGGATCTCATCCTTATGGCAGAAGAAAAAGGGCTGTAAAGTCTTTTCTCCAACCTCTTGCTACAGCCATTGGGAGTATGTTATTTCAAGAAAAGAAAAGAGGCTTTAATCATTCAAGTTAACACAAAGGTAAACTACTGCTTAAAAGAAGTTTCTGAGCTATTCAGGAATAATAGTGAGAGACAATCCTGCCTAGTACATGGGGAGAAACCTGAAGGCCAGGCTTCAAGAGTCCAGCACCCCTTGCCCACTCTTACCTTGTGCTTTTAAGTGGATCTTCTGCGAAGCTGAACTCCTTACATGACTACTTGAAAGACAATTCCTAACAAAAAGATCTATTCTATTAATCAAGGCATACTCATCATTTTGCCACTATTGTTATTTTCTCAGATAGCCATACATTGGTGAGAGGAGGAAAGACTCAACAGTTTTTTATGGCTAGACTGAATTATCACTGACTACATACAATACTTACCTTGACTAAACTCCTTACCAATTAGGAACATTTGCAGGGCAAGCACAATTCAGTAGCTCTTTTTTATTATTTAAAGGTCAGTGGTTGAACTGTAAAGTGGTACTATAAATCTCAAATTTCCTTTACAAAAGGTCAACAGTGGTCTCTAGTTCACTGAACATTTCAAATCTCTGTATAACCCTTAAAAGCTGAGGGTCTGACTTTCAAGGATGTTATTAGCTCTTCAGAAAATCGACCTGGCCCAGGTAAACTATATGTCTTAAGCAAAGTCCACTTTATAATATAGCTGTGATAGAACACAGTATGGTAATACTAATCAAATGGATTTCTGTGACCAGTATGGTAATACTAATCAAATGGATTTCTGTGACCAGAGCCTAATGAGTGGTATCATGGAGGTAGTTGTAGCTGAATCTCCTGCAATGACACCCTGTTTGGTTGCAGCTGAGATAGAAGAGTACGGAAGCAAATGAATTCACTACCTTCTGAGTTGCTCAATGCTCCAGGTTTCAAGGATCTATCCACTACAGGTGGCTTGGCAGGCCTTACAGCTGTATTACAGTCCGAAGGCTGTGTGTATATAACAGGTGCCGTGGGGAACACATCTAGGGAGGGCTTCTCTAAGTCAGGTACCAGTGGGCCGTCCAGGCCAGGGTCCACCTTCCCAAACTCCTGTACAATTTTCAGTCGTTCTTTTTCTAGTTCCTGGTTCCGGATCATCTCCTCAAAGGCATGGAACTGTTCCTGCTCCAACTGTTGCTGCTTCTGTTGTGCCACCCTCTGTCTTTCCTTTTCCAGCTCTTGCTGGATGGCTACGTTTCGGGCAAATTCTTCCTCTTCCTTCTTCTACAAAGAATGAATACGAGTTAGGTTAACACTTTATACTCAAGTGACTTCACATCTTAGAAGGACAAGGCTTTTCAGCAGGGAGATTGCCCCAAATGTACTTCTGCTCTAGCGTGAGTTCCCAACACAGAATTCATGTTTCCCTTAGTACCTCTACACCCATGGAACAGCTGCTGCTCCTGTCTATCTAACTACCATACACCTATTCTTCAAAAACAGTTAAAGTCCTGATCCTCTTGGTACCCTTTCCCAATGACTTTAACTAATGCATTTTCTTCTTATCAAAATCTCAAGGCAACTTACTGTCTGCACCTCATAATCTGTATCATACAATTTTAGCCTCTGGTGTGCCATGTATACATTCTGTATCCCAAGTAAGGCTGTGAAACAGAACCAAATCTAAACTTACAACTGCCATGTTGGGGGTCTCTGTTGAATTTTGACCCTGAATGAAGCCTCTGAAATTTTTCTGGTGATTGGTCCAATATAGAGTGACATTTTAAACTACTAAGAAACATCAAGGAATAATCTCCTTCATGAAGGTTTTCACTCATTTTCACTCATTTCACTAAGGTACTCTAAGGGTACCGTAGAAATACATAGCTGTTCACCTCTCTGCTGATTTTCAACATCAGAGTCCAGAACAGAATTCAGTAGAGTGTACAAAAGAATGTGCAAGTGCTTGCAGTGTGTGTTCTCACCTGACACAGACCAATGACACTGTCTCAGAGCTTCTCATGTGTTTTAACTGACTCTTCCTAACAAGAATCATTTGAAAATAGCTTGAAAAAAAACCCCAATTATTATAAACAGGTATATCCTATGTTGGATATAATCAAATGTGTATCAAATATCCCAAATTCTCTGATCTAAAAACCTTATACTTTAGTGTGATTTTCATTGTTCTTAGGTTCTAGCTCTAGACATAGCAGACAAGCAATAGATATTCTGTCCCTCAAGTCATCCTCTTAGATAAACAGGCTAAATCTGTATTAGAATCCTCAGCCTAAACACCTTTTTTGAGTTTCTGGTCTTTGCCAATAAAGTAAAATATCACATTAAAATCACAAGATCTGTTGAAATATCTATTAGAATCCTAGGTCACAGCCTAAGAAACCAAAATAATTTCCTTTTTTTTTTGCTATTACATACTCACTTTTTCTTCATTATAGTCTATATATTCTTTGGTATATCGTTTTAACAGTTCTGCTTTCAGCTCTTCTGCTTTGGGAAATGCAATCTCCTTTAATTTCTGAGACACAAAATCAAAAACTGGGAGTTAGAACAATTGCCCGCTAATTAAGTAGAGAAGTAAAAAGACTGAAGTCAAGTTGGCAATGGCAACAATGTTTCTAAAAACATTTAAATAATAATTTAAATTTAAATAATTTAATTTAAAATACCTCCTACCATACCAGATATTTCGTAACTGATCTAGTGAAATGGCCTTATCTCCGATTTGCAGGATATGATGCTCAGATGCAGATACTGCTACTTATATTTTGGAGTTAGTTTGTGCTTCTCTGAAGCTTTTAGATGGGCAACAGTTAAAGTGAAGACCCACCTTTACTGTGTCTTTCTTTTCAGGAATGACAGCCGATTTGTAATCTCGATGCTTTGGTAGTTTCTCAATAAAGAGCCTAAGGGAACAGATCAGATTGACTGTGATGCAAAGAAGATGTCCAAATGTCCAAAAGACTCTGAAGCAATGCAACTCCCTTACCCTGCAGAGACTACTTGATGGGTTTCCAGGCATGCAGGGATAACAGGAACACCCTGACAGGCCATGTTCCCCACTCATCTCTAGCCCTGTAAAGAGCAACAGAGTGTTTCCCTCTTCTCCCAAATCAGATGTGCAGCAGCACCAGACTCCTACAACAAAAATGATGGGGAGGAAAGCCTATCCTGCGCCCCAAAATACACCTCCAAAGAGATTCTTTTCTTGTTGTGACAGTAACAGGCTTCCAAAGGAAAAGGCCTCTCACAAATCATTCTTCAGAGAACAGTTTGGCAGCCAAGGACAGGAGGCTAAGAGAAAACCCACATTCTATTACTACTTCTAACTCTGTGTGACCTTTAATGCTGGCTTTTCTTCTTTGGGATTCATGTTCCATCAAAGAAGAATATTCCTTGCACCAGATTAAGCACTGAGATGCTTAGACAGTTCATGTGTTATATGTGTGTAATATGTGCATGTTCCATGTGTAACGTGTATTATGATCTCTGATGAAAAGTGCTTAGAGAAACATTAAGTGCTAGATTTCCTCTTTCAGTTCTTGTCCTTGGCTGTAAAGCTCAGTGGGAAAAATAAACTGAATCAATTCATAGACCTCTAACATTTATGATGTCTACTTGGGGACGGTGAAAATAATAGAAGTTCAGTAACTTGTCATAGCCAAAACGGAGGGTTCAGAATTCAATGCCAGCAGGCCGGTTCCAGAGTCTACTCTTTCAACCACTATATCGTACTGCCTCCTCATGGCTCCTGGAATGTCCAGAACTGTTGGAGGGGTTCTGAACAAAGATGTCTTTCAATAGAATTACGTTGTAATAAACACAAGCTGAGACCCAAAACAAATAAACTGAGGGTAGCTTGCCCACAGCCACAAAGCACTGTTATGTAGTTGGGATTAACTGACTCTTTTTCACTTTCTGCCCATGGGTAGGAGGAAACAAAGGAGGAAAACTCAGTAAAGGGAAAAGAAGATCCCCACCAAAACACACCGTCTATAGATGAGCCATCCTCCTTCTGTTCTAATTAGGCACATGAAAATTTCATTTCAATCCAATTTCACAAGACCCCTCAGGCAGGGATGAATTCCAAAATCAAAACAATTCTAAAAATTGTCCTTTGGGTTCATGAAAAATGAATTAAAAGTTTCCTTGAAGTCTATACTTAAAACAAGCACAGATTCATTTTTCAACCATAAAGTCCTGAAGAGGATATTAGGATAAATAAGGCATAGATCTTGTGCTCAAGAGACCTATTATTCAGTAACTCGAAAGACCAAGGTACACGTTCACTACCTTCAGCAGGCTAAGTGTGCTTTGTATTGAAGCCTCAATCAGTCAAGAAAGTAACATGTCATATAAACACCACACTTTATTTTTATTTATGCTCTCAGCCTGAAGAACTGTAAAGTCCCTGAGGCCAGAGATTTCTGTTTCATGCTTCTTTGTATATTCCTCTAAAGCCAGCACAGTGCCTTGTATAAAGAGGCACTGAAAAAATATCTGATGAATAAATTGTCTTAAAACCTTTGGATGAGCTGAGTGAAAAAACAAAGTGCAAAAAAGTATATATAACATGCTACCTTATATGTAAGAAAGGGGAAAATTATATATAGGTACACCTCAGAGATATTGTGGGTTTGGTTCCAGACTACTGCAATAAAGCAAATGTTGCAATAAAATGAACCACATAAGTTTTCTCATTTCTCAGTACATAAAAAAGTTATGTTTACACTACAGTGTACTCTATTAAGTGTACAATAGCATTAGGTCTAAAAACATATACACTTTAATTTAAAATACTTTATTGCTAAAAAATGCTAAGAATCATCTGACAATGCAGGGTTGCCACAAACCTTCAATTTGTAAAAAATGCAGTATCTGTAAAGTGCAATAAAACAAGGTATGCCTGTGTGCATGTATATATATTCATTTATTTTGTTTATAAGTATATAAAGTAACACAGGAAGTATACACAGAAACTAGCAAAAATAGAGAACAGGGGAAATAGAGTAGATGTGACAAGAGTGGGAGTGAAAATTTTCACTATATACCTTTCATTTTATTATTTTGGTTTTGAACCATGTAATGAAAACTAACTTATAAGATAAAACTCCCAGACCTGAACATGAATACCTTTCTCTTGTTTCAGTAACTGTAGTCAATTTTCTGAATAGGGACATATGGGCAGAAGCATCTCCTGAAAACAGAATGGGCAGCATAACCCACTGCCCACACTGGAGGCAACAGAGCTTGGTGGTTAGGAGGGCAGGCTCTGGAGCCACCCTGCTTAGGTTCAAATCCTGGTTTTAAGCACTTACTAGCTGTGTTATCTCCAGCACTATCCCTCAGTTTCTCTCTATATATAAATTATATATACAGAGACAAACTAGTACTACCTGATAGGGCTGCTATGACATTAAAATAGATTTTTAAAAATAAATAAAATGCTGAGCACAGTGCCTAGCACATAGCCAACATCTGCTATATGTTTATATGATTGCTTTTACTAATAAATAAAAACGTGAGCAAGAAGAAGAGATGAAGATGTTAACACCAGGGTTAGAAATTTTCTAGGCAGAGAATAGCTGTGGCCCAGATGTATACTGTTCTCTGGGTTATATCTGGTTGCAGCCTACAGACAGGAAATGTACCAAAGCAAACAAAGATGCGTTGGCGAAACACAAGCAAAACAAACTAATGGAACAATAGAAAAAAAGAGGTACACAGAAAAGTAAATAAAAAGGTAAATAATTATATAAAATGGTACTCAACTTTACTTACATATGAAAGAAATTCAAATTAAGATGAGATATCATTTTCATCTATCAGATTGGCAAAGGCTTAAAAGTTGATTACAATCAGTGTAGGCAAGGGCATAGAGAAATGGGTATCCTTACACACTCTTAGCAGGACTGTAATTTGATAATACCTTTTTCCTTAGGAGAGGAAGGGGAGTGGGAGACCAAGTATTCAAAATTTAAAATGTGTATATCCTAGGGCTTCCCTGGTGGCGCAGTGGTTGAGAGTCCGCCTGCTGATGCGGGGGACGTGGGTTCGTGCCCCGGTCCGGGAGGATCCCACGTACCGCGGAGCCTGCGCGTCTGGGGCCTGTGCTCCACAGCAGGAGGGGCCGCAGCAGTGAGAGGTCCGCGTACCGCAAAAAAAAAAAAAAAAAAAAAATGTATATCCTTTAAACTCACAACTCCACCTCTATGAATTTATCCTATAATAATACAAAAATATATGTATAAAACTGTTCAATACAGCATTGTTCATAAAAGCAGGGCAACCTGAAAACCTAAATGACCATCAGTAGGGGATTATTTAATAAATTATGGTGTACCCAAATGTGGAAAAACAACATAACCATTCACTCTTTCCTTCAACAAATATTTACTGAGAATCTACTGTGGGGTCAGGAATTATTATAAAGGCTGGCAATTTGGCAGTGAATGTCACAGTCACAAATTCCTCCCCACCAGAGAGTGTACATTACAGTGGGGGAACAGACAATAAGACAAAATAAAAAGTATTATAGATAATCAGTGCTAGGAAAAAGTCACTAATAGGGAAGGGGAATAGAAGTGACAGAGAAGGGATTGAGCTTTTAGATAGGGCAGCTAAGGAAGGCATCACTGAGAAGGTACCAGTTAAGTAAGGACTGGAAGAGTAAGCCATGACAATATCTGGGATAAGACTGTTCCAGGCAGAAGAAACAGCCCTAAGGCAGAATGAGATGCTGGATCAATGTGTCCTGATGCAGAAAGATATGACTGTTAAGAAAGCAAATTGTAGAAAATAGTATATTGTATGATCTCATTCAGGCTTTAAGAAAAAAGGATAAAGACATGAGCCCACGTGTTTGCATGGGCATATTTTCTTAACAAACACATAAACACACAAGAAACATAACAGTGATTACCTTTGGCGGATGGGAATTTTCTTTTCACTTTAATATTTCCATTGCTGTATGGTTTGAAAAAAATTTGTTTTAATCAGGAACAAATATTACTTTTGTGTAAAAATAATTTAAAAAGTCAAGCAGAAATTCTATAACATGGATGTATTAAGGGCTCTAATTTCTTCCAATCTTAAAAGTTAGTCAGCAAAGTGAGCATGAGCACAAATGAAAACCCTCTTCAGTCCATAAGCCCCAATCCTGGTGGTAAACATTTTCAACACAGGTGACAGGCCATTTTCAGAAAGCAGGTCTGTGTTGTAGGGGGCTCACACAGCAGACAGGAATATCCTAAGTCCTCTGTAACTCTCTTCTATGCAGCCTAGTCGATGACCATAAAAAGCTGCGAAAGAATCCACCGCCTGGATTACTGTCTGTGCTCACCATGAAAATATGCACTGATTTAATATGTTGAAGATCCTTCTTCTATACTGGGGTCTGCAAAAGGCAAAGCATTCCTACAGTAGGGGAAACCTCTGAGGGGGGAAATGTGCTCGAGATAATTAAGACGCCTGAACTGCTCAAGGGAAAAGAACAAACATGCCTTTAAAATCCTGAGCTAAAGTATGCAAAAGGTCTAGAACAATGACTCAATAGTGGGGGGGAGGCAGAAGAGTGGTGAGGTAGAGGCCTACCCTCTTCCCTCCTCTCTCCTCAGTGTAATAACTGCCAAAGTGAGCCTTTGTTAACTGACAGGAATATACCAAGTAAACTGCGGTAGAAAAACTGACCAAGAATACTGAGCTAGTTTTTTTGCAACTCCTAGGGCTTGTCAGTTCACAGAATCAGAGTTAGGGCCTTGAAGATATCTGCAGGAAAAATGAAGGTAGCTACATTTATTGATCCAGGTCTAGCCAATCCAACAAAGTCCCAAATTAAACCCCAAATCTAACAAGTTAAGTAATACATTCTACCCTCCTCTCACTCAACTCTCCTCTAGGCCTAGTTCATCATGTTAAATGGTCCTATAAGCAGAACACCACATACAGGAACAGACTCCCCGTATTGGTCTTGTTGTTAACACTGATACTCATATCACTCAAAGTAACACCAAATCACAGAAAAAAAAACAACTTCTTAAGCATCGTGTACCATTAATCCTACTCCCTCTTGCCTATATAAGAGTTTATTTCTACACTGAAACTCTCTTTTCTGTACCGTTACCCTCTCCTTCTCCACAGTATCCTTTCCATCAGCAAAAAGTATGCTCTAGAATCTCCGATCTTAAAACACACACACACACACACACGCACGCACACACACACGTACATGTACACACGCACATTCATGTACTCCTTGTCCCTTTCAATTACTTCCTCAGTTTTCCACTTTACTTCCTGCCCAACTTCTCCAAAGAGCTGTCTATGCCAGGGCTTGGCAAACTACGGCTAGCGGGTCAAATCTAGCTGGCCATCTGTTTTTATAAATAAAGTTTCATTGGAACACAGCGGCACCCATTCATTTGTGTATTATCAATGGCTTGCTTTCACACTACAAAGCAGAAGTTGCAACAGAGATCAAATTGCCTGCAAAGCCAAAAATATTTACTGGTGTTGGGTGCAGCCACTTTGCCCTACGAACTCTGGTCTGAAGTGCTGGGGTCAAGACCTCTGCACGGGACACCCTGTGAGCAAATGAAACTAGATTAAGCACGAAGGAAAAGAAAACGAAGTATCGCTGACTGAAAAGCTACTGACAGGGAGGACCTTCAAGATGGCAGATCACCTTCCTCCCCACAAGTACATCAAAAATACATCTACCTGTGGAACAACTCCTACAGAACACCTACTGAACGCTGGCAGAAGA
This sequence comes from Leucopleurus acutus, assembly GCF_964270905.1. Taxonomy (NCBI): domain Eukaryota; kingdom Metazoa; phylum Chordata; class Mammalia; order Artiodactyla; family Delphinidae; genus Leucopleurus; species Leucopleurus acutus. The sequence continues at coordinate 402,679 of NC_139154.1, read as the reverse complement.
CCTCAGACTTCCCAAAAGGCAAAACTCCCCACGTACCTGGGTAGGGCAAAAGAAAAAAGAAAAAACAGAGACAAAAGAAGAGGGATGGGAGGTGCACCAGTGGGAGGGAGCCGTGAAGGGGGAAAGGTTTCCCCACACTAGGAAGCCCCTTTGCGGGCGGAGACTGCGGGTGGCGGGGGGGCGGGGGGGGGAAGCTTCGGCGCTGCGGAGGAGGGAAGCTTCGGAGCTGCGGAGGAGAGCGCAGCCACCGGGGTGCGGAGGGCAAAGCGGAGAGATTCCCGCACAGAGGATCGGTGCCGACCAGCACTCCCCAGCCTGAGAGGCTTGTCTGCTCACCCGCCGGGGCGGGCGGGGGCGGGGAGCTGAGGCTCAGGCTTCAGGCTTCAGGCTTCGGAGGTCGGATCCCAGGGAGAGGACTGGGGTTGGCGGCGTGAACACAGCCTGAAGGGGTTAGTGCGCCACAGCTAGCTGGGAGGGGGTCTGGGAAAGAGTCTGGAACTAAGAGGCAAGAGACCATTGTTTCGGGGTGTGCGAGGAGAGGGGATTCAGAGCACCGCCTAAACGAGCTCCAGAGATGGGCGCGAGCCGCCGCTATCAGCGCGGACCCCAGAGACGGGCATGAGACGCTAAGGCTGCTGCTGCAGCCACCAAGAAGCCTGTATGCAAGCACAGGTCACTATCCACACCTCCCCTCCCTGGAGCTTCTGCAGCCCGCCACTGCCAGGGTCCCGTGATCCAGTGACAACTTCCCCAGGAGAACACACGCCAGCCTCTGCCACCATAGGCTCGCCCTGCATTCCGTACCCCTCCATCCCCCTAGCCTGAGTGAGCCAGAGCCCCCTAATCAGCCGGGGTCCCGTGATCCAGTGACAACTTCCCCAGGAGAACACACGCCAGCCTCTGCCACCATAGGCTCGCCCTGCATTCCGTACCCCTCCATCCCCCTAGCCTGAGTGAGCCAGAGCCCCCTAATCAGCCGTTCCTTTAACCCCCTCCTGTCTGGGTGAAGAACAGACACACTCTGGCAACCTACACGCACAGGCGGGGCCAAATCCAAAGCTGAACCCCGGGAGCTGTGTGAACAAAGGGAAAGGGAAATTTCTCCATGTAGCCTCAGGAGCAGCAGATTAAATCTCCACAATCAACTTGATGTACCCTGCATCTGTGGAATACCTGAATAGACAACAAATCATCCTAAAACTGAGGTCGTGGACTTTGGGAGCAACTGTAGACTTTGGGGTTTGCTGCATGGAACAGACTAGTTTCTGATTTTTATGTTTATCTTAGTACAGTTTTTAATGCTTGTTATCAGTGGTGGATTTGTTTATTGGTTTGGTTGCTCTCTTTTTTTAATTACTTATTATAATTTTTTACTTTAATAATATTTTTAAAATTATTTTTTATTTTAATAACTTTTTTAAATTTAATTTAATTTTATTTTTCTCCCTTTTCTTCTGAGCCGTGTGGCTGACAGGGTCTTGGTGCTCCAGCCGGGTGTCAGACCTGAGCCTCTTAAGTGGGAGGGCTGAGTTCAGGACATTGGACTACCAGAGACCTCCCTGCCCCATGTAATATCAATCAGCGAGAGCTCTCCCAGAGATCTCCATCTCAACGCTAAGACCCAGCTCCACTCAATGACCAGCAAGCTCCAGTTCTGGACACCCCATGCCAAACAACTAGCAAGACAGGAACACAACCCCACCCATTAGCAGAGAGGCTGCCTAAAATCATAATAAGGCCACAGACACCCCAAAACACACCACCGGACACAGTCCTGCCCACCAGAAAGACAAGATCCAGCCCTATCCACCAGAACACAGGCACCAGTCCCCTTCACCAGGAAGCCTACACAACCCACTGAACCAACATTACCCACTGGGGGCAGACACCAAAAACAGTGGAAACTACAAACCTGCAGCCTGCAAAAAGGAGACCCCAAACACAGTAAGTTAGGCAAAATGAAAAGACAGAGAAACACACAGCTGAAGAAGCAAGGCAAAAACCCACCAGACCAAACAAATGAAGAGGAAATAAGCAGTCTACCTGAAAAAGAATTCAAAGTAATGATAGTAAAGATGATCCAAAATCTTGGAAATAGAACGGAGAAAATACAAGAAATGTTTAACAAGGACCTAGAAGAACTAAAGCGCAAACAAACAATGATGAACAACACAATAAATGAAATTTAAAATTCTCTAGAAGGAATCAATAGCAGAATAACTGAGACAGAAGAATGGATAAGTGACCTGGAAGATAAAATAGTGGAAATAACTACCACAGAGCAGAATAGAGAAAAAAGAATGAAAAGAATTGAGGACAGTCTCAGAGACACCTGGGACAACGTTAAACACACCAACGTTCGAATTATAGGGGTCCCAGAAGAAGAAGAGAAAAAGAAAGGAACTGAGAAAATATTTGAAGAGATTATACATATATATATATACACATATTATACAGATTATACATATATATATACAGATTATACATATATATATATACACACAGATTATACAAATTATACATATATATATATATTATATTGAAAACTTCCCTAATATGGGAAAGGAAATAGGCAATCAAGTCCAGGAAGCACAGAGAGTCCCATTCAGGATAAATCCAAGGAGAAACATGCCAAGACACATATTAATCAAACTATCAAAAATTAAATAACAAGAAAAAATATTAAAACAGCAAGGGAAAAGCTACAAATAACATACAAGGAAATCCCTATAAGGTTAACAGCTGATCTTTCAGCAGAATCTCTGCAAGCCAGAAGGGAGTGGCAGGACATATTTAAAGTGATGAAAGGGAAAAACTTACAACCAAGATTACTGTACCCAGCAAGGATCTCATTCAGATTCGAAGGACAAATTAAAACCTTTACAGACAAGCAAAAGTTAAGAGAATTCAGCACTACCAAACCAGCTTTACAACAAATGCTAAAGGAACTTCTCTAGGCAGGAAACACAAAAGAAGGAAAAGACCTACAATAACAAACTCAAAACAATTAATAAAATGGTAACAGGAACATACATATCAATAACTACCTTAAATGTAAGTGGACTAAATTCTCCAACCAAAGGCCAGGTAATGTTAACAAAGATCCTGGGAGTCTCTGCTTCTGACAGGATCACTGTATTCCCATGTAGGGAGCACCAGAAGCCTGGGAGCCACCAGGGCCTGCACTGTTCAGTGCACCTCTCAGGGCAGCAATGCCAGGCTCCCACCTCACTGCTCCATTCAGCTGCAAGCCTCCCCACTGGGTCCCATCATGCCTTTTTAAAAAGATTCTGTATAATGAGTGGAGAGCAGAGAGGTATATTTAGTGGCCTCACTCAGCACTCCAGAATCATCAATATGGAGCCTCTGAATCTCTCCCAGATGCCAGCTCCCCCCAACACCTGCACTCGTTCTTCTGTTACAGTTAGAATTAGGGTCAGGATGGGGGGTGTTAGGAGGGAGAGCATTCTGACAGAGCGTGAGTAAGGTCCCATAGTGAGATGCAATATGTATAGGACTGAAGGAAGGCCCAAGTGGCTAGAGCACAGAAAGCAAAGAGATGAGTGCACAAGCTGAGGCTAAAGAGCCTGGTAGGAGCTACCCTATAGAGGACCCTATGCACCAGAAAAAAAGGGGTTCACATTCTTAACCTAAAATCAGTAGGAAGACTTGCAAAGATTTTTCAGCTGAGTGTTGACATGATTACATTTGAAAAAGACCTTTGGATACTTGGTGAAGAAAAGATTGCAGGGTTTTTCAATCTCAGCACTATTGACACTTTGCGATGGGTAATTCTTTGTGTGGGGGGCTGTCCTATACATTATAGGATGTTTAGCAGCATCCTTGGCATCTCCACGCTAGACATATCCACACATGGAGTTCAGACAACCAAAGTCTCCAGACATTGCCAAATGTCCCCAAGGGGCAAAATCAACCCTCATTGAGAATCACTGAATTAAGGAAGAGCAAGAGAGAATGACGGAGACAACTGCCGGTTTCACCGTAGCCCAGGTAGCAATTATGGTAGCTTAGAATTGAGGAGGTGGAAAAGGAAGGAAGTGAACTGATTAGGGTTAGGATTAGGGATTAGGGAGATATTTAGGAAGTAAAGTCAATGATATAGGTTGCTTGGTTGAAGTGGAAGGAGAAAGTGAGAGGAATTAAGGAGAATGAGTGATTCTGGCCTAAACATACAGGGAGGTGCTTAGTACCATGAGCTAAGATTACAGGTAGATCCTAGATTTTGAGCCAATGTAAAAGTAGAACAAGACTTTTGGAAGTAGTGGGATATGTGAGTATAATTGTACGTGTAGGAGGAACATAAATCATTAGAGACCAAAGGGCAAACTGTAGTATTCAATTACATTGGTAGCCCCCAGTGAACCAAGCCTCCTGGCATTCATGACCCTGAGTAGTCCCTCCTCTTTAATCTAGGCTGGCTCTGTGACCTTTAACTAATGGAATATGGCAAGAAAAACATTCTGAGACTTCTGAGCCCAGGTATTAAGAAGGCCTGGTAGCTCCCACATTTGTGCCCTAGGGTGCCCATTTAAGAAGTTAGTGGCCATTTAAGAAGTCTAAGTACACTGAGACCACCATGCTGTGGTGGTCTCAACCTTGCTATTTGGAGAGGCCATGTGGAAGATAAGTGAAGCCCCTTGCCAGTGGTCCCAGCTAAGCTTCCAGTTTACAGCACCAATTTGCCAACCATATTTATGAGGCCACCTTGGAAGTGCATCCTTCAGCTCCAGTCAAGCCATCTATGTGAGCCGATGTGCTGGCCCCATCAAGCCCTGAACAAATTTCAGAATTATGAGCAAATAAGTTGTTGTTTTAGGTCGGTAACTTTGAGATGCTTTGTTACACAGCAACAGATAACTGAAAGAGCCTCTCTAAGGCTCACTTTTGCCTACTGTAAATTAGAAATAATAATAATACCGACCTCAGATTTATTGTAAGGGTAAGTTAAATAATGCCTTGAACTAGAAGTACTCAAATATTGTTATCTTTATTCTTGCAGGCACCAAAAAAAGTGCTTAATAGTTGATAATTTTATTGCACAATATTGATTAATACTGTTAATATTAACAGAGCAATTGTCACCTTCTCTGGCTGCCCTATATTGAACAGAACCTCTCAGTCACTCTGCTCCCTTCTTTGCTTCATAGCACTTAATAACACTTGAAAAATATATTTTTATTATCTGTCTTCAACACTAGAATAAAAGCTCCATGAGAGTTAAGACTTCGTTTCGTTCATTGTAATATCCCAAGTGACCTGTCACATATATGGTCAATAAATATTTGTTGAATGAGGAAAAAAAAAAAATCTCCAACCAAAAGACATAGACTGGCTAAATGGACACAAAAACAAGACCCGTATATATACTGTCTACAAGAGACCCACTTCAGACCTAGGGACACATACAGACTGAAAGTGAGGAAAAAGATATTCCATGCAAATGGCAATCAAAAGAAAGCTGGAGTAGCAATTCTCATATCAGACAAAATAGACTTTAAAATAAAGACTATTACAAGAGACAAAGAAGAACACTACATAATGATCAAGGGATCAATCCAAAGAGAAGATATAACAATTGTAAGTATTTATGAACCCAACATAGGAGCACCTCAGAACGTAAGGCAAAGGCTAACAGCCATAAAAGGGGAAAATCGACAGTAACACAATAACAGTAGGGGACTTTAACACCTCACTTTTACCAATGGACAGATCATCCAAAATGAAAATAAATAAGGAAACACAAGCTTTAAACGATATATCAAACAAGATGGACTTAACTGATATTTATAGGACATTCCATCCAAAAACAGTAGAATACACTTTCTTCTCAAGTGCTAATGGAACATTCTCCAGGATACATCATATATTGGGTTACAAATCAAGCCTTGGTAAATTTAAGAAAATCGAAACCATATGAGGTATCTCTTCTGACCACAATGCTGTGAGACTAGATATTAATTACAGGAAAAAACTGTAAAAAATACAAACATATGGAGGGTAAACAATACACTACTAAAAACCAAGAGATCACTGAAGAAATCAAAGAGGAAATCAAAAAATACCTAGAAACAAATGACAATGAAAACACGATGACCCAAAACCAGTGGTATGCAGCAAAAGCAGTTCTAAGAGGGAAGTTTATAGCAATACAATCCTACCTCAAGAAACAAGAAAAACCTCAAATAAACAACCTAACCTTACACCTAAAGCAATTAAAGAAAGAAGAACAAAAAAAACCCAAAGTTAGCAGAAGGAAAGAAATCATAAAGATCAGATCAGAAATAAATAAAAAAGAAATGAAGGAAACAATAGCAAAGATCAATAAAACTAAAAGCTGGTTCTTTGAGAAGATAAACAAAATTGATAAACCATTAGCCAGACTCATCAAGAAAAAAAGGGAAAAAGACTCAAATCAATAGAATTAGAAATGAAAAAGGAGAAGTAACAACTGACACTGCAGAAATACAAAGGATCATGAGAGATTACCAGAAGCAACTATATGCCAATAAAATGGACAACCTGGAAGAAATGGACAAATTCTAAGAAATGCACAACCTTCTGAGACTGAACCAGGAACAAATAGAAAATATAAACAGACCAATCACACACTGAAATTGAAACTGTGATTAAAAATCTTCCAACAAACAAAAGCCCAGGACCAGATGGTTTCACAGGCGAATTCTATCAAACATTTAGAGAAGAGCTAACACCTATCCTTCCCAAACTCTTCCAAAATATAAAACAGGGAGGAACACTCCCAAATTCATTCTACGAGGCCACCATTACCAAGATACCAAAACCAGACAAAGACGTCACAAAAAAAGAAAAATACAGGCCAATATCACTGATGAACATAAATGCAAAAATCCTCAACAGGATACTAGCAAACAGAATCCAACAGCACAGTAAAAGGATCATACACCACGATCAAGTGGGGTTTATCCCAGGATGCAAGGATTCTTCAATATATGCGAATCAATCAATGTGATACACCATATTAACAAACTGAAGGAGAAAAACCATATGATCATCTCAATAGATGCAGAAAAAACTTCTGACAAAATTCAACACCCATTCATGATAAAAACTCTCCAGAAAGTAGGCATAGAGGGAACGTACCTCAACATAATAAAGGCCATGTGTGACAAACCCACAGCCAACATCATTCTCAATTGTGAAAAAACTGAAACCATTTCCACTAAGATCAGGAACAAGACAAGGTTGCCCACTCTCACCACTATTATTCAACATACTTTTGGAAGTTTTAGCAACAGCAATCAGAGAAGAAAAAGAAATAAAAGGAATCCAATAGGAAAAGAAGAAGTAAAACTGTCACTGTTGGCAGATGACAGGATACTATACATAGACAATCCTAAAGACGCTACCAGAAAACTACTAGAGCTAATCAATGAATTTGGTAAAGTAGCAGGATAGAAAATTAATGAACAGAAATCTCTGGCATTCCTATACACTAGTGATGAAACATCTGAAAGAGAGATTAAGGAAACACTCCCATTTACCATTGCAACAAAAAGAATAAAATACCTAGGAATAAACCTACAAAGGAGACAAAAGACATGTATGCAGAAAACTATAAGACACTGATGAAAGAAATTAAAGATGATACAAAGAGATAGAGAGATATACCATGTTCTTGGATTGGAAGAATCAACCTTGTGAAAATGACTATACTACCCAAAGCAATCTACAGATTCAATGGAATCCCTATCAAACTACCACTGGCATTTTTCACAGAACTAGAACAAAAAATTTCACAATTTGTATGGAAACACAAAAGAGCCCAAATAGCCAAAGCAATCTTGAGAAAGAAAAACGGGCCTGGAGGAATCAGGCTCCCTGACTTCAGACTATACTCCAAAGCTGCACTAATCAAGACAGTATGGTACCGGCACAAAAACAGAAATATAGATCAATGGAACAGGATAGAAAGCCCAGAGACAAACCCATGCACATATGGTCACCTTATTTTTGATAAAGGAGGCAAGAATATACAATGGAGAAAAGACAGCCTCTTCAGTAAGTGGTGCTGGGAAAACTGGACAGCTACATGTAAAAGAATGAAATTAGAACACTCCCTAACACCATATACAAAAATAAACTCAAAATGGATTAAAGACCTAAATGTAAGGCCAGACACTATCAAACTCTTAGAGGAAAACACATGCAGAACACGCTATGACATAAATCACAGCAAGATCCTTTATGACCCACCTCCTAGAGAAATGGAAATAGAAACAAAAATAAACAAATGGGACCTAATGAAGCTTAAAAGCTTTTGCACAGCAAAGGAAACCATAAACAAGACCAAAAGACAACCCTCAGAATGGGAGAAAATATTTGCAAACAAAACAACTGACAAAGGATTAATCTCAAACATATACAAGCAGCTCATGCAGCTCAATATCAAAAAAACAAACAACCCAATCCAAAAATGGGTAGAAGACCTAAATAGACATTTCTCCAAAGAAGATATACAGATTGCCAGCAAACACATGAAAGGATGCTCAACATCACTAATAATTAGAGAACTGCAAATCAAAACTACAGTGAGGTATCACCTCACACCAGGCAGAATGGCCATCATCAAAAAACCTACAAACAATAAATGCCGGAGAGGGTGTGGAGAAAAGGGAACCCTTTTGCACTGTTGGTGGGAATGTAAATTGATACAGCCACTATGGAGAACAGTATGGAGGTTCCTTAAAAAACTATAGATAGAATTACCACATGACCCAGCAATCCCACCACTGGGCATATACCCTGAGAAAACCATAATTCAAAAAGAGTCATGTACCACAATGTTCACTGCAGCTCTATTTACAATAGCCAGGACATGGAAGCAACCTAAGTGTACATCGACAGATGAATGGATAAAGAAGATGTGGCACATATATACAATGGAATATTACTCGCCATAAAAAGAAAAGAAATTGAGTTATTTGTAGTGAGGTGGATGGACTGAGAGTCTGTCATACAGAGTGAGGTAAGTCAGAAAGAGAAAAACAAATACCGTATGCTAACACATATATATGGAATCTAAAAAAAAAAAAAAAGGTTCTGAAGAAATAGGGGCAGGACACAAATAAAAAAGCTTGAAGTATTTTTTTATTGATAAACATTTTTATTTTAATATTATAGTAATAATTCAAGTGCAGTTCTCTTTGAAAAGTCAACTCTGTTAAAACAATACTTGTTAAATATCTTTCATCAAACATAGGCATATTCTTTTCAATCCCTCACAGCAGTCAGACCTATATAGCAGAGGTAAGATTTTTTTTTTTTTAAAGCCTACTACATTTTGTTATTGCTTAAAAAATCTGAATCAGTTGTCAAGGTCTCAGAAGCAGTGATTAATTGACTTTTGAAAGCTCTACCAGATACTCTGACATAAAATCATGAATCCAGACATCTGTGTCTGGCAGCGATGTGTCCACTAAATAGACCACTACTTTCTGGTCCCAAGGGTTAGTCTCTATGTAGACGTAAAGAATGGACTTGAGGACACGGGGAGGCGGAAGGGTAAGCTGGGACAAAGTGAGAGAGTGGCATGGACATATATACACTACCAAACGTAGAACAGATAGCTAGTGGGAAGCAGTTGGAGATCAGCTCAGTGTTTTCTCTAGGTGTAGAGGGGTGGGATAAGGAGAATGGGAGGGAGATGCAAGAGGGAGGGGATATGGGAATATATGTATAGCTGATTCACCTTGTTATACAGCAGAAACTAACAAAACATTGTAAAGCAATTATACTCCAATAAAGATGATAAAAAAAAATTACTATCTGGCCCTTTTACAGGAAAAGTTCTCTGATCTCTGGACTATACTCACAGTCTCTACTCTCTTACTGTCCATTCACCTTTCAACCCACTCCAATCTTTAATCCTTCCAGTGAAATTGCTTACCAAGATTACTGACCACGTCATGACATCAAACCCAAATCTTGCCCATCTGACACAGCTGGCCACTGTCCTGCAAATACTGACCTCTTTTGGCTCCCATGACAAAGTGATGGATTTCCTAGATTTCCTCCTACCTCTCAAACCTTCCCTCGAGGAAAGGTTTCTTGATACTTTAATACGCCATGGATCCTTCTGGCATCTAATGAAGCCTATGGACCCTTCTCAGAATAATTTTTTAAAGATATAATATAAATTATGAAACATTACAAAAAGCCCAATTCTACTGTAATGCAGTTTTGAAAATATTAAAAAATTGTGATATGTGCTTACTTATTAATGCATTGTTAATACATTAAAAAACAGGATGTAGTTGTGGGTTTAATAACTCTGTACTGTAATTCTGAAGTACTGATAAGTATAAATGTTATTTTGAGATACCAGCAACAATCATAATTTAATATAAAAATATCTTGATTTCTACTGGTGACAAAACTACAAATATTAATAATACTGTGGTTTGACGCCTATATTCAAAATTAAAGGAAGTGCTAAATTTCAGTTAGAGGTTAGTAAAAACAAGAAAAGTTTCTCCCGACCAAGTTCATGGACCCTGAATTTTATCAATGAATCCCTGTGGGTTCCTGGACCCCAGATTAAGAACCACTGCACCACAAGGTCTCAGCAGTTTTCATGGCTTCAGAACCAACTATATGTTGAGTACTCCTGGGCTTGTATCTCCAACCCAGAACTCTCCTCTGAGTTCAGACTGCTACATCCAACCTCCTACTGGACATCTCTACTTGGATATCTCACAGATAACTTAAACTTTACACCTTAACAGGTCAAAAAATCAGGCCTGAACTCTTGAATCTTCCCATTACCCAACCCCTTTTCAACACCATTCTCCCCATCTCAATAAATGGACCAGCAAATCCTAAGTTACTCAAGGCAGAAACTGAGGTCAATCTTGATGCCATCTTCTTTCCCAAATTATCAGTAAGTTCCATGGACTCTATCTCCAGAATACCAAATCCGTCTGCTCCTTTCCAGTCCACCATGTTCCTTCAACCTACCAGCCTCTCTCTTGACACTCCCTCCACCAGTTACCACATAGCAGCCAAAATTTAATTTTTAAAATATAAGTAAGATTAGGTCACAACCTCACTTAAAACTTTTCAATGGCTTTCTATTGCTCTCAAGATAAAATGTAAACTCCTCACTGGCCTATAAGATTCTGCGTGATTTGGCCCCGCCTGCCTCTCCAACTTCATCTGCAGTCATTCTCCCTCTTCACTTGCTACCCTCCAAACACAATGATCTTTCAATCCTCAGAACACACTAAGGTCTTTCCTACCTGAGAGCTTCTGAATACACAGCTGTATCTGTTTTAAATGCTCTGCTTTATGCTTTTGGAATGACCAACTCTATGGCATCCTTCAAGTCTCAGTTTAAATCTTACCTTCTCAGACAGATGTTACTCTATTTAATTAGATAACCTTGGTTATTCCCTGTCCCAGCACTCTCTGTTGCTTCCACAGCATTTTCCGCATTTTGTGAACTGTATATTTATTTGCTTACCTGTATACTGTCTTCTCCCATAAGAAGAATAAGGGCAGGGGCCAGTTTACTTACTACGTATTCAGGACCTACTGCAGTGTCAAGTAGATAGTAGGTATATGTAATATATATTTCTTGAATGAATACGGTCCTCACCCTCAAAGCACTTTCTATGTGGGACAACAAGACCCAGAGGGCCCTTCAGAAAATACCTGGTAGAGTGATTCCATGATTCTACTGAACTTTCTCAACTACGATTTCCCAAAAGAATTGTGCCCCTCATTCTGAGAGAACTACCTACAAGAATACTGGAAATATACAAGAATACTAATTCTACCAGCAGCAGAGTATATGAAGAGTGGGACAATAGCAAGAAACTTCTCAGGAAAATAAATTTTGTGCCCATTGCGCCTAGGAGTGAAAAACCATGAAAGCAAAGAGAGGCAGAAATATAATTATACTTCTACGAAACTTTATCAACATTGAGGCCACATAACAGGACATTATGGTATGGATGGATGCAAGATCTCTGAGGAAACAGACACTATCTCTAAACTTAACAAGAAAACAATAGCAGTCCCTTTTCTCCATTCTAAATTTACAATATGAATTCTAGGCAATCCACTCTTACACCTACTCTTCTTTAGAGTACTGGTTCTCAACTGGGTCAGTTTTGCCTCTTAAAAAGCATTAGTTTATATCTGGAGACATTTTGGGTTGTCACAACTAGGGGGTAAAGGGTTCTACTGGCATCTAGCGAGCAGAGAGACCAAAGATGCTGCTAAACACACTACAATGCACAGAACATTCCCCACAACAAAGAATTATTCAACCCCAAATGTCATTAACACCAAAGGTGACAGACTCTGCTTTAGAGTAGCATGTGATCAAAAACTTAATATCATATAATTGATAGGCATACATCATCTCTGGAAGAACATATAAGAAACTAATAAGGGGCTTCCCTGGTGGCGCAGTGGTTGAGAATCTGTCTGCCAATGCAGGGGACAAGGGTTCGTGCCCCCGTCCAGGAAGATCCCACATGCCGCTGAGCAGCTGGGCCTGTGAGCCATGGCCGCTGAGCCTGCGCGTCCGGAGCCTGTGCTCCGCAACTGGAGAGGCCAAAACAGTGAGAGGCCCGCGTACCGCAAAAGAAAAAAAAAAAAAAGAAACTAATAAGAGTGATTGTCTCTGGGGAGGGGAGCTAAAGGTTTGGGGGAAAAGAGGAGTGGTAGGGAGATTTAGTTTTTAAATATACACCCTTTTGTGCCTTCTGAATTCTGTACTACACATACATGTTACCTATTCAAAAACAATAAAAAATAACCAAAAATTAGTGTGGCTCAAGACTATGATCTCAAAAGACTACCTTCAATTTATTAAACATTACCAAAAAGAAAACAAAAAGAACAGGACCTATGTTGTAGAATGAATCCTGAATTAAGAGTTAAGAAAATCCAGGTTTTGTCACTCCAAACTGTGGAACAAAGCCTACCACTAAATCCGGAGGGTGTTTCCTCCTATGCAGAATGGGAGGATGATGTGCCTTACTCAATGTACGCAGAACTGTGACGATCACGTGAAATAATGCAGGTGAAATACTTTACAAACTATTTAAGAGCCATACAAATACACTGTAATTATTATTATTTTAAGATCCTGGTATCATGAAAGAACAAAACTAGAAATTATAAATGAGACCCTTTAACATTATTCCCTTCCTAAATTAGACATCTTTTCCAATATCACTGGGGCTTTAGCAATTGTTCCTGTTAACTGAACTGAAATCTTTAATTTCTGCTGCAAGAGGCTAAGCAACTCAAGGGAAAGGTCTTATGACGAGCTATACAAACTGTAGGTGATCACTATTTATTTGATGATTTTTATGCTTATGATAAAGGTTAAGAAAAAAACTTTTTCCTGAGTCATTCAATTTGCTACAAAATAAGCAGAGGTGAGGAATTTGGGCTCTGTTAAACTTCAACAATAATTCTCTGATTGGCTGTCTTAATAGAGAGAGGACAGCGAAAAACATTCATCAATACAAAACATGTATAGTTTAAACACCAACTCTCTTGTCTAACAGCTGGGCCATGTGGGCACAAGCCAAAGAGCTAGGTCTCTTACTCATGAAATTACTGAGTCATGAAAATAACACTTTCAGTACTCATGTTTTTGAATGTCAAGGACAGCCAATATGTAAGAGCTGCTAGCAAAAATGATTAATGATAATGATGCTGTAAAGTTCTCTAGTTTTAGCAATTCTGAGCTGAAATAAACGAGCACAAGGACAGAATGAGTGAGGCATCAGTCACCGGAAAAGAAAAAGGAAACTGGAGGCGTCTTACGTGATATACTTGTTATAGAGGATGAATGCATGTTCAATGTTGCCTTCCTCAGAGTAAATAGATGCCATTCGGATAATCTCCATTCCAGAGCGGAAGTACCGACGGGGTGGAATGTCTTCGTTTATCTCCACTGCGCTACCCATTTGGGAGAGAGCCCTCACCCGGTCTTCGGGTGGGAGGCTCACATCTCCACGGTCAGACATCAGGACCAAGAAGTTCTGAAACATAAAAAAAAAAAAAAAAAAAAGATGGCATCAACACCAAGGCCCCCATCAGCCGAGCACAGCCTAGTACACTGTGTTTTTCCCACAAACCTCTACCTTACAAAGAAATTAAAAGAAACATACCACATGCTGTAGCTCATATCAAATAAGGTCTCTTTCCCACAAGAAGCCTGAGACCCTCAAGGAAGCCCATATCACAAGGACGAAAGGATTGGCAGATTCAAAAACCCATAATCCCTGCACCGTAATTAGGTGGTACAAAGAGTATAACTATAATGAGCCATTAGCGTTTCAATTCTCTCTTAATGCTAATCATTCCATGTCATTAGGTAGCCCTGCCCTTGGCATCACAAAAAGAGGGCCAGTATCTTATATTTTTTCCATTATCTCTCCTCCCAGCTACCCACTTCCATCCACCCCAGTACCTGGTAGAGTATACTCAATGAACTTTCATGATGATAACTGACTTCAAGCTAATCATTTAACCTGAGGGTAACTGACTTGAGCACACGGTTAGTTAGAGGACATGGTGTGGGAATGAATGTTCATAATCCCAACTCTGCTCATGAAACCACTATTCCAGTCAACCTACAACATCATTCACCATTTCAGGGCAAGGAATTTAGACCTAGAAAACAATTTATTCAAATCTATCTTCAAAGACTAAGTACTCTCTGAATAACAAAAGGACACAAAGGTAACTTGAAATGCAAAAAACAAACCAACAAAAAACCCTGGAAGTTTTCCCTCCTTGGGTCTCAGATTGCAGTCATTCTATAATCTTTCTTGATATTGTTGCTGTTAGAATCAGACTCCAACTTCCAATCAGATACCACTCTACGATCATTTCCAAAAAGATTCTGGTAATTGGATACATACTGAATTACAGCACATCCTAACCAGCATGCTGCAGAATATACAAGCTACAGCAGATTTTGGAATTCAAGGCTCTGTGTCAACTGGCCTCATTTTAATCTTAAACCTTACTCATTCCCAACAGAGATCTTTTGCTTCAGTCGGGATTCTTATCTGCCCAGAAATCCTGACATTTCAGTTTCATTTGTCTATCCACTGCTTTTGTTTTCCATTCCAACCCCTCCCTCAGAGATGGTCTTCTCCGGGCCAATTCTATCTCTAGGTCACACTTCCTCCACCGACCTTCTTCTCAAACACCCTAATAGTACAAAAGTTGTGGGGACTACCAGGGATGTAGAGGTATTCCATCTCCTGTGGGAGCTTTTTTAGGGGCTCAGAAAGCTACTAGCAAATCTAAAACCTCCCCAAGTTGTCTAATTACTAAACTCAGGGCCAAGCCCATCAAAGCTAACTGAAGCAGAGCAAGCTTGTTGCTCTTCAGTCCCTCTTGGTAGAGGATCTTTTGGTAGAGAATGGAACCTCCTCCCGAGGCCAGGAAGTGGTGCCCAGAGCTACAAGCTGAGCAACACTCCAGGGAGGAGATGCAGTATCCGTAAATAAGGGGGGAAGGTGGCGTAAAGAACCGAGGGGGAAAGATGAGGAGGAGGCGAAAGGAAGTAGCAGGAACGAGCGAAGGGGGCATATACAGTGGAGAGGGACCTCCTGACAACTGCGTGACGCCCCCTTCTCGAAGGCACTCAAGCCCAAGTTGTCAACACCCGGCAAAAATCAGCAAAGGTTTTCGGGTCTTTCGCGTGCGGTAGGAGGGGACGCGCTGGGCCCGGCTGGGAACCAGAGCCGTCAGGGGCCTCGCGCGCTGCAGGCCGGGCAGGGGTCGCGGGGAGGAGAAGGCTGCAGGCCCCACACTCACGGTGGCCGCTCCGCGCCAGAGTCCGACCACGCTCAGCAGCCCGGCCCCACCATACTCCCGGTACCCTTCCCCACCTGTCCCCGCGGTCGACACTCGGCGCTTCCGGAAACGTCACATCCGGCGCCCACCCCGCCCCCTCCCTCTGGTCTATCGGTTAATTCTCAAGAACTTAGGGCAAGGGGCGGCGACTGGTGGGCGGGGCTAGAGCTGCCACCTGCGGAAAAACCCACCAATGAGGAGAGAGCGGGTCGGCGGCCACATTGGTAAAACAAAACCAACGGGGAAGAAAGGGGAAACAAATAGTTAAAGGACCCAACGACCAAGCTAACTTTTATTTTTAGGTTAGCGCGGACACAGTAAACGTCTGCGCTAACCTAAAATGTCTGCACTAACCACCGATGCATTCCACCATGTGAAAGGCTACACAAGTTGTAATACAACATCCCTTAGAAAAGCTTAGAAAGTATGGAATCAGATAAAATCTATTACATAAATCATACATTTATTGGAATTAGACTGGCAACTTTCATGTTTACCCCATGCCTTCATGTCCTTCACATTTGTGAGGTATGTTAAATGATTATGTCAGTCCTAAAAAGCTACCTTGTCCCAGTTCTCTGGAGAAAACTGTATGAGGTTTATCAGAATTGATTGGGTGTTGAACACTATCCCACCAGTCTATCAATGCCCTATATATACTACTAAGTCATTGGAAAACCAGGAGATGAGCTGTGTTTTTACTTTTATTTTTATTGCTAAATACATATCCTCGGGTCTTCTCTATGTGGAAATTTACTTTCTCTAAATTTCCATTCCCTTATTTTTTTAGAAATTACTCAAGTCTCAGCTCTTGATTTCACCTTAATTTTGTTCATTGCCACATTCAGAAACTCAATGTCCAGTTCTGTTTTAAATCTTTGTGGCCAGAGAGGTAGGTCACATTAGACTCATTGGCTGTTAGGGTCCATCCTTGTTAGTGGCAAGGTTTCCAGAGGAAGAGTATTTGGGGAGCAAGCATTCTAGTGGTTTCCACTAGTAGGATCTAAAAGTAAATTTCATTTTGTAGACTTTAGCACACCACTTTAGCCCCTCACGTTCTTTTTTGAATACTGGTTAAATCATTAATTTTTTTTTAGCATATGTTACAACAAAATTTTACCCGTAAATTTGAAAAGCATATCTTCTACAACTATTACCTTTTCAAACTGAAAGCCTTTCAAATCTTCATTAAGAAAAGACTTCATCAGCTTGTTACTAGAAATTTCTCTGTATGTTTTCATGGATTAACTGATTCTGTTCATGGGGTTACTATCACATAAGAAGCAGGTGCACATTTGTTTTAGTTTAGCAATATTAGTTCTTGGTCATCATAATATTCATTAAATGTTTTAATATTTAAAGCTGTTTCAATTTCTAGTCTGAATTTTGTTAAATATTACCTCTGAATTTGTCCCTGCTCCAATGTATAGTATTCAGCTTTATAAATTTTAAAAAATATTAGTAGACTAAAGAACAAAGTTTAATATTTAAGATTGTCTAGAAATATTATATCAATATACATTTGTTCTTGACCACTATATAATATCAATGAATTTGCTTGCTTTTGACCTCTGCAAAATTGGCAAGTACTTTTCTATTTATCTACACATACTATTTCATAAATGGGTGTGCTTAACAAGTACTAAATGCTTTAAAACTGAAATAGAAACCCGTTTGCTTTGGAGTCTGATTGTATTACCCAGTAATTGAATTGCTTTGGCCTACTGCTGTCCAGAAGAATACCCACAATTTCTTTAAACTCTAAAAATAGTTGCTATAATAAAAAAGATCTTCTGCCTCATTGTCTTATTAACTTAAAATTTTGAATCTTATGAAAGAACTACTATTTTGATTTTGAGTAGGATTTTCCTGCCAGATAGCCCCTCTATCACACCCACATAAATCCAACATTCAAAGAGGGACTGCTGATCTGAAAACCTGGCTAAACTTACCAGGGTTTCTAAATCAGGGAAAAGAAAGCTCCTTCTGAAAATTTCAGTTTGTTTATGTTACTTTCTACACAAAATTGTTGGCCTGAGATATTAGACAACTGTTTTTTGCCTAGCAAAGGACATAACACTAACTTTTTAATGTCACAATGCCAATAAAATTGTATTGAAAATGAGTGTTTAATCTCTAAGGGTCACTGTGAAAAGCAATGGGGACAAAAATATATGTATGACACATGTGTATATTATGAATGCATGGAAATTATGTTCCTTTTCAGTTGGAGTTGGAATTACCTCATGAAGAAGTTGTTCCTTGAGAAGGCTACAGTAAAACTAGTAACATTGAGGTGAATCTGAGGTTTGGGGCTCCACCTGTAGTTTGTTTTGAAGAATAGTGTCTCCTGTCACCAAGAAAAATATCTAGTTGGGAAAATGAGGTTTTGTTTTGTTTTTTAAAGATATATCATGCAAGCACAATGTTTATTTATTTATTGGCTGCCCTGGTCTTCGTTGTGGTGCGCAGGCTTCTCTAATTGTGATGCATCGGCTCCAGAGCATGTGGGCTCAGTAGCTGAGGCACGGGTTTAGTTGCCCCGCAGCATGTGGGATCTTAGTTCCCCGACCAGGGATCAAACCTGTGTCCCCTGCATTGGAAGGCAGATTCTTTTTTGTTTTCATTTGGAAGGCAGATTCTTAACCAGTGGACCACCAGGGAAGTCCCAGGAAAATGAGTTTTTAATGTATGCTTGTAAAGGTTTTAAATGTGTGTGTATTATTACAATTAATGCTTAAATTTGTGCATAAGTAGTCAATTTTATTTTAGACGTATTTTCTTCCTTTGTTACCTAGTAGTTAGCTGTGAGTTATACGATTTATTCCTGATAGCTGAGAGCCTTTTGTTTTAGGTAAGAGTGCCATTCTCAAGGTTGAAAATTTCAACAAGAGTTAAATGAGAAAAGAAACTTTAGGACTATTTGAGTTGTACAGTTTGGGTTGAGGGATTTTATCATTTTATATTTGGTTTACATATTTATTTACAAAAATATTGCCATATGACCAACCACTATAACTTTGATTGCAAGATAAAGAATTGCATACTGCTGTATTTATACTCCTTGAAAAACATTCATTTATTCATTCATTTATTCAATCAACAACTATTTATTGAGTACCTACTTTGTGCCAAGCACTGTTCAAGGCACTGGGCATATATTAGCCAACAAAGCAGACAAAAAGAAACACAACCCTGCCCTCAAGGATCTTATATTCTAGCGATGGGTGGGGGAATGATGGATTACAAGCAATTATGTGATAAATAAGTAATTACATAGTATATTAGAAGATTCTAAATACCATGGGAGAAGTGGGCTCTGTAAAGGGAATCAGATTGAAGGAAAGGAGGAGTGCAGGGGGACAGTTGTAATTTCAGATAGTGTAGTCAGATAAACCCTCATTGGAAAGATTTGAGTAAAGACTTGGAGGTAACAGCAGGCAGGGAACAGCAAGTACAAAGGCCCTGAGCCAGGAGCTCTCTGATGTACTTAAGGACCAGCAAGGGCTGAGCATGATGGGAGTGGAATGAGTGACAGGGAACATAGCAATAGATCATGTACATCAGGGCTCAGCAAACTACTTGTCTTTGCAAATGAAGTTTTATTGGAACACAGCCATGCCCATTCATTTACATATTTTCTATGGCTGCTTTCATGCTACCAATGCAGAGTTGAATAGTTGAGACAAAAACAATCTGGCTCACAGAGACTAACATTTTTACTGTCTGGCTGTTTATTTGTTGACCCCCGATATAGGTAGGGCCACATAGGCCATTGCAGGGACCTTGGCTTTGACACTGAGAAAAATGAGAAGCCGTGGGGAGGGTTCAAGCAGAAGAAGGACAGGATCTGACTAATGTTTTGAAAGGATCATTACAGTGGCTGTGTTGACAAATTTTAGGCAGGCAAGGGTGGGAATAGGAAAGCCAGTCAGGACTGTGGTTCACAAGGTACACTGGGGCGCCCCCCAGGACACCACATAAATTCACCAGCCTATAGCAGGATATTTAAAATTTTTGAAGGATTCACAGCAATATTTGACATCTGTTAGATACCACGTGAGCTTCTAGCTGGTAGGTAGTTCACAGTTTCAGCATTAGGTTGTGCTATATTCCTTTCAATGCTGTCATATGATTGTGAACCTGGGATTTTGGGCAGTAGTTGTAACAAAAGTCAAGTACTAATTGAAGATCAGTGTGGAGCAGGAAATGAGTCTGGCAGCACCCAATTTAATTCTAAGGTTTGAGATGTTGTACAGTGCCCAACAGTCCCCCACATTCCATTAGCAAGTAATTGTGGTTATTTCAGAGTGAAATAAAAATATTTTCCTTTTAATTCACATGTATTATTTTTCAAACGTCTACCTAGTTGTTGGAGCATTGTATCATTGTGCAAATGGGGCATTTTTCCTGTGGCTGCTCTAACAAGTCACCACAACTGGTGGCTTTAAAAAGCAGAAGTTTATCAGTATTATTCACTGTACAGTACAGAAAAATAATGAAATGCTAAGCTTCAGTTCAAAATTAAATATGCTTTGATAAATACAGCATGCACTACATGATGTATGGTACAATAAAGTTAAGGTATTGTTTGTGAATCATTTTATATTTTACATTACCTAAACATTTTCAAAGTCAAAACTTGGAGTATTCTTCATATTTTTCCTGCATTAAGTTTTCCACTGCCTTTGAAAATTCACTTGTATTTCATAGTATAAATTAAGCAAGGGACCATTTCAATTTCTTTTAAAAAATTTATTATGAGTTTGGAACTGCCTCTTCCTAATATTCTGTTGCATTCTTTGAGGGTGACAGAAATCTAATAAGGTACAAGTGTGGAACATAAGTGAAAATAATAAATTACAGATATACTATAAGGTATTTGTTCACACACGTTTAAGGTGACATTGAACAGAGCCATACTCTTCAATTTTCAAAGTGCTGTGTATTCAGTCAAACAATGTGAAATGATACTTTCCTGATGTATTTCTACTGTATTTCTACTGTTTTGTCCTAGTTAAATTGCTATAAATAAAGGGGCTTTAGGTGCATTTGTAGCAATTGTCAGCAACTGAGTAATTTCTGTGACTAAATTCATTAAAATATATAGAATAAAAAAAAAAGCAGAAATTTAGTTTTTCACAGTTCTGGAGGCCAGAAGTCTGAAATCAATACCACTGGGACAAAATTAAGGTGTCAGTAGGATTTACACTCCCTTCAGAGTCTCTTGAGGGAGTTTTCGTTCCTTGCTTCTGCCAGCCTCTGGTGGTTGCTGGCATTGCTTGGCTGGTGGCTGCAACACTCCAGTCTTTGCTTCCATGGTCACTTTGCCTTTCCCTCTTCTGTCTCTATCAAATCTCTTTCTGCCTCCATTTTGTAAGACGCATATGATTACATTTAGGGCTCACCCTGATAATCCAGGATAACCTCCCCATCTCAAGATCCTTAATTTGATCACATATGCAAAGATCCTTCTTCTAAATAAGGTAGTAATATTTATAGGTTTGAGGAATTAGGATCTGATCTCTTTGTGTGGTCGTTATCCAGCCTACTGCAAACATAAATGCTTATTAATTATTGGCACCCAACTAGTTAATAAATGGGACTGTTAAGTATTGCTTTTAGCCTAGAGGTGAGACACCAAAGGCTCTGTAAATCTAGAAAGTTTGGGAAGCTTCTGAGTTGGGAGGCTCTCCTAGTAATCTGGGCAGGAAATGATGGGGGCTTGGACTAACGTGGAAATGGGGGAAAGTGGTTAGAAGTGCACAAGTTCTAGATACAATTCAAAGGTAAGGCAGTCAGAGTTTGCTGATGCATCGTTGGCAGGGAAGAAGAGGAGTCAAGTGATTTCGAAGGTCTCTGGCCTGAGCAACCGAAAAAATGATATTACCATGAACTGAGATGAAGAAAACTGGGCATGGACCAGGTCTTTTGCTGGGGAGGAGGGCAGATTGGAGATTCCATTTTGTACATGCTTAGGAAAGTCAATCAAAGAGAAGGAAAAGAGGGAAGGAAAAGATACACATTCCTGACCAGGACCTGCCTTCAGACTCTCCCCCTGCCCACAGGCTTACTCCACCTCTCATGGTGGCCAAATGTCCCCCAACCCATGAGCCCTTTAGATTGTTGTGTTTTAACTTCCTATTCAAAACATGGACTGAGCAAATACACACATGAGACATCAGACAGAGGAGACTCAGAAAGCCTCTTCTGACCCAGAGTCCTAACGAGGGTAGTGTAAATGGGGCTCTGCTTCGGGAAACTGAAAATTATAGGAACACACATTTCAAGTAATTATGGCAAATGATGGAGCAGAATTTCAGAAAGATGGAGGCAGTTGCACATCATTTGAATCTCACCAAACCTTCTCATGGAACTAGATCAACCAAAACCAAGTGCCCATGGGTAACACTTATCGAGAAACTAGAAACCCCAAAACAAGAGGGTGTGTCAGACCACCACCCATAGAGACCTGCCTGGTCCCAGCATCTGCACCAAAGGAAGTGTCAGACAGGAGCAAGCATCTGATGGACATGAAGACAGGAGTCCTTCAAAATGCCAGCAGGTATTCATTGGAAAGCACTGTGGGCCAATATGAGAACAGCAGCTGACTGGGAGAGATTTTACCAAACTCTAACGTGAGTAAGGACAAGGGGCCCAGAATAGTCTAAAGGGATGGAGCAGTCTAGCCCTTCTACATCATCAAACTGAGCAGCCAGAGCTCCTTTCCAGGATGTGACCCACACAGAAGAGAAACTTTTGGGAGGAAAAACAGGCACAAAGGGAAATGTCTTGGTAAAAGTCAGGGAGGGCAGCAGAGCCAGGAAACCTCTGAAAGTAAGCCACTGTGTTTTTGAATACTACATTAAAAAAACAGACAAACAGAAATTCTGTGAAGTTAGAAAAGCAATTCTCAATCACACCTCCTTTTTATTTTTTTAATATATATATTTTTAATTAATTAATTTATTTGGTTGTGCTGGGTCTTAGTTGCAGCAGGCAGGCTCCTTAGTTGCAGCTCCTGAGTTGTGGCACGCGAACTCTTAGTTGCAGCATTCATGTGAGATCTAGGCCCCTGACCAGGGATCGAACCCGGGACCCCCTGCATTGGGAGCTTGGAGTCTTATCCACTGCCCACTAAGGAACTCCCTTTTTCTGTTTTCTTCCTTCCTTCCTTCCTTCCTTCCTTTCTTTAAAGCTCCAAGTCATTTAAAATACATGACTTCTTACTAAAAATCTCCAGTTCATATAACCAAGGGGTTTATAACTTCTCCTTTAAGTTATATTCCTGGGACTTCCCTGATGGTCCAGAGGTTAAGATTTGGTGCTTCCAATGCAGCAGACATGGGTTGAATCCCTAGTTGGGGAGCTGAGATCCCACATGCTGCGCAGCCAAAGAAATTTTTTTTAAAAAGTTATATTCCTGTATTATTGAATTTAGTGGTTTAGATTTTTTTTAATGTTTAGAAGATTTCAATTTATTTACCAGGAACAAACAAAACATAATGTAAAAACAGTTTTCAGGAAACTATTTCCATCATTCTTTTCTTCCCTTTCTCCTGCAGATTGGTGTTTTATCCTTACAAGTTCTCCGTCATTCCATAAGAGAGCTGCTCTTCTTCTGGTTTCATAAGAGATGGTGAACCGTGTTAAAATATCCAGTTTACCTAAATTTCTAGAGTACACTTCAGGGAGCGAATGATGGGGTGGGATGTTGGGGCAGAGTGAGAGGTACAGATTCTGGCGAGACTGAGAGTCATTCACAAAAATTACTGGGCTGTGGTGAAGGGAGAACAAAAATAAATCAGGTTCCTGCTGGTGGACAGGAAGCCAAAATGAAGAAGAATGGTGCGTAGCTGGGCAATGTAATTAGACCCATAAGTGCTGTGTCTTCTGATAGTAATTATGAACAGAAACCAAGTAATAATTATGAATAACATGTAGGTGACCAATCCTTGAGAGCTGAGGCAGAGAGAAGGAAAGATGGCATTATACCTTGTCTCTGGTTCATTGAGTTTCCCAGGCTGGTTGGTGACCAATCCTGGGTGAAATCATTAACTAAATCATTTTTGCTAAGGTGATCAGCTTTCGTGGGGTCCTTTCTCTGCACTCTGTCCAATGATAAAGCCCACTGGTTTATGCCTCCTGGAAAAGAGTTATTTCAAAACAGTATAAGTGAAGCATTGATGAAACAGCCATGAGGAACACGTTTCCACATGGCCTCGCACCTCCTTTTCAAAGTGCTTTAAAACGTTTTTCATCCAAAAATCAATAAAAAAAAAGGATTGGGATCAAATCCCATACAGAGGTAGTGTAAGAAAAAAGAGAATAAGGAGCAGAATAGCATCTCTTCAGACAATAAAATCAAGTTGGAAAAGACAGGTCCACAAAACAGATCAAAACTGTAACCTAGGGCTTCCCTGGTGGGACAGTGGTTGAGAGTCCGCCTGCTGGTGCAGGGGACATGGGTTCATGCCCTGGTCCGGGAAGATCCCACATGCTGCGGAGCGGCTGGGCCCGTGAGCCATGGCCGCTGAGCCTGCGCATCCGGAGCCTGTGCATCCAGAGCCTGTGCTCCACAACAGGAGAGGCCACAGCAGTGAGAGGCCCACGTACCGCAAAAAAAAAAAAAAAAAAAAACTGTAACCTATTATTTCAAAGTGGGCTAAAAGATGTTAGGAAAAACAATGGAAAAGATGAAAGAACATGGATCGAGGAGGGAATGGGAAGTTACTGTCTAATGGCTCTAGAGTCTCTGTTTGGGATGGTGAAAAAGTTCTGGAAAAGGTAAATGCTGATAAATGCCACCTATGGGTGTTTGGTTTTAGTTGATCTACTTCCATGAAAGGGTTTGGAGAGATTCAGAAACTATGCTGCTGCCTCCATCTTTCTGAGGTCCTGCTCAATCTTTAGACATAATTATTTTGAATTTGGATAGTGGTGATGGTCGCACAGCATTGTGAATGTATTTAATGTCACTGAATTGTATACTTGAAAATGGTTGAAATAATAAATTTTCTTTGATGTATATTTTACCATAATAAAAAAAACCATGAAAGAACAGCATAAATCAGAATTAGGTAAGATGATAGAACTCAGGACAGAATTCAAAATAAAAGAAAAAAATTTCAGAAATGAAGACTAAATTTAAAATAATACAAGAGTGGGGAGTTCCTGGTTGTCCAGTGGTTAAGAATCCACCTTCCAATGCAGGGGATGCAGGTTCAATCCCTAGTTGGGGAACTGAGATCCCACATGCTGCAGGGCAACTAAGCCCGCATGCCGCAACCACTGAGCCCGCGTGCTCTGGAGCCCACGCGCCACAACTAGAGAGCCCCCGAGCCACAAGGAAGAGCCCACGTGCTGCAACTAATATCCAACACCGCCCAAAATAAATAAATAAATTAATTAATTAATTAAATAATACGAGTGAATGAACATAATGGATAATGTCTTAAGAGAAACAAACAAGAAAAGGAAAAATTTTTTTAATCAAAAAGAAGATAAAAAGAATTTTAGAGAAATGGCAAACATAAAAGATAGGCAAAAAAGAGTCAGGACAGCTCTGAAAAGAGTAACATAAATATGTATAAGAATCTATTATACCATAAAAGTGACATTTCAAATCAGTGGGACAGATTAGTCAATAAATTGTGATACATACACGTTGAGGTATAAATAGTTCTCTGGAAGGATCCACAGCACGGCAAAAGCAGATGTCTCTGAGGAGGGAAATGTGTGGCTGGGGCACGTGGGGAAAAGGGTGACTTTTCGTTGAATACCCTTGTGGATCTTTTCTAATGTTCTGTCATGTGAATTTATTACCTCTGAAGTTCGCCTGAGTTCAAACCCCAGTTCCCCCAGTTGCTAGCTCTTAATCTTAGGCAAACTCTTCACACTCTCCAAGCCTCTTTATCTGTGAAATAAGGTCAGTAACTTAGCCTGATGCTGCCTGGCACAGAATAAACTGTCAATAAATGGAGATTATTAGTGTAAAAAACCCAAATGCCCATCAATGGATGAATGGATTTTTAAAATGTGGTGTATTTGTGAAATATTACAGTCATAAAAAGGAATGAAGTACTGACACATGCTACGACATGGACGAACTTGAATATATTATGCTAAGTGAAAGAAGCCACACACAGTGGTCCCATTTGTATTATGTCATGAAATGTCCAGAAAAGGCAAAACCATAGCAACAGAAAGGAAATTAATGGTTGCAGGGACTGAAGGAGGAGGGGATGAAGAGGGCCTGCTGATGGTTACAGGGGCTTCTTTGTGGGGTGATGAAAACGTGATGGGTTAGATGACGGTGATGGTTGCATAGGCTTGTGAATGTACGAAATGACGCTGAATTTGCAGTTTCAGAAGGTGAATGTTATGGCATGTGAATGACATCTCAAAAAATTAATGTTGAAAATGAAAATTGCCAGTTTTCCCATGGTCACTATCCACTATCCACTGTCTCCATCTCTCCCTTCTCCCCACTGCATTCCTTTTGACGCCCACCGCTGCCGCTCTCTCCCATCCTCACTCCCTCGACCTGCCCCACGAGGCCTCCCAGGGAGCCCGTGAACCACTGGGTGCCTGGGTCCTGTGGCTGTTGGAGCAGCTGCCCAGTGTGCGTGCCCCCACCGCTCTCACCCGTGAGAGTGGATGCTTCCGTCGGATTTTCTCATGCGTTTCAGTAGATGGTGATGTTTACAGAAGGCGGCACGCACCCTGGTCAACGGAAGAAGCCCTGCAAGTTAATATTTAGGCCCGTCCAGAAGTTTGATCTCGTCGACCAGTAACCTCAGGATGCTGTCCTCTGAAAGCCAGGTTGGCCGCCTGCGGGCACTTGCAGATACTGAGGACTTTGGAGGCATTTGGGCCTCAAATTGAGGCCTTGTACCTGCACACACGATGTGACCTCAGCCCTCTGCTGCACCTCTCTAAGTGAAGTGGCACAGGAATACTGGCCTTGCCTTTTGTTGCCAGGATTAACTGAAGAGTGCATTGGCTGCCCTGGAGCTTAGATGTTGAGTACATCGTGATTAACATACCAGGGCCTACTCGTGGGCCTCGTGATGCAGCAGTTCCTTGGCTCTGCCCCTGTCGTCAGCTGCCCCTAGGATAACTCTGAGCCCTAGCCACCTCTCTGGTAGATTTCCCTGTCCTCTCACTATAATCAAACCTGGATAAGGCAACTCAAACCTTTCAGAGATGTGTCCTGAACCTCCTGTTTTCTTAAATACCTATCTGGTGGTTGTGAGACTTAAGGCCAACCTCCCCAAGAGACTTTTTCTGTTTCTCCTAGTAAACCTAGACTCACCTTCTGTCATCTTCAACTCTACTCAAATTTGGTTCTTTCAACCCTGACCTCTGACCCTGCTTTTTACTTCTTCCATTTCATCCTCACTCCTGCTTCCTTTCATAAATCCATAAATCTCTTTTGGCCTTCCTAGCCCTGGGCCAAGTTCCTTCCTCTTTCCTCAGTTTTTACCCCTTTCTTCCCCTTTCCTTCATTCTCCCATCCAACTTTCAGTCCTTCCTTTCTCATGCAGACTTTGATTCCAACCCCATCAAAAACAAACAAACAAACCAAAAAGCTAAAACACGCCACAGTTAGCAGCATCTCAAGATTCAAAAGCTTTATTACTCATCTATTAATTCTATTACATTTATTTATTCAGTTTTATTGTTTTAAAATATATCAAAATAAATAGAGAAATTTATACCTGTCTTATCTGTATATGGAAGAGTAGCTGGTCCCCCAGGTGGCACCCACACTCCTAGCAGCTCTGACTTTACATATCCGTAGTAGTCAGCAATTTCCATTTCTTTTTCCCTCTCAATGAAAAATTGCACTTTCCCCAAAGAGGTGTATTTGGCAGCAATATGTTCTTGTTGAGCCCGTCTCTTCATGGCCTCCCGCTCTGGCCTCTGCTCGTGTTCGATGGGCTTTGACATTACTGGCTCAGGAACATTGGGTTCCCTCCATGGAATTGGTTGCTCGCTGAAGTCTTGGAGTAGAAATGGGGTTTGGAGCTTGGGTGGGGACTGGCGCTTAGTCACAGCAGGGGGAACAGGCTCCCACTGGAGAGAAGTGCAAGATGAAGTTCCATAGGGTGCAGGCCTAGGAGCAGCAGACTGAGGGACACGAGGCTGCGTATGGTCGGTCCAACCCGGTTGGGTTGGTTAGTCATAGTTGGCTGAGGTGGTTTGGCAGGACCTGGCAAAGAGGCAGGAGCTGGCTGGGATGAACTCACTGCAGGAGGTTGAGCTGAGTTAGTAGAAGCAGGCTGGGCACAGTCAGCCAGAGCAGGCCGATGTGAGGCCAGAGACCGTGGCCTCCGAGGAGCAGGTCGAGCTTGAGGCTTGTCCCAGGCAGAAAACGGCAGAGGTATCAACTTGACCTTCCCAGGAGGCGGCAGCTCCTACTGGGATGGAGATGGACACTCTTTCTCAGCACTGCTGTCTGGTTTCTTGGCTTTGACTTGAGTTTTCTCAGGACTCTTACCCTCAGGTGGGGTATACCTCCATGGCTGGATAGCTGGGGGTGTTTAGGGTTGCTTGAATTTCCCAAGACCCGACAGGAAGAGAGCCCAGTTTTCTTATCATTCTTCTCCCCCAGTGCATGAAAAACCTTCACAGACGCCAGCCTGCACATGCCTAGGGAGGTTCGAGGCTTTTTAAAGCTCTCTTGGATAAGCTCAGTTTGGTGTTCCTTTCGCTTCGTCTGGGGAATTGTTGGCTTCTCTCCTGCCTTGACTTTGTTCCCTGACTGCTTTTTCTCATCAGCCTTCTTCCTTCCTCTGGTCCTTGTGGTCCTTTCCTGCCCGTGGCTCTTCGTTTTGCTGATCTTTCTGGATGCAGCTTTCTGAGGTTTGCCTTTGGAATGCTTGGCCGTGTTCACAAGAGCGCTGTCCCTGACTGCAGCATGGCATAGAAGCACTTCTCCCCCTAACAGGCACTCTGGATTCTTTGGCTGGATTTTGGCCTTGGTAGCACCATGATAGGCTCAGAGGCTTTATGTTTGTTCTTCCTGGGTTGAGCAGAGGGAACCTTTATGACACTTGGCTTTTGCTGCACCTGATTCACCTTAATGGCTCTGGTGTCTTTGGCTTTGATCACGTTGGGACCTTTGGATTGATCAAGATCTTTCAAAGAAAAAAAGAGCTGGGGAAGGTGAATATCCTCCGCCAGTGTAGTAATGTCTGCAAAACCACTGCTAGATTCCATCCCATTTTCAGGTGTCCCTGGGTCCTCAAGACTCAGGCTGTTCTTTCCCAGATCAGCATTTTCAGAAGCAGCTGCTCCTCTTGGCTAAGGGGATGCATCAGTGCAGGCCAGGAGCTGGTGAATATCAGGGATTTCTAAAGGGAGTAGTGGAGGCTCTTGGTTTTCTCTTGGGATCTGTAGGCATCCAGAGGCTTTGAAAGCTTTGTTTTAATATCCTCCAAGTGCTCACTCTCTATTTGTCTCTGGCTTGGAGCTGAAGGCAGGGCCAGGAGACTACTGGCACTCTGGACTGGAGCTGTCCCTGAAATGTCCCCAAGTTCAGGTGGTGGGTTACTCTCAAGTATCTGAATATTTCTGCTCCTGCAGGACTTGGGGAGTTCTTGAGTTTGTGTCACACAAGATGTCTGGCTTGGAGGTTGCAATCCCAGGGAATGTTTCATCACCAGGGAAGTCTCCATCCCTACAAAGGAATCAAGGTAGAAGTCAGTCCCTGGTAAGTGAGATGCTCCCCCTAAACACCAACACAGCAATCATGTACCTTTCAAGGTACATGATTGCTGTGTTGGTGTTTAGGGGCAAGACGGGCAAGGCATTTCTAGTAACTCTTCTTAAGGATCATGGACAGTGCCCTATGCTATGAGATAAGGGGTGACTGTTGTAATTCTTACTGGTGATCATTTCATGTCACTGATTCTTGGCTTTCTTTGTATTTCATAAGATTGTTATAAATCAATTAAAAATGAGTCTTATTTTTAAAAAATGAAATGTTTTACAAAGTCTAGCATTCTCATATAGAGTCCTTTCAATTCTCCCCACTTACCTGAGAGGCTAAGGACACTTCACACCATGAATTAGGAGAGGGAGTAGACCCTTCATGATGAAATATATAAACAAAGACAGAGTCTTAGCCTGCTTGCTCTGGACAGGATCTCGGACCACAAGGTCTTAAATTCTGGTATAAATTAAGGAAGTGAGGACAGTTAAACTGTCACTATCATAACAAGAGTTCTGAAACACCTTCCAAAGAGACTCTAGCAGTAGAACAGGGAAGGGAGTGAGACAGTGTGGTAGTACAGGGGGAATGATTGGCTGCAGCAGTGAAAAATGTGGTACCTATTAGTATGCTCTCAGGGTTCTTGTACGTGTAGCATAGATGACCTTTACAGTGTCCCTCCCACCTTCCCCCATGCATTACGTGTTCTTTTTTTTTTTGGTTTGTTTAATTTATTTTAATTTGTTTATTGTTTGAACTTATTTATTTTATGTATGTATTTGTTTGGCTGCACTGGGTCTTCATTGCTGTGCACGGGCTTTCTCTAGTTGCGGCTAGCGGGGGCTACTCTTGGTTGCGGTGTGTGGGTTTCTCATTGTGGTGGCTTCTCTTGCTGCGGAGCACGGGCTCTAGGCGTGTGGGCTTCAGTAGATGTGGCTCACGGGCTCCAGAATGCAGGCTCAGTAGTTGTGGCACATGGGCTTAGTATCTCCACGGCCTGTGGGATCTTCCCAGACCAGGGCTTGAACCCATGTCCCCTGCATTGGCCGGTGGATTCTTAACCACTGCACCACCAGGGAAGCCCTAGGTGTTCTTATATGAGTCTAAAACCAGAGAGCCCTGAGCAAAGGTAATGGTCATTAAAGGTTCAGGACCTAAATTCTACCTGTCTGTACACCACTTCCCAGCTGTAGATTTGACCCCATTTTTGAATGCTGACCTCATTGTTCAACTTTCTTGCTGTTTGTACTCACCTTGAAAACTTGTTTCTGTGATGGCTTGAGCAGACACAGGGTAGTAGATTCCAAGAGGTGGAAGCTGGTGGTTGGATATTTGTGGGCTGAATCTCCTTTAGTACCATAACCACTTTTGGTTGCACAGAGGCCCTACTTCCTGTGTATGACACAGAGCCATAGGATTGCAGGCAGGAGCCAAGTTCTCCATTCAGTAAAGACCCCAATGTGCCTTGGTTATAGTAATATACCTGGCTTCCTTCCTGGTAGGGAAGTGACAGGCTGTGTCCCTAGTTTGGAATCTGAGATGGTGTTCCCTGAGCAAGCCTGGCAGAAAGTGATGGATACAGAGGGACCATGTTATTGGTGTCTGCAGTTTTATCATACTGGGCTGCCGTAAACATGGAAGAAGCAGCTGTGTGCTGGTCAGTGACTGCCAGAGTAAAGTCTCCGAGTGAAGGAGAATTCTTTTCAGTGCTTCCTGTGATGTCCCAGTCAAGAACACCCGGATAGGAAGCAGCTGAAGTGGAGGTCTGGCTCTGGTCAGTAACTCCAGATAACATAGTTGTACTAGAATGTTGGTGAAGGTAGGCACTACCCATGAGTGTCTGGAAGGAGGTAGCCATAGTTGATGCCGAACTGACGGCAGGAGCAGAGACTCTGGAGAAGTGGCAGACACTTCCTGTTAGGGAAGTTGCATTGCTCACCCCAGGAAGAGAGTGCTGCAGAGAATTCAGAGTTCCAAGTAGAGATGGATTTTGGAAATTTTTTGTAAGAACAAGAGGGTAATGAAAACATCAGGGAGATTGATAAATTCTCACTATGTTTGAGGAACAGCATTATCTTAAGTTTCTTGCTATTCGGATACCTCTAGTGTCAATACTTACTGAGAAACCGAAAATCAGACCGTTATGATGGTTGCAAGGACTGAGCAGTTTTACACTCTTCTGTATTAGCTGCCTGTGCTCCCATGTTGGGCACAGATGGGCAGAAGACCCAAGTGGTATGGCTCAGACATTGTTCTCTAGGCTGGAAGCAACCTTCTTCCTGCCCTATCTTTCCTTTCAGCCTGAACTAGTATGGACTTCTATGCTGTTTCGTAGACTGGGAGCATTTTAGAACTAGGAGGTCTTAGAGAACTTCTATTTTCACAGTCTCATTTCATGAAGAAGGAAACTGAGACTCAGAGAGGTCAGGTTGACTTGTTCAACTTCTCTCATTATGTTAGTATCCTTACCAGGTTTCAGAGCCTAAGTATCCTGACTTGCTTGCCAGGACGCTACTCTGAGCATGATACTGCCAGAAAGAGGGAGAAGTAGAACTTATAATATAGGCATTTTTTTTGTCCGTTAGAAAATAGTACAGCTATTATCATTGTCATCTTCAGTGTCTCACTTTGCTTGTGGAGTTCCCATGCTATTACCTAGAGTTCACATATAGCTCAGTCCAACTGGTAAATTTAAAGAGTCATTTTTACCCTCTTAAAGCCTGGTTTCTCATCCTACCTCAAAATGATTACCTGAAAGTGAATTTCTTAAGTGCTTTTGGAAACAAAAAAGTTATCTGCTTACTTCAGATTACTCATCTATAAAGTGGTTATAACAGCACCACCAATAATAATAGCAGTAATAATTAATACATAAATAAGCTGATATATAGCGTATGATTTATATGGAGGAAGATATAATAAGTTCTAGAAAGAAAAATCATGAAAAACATATTACATAATGAAAAAGAAATACATAGATATTAATGAAAACTTGGGTATGTGGCAAGTATCAAAGCATAATGAGTTTACTAACAAATGACATTCTGTACCATACATGCAATATTATGAAAGTGAATTTTGCCCACTCTATTTTAGTGAATACTATTAACCAAAAAACGCGGTAGAATGTGATTTTGAATGGATTTTTAGCCAATACATACAGACACAGAAGATATATCAGTAAAAATGCATAACAAGCAACAAAATTCAATCAACGTGAATGTATAGGGGGCCACAATATATGCAGACAAGTATTTCAATGAAAACTGGTACAAAGCAGACAGCAAAATAATAAATGTAAAAGAATTTCATCATTGTTCTCATTCATATTTTTACCCAGCAATAACAGGTATTAAGCCTGGTAGAAATATATATTTCAAAGAATAGAAATATACAATAAGCAGAAAGGAAGCTTAAAAAGTATCAAGATGGTTTTTTTATTTATCCTAGAACTTAGATTATAATCATCTTCAACATCCAAGAAGATGACATCCCAAAACCTAAAAAAACCATCATCACTAGAATCCAATTAAAAAAGATTTTCAAATGTAAAAACATCAAAAGGACTCCACAATATTGTTCTAGATAAATGTGGAATTTTTTTTTCTTGCCGCGCCACATGGCCCTGGCAGTGAAAGCACCGAGTCCGAACCACTGGACCGCCAGCGAATTCCCTCATGTGGAATTAGGCATGTGGGGCTTGACTTTATCTTTTTCTTCGTAAGTAGCTAAGATCTAAAAACGAACGATGGCTGTTGATCAATGTGCTCTCTGTGTTAGGAAGGAAAGAACTGTAAAGATGAAAAGCAACCTTGCCTTAGAACCTACATATCACACAAGGGAAATAGTCCTTCTGATTCAATTTAGAAGATATCATTTAAAATTTTTAATTAGTAAAATGTCTACATAGTTTAAAAATTAGAAAGAATCAAACATTGAAAAGCAGACCCCTAGATAACCACTTTGGTTTCTTGTATATAGGAAGCATCATTTCCGGGACATATTTCTAAAATGTTTATATTCAAAACTGTCAAGTGCCAACTGTATTCAGAGAGGCAATAAAAGAAAAAATACTGAGTATGACTTTTCTGGTAAGCTGCCTTTCCTGGTGATACCCTGTTCTGTCCTTACTTTCCTCTTAGTCTGTTAAAATAAGGATTTGCTACAATAAACTTTGTTTTGCCCTGCTCTGAACAGATTTCACTCTATGCTCTTTCTGCTTTAATTTAAAATCTTTGGTTCCCATCAACATTCCATTGCAAACTACATTTTTCTTGAGAGCTCCTCTATGCTTTCCCTCTTCATTCTTATTTTTTTTTCCTATCTCTTTTTTCCTATTGGCCTGTGCTGATGAAAACAATCCTAAACTTCCTTACGTTTGACTCTGTGCCTCCCTATAGCCCAGTACTCTCCATCCTCTCTCCCTATTTTCTCTTTACAACTAGTCGAAATATTAGTGGAGGGAGACCTTTAGAGATGAAACATCTTGCTATATATTGCTAGTTTTCTATGTCACCTGTCTTTTCTATGTTTCTGTTGAAACACTCTTGAGAAGTCTCTGATTTCATTTTCTACAAGGGTACCCTTTAAGGCTCAATATTAGAAAAGAAAGGGATCAGAGTGATCAAGCAGTGTAGTGTTCTAACGTAACTGATAAGGAAAATATCAGGCTTTGTGAGCCAGTCAATGATTTGTCCAAAGTCACACAGATAGTAAATGCCAAAGTCAAAACTGAAATTAGGTCTCCAGACTTCTAGTTCAATACTTTCCCTCATTATTCCATGCTATTTTGAATCTACTAGTAAATTTAGGGGCAAAATAAATCTAACGAAAAAAATTAAAAAGTTTCTTTTCTTACCTGACATGGTCCTAGAAGAAAAGGAAACATCAACTGCAGATATGAGGGATGAAGAGACAACACCAGAGGATGTCTGAGTGGCTGCAGCTGAATGGCGCATGTGTCCAGTACAAAGGTCACTGGTTACTGGTCACTTGTCACTGGTCACCGCTCACTTGTGATGATCCAAATTTATTTACAGACAAGTCCACGGAAACCCCAAGACTCTACCAAGTGGTAGTAGGTTTGGTAGGAGAATGATGTCACAAAACAGGCAGTTTACAGGTACGAGATAGCCAATAGGGAGGTCCGATCCCCAACAGGAAGGCGGGGATGGGTGGAGAGAGTGTAGCAGAGCTAAAACAACACCTAAATTTCTGAGCTCTGGGGAGGAAATCCTAGAAGACAGATTTACCTCCCCCAGGCTCTTATATTAGGGAAATCATTGCAACATTTCTTACAGACGTTCATTAATATCATTAACTAACAGTTACTTATATTCTATAGAGTATTATATTCTATGTATCACATACTTAGAGCTATATATATATATAACTAATTAATATCCTTAGGAAGGAAAGAGCCATCTAGTTGAACTATTACAGTTGTTCTGAAAACATATCTGTCTAATTAGTGAACTTATAGCAACTTTTATGGAGAAAAAGTAGGGATTAAGAAGTTCTTCTTGTAACTTGGTTAAAGCGTAGGGTGAAATTTGTTGCGTGTACCTTGTGGAGAATGTTGTGGTCCAAGGCTCTTCTCTTTCAGTTTCGTCTCCTTGACTCCTACCTTCCTTGGGCTGGGCCAGGCTGGGCCAGGTTGGACTTGTGACTTACATTTCTCTTCTGCTTTCTTTTTTTTTTTCCATTATGGGCATTGTTTCTAGGACAAGCCTTGATCTTGCATTCTTACCCTCATGGATGCTACTTTCTGTCAACTTCCAGCAGCAGGAGTCTTCTTTTCAGTGCTTGATGCTTCTCAAAACAGACTCTGCCCACTGGAAGCAAATACCAAAGAGCTAGAGACAGCTGTTTGCAAAGCTTTCCTCTTCCAGCCTTTGGTTGCAATTCTTTTGCCCATAATTTGCTGCCTCTAGTTCCTTGGGCCACACAGGTATCCTGCCATCCAGCTCCTTTATATGTGAGAGACATTCTGAATACTGTCCCTTTTTCTTTGCACAGAAGTATATACAGTGTGGCAGTTACTGTAATCTCCACCCCCTTGCAAACAGCCACTCTAGAATCTTGGACCTCTAGGATTCTCTGTCTTGCATGCGTGGGTGCAAGGCCAAGCAAAATGAAGAGGAGAATAATTAGAGAAGGAAGCGGACATTCATGGAGAACTGGGAGCAGATAAGGTGAAAGGGCACAGGAGAAAAGAGATTCGTGTAGATTTTTTGGTTTCTGTGGGAAACAAGTTGACACACTTTGGCCTCATTTAGTATTACCAGAACAGACAGTCATAGATGTAAGTAGCTCAATAGTGCGGCAACTGCCATGAATTCTGTACACTAAAGGGAACAGTCTTACATATATTTCTCATTTTGTTTTATGTCATAGTACCTTATTAATGGCATTCACTGGTATGTTTGTAGAACACAGATTTTTTAAAATGCTCTGGTTTTGTCTGCATGGTTATTTCCTTGTCATATTTTTAAGGACTCCAACATTGTAAGACATACTGCATGTTTTTCTCTTGACGATCGTTTATCTTGAAGCATCATGAACGAACTTGACCTGCTGGATTTTGTGGAGAAACTTGAAAAAGGGTCTGTGAAAAAGGCATTGCGGTGAGTCACATTATGCACCCAAGTGTAAGGAGCAGACATCTGCCATCAGCCCAGCTTGGCCTGGGTTGCCTCTGTTTTAGTTCCCGTGGTTGGTGCTTTGCTCCCTAACCACTCTTGTGACTGTGGTGATGTGAGTAAAGGCTGAGTTGCTAATGATTTATATGTGAGGTAAGCTGGTTTGAGGGAGGAAATCTATGGATCTAGTCATTTTCCTTGGTGGTAAGCTTTCAGGGAGGGGTGCAAAGATTGATCTTTCTGGGGACTTTTCTAGTACCAGGAAGATATCCCATAGATGGGACCTCCAAAGACACACATTTAATTTTTAGGCCTGTTTTTCCTATTATGAGATATGAGTTTTTTCACTGATGGGGATGATGCTTATCTGAGAAGAAATTGTGAAAGGTGTTGTAGTATAGAGATGTGGCTTAAGCTTTTAAGTGTTTTTCAAGGTTTTTCCCCTAAGCTTCCTACTTCAGATGGCCTACTTACATGATACTAATATGTGATGTGAGGCTAACACCTTACTGAATACCTGCAAGCCAGATCAGTGTCTCTTTTCTCTGTATTTCCATGGAAATCAAGGGACCCATAGCTACTGCAGGTTAGGGTGGGTGGTGTGAGATTGGGGGAAGTGTGGTAAGACACATTTTGGTATCAGTAAAATGTTTACATATTAAAATATTCAGTTCCAACATTCTATTCTATTTAGTTAGGCAAACCCTTAGTTAGGCTTTTCCTGGTTCCGAGCCTATGTAACTTATTTTCTCTCCCTAGTTCCAGCCGTTTAACTTTAGCTTGCAAGTTGAGCATCATCTTAACCTCTAAAGAATCTTACATGTAGGAGGAAGAAACTAAAGAGCTCTATTTCAACACTTAGCAACATCAGGCCCTACCCTGACCTAAACCTTTATTCTTACAGTTAGGGTATTGTCTTGTCCCGTATACCCACTTCCTGCATTTTGAACCCATCAGGTTAACTGAGACATGTCTTTGTGTAACATCCCCAGTTCATCTATCCCTGAGGCTGTCCTTAATTCTTCCCATTGTCACATTGTGATTTAATTAAATACTGGAATCCCTCAAACCCTTACATGGTACCTGAGGCCCTATCAGATACTGGTAGATTTTGTTATTGTCAAATACTTAGCTCCCTGATTCCCCAAATATCCCTTGCTCCTATATTTTCCATCCCAGCCTACTACATACCCATTAAGGCATTGTTTTATTTCATGTTCGACCCACTCCCATCCAGAGGCCTACTCTTTGCTAGTTCTCATACTTTCTGGAAACCCTGTTATGGCCAGGTCTGGATTTTTTTGTGTTCCCACCCAAAGCCTGTATCTTTTAGCAAGCTGGAACTATAGGACCAACATAGATTTTCTAGTTTCTGATAGATTTATGTCACAATTTGTACACTGTCATGTCTATAGATATTTGTATCATTTGTACATTTTGGCCATTACATGCCTATTGGATATTTTTCATAAATTGCAAAAGAATATTTTATGACTTAGCACCAAATTGAATGTGCCTAATTGTAAGTTTGTAAACTATGTTGTGCTAACTTGTATCTTTTTTTATCCAAATAGTAATTTACTACTCTTGTCCCATTTGTAATTACGTGGAAGTTTTCAGAATTGTAAATAAATGCTTGTGGATTGAAACCTGGTTAGACTATAACTGTCCCAGATATGTTAAAGCTAGTGGTCTTTTTACTCATTCATTCATTCAATAATTCTGACCTTCCTGACTCAGTTGACCCAGCTCAAATGGTTGTGAAGATTACTAACAGTGTATATAAGTTACTTTCAGAAATTAGAAACTAAAACTAACAAAAAACAGTTGTTATTATAAATAACAATGGAATTTAGTATGCTATTATACCTTCAGACCTACTGTAGGACATGCTGTTCTTTACCGTTCCACTTGTGGCAGGATTCATAGGTTTTCTAACAGGTACAGATCCCTATGCCTGATAATGTGAGGAAATGTTATACTTGAGCTCCACTCTTATCTCTCTCAGGCATTTTTTGGTATTGTCTAAAATGTAAATCCATACTGTCAACCTCCAGCATGATACCAGGCTCATAATAGAAACCCAATAAATGTTTCACTGTGAGTGGAGTATAAGTTGATAGAATTTTTTTTTTGTCACCAGTGAGTAACATTTTATTGTAATTATTTCTGAAGTGGGAAGAGAATTTTAAACATTGGAAAACCCTTTCGTAACTGTTATCTCAGTTGGTCCACCCTGATAGAATATTTTTGCAAGGTTGATTAGGCAGATTAGATTGATTAAAAATCTTTCAATTTTTTAAGTTTGCATCTCTTTCATTGCAGAAATTCTATGTCTAGAAATTCATATATAGCTGTATACATGTATAAAGATGTTCACATTGCAGCCTACCTGTAACAGAGGACAAAAACAAAAAACAAAACCCCAAACTGAAAACAACTAAAAGTCCATCAATATTGGACTGGTCATATAAATTATGTAATGTTATGCAGCTATTAAAGAGAATAGAATGGATGTATGCAAAAATTGACTGGGAAAATCACTATCCAAGACAGATTGTAGACTATGTATAGTATGCTGCTCTTATATAAAATACAGGATATCCGTTACGTACAAATACAGACAAGATACAAAAAGTGTGAATGTAAGCACTTAAATATCTGAAACAACCACACAAGAAACTGGGAGAGTTGGACAGCTTTCCATGTCCCCTATTATTGGAATTCGGAAGGGTTCACACAAGAACTAATGGACCTCTGCTACCACCCTCCGGCAAAAGCGGGAATTGCAGCCATCAGAATCCTCTTTACTAATCAAGCGCCTCAGTCGGCCGGCGTGATGACGTCATCTCGACGAGCGGTGGCGCATGCGCAGTAGAAAGCGGTCCGCGAGCTGCGTGAGGTAACGCCTAGGTGCCTGTGGTTCGTGGCCTTGTGCTGGCACCGGGGCCGCCGGGTTGGCGACTTTGGCACTCTTGGCGTTGGGTGGGCGGCATATTGGGGGTCACATGAGCCAGTGGCATCATGCCCGCGGGCGCTGGGGTCAGGGTCGCGGATATTCTGGACGTTCGTCGGCCAAGAAGAAGGGCGGAAACCACATCCCGGAAAGGTAATACGCCTTGGCCCCTGGGCGTTGCCGGTGGAGCTCAGAGCCCCTGGGCCTGGGCTTCGTCTCTTGTGCTGTCGCCTGTCACAGTGGCCCCCGCGCGCTGGCCCGTCCGCGCTGTGCTAGGGGGGGTACTGGTCGTCTCGCGGCTCAGTTCACAGTAGCTGAAAGGGACAGTGTGTGATGTTATGATTTCTCCCCATCGTTTTAAAAGGGAGGCTCTGGCCATTGCTCCTCGGGTAAAATGCAGGGGGACTGCTTTTTAAGATGGGACTGTCAGTGTTGGGGACCCTCCTTAATTACCAGGATGGAATCCCCTTCAGTTCCTCAAGCTGTGTTGTTTAGGCACAGAAAATGTGAGTAATAGTCACTGGAACTAAGTTTGAGTGAAAAAACGCACCGGTACCGCCGAATTTTCCGTTGAAACAGTTGATTTGTTTTGTCTCTAGGAATTATAAAGGGCGTACTGTTGCTTCCTAACCGGTGTTACTTGAGAGATCTACCTCTGTACGTTCAAATGATTAATTTTGATGCTCATGTGTGCAGTAAACCCTTTAATTCCCTAAGACCTTCCTTTCCTCCATCTCATACCCCATTAAGCCCGCTTCAGTTTATCTCCTGAATTTCTTTTGAATCTGTCAGCTCTTCCTCAACATCCTAATACTGAACTTGCCTGTCTGTTGCAAGGAGGTCCTAACTAGTGTCCATATATCTTCCAATCCATTCTTCATACAAGAAACCTTAAAAGCAAGTTGGAACATTGCTCATAAACATCGCTCAGAAACATTGTTTTGAGAAGAGAAAACAAACTGTTGGCCTTTAAGACTCTGCATGGTCTAGAATCCTCTGCTTCTCTGGCCCCATCTTGTGCCACTTTTGCCCTCACTTTCAATGCTTCAGATACACTGAATTAACCTTAGTTCTAACTCATCTTACAGAAGTCAGTTCAGATATTATTTTTCACTGTGATTCCTAGCATTAAGGAATTTTATTATCAGGTTTTGTATGAGGACTAAAAATAAACTGTGAAGTGAAAAAATTGAGTTTAAACTATTTCAGTCAACACTCATGTATTAATGATACCTTAGTATCCAACATCGGGCTAGGTTTTATTAGTGATACAGAAGTTCTGGTCATCTCTGGTTTTAGATATCCCTTATTTGTTGAGACCTTTGCATTGTTTTGTTACCTTTTATCTGTTTTCAAGATGGGACAACAGGAACAAGGGAAGTATAGGTTATTACTAGGTGGGGTTGATAAGTGGAGCAGCAAAATGCAAAGCAGAAAGAACAGGGACCTACCCTAGAGGGATATGATTTCCATTTTCAAGGCGCATTCATCCTATGCAGGGAGACAGCCTAACATAAAATTTGCCTAACAAAAAATATATTAACAGGTGGAAAGACTATCTCCCAGTTGGACAGCGGATGCCTGGGACTCGTTTCATTGCTTTCAAAGTTCCTTTAAAAAAGGTAAGCAAAAGTTAATACTGTATGCTTCCAGAAATCTGAATTCACCATATAGATCCCTAGCTCTCAACCCCGTCGTACTCCATTTTCCCTATTTTTTAGCGAATACTTTTTAATATCTCCTTTACTATCCAGAATGGAATTCATAGATAAATACAACCTACTTTTGTACTTAATTAAAAAAACAATGTAATGCCCTAACTATAAATAAAGAATAAAGTAATTTCTAAGAAAGTAATAGGTATCTCAGTATGTAAATGTTTGGGGATGACTATACTAGAAATAAAGAAATAGTCACTTACTTGTACCATGAATGCAGTAAACTATGGACTTTGATTGATAATGATGTTTCAGTGTTGGTTCATGAATACTAACAATTGAAGCACACTGATATGGAATGTTGGTAATGGGGAAGGCTGTGTGGGATGAAGGAGAGCGGATATAAGTGGGAACTGTGTACTCTTTGCTCGGTTTT
The DNA here is from genome assembly GCF_964270905.1 of Leucopleurus acutus. Lineage (NCBI taxonomy): Eukaryota > Metazoa > Chordata > Mammalia > Artiodactyla > Delphinidae > Leucopleurus > Leucopleurus acutus. The sequence continues at coordinate 361,371 of NC_139154.1, read as the reverse complement.
GCTGTGAATCTCAAACTGCTCTAAAACTAGTCTACTAATTTAACAAAAAGTGTGTGTTGCTGACACTTGAATAACCAAAGAGATCAATGGAACAGGGTACATGTATAAGCCAAATACATGAAAGAATATTTAGCAGTGAAAGCCATCCTTTCTATATGTAGATATTCAAGAAGTATTTATTTCTGGCACTCTGCTTGGAGCTGGCAATACAGTGGTAGGCAAAATTGATGTGGTCCCTGCCTTCTGGGAGTTTACAGTCTGGTTAGGAGACCAACATGAAATAAACAAACCTAGAAATAAATATATAGACGTGAACTTATTTTTTTCCTTCTAATCTCTCGGGAAGAAAGGATTGTAATATCGCTTGTAAATTCCAGAGGAGGAGACATTACTTTTAATCTCATATGTTAGCATCACAGGGTTTGAATAAATGGATAATATAATAAAGGATTTTAAACACATGTTCTTTCTTATTTTATTCTTTCTGACAGAGTTTTGAAAAGAATCTTGCTCCAGAAGAATGTTTTTCCCCCTTGGATCTTTTTAACAAAATCCAAGAACAGAATGAAGAACTTGGGCTGATAATTGACTTAACATATACTCGCCGCTATTATAAGCCAGAGGTAAATGGAACCCGTAATTGAAAATGACCTTCTTTCTGATACTGTAATAATTGATAGTAATTCAGTAGTTATCATCTTATGCTAAGGTGAATCCTGGCCTTCTTTCATGGGTTCAAAAAGGGAAGCTAGTGGTTTCCTTAAATACACATTTGTAATTGCTGTTTCAAAATGAGATTAAAGATATGAATTGAACTGTAGTATTTGGCAGTAGGCTCTAGATATGCTTAAGAAATTCTATAAGCTTCCATGTTCTATATTTTGAAAATGAAGTAAACTTTTAGTAAAAATAGTAGTAGTCTAAAAGGAAAGAAAGGTATGTCCATTATGTCTTTAGCACTTATTTTAAGCAGTTGCCTGAGCACGTTTAAGCATCACGGTAAAAGACAATTGTTCTCTAAGTTTTATGCTTTCTTTTCCTAATACCTTCTGATATAGTGCAGAACCCATATATTCTCTTGGCCCATGTAGGACATTCCAGTGCAAAAGAATTATCCTTCTTCTGACCTGTTCCATGGCCTTGGGAGACAGTAACACCTAATGTTTGTTAATATTTGTATCAGTTTGCCATTTAGAAAGTTCTTTCACATGCATTGACTTAGTTAATCTTCACAACAATCCTTTGCTGTTGAAGTGGAAGTAGTACTGATATCTCCTGCTGAGTGCTTACTCTGCACTAAGCTCAGAGGATAGACAACTACAATTACTAATTTTACAGACGATGAAACTGACTCTCGGAAAAGGAAGAATTGAAATTTCAACTCAGTTATTCCTCTTTATTTTTATTGTGGTAAAATATAGATAAATAGTATCTGTTTTAACCATTTATAAATATGCAGTTCAGTGGCATTAGTTACCGTCACAGTGTTGTGTAACCATCACCACTGTCTATAATCAAAACTTTTTCATCATCCTCAACAAAAACTGTAACCATCAAACAGTAACAACCCCATTTTCCCTCCCACCAGCCCTTAGTAACCTCTATTCTATTTTCTGTCTCTATGAATTTGCCTATTCTAGGTACCTCGTGTAAGTGGAATCTACAGTATTTGTCCTTCTATGTCTGGCTTATTTCACTAAACCTAGTGTTTTCAAGGTTTATCCATGTCATGGCATGTAACAAAATGCCACTCCTTCTTTCGCTTAATAAATCCCACTATGTGTATATACCATAATTTCTTATTCATCGGTTGATTGACACTTGGTTGTTTTCCACCTTGTAGGTATTGTGAATCATGCTGCTATGATCATTGGTGTACAGATATTTGTTCAAATCCCTGCTTTCAGTTCTGTTAGATGTGCAGCGTAGGTAGTAGCAGAGTTGTTGGATCATACGGTAGCTCTACGCTTAACCTTTGAGAAAGTGCCAGACTGTTTTCTACAGTGTCGTCTTGTTTTTAAACAATTATCACAAATTTTAAGCATATACAAAAGTATAAAAATACTGTGAGTGTTCCTTGTATACCCATGAACTCATCCAGCTTTCTTATTTACCAACTGATGGCTGTCATGTTTTATCTATACCCCCACCTGTTTCACCCCATTCCATATTATCTTGAAGCAGCTCCGAGACAGCATGTAATTACACCTGTACGTTTTTGGTACGTGCATTTAAAATATAGGACTTTTATTCCTTAATATCATTTTTTAATATTAAATACCCAGGGAGTGCTCAAATTTGCAGTTGTCTCCTAGACGTCATAAAAAATTGTTTATAAGAATTTTGAATTAGATCCAAATAAGGTCCACACTTTGCTGTGGATGGTTAGGTCTCTGAAGTCTTGTTTAATCTATAGGTTCTCCTTCCATGTCTCTCTCACTTTTTTTTTCCTCCTTGAATTTTGTTTTTAAAGAAACTAGGTAATTTGTCCCATCTAGATGTCGATGATTACATTCCATGTGTTGGTAACATATTCTTCAGTCCCTTTATTTCCTGTAACTTGGTAGTTGGTCTGAATGAAGCTTGCATGTTTTGTTTTGGCAAGACAGTTTCATAGGTGATGATGTGTTCTTCCATGGAGACATATATAATTGTGTCTTTCTGTGGTATTAGCAGTCACTGATGATTCATACGTACATCCATTAATTCAGTTGAGGCTTCAAAGAATGGTGAATTCTGTTGTTCTTTTTTTCACTTATTAGCTGGGTATATTTGTACGAGGAGAAGATTCCCCTCATCAGCTGTTTGGTTGCCCAGTTGTAGAGGCATGATTCTCTTCTTTTATTTAACAGTTTTCAAAATAATGAGTTGATTCACAAATATCCTCCAGTGGTGACCAGTTTTGTAAAATTTTATTTATTCCTATCACCGTGGACTCCGTTACAGTTATTATTCTAACTGAGGCCCTGTCTTTGGCCAGTTGGAGCTTCTCAGTGACTCCTGAGTCCTTTTGAAATGACATCAGTTGTTTCTAGACTTTTTCAGTGCTCAGAGCTAGGAATTACGTATGTTTGTTTTTAATATAAAATATATCATAGGTTTCTGCTGCTACTTCCCATTTAAATTCAGAACTAGAGAATTTTCACTTATCCTTTTCTGTCTTCTATTGATAGTCTACTTTCTCCCACCCCAAGAATACCAGTTCTCAACAATGCCTGAAATTTGCTCTGTTTCTTAATTCGAATCCAAGTTCTTCTGACTGTATTCTACTACTCTACTTAAATCACAGCCGCTTTATGCCCTTGAAATGTAAGATAGAACATAAATGTAGGTAGAACTGTTTATATCATTTTGAGTTACATGTACATTCATTCACATAGATTTGCTTTTCCTTTTGCATGCCTGGTAACTGTCCGTTCTGCAGTTTTAATGAAAACCAAGTGATAATTACTGGTTAAAGCAGCTTTGGAAAAAATGGCTCTTATCAGAATGACTGACATACTAAGTTTAATGTACTCTCCTGGTTTATATTCTGCCTTCTCTAATTAATTTTTTATTCTTTCCCTACAAAGGAAATAATACATATTTTCATGGTTTTGCCTTATAGGACTTACCAGAAACTGTTCCTTATTTAAAAATTTGTACAATTGGGCATCAGGTGCCAGATGATGACACTATTTTTAAATTCCAGTGTGCTGTTAATGGGTTTTTGAAGGAAAATAAAGATAATGGTGAGTTGTTGTTTTGTTTTTTTTTTCCTTTACCTGAACTTTGGTATGCATTTTGAGTGGGGTTGGGGATTTTTAACATTTTTAATAGTTCTGACATTAGTGTCAAGTTGTGTTTGGTAACATTAAGGTGGAAATGTCAGATGGTGCTAATAGAGTACGGTGTTTTTCCTGTTTATGGTCACAATTTAGTTTAGTTTGGAAAGTGATTTTTGTGAGAAATATCAACTGAACTAGCTTACTTATCTGTTTTTTAAAACTTTGAATGGAAAAATACATTAAAAAAATGTTCTTTTGTCCTATTTATTGGTTGAGAGGTGGAAGAAAAGGTTAAGACTCTCAGGTTCTTAGCGTATATAAAAAAGAAAACCAAAAGCGAAGTTTTGGAGTGAGACAGATCCCTAGAATCAAAACAAAAGAGAGTGGACCAGAAGAGGGGCTTCCTCATCATATATGTGTTTAAGATATTTTTGCCGCTTTTACACTTCGGGTGCAAGTGAGGAAGAACACTACCACCTCTTATTCTTATCTTCAGACAGGAAGAACTTAAAAGGCTGGTGTTTTCTTGTTTCCGCTTTAAGATCTACTCTGTTGATAGTAGGTCTTAATAGCGTGTGAATTTTAAGGATCCACTTGCCTTTTTCTAGCATCTAACTATCAGAAGGAACGTGGTGTTTGCCATGTTTTAAGACTGAGGAATCTTTTGTCTTTGGAACACCACTGACGCCCATGTGAAAGTGTTCATTTTGTCCTCTTTCTAAATTTAGCCTGAGGAGTGTGCACTTTATTAAATAAATATAACAGAAAGTAAATATTCCGTGTATATATAAAATGATGCACATATATACATAAAACAGGGAGTAGGGGAGAAGGAATAGAGATGGAGGTGGGAAGATAGGGGATAGGAGGTGAGAGAGGAGGGTGAGACGGGAATTTCAAGATAAATTTTCATTCTGTAACCTGGTTGCTTAATGCAGGTACTAGCTCTTAAATATCTTCAGCCCTATTCACAGATCTTTCCTATACTTTAGTTTTAAAACTTGAGAGGCTTGGTCTTGCCTGTGATAACCAGGGTGTCTAGAAAGGAGGCAAATTATCTGATTTGTTGAAACTGTAGTCACACAAATGTTACCTCTTAAGATGTTAGGGCGCAGCTGCCGGCCTACTCACTTCCTCCAGGCTCCTTTGTGTGTGTTCTGTCTGTTCCGCGTCGGCTAGAAGATCCTTACAAGTGCATGAGAACACGTTTGTAAACCTTGATTGTTCACGTGTTATACCAAGTGTAGTCCATTGCATATGCTGACTCCTCTGTGGGTCTTCTGCATGCAGTGGGCCAACTTCGCCATGCTGTCTGCCATTGCAGTCTCAGGACCTTAGTTATGATCCATTGGTGACTTTCCTCTGCTGTAAGGCCCTCCCACAGGTGCCAGCCTCACTGATAATGAGGAGGAGACTATACTATGCACTCCCTAGAATTGGTAGAGACTCAGAAAATAAATTGTTTCAGTGAACACCGAGAGCCTCATAGGTTTGTTGTTAGGGCACGGGGATACAGAGGTGAGTAGAAGTCTTTGTTCAGTAGCAACTTACAGTTATCTAGGAAGATAAACATATAGTGAGTATAAGTGGGTTAATTATAATAGAAGAATCAAGTGCAGCAGCAATATAGAGGAGAAATTGAGGAAGGCCTGACTGAGGAGACAGCGTTTGAGCTGGGCTTGGGGGAAGAGGATTTTGCCGGAATGAGGAAAGGACAGCCCAGGTATTGGGGACAGGTACAGAAGGCACAGGGCTTGAACTTGTGCTCTGGAGGGGCAGCCTCTGGTGTGACTAGAGGGTAGTGTGAAAGGGCAAAGAAGTCATACATTGATTTTCAGCAAATATTTATATAACACCTTCTAAGTTGAAGGCACTGTTCTAGGAAGTAGGAAGAGAACAAAGTTCTTGCCCTTACGTACTTTCCATTCTAGTGGGGGAGAGAGATGAATAAATAAGTCAATATATGGAGTGTCAAGCGGTGGTAAATGCTTTGGAGAATAACAAAAGAAGATGAAGAGGTGAGGGAATGTGGTAGGTGATCAGGGAAGTCCCCTCTATTAAGATGTCGATTGAGCAGAGCCTTGAAGTGAGAAACAAGCCATTGGCTATCTGGGAGAGTGGAGATGGGGTGGGAGGGTGTGTTCTGGGAGAGTGGAGATGGGGTGGGAGGGTGTGTTCTGAAGCAGAAGGAATAGTAGGTGCAAAGTCCCTGAGGCACGACTGTGCTTGGCATGTTTGAGGAATAGTAAGGCAGCCAGTGTGGCTGGACAGGGGAAAGTGAGTGAGGGCAGGGCAGTAGAGAATGAGATCAGGGGAGGCTGGCGGGGCAAAGGAGGGAGGTGGATGATGTAGGTCCTTGTAAGTCATAGTTTGAACTTATAATTCAGTTGGAGAGACACACTGATATTTGTTTATAAAGAGTTCTCAATGCTATGCTAAAAACTTGGGCTTTATTCTGTGCTAAGTGAAGATTTTTAAGCAACAGAGCAATCCAGCCAAGTTTATATTTTAGAAAGATAACATCTTCCATGTGGAGGATCAGTTGAAATAAAAGAGATTGCTAGAATTGCAGGGCGGTAGTAATCCAGGCAGGAGATGACAAATGCCAGACACCACCTAGTCACAGACATACCTTTTGCAGAGATCAGCTACGTGTTGTTGTTTTTTATTTACTTTCTCTTATAATTTTTTTTAAGTGCTGGACCACGAAACACTGTGGCGTAGTTGGAAAAATCTGAGACTCGATTCTAGTCTTTTTTCTGTTGGCCTGCTGTGCAGCTTGGGCTTACGTCTCAAGCCTTACTTTTTCATTGTGAAATAAGAACGGTGCTACTTAACCAAGGTCTCCACAGGCACATAGACCCGTGGCGTGTGAGGAGCAGTGAATGAGAGAAGGAATGGAAGTGCTTTGGGACCCCAAGAGCCCTTCAGAAACCGTTTGTACTTTTTAATATTGAGCATTAAAAGTGAAGGCATTCCATTTGTTTCACTCAAAAACAAATTCTCTTCTTCTGATAGCCTGGTTTTTTTTTTCCACCCCCTTTTTCTATAGTCAAATCAGTTCCTGATGGGCATTCTCCAGTCCACACTATTGCATCTGATTGGAGGCTATGCAAAATTTCCCAGAGACAATGAATTTTGACTTTATAATAGTTAATTCTTCATAGTACATTCCTTCAAAAACACTCCTTTCTTCAGAGTTTTTCCTTTTCAGGATAGTGGTAGTGTTGTGGTAATTAGTAAATGCTACTCTTCAGAAAATTGTATAACTTTTTTGTAGTGTATCTACTTCGCTTACTTAATTCCATATTCCCTGTTTTATAGACAGACTTATTGGTGTCCACTGTACCCATGGTTTAAACAGGACTGGCTACCTCATCTGCAGGTGAGTTGCAACCCCAAGAGGCAGACCATGTTTAAATTGTTCTGTTTGCAATAGTAATGTAAGCTAATGTAAGCTGAATGCAAAAAATGCAGTCAGAAGGGCTTCCCTGGTGGCACAGTGGTTGAGAGTCCACCTGCTGATGCAGGGGACGCGGGTTCGTGCCCCAGTCTGGGAAGATCCCTACATGCCGCGGAGCGGCTGGGCCCGTGAGCCATGGCCGCTGAGCCTGCGCGTCTGGAGCCTGTGCTCTGCAACAGGAGAGGCCACAACAGTGAAAGGCCTGCGTACTGCAAAAAAAAAAAAAAAAAAAATGCAGTCAGAGAAATGTATGAAGTTTAAGGCAATTTTGCCCCCTACTCAGAGGTTACCACCAGTAATAATTTAGCACATATTTTTTCAGACGTAAAAAATACAGATATAAGCATATACAATGGTCCCTTGGTATCTGCAGGGGATTGGTTTTAGGGCTCCCCATAGATACCAAAATCCTCGGATGCTCAAGTCCTGTATGTAAAATGGTGTAGTATAGTCGGCCTCCCATATCTGCAGGATATGGAACGGTTGGATATACAGAACTGACAGTACATGTGATTTAATGGTATAGTATTTAGACATTCTGGTTTATAATTTAATATATGGTGGACATCTTCCTATGAAAATATTTGGAGACCTCATTCTTATTTATTTATTAATATGTTTTTCCCCAAATTGGCTTTATGTAGTTGGATATAAATTAATGAACAAAAACTTAAGCAAGATACATGTAACAATTTAATAGAACCTGATACTCTAATTCTTTCAGTTTTTCTCAAACTCATCATGGGGCTTGTAAGAAAATTAACCAACATGGATACTACTACAGTTGAATGTCAAATCTTTAAGTGCTTATGACATACTAAATTCTTCTATAATGCACTTATGAAGAACCCTTCAAGAGACTTGTGTTTTGTATGTAGAAAAGTGTTAAGAGTCAAATATTCAACTCAGTATAAAATAATAAGAAACACTTCTGATTTGTTAGGTTGAGATTGCTTCTCCTTTTACTAATGAATGATTTTTTTAGCTATAATATCACTGAGCTGAACAAATATGTCACCTTTGAGTACATAAGGAAAAATAAACACATGCTAAATGGGTAAAACATTACAACTACATCTTTAGTAGCCCATCTGTACTTCTAACACTTCAGAAGCTTAGAGATTCAGAGTGTTCTTACATTAATTGCAAAAAAAGTATAAAGGAGAAATTCCTTCTTTTTTGAGATCACAACTGTGAAGTCATGATTATACAAATTCTGCATTTGTGTGCAAAACATGAAACACATTTATCTTAATTCTCCCTGCTTACAATTGTCAGTCAACTAGCAGGACTTTCCTTCCAAGAAACAGACAGATGTGTTTTATATAACTTCAGTAACCTCAGCACTACAATAAGAAGACATGCAGTATCCTTTTGCTGTGGTTGAAGACAACAGGGAAGGAGGTCACAGGAAAGAATAAATCAAAATTGTTACAACTGAGAAACGTTTGTCAGTTTAACCATGGTGCCACTTTCATTTTTACATAAGCATGTTGGCATAACTCAAGCTCAATAAATCAGAATTCTTAATATTTAAAATTTACCTTAACTTTTAATTATCACCATGTTAACAACCAAAATAATCAGATGAAACATATAAGAAAGGGTAATGTTAAACCCCACTTTACTAGAGTTAGTTTCTGGACACATTAACTCATTTTTTTATAGAAGAGGGACAATGAATCTCAGTTTGCTTACAAGCTAGGAGATCACTCTGCATTTCTTAACTGCAAACAAATATAGCACTTGTAACAGGTTATAAATAAACTGGTTTTCAAGCACAGAGCCAGCCCCAACAGTAATAGTACACTATTTAAAAAGACCTAAGGCAATGAATTCCATTTCCGATGGAAAAAATGAATCATATGGTCTTGGACAAACAATTCTGATGGTTTACTTAACAGTCACTTAGTAGTTCTTCCTTGCTCATAGAACTTTATGATTTTTTAGAGGAGTGAAGCATTCAGCTTTAGTGGATAAATCCTTGTTAGCCTAAGACAGTCATTATTATATGCCTCTTTGCCATGAATTGTCTTATGAATGGTCATATCAGTCTGTTTTGGCAAATGAGTAATTAGGGGAAGGCTGTTACTGTGCTTATGAGAATGATATTTTTCTCTGAAGAAAGATAAATATGCATTAGGAAAATGACCATTTGGACTCTTTTTCTGCTTCCTCCTTGTTTTGTGAGAATATGATACTTGGTTTTACCGCAGCCATCTTGTGACCATGAGATGATTATATGCCAATAACGACAAATGGTAGATTAGAAAGAACCAGCAAAGACAGAAAACAGCAACATCAATAGTAACAACAATCACAGCAAAAGAACAATGGGACCTTAACTTGTGGAGTTCCTATAAAATAAAAAATAAATGCTCTATGTTTATTCTAAAAAAAAAAAGAACTGTGCAAACAAGCTTAAAACTACTTTTTTTGTGCCAGTGTTATAAAATGTAGCTTTTAATAAAACCTTGACCCAAATGCCAGCAACTTCAGAAAAGAATTTGGGTAGGGGGAAGAAGAAAGTTATCTCACTTAGGAAAAACAACCACTATCTGTATCCTAATCTTCGACACAATTTAAACATATATAGCTGCTGTAACACTTTATACAATTCCTATGTACTAGAGCAATAATAAGATCTAAATACAATTATATTTTTAAACACTGGGTGAAGGCTTTACATAAAAATAGCATCCTACTTTTCCCCATAAATTTCTAAAATATCACGTACTTTTCCCCAACATCTGCAGCCGTTTAGGAATTTTTAGGAAACTTTCATGCATTATCTTAATTCCTAATCCCTGGATCTTTGGGCTCAACGAGAAAAGATCAAAACCACCAAAAATGATGGTTCACTTGAAGTCAGGTGAGAGACAATGGCTCAGTTAGTCTCATAGGACAAAAGCAGTGCTGCATCAACTGTCTCCATGCAGGAGGGGCCCGTGAAGGATCTCGTCAGCCAGTCATCTGTACAGCCCAGGTGATCTGCATACACAGCAGAAATCAAATTGGGTTGTCATAAACAAAGTCCATCACACAGATCACACACGCCCGGATCTTTTTTCTAATATTTATTTTATTTTATTTTATTTATTTATTTGGTTGCACCGGGTCTTAGTTGCAGGCAGTGGGCTCCTTAGTTGTGGCATGCAAACTCTTAGTTGCGGCATGCGTGTGGGATCTAGTTCCATGACCAGGGAACGAACCCGGGCCCCCTGCATTGGGAGTGTGGGGTCTTTAGCCAGTGCACCACCAGGGAACTAGAGAGAGGCTTTTTTTCTGATCCATTTCTTCCAGGGTCATAAACTCCTTTAGGCTGATGCTGTTGGAGGCCTATTCTTTCCTATTTTGTTCCTCTCAGCTGAGTTGCTAGGCGAGTCTGGCTAGGTGTTGGATGATAGACCAAAACTGGAACTTGATCCAGATACGACAGCAGCGGCTCCTGATCCAGCTCCGTCCCCTTGCCGAAGCTAGCCCAGTCGGACTGAGACTTGTGAGGCAGGGAGATGTCATCCGAAGTGGGGGACTTAAGGCATTTCCCCATCTTCCGGGGCTTGAGTGTGTGATCTGTGTGCTGTTTTGACAGTCTTCCAACCTCATTCTTTTTTAAAATAATTAATTAATTAATTTATTTATTATTTTTATTTATTTTTGACTTTTAAAAATTTATTTTTTATACAGCAGGTTCTTATTAGTTATCTGTTTTATACATATTAGTGTATATATGTCAATCCCAATCTCCCAGTTCATCTCACCACCACCGACCCCCGCCCTGCCTCGCTTTCCCACCTTGGTGTCTATACGTTTGTTCTCTACATCTGTGTCTCTATTTCTGCCTTGCAAACCGGTTCATCTGTACCATTTTTCTAGATTCCACATATAGGCATTAATATACAATATTTGTTTTTCTCTTTCTGACTTAGTTCACTCTGTATGACAGTCTCTAGGTCCGTCCACGGACCTTTGTCCTTTCATCTGTCGATGGGAATTTAGGTTGCTTCCATGACCTAGCTATTGTGAATAGTGCTGCATTGAACATTGGGGTGCATACGTCTTTTTGAATTATGGTTTTCTCTGGGTATATGCCCAGCAGTGGGATTGCTGAGTCATGGTAATTCTATTTTTACTTTTTAAGGAACCTCCATACTGTTCTCCATAGTGGCTGTATCAGTTTACATTCCCACCAGCAGTGCAAGAGGGTTCCCTTTCCTCACACCCTCTCCCGCATCTGTTGTTTGTAGATTTTCTGATGATGCCCATCTAACCAGTGTAAGGTGATACCTCATTGTAGTTTTGATTTGCATTTCTTTAATAATTAGTGATGTTGAGCAGCTTTTCATGTGCCCTGTGGCCATCTGTATGTCTTCTTTGGAGAAATGTCTATTTAGGTCTTCTGCCCATTTTTTGATTGGGTTGTTTGTTTTTTTAATAATGAGCTGCATGACCTATTTATATATTTTGGAGATTAATCCTTTGTCTGTTGATTCGTTTGCAAATATTTTCTCCCATTCTGAGGGTTGTCTTTTCATCTTGTTTATACTTTGCTGTGCAAAAGCTTTTAAGTTTCATTAGGTCCCATTTGTTTATTTTTTTTTAAGGCTGCATTTTTCCTTTGCTTACTGATGAACATATAAAAGTCCGAAGTTTTTGATATTATAAAACATCAAAGTAATGAACCTTGCTGTGTGAACACCTTTGAATATATATGCTTTGTCTCAGTTAACTTCACTCAGAATGGGACTTCTGCATCAAAGAGGGTGCCCTTATGCTTTTTGTGGTTGTTGCTACACTGTACCAATTTATGGTTGTTCATGCAGGAAATACTTATTGAGCATGTGTTATGTTTAAGCACTGTGCTGGGTGCTAGCAAAAAGACTTGTGACATTTGTGAGTAAAGAGACTTGACCTGCCCTTTGTGAATTCTAACAGTCCAGAGAGGGAATAGATATTCAAGAATCATACTCTGCATGTAGAATTACAACTCTGACAAGTGCCAAGGAGAGGAACATGGTACCATGAGAGCTTATTTTAGGGAGGATTTGATCTCATCATGGAGATTAGAGAAGGTTTATTTAGGGATGTTTCAGCTGATATCTGAAGGATGAGTAGATATTAAGCAGATAGGGACGTTGGAGAGAGATTTCTGAGCATAAGGAATAGCAAAAGACCCTATAAGAGGAAAGCATATGGTGTGTTGGAGGAACTGGCCAGGAAGGTGGGGCTGTTGGGGGAGCATGTGATTATAATGGAGCTACAAGTGTGGGCAGGAGCTCGATTGTGCAGGCTTATGTTTAAGGTTTCAGACTTTAATAGAAAACCATTGAACTTTTTTTGTTGAAGGTGAGTGTGTGGAACATACCCAATTGCATTTTCAACCTATCATTTTGCTACCGAGTGGAGAATACACGGCAGGGAGAAAGTGGAAGTGAGGAAACAAATTAGGAGACTTTTGTAGAAATTGGGCATAATGGTGGCTTGGACCAGGGTATGGTGGTCATTTTGGTGGAAAGATGTGGACAGATTCTAGAGGTATGTAGGCAGTATCATTGTTAGCACTGGTGGTGGGTTGAGGATGAGGGCGAGGGAGAAATAGCTGTCAGTGATGGTGATTCCTAAGTTTCTGGCTCCTATGGTTGGTTAGATAGGGTTTTTTAGATATGATGTTAATATTTATCCTAATTTGTCTTTTGTTATTTGTTGGTTCTTGATGAATACTCTGTCATATTAAGTCTCCTGTTTTGAGTGTACAAAGCATTTTGATCAAAACTGAGTGTTAAAAAAAAAAACAAAACTGAGTGTTGTATGTTATCAGATAACTTTTTAACATCTGCCAGTTTGGTCATGTATTTTATTCTCTTTCATTTATTAATTAAATTATTGTATTAATGTAAATAATTATATTAATAGATTTTCTAAAGTTGTGTTATCCTTGCATCCTTGGAATAAAGCCTTTTTGTAATCATGGTATATATCATTCTTTAATAATTATTGATTAGATGTGCTGATACTTTCTTAGGATTTTTATATTTGTAAAGCGAAATTGGACCTTTTTTGCAAAACTTTGATTTTCTTTTCTTTTTATTTACAAATGACTCGAATTTTGTTGTTTTGTAGATATTTGATTGATGTAGAAGGCATGTGGCCAGATGATGCAATTGAATGTAAGTATAAGGGTTGTCACTACTTTTCCGTTTTTATAAAATTTGAAGGTAGAAGTGTAGGGGAATTTCTTAAGTTTTGGAAAAAGAGAAAAGTTTGTAATTCATTTGTTCAGACATAAGATAACCGTTTACCAAAAGTTTTGAAAGGGATGTATCTGGAAATAGCGAGATATAACAGCCTGAATAATTAGTCAGTGGATTTCAGCATTTTTTTTCTTTTTTAAATTTACTTAATTAATTTATTTATTTTTGGCTGCATTGGGTCTTCGTTGCTGTGCGGGCTTTCTCTAGTGGCAGCGAGCGGGGGCTACTCTTTGTTGCGGTACGCGGGCCTCTCATTGCAGTGGCTTCTCGTTGAGGAGTATGGGCTCTAGGCACACAGGCTTCAGTAGTTGTGGCACGTGGGCTTCAGTAGTTGTGGTGCATGGGCTTAGTTGCTCCGTGGCATGTGGGATCTTCCCAGACCAGGGCTCGAACCCCTGTCCACTGCATTGGCAGGTTGATTCTTAACCACTGTGCCACCAGGGAAGGCCCTGGATTTCATCTTTAATCTGCTTTCTCTGGGAAAGATTTGCTTTTTGTACAGTTATCTCTAACAATTCATCCGTTCCTCAGTATTCAATAGGAGCCGTGGACATTGCTTAGAAAGACAAAACTACATTGAAGACCTTCGGAATGGTCCCATCAGAAAGTAAGTTGCATTTTATATGTGATATTTGTGGTTAGGAAGATCTATTTTTATATAATTTAAGCTGCACATATCCCTTCTTCTTATAGCTTGTTTACTTGCTCGAGGAAGCCTAAACAAATAGGAATGGGGGGAGGATGGAATTGTTATTTTCACGGGCCAAAATATAGTCACTAAATTGGCTACTGAATTTGCAGACCAGTAATATTTTGTGGAAACATTCTGTTTGAGGAATCGGGATTCCAGTGTATCCAGAACAAGTGGTTTTGAAGACTCAGCGCGTATGATGGAACCAGTTCACACAGCTAATAAGTCTGTTAACCAAGGACTGAAGTATAACCTACATCAGACCCCAGGTTACCCAACATCTCGGCATTTCCGTACCCAGACCCAAGATTCGCAGCAATCAGAAAGGTATCTCTGCTTTCCCTTTTTCTAGAATTGAAATAGAAATTAATATTATAAATTAGTGCAAACACATTATAATATGAAGAACTGGTGTTTTCTTGCTGATCAGTGTCAACCAGGAGGTATTGTTTGTTCCATATTTCGCATTTAGGGCTGGAAAATCAAGTACAGGAGGGGGAATAGGTGATTTTTCAGAGGCAGTTGGGAAGAGGACTTAGAAATTTTCATTGATTCTTAAACTTAGTTTAAGCCAATAATTTGATGTGAGTGTCAGAAAGGATCTTACATTCTTAGGCTGCAGTAATAGTGGTATAGTTTTCAGAATAAAGAAGGTTGCTTTATTTAAAGAGTAAATACAAATTATAGGGAAAATGGTAAAATTCCAGTAGAGAAACTTGCAAAGGGGTTGAACATATAAATCACAAACATACTTTTACATGGGAAACAAGAAAAACCTCAGTACAATTAAACAATACTTTTTGCTATTTTGCTATTAATTTAGGAAGTTTTTGACAAGGTAGTCCAGTGTATTGATTGTCAGGCTGGACTTGGGTTTGCATCCTGGCTCTGCTGTTCACCCTGTATGTGATCTTTTTTTTTTTTTAAACATCTTTATTGGAGTATAATTGCTGCAGTGAACATTCTGGTACACGACTCTTTTTGAATTATGGTTTTCTCAGGGTATATGCCCAGTAGTGGGATTGCTGGGTCATATGGTAGTTCTATTTGTAGATTTTTAAGGAACCTCCATACTGTTCTCCACAGTGGCTGTATCAATTCACATTCCCACCAACAGTGCAAGAGGGTTCCCTTTTCTCCACACCCTCTCCAGCATTTATTGTTTCTAGATTTTTTGATGATGGCCATTCTGACTGGTGTGAGATACTATCTCATTGTAGTTTTGATTTGCATTTCTCTAATGATTAGTGATGTTGAGCATTCTTTCATGTGTTTGTTGGCAGTCTGTATATCTTCTTTGGAGAAATGTCTATTTAGGTCTTCTACCCAATTTTGGATTGGGTTGTTTTTTTCTTATTGCGCTGCATGAGCTGCTTATAAATTTTGGAGATTAATCCTTTGTCAGTTGCTTCATTTGCAAATATTTTCTCCCATTCTAAGGGTTGTCTTTTGGTCTTTTTTTTTTTTCTTTTTTGTTACATCTTTATTGGACTACAATTGCTTTACAATGGTGTATTAGTTTCTGCTTTATAACAAAGTGAATCAGTTATACATATACATATGTTCCCATATCTCTTCCCTCTTACGTCTCCCTCCCTCCCACCCTCCCTACCGCACCCCTTCAGGCAGTCACAAAGCACTGAGCTTGATCTCCCTGTGCTATGCAGCTGCTTCCCACAAGCTATCTACCTTACGTTTGGTAGTGTATATATGTCCATGCCTCTCTCTCACTTTGTCACAGCTTACCCCTCCCCCTCCCCATATCCTCAAGTCCATTCTCTAGTAGGTCTGTGTCTTTATTCCTCTCTTACCTCTAGGTTTTTCATGACATTTTTTTCTCTTCAATTCCATATATATGTGTTAGCATACGGTATTTGTCTTTCTCTTTCTGACTTACTTCACTCTGTATGACAGACTCTAGGTCTATCCACCTCATTACAAATAGCTCAATTTCGTTTCTTTTTATGGCTGAGTAATATTCCATTGTATATATGTGCCACATCTTCTTTATCCATTCATCTGATGATGGACACATAGGTTGTTTCCATCTCCGGGCTATTGCAAATAGAGCTGCAATGAACATTTTGGTACATGACTCTTTTTGAATTATGGTTTTCTCAGGGTATATGCCCAGTAGTGGGATTGCAGGATCATATGGTAGTTCTATTTGTAGTTTTTTATTTTTTATTTTTTTATTTTTTTATTTTTTATTTTTGTGATACAAGGGCCTCTCACTGTTATGGCCTCTCCCGTTGCAGAGCACAGGCTCCGGACGTGCAGGCTCAGCGGCCATGGCTCATAGGCCCAGCCGCTCCACGGCATGTGGGATCTTCCCGAACTGGGACATGAACCCGTGTCCCCTGCATCGGCAGGCGGGCTCTCAACCACTGCGCCACCAGGGAAGCCGCTATTTGTAGTTTTTTAAGGAACCTCCATACTGTTCTCCACAGTGGCTGTATCAATTCACATTCCCACCAACAGTGCAAGAGGGTTCCCTTTTCTCCACACCGTCTCCAGCATTTATTGTTTCTAGATTTTTTGATGATGGCCATTCTGACTGGTGTGAGATGATATCTCATTGTAGTTTTGATTTGCATTTCTCTAATGATTAATGAAGTTGAGCATTCTTTCATGTGTTTGGTGGCAGTCTGTATATCTTCTTTGGAGAAATGTCTATTTAGGTCTTCTATCCATTTTTGGATTGGGTTGTTTGTTTTTTTGTTATTGAGCTGCATGAGCTGCTTATAAATTTTGGAGGTTAATCCTTTGTCAGTTGCTTCATTTGCAAATATTTTCTCCCATTCTGAGGGTTGTCTTTTGTTCTTGTTTATGGTTTCCTTTGCTGTGCAAAAGCTTTGAAGTTACATTAGTTCCCATTTTTAAATTTTTGTTTTTATTTCCATTTCTATAGGAGGTGGGTCAGAAAGGATCTTGCTGTGATTTAGGTCATAGAGTGTTCTGCCTATGTTTTCCTCTAAGAGTTTGATAGTTTCTGGCCTTACATTTAGGTCTTTAATCCATTTTGAGCTTATTTTTGTGTATGGTGTTAGGGAGTGATCTAATCTCATACTTTTACATGTACCTGTCCAGTTTTCCCAGCACCACTTATTGAGGAGGCTGTCCTTTCTCCATTGTACATTACTGCCACCTTTATCAAAGATAAGGTGTCCATATGTGCATGGGTTTATCTCCGGGCTTTCTATCCTGTTCCATTGATCTATCTTTCTGTTTTTGTGCCAGTACCATACCATCTTGATAACTGTAGCTTTGTAGTATAGTCTGAAGTCAGGGAGCCTGATTCCTCCAGTTCCTTCTTTCGTTCTCAAGATTGCTTTGGCTATTCAGGGTCTTTTGTGTTTCCATACAAATTGTGAAATTTTTTGTTCTAGTTCTGTGAAAAATGCCAGTGGTAGTTTGATAGGGATTGCATTGAATCTATAGATTGCTTTGGGTAGTAGAGTCATTTTCACAATGTTGATTCTTCCAATCCAAGAACATGGTATATCTCTCCATCTATTTGTATCATCTTTAATTTCTTTCATCAGTGTCTTATAATTTTCTGCATACAGGTCTTTTGTCTCCTTAGGTAGGTTTATTCCTAGATATTTTATTCTTTTTGTTGCAATGGTAAATGGGAGTGTTTTCTTGATTTCACTTTCAGATTTTTCATCATTAGTATATAGGAATGCCAGAGATTTCTGTGCATTAATTTTGTATCCTGCCACTTTACCAAATTCCTTGATTAGCTCTAGTAGTTTTCTGGTAGCATCTTTAGGGTTCTCTATGTATAGGATCATGTCATCTGCAAACAGTGACAGCTTTACTTCTTCTTTTCCGATTTGGATTCCTTTTATTTCCTTTTCTTCTCTGATTGCTGTGGCTAAAACTT
The DNA here is from genome assembly GCF_964270905.1 of Leucopleurus acutus. Taxonomy (NCBI): domain Eukaryota; kingdom Metazoa; phylum Chordata; class Mammalia; order Artiodactyla; family Delphinidae; genus Leucopleurus; species Leucopleurus acutus. Next base: position 343,310 of record NC_139154.1, on the reverse strand, counting down.
CCAAAACAATGTTGAATAATAGTGGTGAGAGTGGGCAACCTTGTCTTGTTCCTGATCTTAGTGGAAATGCTTTCAGTTTTTCACCATTGAGGATGATGTTTGCTGTGGGCTTGTCATATATGGCCTTTATTATGTTGAGGAAAGTTCCCTCTATGCCTACTTTCTGCAGGGTTTTTATCATAAATGGGTGTTGAATTTTGTCAAAAGCTTTCTCTGCATCTCTTGAGATGATCATATGGTTTTTCTCCTTCAATTTGTTAATATGGTTTATCACATTGATAGTTTTGCGTATATTGAAGAATCCTTGCATTCCTGGAATAAACCCCACTTGATCATGGTGTATGATCCTTTTAATGTGCTGTTGGATTCTGTTTGCTAGTATTTTGTTGAGGATTTTTGCATCTATGTTCATCAGTGATATTGGCCTGTAGTTTTCTTTCTTTGTGACATCCTTGTCTGGTTTTGGTATCAAGGTGATGGTGGCCTCGTAGAAGGAGTTTGGGAGTGGTCCTCCCTCTGCTATATTTTGGAAGAGTTTGAGAAGGATAGGTGTTAGCTCTTCTTTAAATGTTTGATAGAATTCGCCTGTAAAGCCATCTGGTCCTGGGCTTTTCTTTGTTGGAAGGTTTTTAATCACAGTTTCAATTTCAGTGCTTGTGATTGGTCTGTTCCTATTTTCTATTTCTTCCTGATTCAGTCTTGGCAGGTTGTGCATTTCTAAGAATTTGTCCATTTCTTCCAGATTGTCCATTTTATTGGCATAGAGTTGCTTGTAGTAATCTCTCATGATCTCTTTTATCTCTGCAGTGTCAGTTGTTACCTCTCCTTTTTCATTTCTAATTCTATTGATTTGAGTCTTCTCCCTTTTTTTCTTGATGAGTCTGGCTAGTGGTTTATCTATTTTGTTTATCTTCTCAAAGAACCAGCTTTTAGTTTTATTGATCTTTGCTATTGTTTCCTTCATTTCTTTTTCATTTATTTCTGATCTGATTTTTATGATTTCTTTCCTTCTGCTAGCTTTGGGGTTTTTTTGTTCTTCTTTCTCTAATTGCTTGAGGTGCAAGGTTAGGTTGTTTATTCGAGATGTTTCCTGCTTCTTAAGGTGGGCTTGTATTGCTATAAACTTCCCCCTTAGAACTGCTTTTGCTGCATCCCACAGGTTTTGGGTCGTTGTGTCTCCATTGTCATTTGTTTCTAGGTATTTTTTGATTTCCTCTTTGATTTCTTCAGTGATATCTTCATTATTAAGTAGTGTATTGTTTAGCCTCCATGTGTTTGTATTTTGTACAGATCTTTTCCTGTAATTGATATCTAGTCTCATAGCGTTGTGGTCGAAAAAGATACTTGATACAATTTCAGTTTTCTTAAATTTACCAAGGCTTGATTTGTGACCCAAGATATGATATATCTGGAGAATGTTCCATGAGCACTTGAGAAAAATGTGTATTCTGTTGTTTTTGGATGGAATGTCCTATAAATATCAATTAAGTCCATCTTGTTTAATGTATCATTTAAAGCTTGTGTTTCCTTATTTATTTTCATTTTGGATGATCTGTCCATTGTTGAAAGTGGGGTATTAAAGTCTCCTACTATGAATGTGTTACTGTCGATTTCCCCTTTTATGGCTGTTAGTATTTGCCTTATGTATTGAGGTGATCCTATGTTGGGTGCGTAAATATTTACAATTGTTATATCTTCTTCTTGGATCATTCTCTTGATCATTATGTAGTGTTCTTCTTTGTCTCTTGTAATAGTCTTTATTTTAAAGTCTATTTTGTCTGATATGAGAATTGCTACTCCAGCTTTCTTTTGGTTTCCATTTGCATGGAATATCTTTTTCCATCCCCTTACTTTCAGTCTGTATGTGTCTCTAGGTCTGAAGTGCACCTCTTGTACCCAGCAAATATATGGGTCTTGTTTTTGTTATCCATTCAGGCAATCTGTGTCTTTTGGTGGTAGCATTTAGTCCATTTACATTTAAGGTAATTATCGATATGTATGTTCCTATTCCCATTTTCTTAATTGTTTTGGGTTTGTTATTGTAGGTCTTTTCCTTTTCTTGTGTTTCTTGCCTAGAGAAGTTCATTTAGTAGTTGTTGTAAAGCTGGTTTGGTGGTGCTGAACTCTCTCAGCTTTTGCTTGTCTGTAAAGCTTTTAATTTCTCCATCCAATCTGAATGAGATCCTTGCTGGGTAGAGTAATCTTGGTTGCAGGTTCTTCTCCTTCATCACTTTAAATATGTCCTGCCAGTCCCTTCTGGCTTGCAGAGTTTCTGCTGAAAGATCAGCTGTTAACCTTATGGGGATTCCCTTGTGTGTTATTTATTGTTTTTCCCTTGCTGCTTTTAATATGTTTTCTTTGTATTTAATTTTTGACAGTTTGATTAATATGTGTCTTGGCGTATTTCTCCTTGGATTTATCCTGTATGGGACTCTCTGTGCTTCCTGGACTTGATTAACTATTTCCTTTCCCATATTAGGGAAATTTTCAACTATAATCTCTTCAAATATTTTCTCAGTCCCTTTCTTTTTCTCTTCTTCTTCTGGATCCCCTATAATTCGAATGTTGGTGCATTTAATGTTGTCCCAGAAGTCTCTGAGACTGTCCTCATGTCTTTTCATTCTTTTTTCTTTATTCTGCTCTGCAGTAGTTATTTCCACTATTTTATCTTCCAGGTCACTTATCCGTTCTTCTGCCTCAGTTATTCTGCTATTGATCCCATCTAGAGTATTTTTAATTTCATTTATTTTGTTGCTCATCATTGTTTGTTTCCTCTTTAGTTCTTCTGGGTCCTTGTTAAATTTTCTTGCATTTTGTCTGTTCTATTTCCAAGATTTTGGATCATCTTTACTATCATTATTCTGAATTCTTTTTCAGATAGATTGCCTATTTCCTCTTCATTTGTTAGGTCTGGTGTGTTTTTATCTTGCTCCTTCATCTGCTGTGTTTTTCTGTCTTCTCATTTTGCTTATCTTACTGTGTTTGGGGTCTCCTTTTTGCAGGCTGCAGGTTTGTAGTTCCCATTGTTTTTTGTGTCTGTCCCCAGTGGCTAAGGTTGATTCAGTGGGTTGTGTAGGCTTCCTGATGGAGGGGACTAGTGCCTGTGTTCTGGTGGATGAGGCTGGATCTTGTCTTTCTGGTGGGCAGGTCCACGTCTGGTGGTGTGTTTTGGGGTGTCTGTGGACTTACTATGATTTTAGGCAGCCTCTCTGCTAATGAGTGGGGTTGTGTTCCTGTCTTGCTAGTTGTTTGGCATAGGATGTCTAGCACTGTACCTTGTTGGTCGTTGAGTGAAGCTGGGTGCTGGTGTTGAGATGGAGATCTTTGGGAGATTTTCGCCGTTTGATATTATGTGGAGCTGGGAGGTCTCTTGTGGACTAGTGTCCTGAAGTTGGCTCTCCCACCTCAGAGGCACAGCACTGACTCCTGGCTGGAGCACCAAGAGCCTTTCACCCACACAGCTCAGAATAAAAGGGAGAAAAAGTAGAAAGAAAGAATTGGTACAAGTAGAAAGAAAGAAGGGAGGGAGGGAGGAGGGAAGGAAGGAAGAAAAGAAAGAAAGAAGATAAAGTACAATAAAATAAAGTAAGATAAAATATAATAAAGTTATAAAAATAAAAAAATAATAAAGAGAAAAAAACAAAAAATAACGGACGGATAGAACCCTAGGACAAATGGTGTAAGCAAAGCTATACAGACAAAATTTCTCACAGAAGCATACTCCTACACACTCACAAAAAGAGGAAAAGGGGAAAAAATCATAAATCTTGCTCTCAAAGTCCACCTCCTCAATTTGGGATGATTCGTTGTCTATTCGTGTATTCCACAGATGCAGGGTCCATCAGGTTGATTGTGGAGCTTTAATCTGCTGCTTCTGAGGCTGCTGGGAGAGATTTCCCTTTCTCTTCTTTGTTCTCACAGCTGGCAAGGGCTCAGCTTTGGATTTGGCCCTGCCTCTGTGTGTAGGTCGCCGTAGGGCGTCTGTTCTTCGCTCAGACAGGATGGGGTTAAAGGAGCCGCTGAATCGGGGGCTCTGGCTCACTCAGGCTGGGGGGAGGGAGGGGCATGGAGTGCGGGGCGAGCCTGCGGCGGCAGAGGCCAGCGTGACGTTGCACCAGCTTGAGGCGTGCCGTGCGTTCTCCCGGGGGTGGGGGGTTGTCGCTGGATCCCAGGACCCTGGCAGTGGCGGGCTGCACAGTCTCCCCGGAAGTGGGGTGTGGATAGTGACCTGTGCTCGCACACAGGCTTCTTGGTGGCGGCAGCAGCAGCCTTAGCGTCTCATGCCAGTCTCTGGGGCCCGCGCTTTTAGCCTCGGCTTGCGCCCATCTCTGGAGCTCCTTTAAGCAGCGCTCTTAATCCCCTCTCTTCGTGCACCAGGAAACAAAGAGGGAAGAAAAAGTCTCTTGCCTCTTCGGCAGCTCCAGACTTTTCCCCGGACTCCCTCCCAGCTAGCCGTGGTGCACTAACCCCCTGCAGGCTGTGTTCACGCTGCCAACCCCAGTCCTCTCCCCTCGCTCTGACCGAAGCCCGAGCCTCAACTCTCAGACCCGCCTGCCCCGGCGGGTGAGCAGACAAGCCTCTTGGGCTGGTGAGTGCCGGTCGGCCCTGATCCTCTGTGCGGGAATCTCCCCGCTTTGCCTTTCACACCCCTGTTGCTGTGCTCTTCTCCGTGGCTCCGAAGCTCCCCCCTCCACCACACGCAGTCTCCACCCACGAAGGGGCTTCCTCGGGTGTGGAAACCTTTCCTCTTTCACAGCTCCCTCCCACCGGTGCAGGTCCCATCCCTATCCTTTTGTCTCTGTTTATTCTTTTTTCTTTTGCCCTACCTAGGTATGTGGGGGGTTTCTTGCCTTTTGGGAGGTCTGAGGTCTTCTGCCAGCGTTCAGTAGGTGTTCTTTAGGAGTTGTTCCACGTGTAGATGTATTTCTGGTGTATCTGTGGGGAGGAAGGTGATCTCCGCGTCTTACTCTTCCGCCATCTTCCCAGAAGCCCCCCTGTATATGCTCTTGAGTAAGATCTCTAAATTCCTATTTTATTATCAGTTAGATGGAAATTTTAATAATATTATAAATAAAATTTTAATAACATATACCTTGGGATTGTTGTAGATTATTACATGAGTTAATAAAGTACTTTAGCACATTGTAAACTTTCAGTTTTCAAAAAGATATTTTGGCATTTTTAGCAGATGTAAACATTTCAAAAAGGTTGCTTGTGTTGCCAGGGCACTAAAAAATGGTATAGCCCTTTTGAAACATAACTGTAATAGCCATAAAAATGTTCATACCTGGTAATTCCACCATGAGGTTACAGAAATACTTAAAAATATGGAAAAATCTACGTGCATTTAATCATTCAGCACATTTCTCAAACTCCCTACTATGTATCAGACTCTGGACTAGATGCTTAGGATACAGTTGTATATGTTCTGGGATGTTAATCCCAGCATTATTTACAGTAGTGGAAAAATTGGTAGCAGCTTGCATTTCTAATGATGAAGAATAGCTAAGTAAATTATTATATCCATACTATGATATTTTATAAAACCATTGAAAGTGATAGCTTACTTATGATAAGTGAAAATAATAGGTTATGATTCAGCAGTCAAAAAAAGATGCTAGGGGGAAAAAGACCAAAAGTAAATATTAACCAGTTTACTTAGATTAAGTGGGATTGAGGGGTTTTTGGGGGTGTTTGCTTTTCTCAGATTTCCAAATTTTCTTTTGTATGATTGTATTAGATTTACTGATGTTGCTTTTGAAACAATTAAATTTTAATTTTCCAAATTTGCTGCATGTGCCAAGGTTAGAATTTCTACATTTTATAATTAATTTATATATGTATTTACTTATGAAGTGAAAGTAGGTTCCTGGTTTCAAAAATAAATAGCTTATTCTGTTTCATGTCAGCCCTGCCACACTTGGAGAGAATGTATCTGATTAGAATAGTATGGGCATTTATAGGGAAAGATGGAAAGGCTTCTGGGAACCTACAGTGTGCCAAGGCATTGTGGTGGGTAATTGAAGTATATCATCTTAATTTACCTTCAAAACAACCCATGAAGATGGAAGGTATTATTAGCTCTATTTTATAAAGAACTACGAAATCCAAAGATTAAGCAATTTTATCTGCTAAAATCACGCAGGTAGAAAACAGTAGAACCAGAGTATCTATGTATAATTTTATAAAGCTTATTATATATATTTATTAAACTAATAATGGTGTATTACTTTTGTTTTGTTTAAGAAAATTTTCACAGAATCAGAACATTTACCAGAGAAGCCATATTCCTCCTCCTGGTCCCCACGGAGAGGACTGTTTACACAGGAGGTACTCTTGGAATGTAAAGCCAAATGGCAGTCAAGCAGCGCAGAACAGAAGGTGGTATCCTGGCAGTTACTACAGACTACCCTATCCAACCTATTATAGATGGACCAAGTGACACAAGCCTACCCTGGAAATCTACCTGGAGACAGAACGGGACCGAAGACAGCCAGAGTGACTTTTTATAAAATCAGGTCAAATGAAGTTTACAATCTATTTTAGTGCTCCCTTATGTGTTCAAGCTTAAGGAAAAATTATATTGATACTTAGCTCCGCTGATAAATTTGCAGTATTTACAACAGTGAAGGAAATAATCTGTCATTCCAGTCTTAAATTTTTTTAAAGGAGGATGATATTTTAGAACTGGTAAAAGTAATAAAGAACATCCCTTGTAAATTATTTTTAAAAATTCTATCTTCCTTTTCTGGTGTATTTCCTTCTGACTAGACTTGTAATGTTAGTGTGTGTGTGTGTGTGTGTATGTGTGTGTGTATGTATGTGTGTGTGTGCAGAAAATTTACAGTGTTTTTGTCATGTTCTGTTATTACCCAATCATCAGGGTATCTCCCCCCCACCACCCCGGCCCCAAACTGTTCAAGATTTCTATTAAAATCTACCTAGGAGATAATCTCTTTAGAACCTAATCACTATCTGTAATTAGTTGTAGTATTTTTGTGATCAGACATTTCTTTCTTTTGGCAGTCTATTGTTGGATTTGACCAATTTCCTTTCACTGAATTGTCAGATACGCCATCTAACACTGGATAAACTTTTAGGGATTGATTGTCAATTGAGCAGGAGAGACAAACTGATAAGCGTAAATGCTAAATGCTGGGTAATTTACCTGACAGGGTAATTGTTATCAACTGGGTGGAGCTACTCAGAAAACTTGAAAACTTTTATAGACTCTAAATGTTGCTTGATGAACAGAATAGGGTGCGACATTTAAAGCCTGGAATATCTGGGGAGACTTGCATGGCTCCTTGTGTTGTTGCTTCTTTGTTGAACGTAACCTGCTGCAGTCTTTCTCCACTTGCCTCTCACAGTGGAATGGTGCCTTGACCTTGACTTTTTCTAAGTTGCCCCTTCTGCTAGTTTACCTCTGGAACACACAGCTGGATCATGTGGGAGGTGTTAATTATTTTTAGTTGCAGAGGAAGCCAGAAACCTTTGTTTGCTCAAGAAAGGGTCTAACTGTCATGACATCATAAGCCTTGGTAAATATTTGATGAATACTTGGGCAAATTGGCTTCGTTTTTTAAGTCTCTGATTTTGAAGCGTTGTATCATGGAAAGTCTGATACTGCATATGATAGTTGTTTTCTCTGTTCTGTGTTATAAATGAACATCATGTGGAACCTGACCCTAATGAAGTTCTGTAACTCAGCTACTCCCTGGTCTGTGTCTGATGAGCTCAGTCAGGTTGCTACCTTTCATCTAGGCGGTGGCTCAGAAAGTTTTTTTCTGCCAGCCACATTTAACAGAGATACAAGAGTTCTTCTTGCCAGAAGGCTGCTCTGTGGAATTTGTTCCTTCGCATACATCGTGAACTCTCCCTTGGAAAGATACTGGCGCAGCAAGACAACTGGTGAGGCAAAAAAAAGAACCACCAGAGTCCAGCTAATCTAATAGTTTTAAGGAGTTCCTTGGCAAGCAGTTTCTGAGGAGGACATTGCCAGCAGAAGTGTCATCTTAAGCACTGCCACCTTTGAAAAACTTCTTTGATCGTGTTGTCCTCTCTGTCCCCGTCCCATTTCATTTATCAACACAGCTTATTGAAAACCAGTCTCCTTTTGCTATCTCGTGTCTCATTTATTCTTCAACACACTGTGTTTCCGGCTTCTCACATTACACCACTGAAAGTCCTCTGGGTAAAGGGATGAGCAACCTTTTTTAAAGGTCTTTAGTGGTCTGTTTAAGCTTTTAAATTTTTTATTTTTATTAAAAAAACACAGGTAAGTATTGGGTTGGCCAAAAAGTTCATTTGGGTTTTTCTGCAGGATGTTACGGAAAACCCAAACAAACTTTTTGGCCAACCCAATAGTTTAAAATTCAAATAGTTCTACCGAGATGTCTATGAAAAAGAGTAGTCTTCCCATCAGCACCCCTGCCCTATCCCCTGATTGTCACTCCCCAAGGGCAATCACTTTAAGTATTTTTGCATTATTTTCTACCCAAAGGCAACCACTTAAAGTATTTTAGCATTATTTTCTAATATTTGCCTCCATATTTAAATACTAGGCGTATATTACCACGTCTTGATTTTTCAGTTTCTGATACTATCTATTGACTTCCTACTGTGGAAGATGAGAACTTAGCTCTTTCACATCATCTGTCCACATACACACTTCTGTTCCCCTCATCTTTTCAGGATAGTTATTTCCCAACTTTTGGTTAAATCAATATTCTAAGTTTATGTTATTTGCTAGGTAAGTATCATTCACCTCTGAACCATCGTGTACGAGTATGTTTCCATTCTTACACCATTTTGTCCCCTTCATTTTTGTTTGTGTCTTTTCCTATGAACCTATCACTAATTCATCCTCCAGATCTCTAACACCACTGTAACATTTCTCAGTGTGGATAGGGTAAACACATCAGATTCTTTTTTGTTTGAAATCTTTCCTGGATTGATTGGACTTGTTCTTGACCTGTTCTAGGTTGGGCACTGTTTTTAGTTTGCCAGGGCTGCCATAAAAAAGTACCACAGACTGGGTGGCTTAAACAACAGATGTTTATTTTCTCACTTCTGGAGGCCAGAAATCCAAGGTCAAGCTGTTGGCAGGGCTGGTTTCTTCTGAGGCCTCTCTCCTTGACTTGTAAATGGCCATCTTCTCCCTTGGTCTTCACATGGTCTTCCCTCTGTGTCTACGTCCAGATTTCCTTTTCTTATAAGGATACCAGTCATATTGGATTAGTGCCCACCCTAATGACCTCATTTAAACTTACCTCTTTAAAGACGCCATCTCCAAGTACAGTCACATTCTGAAGTCCAGGTGGTTAGGACAACTTCAACATATGACTTTTGCGGGAGCACAGCTCAACACATGACAGGCACGTTGGTTGTTCTCTACACCTGGGGCATAGCTCTTGCCCTGAGATTTCTCTTTGCCTTCACCCTGGTCCTTTCTTATACCCCTCTTCTGTTTCCTGGATCCACAGCTGCTGCGTTCATGGTTTACTTCCCTGTTTGGTGGAGCATATCCTTCCATGGTTTCCCAAGGATTAATGGGATGTAAATTTTTTGAGGCTTTTGCATGTCTGAAATGGGTTTATTTTATTCTTCCACTGCACTGATAGTTTGATAGAATGTACAATTGTAGGTAAGCACTTTAAAATGCATTTATTCATTGTTTTCCATAGTTCATTGTTGCTGTTTGAAGCCTTGTGCTATTCTGATTCCAGAACTTTTATTTGTGACCTGTAATTTTTCTTTCTGCAAGCTTTAGGATCTTTGTTTCAGGTGTCCTGAAAGTTCATGATAGGACTTAGTGTGGGTATTTTTTAAATTCATAATGCTAGATACTAAGTGAGGTCTTCCAGTCTGGCAGGCTATGTGCATCAGTTCTGGGAAATTTTCTTTTCACTTTATCTTCTCTATTTTCTTTTTGGGAAACTTCTATTAGTTGACTATTGGATTTTCTGAAATGTACCTCTAAGTTAATTATATATATATATTTTTTTCCATTTTTAATCTTTCCTTCTTTTTTTTTAAATCACAAGAATTTTATCAGCTTTATGTCCACCCTTCTGTTGATTGTTTAGGTTTTCTGCTACATATTATATACATATTTTTTCTACTATATGTTTTTTTTAAAATAAATTTATTTATTTATTTTTGGCTGCACTGGGTCTTTGTTGCTGCACATGGGCTTTCTCTAGTTGCAGGGAGCGGGGGCTCCTCTGCGTTGCGGCACGCGGGCTTCTCATTGTGGTGGCTTCTCTTGTTGCCGAGCACAGGCTCTAGGGCGCGCGGGCTTCAGTAGTTGTGGCATGTGGGCTCAGTAGTAGTTGTGGCTCGCAGGCTCAGTAGTTGTGGCTCGTGGGCTCTAGAGTGCAGGCTCAGCATGGGCTTAGTTGCTCCACGGCATGTGGGATCTTCCCGGACCAGAGCTCGAACCTGTGTCTCCTGCATTGGCAGGCGGATTCTTAACTACGGCACCACCAGGGAAGCCCCCTGCTATATGTTTTTAATCTCCAAGAGCTAGCTCTTCTTTTCTGAGTGTTTTTTTTCCCAGGCACTTCATTCTTTTATTTTTTAAATGAATGCATTATCTTTTCTGTCTCTAAAGTTATCAATTTTTAAGTTTCTTCTGTTCCCTGTGTCAGCTGTTTTTGTTTTTTGTTTTTTCCTGTTTGTTGATGCCTTTCTCTCCTGTTAGATGTGATCTTGAAATATCTGGTGATCTTTGCCTGTCATTTAGTACTTACGATTGAGGCACTCAGAGCTGATGGAAGTGTATGGTAGACTTGTAATAAGGTGGTCAGTCACCTTGACTTTTGTTTAGCTTCCCCTTGCTGCACACAATTAGGTTTTATTTTTCTCCATTCTGAGAGTTAATATATTTGAAATTTTTATTGCTCTCTCTCTCTCTCTCTCTCTACCATTCATCATCCCTCCCATCCTCTTGTGAGTTCTTAATCTTTAGGAGTCTTATCTTCTTGGTAGGGTTTAAGTAAAGAGTAGAGATACAGGCATGAGTTCAATCTAGCCAGTGTAATGAGACTTTGCCACTTAAGTTGGTTTTGGGTTTAACCTTAGTCTGGTAAGCTTGATTTTTATGCCTCATGTCCCAGGAGTGTAGGCCATTCAGTGCCCTAAATCATGATTTGGACCCACAAAATCAACTACAAACACTCCTGCTATGGAGGTAGGCCCTATCTAGATCCTGTCTGAGCCACCTTTCTAATGTAATTCTAACAACTGCCCCAGAATTATGTCCTAAAACAAGCTCATTAATGTTATTCCCCTCTTGGAAACCTTTGATGGCTTACGGCCTTCAGAATCCATTTCCAACTCCTTGTCAGAGCCCTGTGTGGTCTGCCTCCCAGCTGACTTTTCAAAGCCTCTGCTGTGTTCCACTCCATTCTTCAGTATGCCAGCCATTTCTTGACCACAACATTGTACATGTTTATGCCACGGTATCTTTGTCTTTCAGGTTGTTCCCTTGGCTATAATGGCTCTCCTACAGCCTCTGTGAACAAATCATTCTTGAAGCCCCCTCTCTTCAGTAAAGCCTTCTCTCCCAGCCCTACCCCCCTACTGAATTATGCTCTTTTTCTACAAGGTACCTTGTATCACTATTTAGCATTTATTTCATTTATATCTCCTGTTATGTGAAACACAGGTTCTAAGAATGGTCTCAGATTCCCTCAACCTCCTCCTCCTCCCTGAAGATGCCATCTGTCACCTGGACCACACTCCCTGGTCTTGCCTTTGCCAGCCAACCTAATTAACACTCTCTAAGCTGACTAGAGCCCAAGTTAAACTCTGGGCCTCCATACCAAGCCCTCTCCATTCTCTGCCATCCCTCCATGTTAGGGTTGGAGGAAATGCTACATATCAGGCCACAACTCTGGCTTTCTGAGCTGCCAGAGAAGGGTGAGATGATGAACAGAAGTGTAGAGGAGTTGGCTCCCATGGAAGGAGCCTTGATTAATGAGACGTGTAAGACAGGAGGAAGCCTGGCAGGCAAATTCCCGCTTCTCTCTCCCTTCTGTGGATTACTCTCAGGCATGGTTTTTCCTTTCAATCCTCCCAAAGAAAGTCCAGCCTGCTAAGTGAACACATATACCAAACAACTGTGTGGCTTTTTGTCTCATTGTGAAGCCTGTTCCTCACCCTCACAACTCTGTTCCTACATACCCCAAATAAAATACCAGCATTTTAATCCTTGCCTCAGGTTCTGCTTTCTAGAGGACCTCAGCAAGACAAATGTAACACATTTAAAATTCATAAATGTAGGGACTTCCCTGGTGGCACAGTGGTTAAGAATCCACCTGCCAATGCAGGGGACACAGGTTCGAGCCCTGGTTCAGGAAGATCCCACGTGTCATGGAGCAACTAAGCCCGTACGCCACAACTACTGAGCCTGCACTCTAGAGCCTGTGAGCCACAACTACTGAAGCCCGTGCACCTAAAGCCCGTGCTTTACAACAAGAGAATCCACTGCAATGAGAAACACATACACTGCAACAAAAAGTAGCATCTGCAAGCCACAACTAGAGAAAGCCTGTGCACAGCAATAAAGACCCAATGCAGCCAAAAGTAAATAAATAAAATTTTAAAATAATAAAATTCATAAATTTATTATTTGTTAATAAATCTGGCAGTCATAGCTATTAATTTTTCAACCACACATATGAGACCAAGAAGTACCAGAGCTCTTCCACTGACTTGACATTGAGATCCTACAAATATTTATACCTTTTAGGAATACAGAGACATCAAGTAACAGTTTATCAAGAAATACAGTTTCATTTGGGGGGTTATTTTCACATGACACAGGAATGGTTCCAGTTGCTCACATTCTTACCAGCACTTATATTGTCAGTTTTTTCATTTCTTTGAGCTATTCTAATACAGATGTAGTGTTGTGATTTTTAAAACAGCTTTAGAAATATAATTGACATATGATACACTGTACAACTGTTGAAGTGAACAGGTTGATAAATTTGACATGTATACATCCATGAGACCATTACCACAATTAAGATAGAACACATCTATTGATATTACCCCAAAGATTCCTAGTGCCCCTTTGTAATTCTCCTTTTCCACCCCAGGCCCCCTACCCAAGCCACTGGTGATTTGCTTTGTCACTATAAATTAGTTTTATATAAATGGAGTCATACAGTATATACTATTTTTATGTCTGGCTTTTTTCTTTCAGCATGACTATTTTGAGATTTATCCATGTTATTTTATGTAGCAATAGTTGATTTCCTTTTTACTGCCAAGTTGTATTCCATTGTATGGATATACAGTTTGTGCATTCACTTGATGAACATTTGGGTCATTTCCAGCTTTTGGTGGTCACAGACAAGTCACTGAACTGGGACAACTTTTTTTTTCTATGTCTATTTTTTAATTGACTTTACTGGGGCATAATTTTATAAAATGTACTCTTTAAAAGTACATAATTTAATGAATTTTGACAAATTCATACTCCCTTTTAACTAACACCACATCAAGATATAGAACATTGGCGTTTCCCTGGTGGCGCAGTGGTTGGGAGTCCGCCTGCCGATGCAGGGGACATGGGTTCGTGCCCCGGTCCAGAAAGATCCCACATGCCGTGGAGCGGCTGGGCCCGTGAACCATGACCGCTGAGCCTGCGCGTCCGGAGCCTGTGCTCCACAACGGGAGAGGCCACAACAGTGAGAGGCCCACATACCGCAAAAAAAAAAAAAGATACAGAACATTGGCTTCATGTGAATGCAAAGGTTCCCTTGGGGGTTCTTTTCAGTCAGTGTCTCCCACTTGCCCATTCCTAGCAACCACTAATTTGCTTTCATTCACTCTAGAATAAATTTGCAATTCCTATAGTTATAGAAATGGAATCATACAGTAACATAATTTTAGTTTCTTGCTTTTTTGCTGAGCATGTTTTTAGATTCATCCATGTTGCAAGTATTGTTGCAAGTATGTTCATTTCTTTTATTACTGAATAGTATTTCATGACATTAATTTACCACAATTTGTTTATCCATTGATGTGTTGTTGGGCACTGGGTTGTTTCCAGTTTGGGGCTATTATGAGTCAAGTTACTATGAACATTCACGTTCAAGCCTTTGTGTGGACACATTTTCACTTCTGGGTAAATACCAAGGAGTGAAACTGCTGGGTATGGTAAGAACACATTTAATTTTTTAAGAAGCTGCCAAACTCTTCTCCAAAGTGGTTATACTATTTTATACTCGGACTAGCAACATGTGAGGGTTCTAGTTCTGCATGTCTGACAACACTTGGTATTTAAAAATTTTAAGGTCTTTTAAATTTTAGTCATCTTACGGGTATGTAATAGTATCTCATTATGTTTTTAATTTGTATTTCCCTGATGAATAATGATGTTGAGCATTTTTTCAAGTTTTTATTGGCCTTTCATATATCTTTTGTGAAGTGTGTTCAAAAATGTCTCCTATTCTTAATTAGGTTGGCTCATAATTTTTGAGTTGGAGTTCTTCACATAATCTGGATTCCAGTCTTCTGTCAGAACAATTTTTTTTTCATATACATTCCCACTGTGCTCAAGCCACAAGGTTCTTTGCTCTTTCTTAAATAGGCTAAGGCCATATCTGTCTCAGCCTTTGAACACTCTTTGTTGCCTGGAATGCTGCTCTTCAAATACACACAGAACTTCCTTCCAGACCTCCTCCAGTCACTGTTCAAATGGCCCTTTTTGGTGAGATCTTTCTTAACCATCCTATTTAAAATAGTAATACCCACGGCCTGACATTACCTCATTTCCTCTGGTTTTTTCTCCATAGCATATATCCACCCTATTTGTTATTTACCTGTCTTTTTGTTTAAAGAAAAGTATTGACCAACATGAGCCCCAAGCATAAAAAACATGGAATATAATTCTCTACAGCCTGTTCAGCGGATTACCTCCTCTTTTAGAGGCTGATACACTTAAGGATGACAAGTCAAATCTGTGAGCCTGCTGGATGAAGAGGTTGACTCCATTAACGTACTGTCACCTCTCTCTGAAGTACCTCAGGTAGGTCGCCGACTGCGTTCGGCTCCAGGAGATCCTTCCCCAGTGAGCGTACCCAGAACAAGAAGCAAACTAAATCCCGCCTGCCTCGAAAAAGAACTGTTGAATCTCGAGCAGCGGAGACGTACGTAGAGCTCATTGAAGCCAATACTTTTCTTTGCACAGGAAGAAACTGAGGACGTCTCGTCCAAAGTCAAGGTGCTTAAGGACCGGGCGGAGCCCACAGATCCCCCAGCTTCCGGCCCTGCCGGAGGAGTCTCGCCTCCTCCCTCGCCGGAAGTGGTGGACGGAGCCCCGGCTCTCCTTCGCGTCCGCTGATGCGATTCAAGCTGGGGAAGAAGGGTGTGCCGGGAGGGCGGAGAAGGGGCGCAGCTGAGGGCGATCTTCCGGAAGTTCAGGGCATTGTTTCCGTGGGGAAGATCTTACTAGACGAACAGGGACGCGACGGTGAGTCCTCGCCGAGCAAGAGCTGGCCGGGCGGGAACGGAAGACGCAGTCCCGGCACCCATTTTCTAGACAACGGGTGTGATCCTCGGCTTCCTCGTTTATCGAGCGCCTCCCGAGGCCCGGCCCTAGGATGCAGCCCGGCAATGATCTGCGTAGTCTCTCCCTGATGTATCAGCTGACGATACATCATCCTGATAAGGCTGCGACTCATCAAAGTTGTGACAGAGGAGCTCGTAGAATTGGGAGCTAGTCCTGGGTTCTGGGCGTGCTGGTAAATGGGCTCTTACCGGCGAGTTGAAGGGAGGGAGGATTGCATCAGGGGAACTGCCTGTCCTAGAGGGCGCATGGGGGCGGGATCTTGGTGAATTGAAGCTGAGAAGTCAAGTGCGGCGGTGGCGGAATGAGCGCGATCAGGGGAGGGGTGCGCTAGGAAGCCGAAGAGGGAGGAAGGGTTCAGATCATAGAGTTTGGAACGCCCGTGGGTGGAGGTTGGATGGTAGGAGGGCAGGAATGGTGAGGCGACCACTTCTAGGAGGTCACAGATGTAGATGAGAGATGGTGGCCTACGGTGGTGGCAGTGGGTATAGGAGAAAATTGGAGCTGTCGAGATGATAATTAAAAATTGACAAGACTTTTGGATTAGATATGGGATTTGAGTGAGAGGTTAGTATCCAACGATGATTCGAAGTTTCTGACCTGAGTGAATTATATAAAACAAAACAAACCAATTTGACGTTTGCTAGGGGGCCTTTTTCCCCTAGTGTAAAAACAAAAACCACAAAAAATTTTTCCTCCCTGGTTATATGTACTCATTATATTTTGTGTGCACACTGCAGAAAATTCAGAACATACACACAAAAATATTTTTTATAGAAAACAATAAAAATTACCTGCAATTCTGCTATCCAAGATGGCCGTACTTTGGTGTGCTTCCTTTATGTTTTTGCTTTCTGAGTGCATCTTTTTATATAATTGGGTATACATTCTGTCTGTATCTATTTTTTTTCCATTGGACGTTATCATGATAATAAAGGTTGAACTGCTGTGTGCTAGGACGTTATTCACAAATTTTGTTCTTTCCTGATTGTAACAGAAAAGATCAGATGTAATTCCAGCAAGTCAAGGATAACTTTTTGTTGTATTTTTCTTTCAATATTTTTTCTTTTTGTGTACCTTTTAAAAAACCCCACAATTTGTGTCACATTTTGTGTTTTGTTTTCCAATCAGATGTGAAGTACTTAATGTTATTTATTGCTATATTTACACATCCTTAACTACTCTTCAAGACTAGTTTTTAGTGGTTGTTTAGTAAAAACCAATCCCCTGTTACTAGTTAGGTAGGTTTTCAACTTTTTACTCTTAGGATGATGAGAAGGACATCTTATTACATAAATCTTCAGATTGCCAATTTATTCCTTAAGAAAAATGCTAGCAATGGAACCTAGGTGAAAGGATAAAATGAACCTATAAAATTGCCTCACCCAAATATCTCATTGGGACTGTAATTGAAATTGTTTTAAAGATCAGATTTTTGCAGTGCTTAGTTTTTCCATTTCAAAGATAGATTATGTCTTTCCAGTTATTTGTATTTTATGTCCTTGTTAAATTTACGTCTATAAAGGGTCAGTATTATTATTTAAGAATTGTAAATTCTTAAATAATAAATTCCCATGTGGCTAAATTCCTCGTGGCTAAATTCCCATGTGTGAAATGAATTCCCATGTGTGAAATGAATATCTTTGAGTTGTGTCATACTTTCTTCTATAAGATTATTTTCTTTATATTTGTGTCTAGGTTCTGCTAAAATATAAACAAATGGTGAGATCAGAAAGCTAAAAAGACCAAGTTAGAGTGAGGTTTCCTTAATGCTATAAGTAACCTGTGGTCTAAACAATTTTTGGTTTTCTGCTCCTAGTTGTCTGTTGGGAAGCTGCCCTTCTTCCATGCATCAGAGCCTGCCTTATCTGCACAGCCAGGGGGCCAGGTGTCAACCTTGATCCTTTCCCAGGAATGGTAAAGGAAGCTAGAAACAGCTCAGCAGGGTTAGGAAGACAGTGTCTCATGAGAATGCCAAATGTTTTGGGGTGGATTTTTCTAGTTTAACAGTTCTACATCTCATTATTCAAGTTACTTTAATATATTTAATTGTTAGTAAGGATATTTGTTTGTTAGTGACTTACAGTTGTTAACTTTTGGTCTTTTGGTCTTGTGCAATAGAATCTTGCTTATTGATGAAATGCAGTTAACACATCAGCTGGACCTATTTCCCGAATACAGGGTGACCCTTCTGTTATTTAAAGATGTAAAAAATGCTGGAGACTTGAGAAAAAAGGCCATGGAAGGTGCCATTGATGGCTCATTAATAAATCCTACAATGGTAAGTACTCGTGGGAATGAGTGAACTACATGGGGAGTTTAAGAATATGATGATTTTTCATGACGTTATAGGTTAGCCTAAAATTGTTATCTTCAGGTAAAAAGTTCTTGTCCAAGCTGTAGAGTGGAATCAGGTTTGGCCAGCCTTGAATTTAACAGTGACTAGAAGCCGAAGTGCCAGGGCCTGCCCTTGGAGATGTGAAAGGTGGTCTAGCTCTGATGTGATGGCAGATGCCTGGATCTCCATCTTCTCTTCTGAACTAGAAAATCTCTGTAAAGGAGACATTGCATAGTGGTAGAATCAGCAGGACTTAAATCCCAGATATGCCATTTATTATGACTTTGAGCAAGTGGTAGCCAACCTTTATATAGTGCTAATTTGGTTCCTGACATTGTTCTAAGTTCTTTACATATACCGCTAACTCACTTAATCTTCATAACAACCCTGTGAAGTAAGTATGGTGATTATCTGCTTCTACAGATAAAACACTAAGGAATTTGCCCAGGTTCCCTCGGTGGTAAGTGACAGAACTGGAATTCCAACTCATCCTTTGCCTTGGTTTCCTCATCTATTGCATGTGAATAATGATACAGATATCATAGGGTCGTTTTGAGAAGTATAGAAAATGAAGGTAAAATGTTGAGAATATGGCCTTTCCCATAATAATAGCCCTCAATAAGTGTTGTTTTAAAACTTTTTACTATTTACCTAAGTTGCTTGCAGCTGTAAAATTCTGTGATTTTCTAAACACCGTAGGCCCTTGAGATTTTGAAAATTTTGAAAATGTAGTCCGTAGGAATTGTGATGAAGTAAAACAGCCTGACACTGGAGTTACCATGATATAGGACATATGTCTTCAGAGTACTCCAGATTCTCTGTATGTAATTCTTTTTGTTCTCTTTGATAGATTGTCGATCCATTTCAGATACTTGTGGCAGCAAACAAAGCAGTTCACCTCTACAAACTGGGAAAAATGAAGACAAGAACTCTATCTACTGAAATTATTTTCAATCTTTCCCCAAATAACAATGTAATTAATATGGAATTTACTTACTTTATATCTTTTGACCTTGTCATGGTAGCCTTTGTACTTATTGTTGGGTTGGAGCCTGTTGTTAGTAACAAACAAAAATAATAGTGAAGAAAGAATGCTGGACAGAGAGTTGAGGTTTAGTATTGCCTCTTACTAGACAAATAAGCTTTGGAGTCACTTCACATATGAGTAAACTAAAGTTTAGCTTAATTAAGTGAGGATAGTTTTATTTGTCCTTCCTGACCATATAGAGTCAGGAAGATCACTCTAAGTGATATTTAAATCTAATGATAAAAATTAGGCATGGATATTTGTGTGTTATCATGTGTATCTTTCGTTCTCCCCATAAACTCTTTGAGGATAGAACCCATGTCTTTTCCATACACCAGAAGTCTGCCTGGGACCTAGAACAGCCCTTTAACACATGCTCACACACCCAGTGCATAGGAAGAGTTTGTGGTTTGAGATACTGATAGTAATCAAAGTTATTGAGTTTAAAATATTCTACCTGGGGCACATTTGAAAAAAAATGTAATTTTGCTGACAAAGTTTTAGTATTACTACTACTATTAACAACACAATCAAGTGCTGACATCAAGAGAAAAGTTAGGAAACCCATGGCATAGTTTAAAATACAGATGTTTGAAAAGTTTATAAAATGTGTGGTGATAGAATTCCCCAGTACCTGGGGGAAAATTACTGGGTTACTATTGTTTCTTTGAGATCACTGAAATAACTCAGGAGACTGTACAATTCATAAACATCTGTTGAGCTTGTGTCTGTTCCAGCTGTAGGGGCAGAAGAAACAAATATGTTTCTGAGGAAGGCAGATGAACAAGACAAAGTCCAAATGCCCTAAGATAATTGATATAATGGGAATAATAATGCAAATCTGTGGGAACAAAGAAGCAATTCATTCTGTAAGGAGGAAAGTGCAAGGGGAGTGACATTTGAACTGGACCTTGAAAGATGAGGGCACTCCAGGCAGAGGGCAAAGTGTGAGCCCAGGCAAAAAAGTATGAAATGACGGGAGCCCCAAACAGTCCCGACTGGCTAGAGGGCAGGAGTGCATGGCTAGAGGGTCACTTAGGTCCAGGGGGAGTGGGTGTTTGTGCGCCATGCCAAGTCCAGGCTTGACTCTATGGGAGTGAAGTGCAGCTTTGAGCAGGGAGTACTCAAGAGGCAGAGCTGGTAGATATTAGGAAGGGATTGTTGAAAAACTGTAGACAGAGAAAACCATTAGGATATGAAAAATAAGAATCTGACCAGGAAAGAGCACAAATGGGGAGAGATTTCAGATGTTGAAACTACTGGTTTTATTGTCTTTTTTTCCCCCTTAGATTTCAGAGGCCTTGAAAAAGTTTGGTATCTCGGCAAATGACACTTCAGTTCTGATTGCTTATATTGAAGAGGGAGAAAAACAAATAAATCAAGAATACCTAATATCTCAGGTAGAAGGTCATCAAGTTTCTCTCAAAAATCTCCCTGAAATAACAAATATTACGGAAGTCAAAAAGGTTTGTAAGCCTGTATTTTTAGAAAGAGCATGATAGATGTGGAATAATACTGTTTACTGAACGCCAATGCTTCTATATATATTTTTAACTTTTAAGAAAGGTTAATATAATTAAAAGTTACTTGAAAAATAATTATAGATGCAAAGAATTGGAAATGCAGGTTTATGTAACATAATTAAAAACTTAGTTGATGCATTCTTTATATATATATATAATTTTATTTATTTATTTGTGGCTACGTTGGGTCTTCACTGCTACGCACGGGCTTTCTCTAGTTGCGGCAAGCGGGGGCTACTCTTCGTTGCAGTGCGCAGGCTTCTCATTATGGTGGCTTCTCTTGTTCCCAAGCACGGGCTCTAGGCACGCGGGCTTCAGTAGTTGTGGCACACGGGCTCAGTAGTTGTGGCTCGTGGGCTCTAGAGCACAGGCTTTAGTAGTTGTGGCTCACGGGCTTATTTGCTTAGCAGCATGTGGGATCTTCCCGGGCCAGGGCTCGAACCCGTGTCTCCTGCATTGGCAGGCGGATTCTTAACCACTGTGCCACCAGGGAAGCCCAATGCATTCTTTTTAAAAGAATAGATAATTTTAAATATCTATATCTTACACAGTACATTTAAATATCTATATCTTACACAATGTAGTATGAAGTTAATGTCTAGATGTATGCTTTTAAAACTGGTACAAATGTATTTCTATGTTTAGAGAGTTATCACCATAACTGCAATTGAAACTTTTGATGTAAGTGATGAATTGTCATCTATTTTCCAAACTTTAAACACATTGTGATTTTACACCATTATCCCAATAATTGAGTAATAAGTTAATTCACATATACATGCTCGTGTAATGAAAATTAGTAGTACATGAATATGTCAGCATGTCATAATCTGTCTTTTATTTTTACAGATATATAAACTATCTTCACAAGAAGAAAGAATTGGGACGTTATTGGATGGTATCATTTGTAGGATGTCAACAAAAGATGTTTTGTGAAATGACAGAAATATTAAAAATTTTCAGCAATTATAAAAACCATTCATTATTTTTTCCGGATTATAAAATCTATTATGTTTGTTGTAGAAAAATTTAAAGCACAGAATGGTTACAAAGGAAAAAAAATAAAACCATTCCTGATCCTATCTCTTAATATTTTAAAAGATAACCATGGTTACTGTTATTTGTTACTGCCTTCTAGTCTTCTGTTTCTGTTCAAATATATTTTATTTTTATGTAAGTGGAATAATTGCTAACATTTATTGGGTGTCTACAATGTACTGAGTTCTTGTTTTCATGACTTTATATCCCTCAGCTCATATTCCTGCACTTCCTTCTGGCTACTCCAGCATTGCTGTTCCAAGCCTCCTGGTTCCAAGTTTTTACATGCAAGAATTCATTTAATTATCACAGCATCATATGAGGTAGATACTGTTAATACTCCCATTTTACACAAAGGCAACTAAAAGGTTGTAGAAGTAATAAATAACTTGCCCGAGGTTTTACAGCTAAAAGTCATGTTTTATAAATGCTTTGGTTTTTTGGGTTTTTTTTTTCTATTTTGTCTTAAAATATGATTGTGTCAGTCAAGATAGAGTAGGTTAGGGGTCAGCAAACTTTTCTGTTAAGGACAAGGTAGTACGTATTTCCGGTTCTACAGGCCATATGGTGTCTGTTGCACCTACTCAGCTCTTGCTGTTGTAGCGCTGAAGCATCCACAGACAGTATATAAATGATACACACAGCTGTATCCCAGTAAAACTTTATTTACAAAAATAAGTGATGGGCAAGATTTGACCAGAGGGCAGTAGTTTCTGGACTCCTAGGTTAGATTGGGCTGTAATTTAGGGTCCCTAAAGCTCATTGGTTTCATACGACAAAAGATTGTCTTGCTCACTCCACATAGCCACTGTGAATCAGTAGGAAGACTCGTTGCAGTGACTCAGGAATCCAGTCAGCCAAAGGCTTTATGTCAGCATGTGCTCTGTGGGTCACTGCGCAGCTGGAAGTTACGCTGTGAGTTACATGGTGGCTCTTAAAGCTCCCATGCGGAAGTGACAGATATCGCTTATCTCATGTTTCACTGTCCAGTCACATGGCCATGCCAACATCAAAAGGGGTGGGGGAGTGCGATCCTGCACCATGATAGAGAATGGAGAGGTAGAAATCCTTAGGGGACAAACATGTATTTCCATTGTGGTCATAAATAATAAGGTACCAAAGCACATCGTTAGCGTTTCTTGCATGTGCTGCGCTAAGCTCTTTATATGCACTGCCTCATATAGTCCTCTCTACAACCCTAAGAGATTTTACCACCTTCAAGGAAGCAAATTTAGTCTCTGAACTCTATTTCAAAAGGTTTCAAACCTACAGAACAACTGAAAATAATACAATGAACATCCCTGTGACTTTCATGTGATTTCACTATTTGTTAACATTTTGCTACATTTGTTTGCTTTTCTGAAATATTTGAAAGTAAATTGCAGACCTCATGGCACTTCACCCTACATTGCGTTTAGTTGTTATGTCTCTTAGTCTCCTTTAATCTAAAACAATCTTTTTTTTAAAGATTTTTTTTTGATGTGGACCATTTTTTATAAATATTTATTCATAAGTATTTTTATTTTTTTAAATATTTATTTAATTTGGTCGTGCCGGGTCTTAGTTGCAGCTGGTGGGCTCCTTAATTGTGACACTCAGGCTCCTTAGTTGCAGCATGCCTGTGGGATCTAGTTCCCTGACCAGGGATCAAACGTGGGCCCCCTGCATTGGGAGCACAGAGTCTTAATCACTGTGCCGCCAGGGAAGTCCCGATGTGGACCATTTTTAAGGTCTTTATTGAATTTGTTACAGTATTGCTTGTGTTTTATGTTTTGGTTTTTTGGCCACAAGGCATGTGGGATCTTAGCTCCCCGACCAGGGATCAGATCTGCACCCCTTGCATTGGAAGGAAAAGTCTTAACCACTGGACGCCAGGGAAGTCCCATAGAACAATCTTTCTTTCTTTTTTTTTTTTTTAAGTGATGTTGACATTCTTTGACGAGTACCCTAGACGTGTTTCAGAATTTCAGAATGAGTTTGTTCATGATTCGAGTCAGTTTAAAAATTTGGGGGAATGATAGTAGATAGATTTTGTGTCCTTCCAGTTGTGTATTGTTGGGAGGCACATCATGTCAGTTGGCCTCATCATTGGTGATAACAGTTTGGTCACTTCATTAAGGTGAGACCAGACCTCTCCATTATGAAGGCATCTTTTCCCCTGAAGCTTAGGGAGTCAAAGCTGCTGTAAAGCTCAAAGTACTTGTGGTCAAAATTAAAACTCAGATCTGAGTGACCCCTGATTCTATGCTCCTAATGACTCCATCACACTGCTTCTTCCCGTGCCATCACTCTCAAACATGTTTTTATCATGTGAAACGTCACATATGTAATTCTATTTTTATACAATGACATTGCTTTCAATTTTTCACTTCGCTTTTGCAAATAAATCTCTGTACACATCTCTTTCTTTAGGATAGCTTCCCTGTAGTGGAGTTATTAGGGAAGAGGATATAAATTTTTTAATACCAGAAAGGTGCAATTTTGCACTTGTAATTGGCACAAGTGTGCCAGTCTCAGCAGACTCGCCAACAATGCCTTTTAACCTTTCAACACTTTCACCATTTTGAGTTGTCAGACTACTGGTGAAGTTGAACTGTTTATTAGTTTGTTATGAAGAGTGTTTTGAAAGTGTTATAAATAGTTATTTCTGTAACTCTTTATAATGTTTTCAACTCTTTGTGAGCCTTTGGCTGAAGAAGAAAAAAGAAAAAGTAATGCCATTTCCTGGGAAAGAAGGTAACGTAAGCTTTTTCTCTAAAATAATTGATGCAATTTAGGAACAACGTTCTTTGTTCCTAAATTAACCAGGTTGCTTCAGAGCCTAAAGGCTCCCCAGCAAAAGCAAGCTGTAATTATAGGGACTTTGGTGCTGGCAGAAAAGGGATGCAGTTTGGTAGGACACCCTTATCTGGCTCCCTAGTTAAGCGTTACATATTAAAGTAAAAAGCCAGCTGTTTCTGGGATAAGGTGAGGGAAGGGGGCTCTGTTACCCAGGCAATCATTGTTGCTCCCCATCTCCCCAGTCTTGGGAACAACTAAGGCTGTAACTACAGTGAAATCGTCTTTAATCCCCTATTCCCCTCCCCACCACACACTCAGAAGAACTACAAGAACTGCTCCCAAGCCCTGCACCTTCTTTTTAGAAGGAGCCTCATGGCTCACAGGTTATTTCAGGCCTCCTTTTGCCATTCTCATTCTGCTTTTCCCCTTGATGACCTTTCCACTTGTCTGCAAACTACAGTAGTCAATTCCTCTGCCCTGGAACCTGTGCTGGGTTTGCAGCTGCTTCTCTGCTCCTGGCTTTGTTTTGCTGACTGACATGCCATCTGTACTCCATTTTACAATATTGAGTAAAGCACAGATCTCTAGGTTGATTGGGTGCAATGAGCAAAGTTTGTATTCATCAAATTTACCTGTTCTTGTTTTCATATCCTCTGTGCCAGTAGTCTCCCATTGTTCCCTCCAGGTCACCCTTCATCTTTCTCCACTCTTCTCTCTGCCCTGGAGGCTGACTTACCATGTACCCAGCAAGAGGTCCTCCCTTCCCCTTGGCTTCTACTTGGGTTTGGCCAGTGTGTGTGAAGGGGGGAGGCTAGCAGGAGAACGAGGCCAGGGTATTTATTCTCCTGGCCCCTCCCTGCAAGGACCCCTAGGCTGGCTTTGGCCCTGAACCTCTCAGGGCGGTCTGTGCTACTCAACTCCTGGGTCAGGCTCCTGTCACCTCTCCCTCCGCCTCACTTCAGGCCTCTGAGCAATAACACGTCTGGTTCCCCTCTACCCATCCACACCTTCATAATTTGGCCCTCTGGTGATCTATATCTGTAAAATCAGCTCGAGTTATCCTAATTTGAGTGCTGATAGCATCTCCCTTTTGCTAAATTTCTTAAAAGGTTAGGTTAGATTAGAAACATTTCTGTAGATCTGCATCATTGTTCTAGGATTTCTGAACATCCTGCCAAGAACCTATTAGTCCACTTTCTTTCCCCTTGAAATAATTTGCTGTTATTTCCTCTCATTCGTCTAAGTTATGAGTTCTCAGTGGGAGACCAGGGCATTGACCTGAGGCTAGGTTATTGGGAGTCCCGATGAGAGATCAGGGGAGATGATGTTCTTTCCAGGTCATTTTCCTTCTCTTTCTGAGGCTTCTAAAACACTATGAGTCTTGTCTACCTTCCATTTCATTGGCCCATTTCTGGACTGAGCTGGTCTATTAGGCAAGTGTTCTTCATAAATGCAAGCATGGGGTTTCATTGACATGCTGCTCTCAGGTTCCACAACTCTGGGAATAACAGTGATTTCAAAAATATAATTACCTATTATAATCAGGCTCCTATAGGCAATATAAAAATAAAATAATTTATCCAGTTACTTGTAACTGTTTAACTGTAATAAGTTAACAGTTACTTGTTAAGCAAGTAACAAATTAACAGTGATATAAGTGCTTAATGAGAAGTGCAAAGGCTTCAAAGAGGGAGCAGATACAAGATCCATCTGCTTGGGAGGGGTCAGAAGTCTTGATGGAGAAGGTAGCACTAAACTGGATCTTGAAGAAAGAACAGAGCCTTAGTCACGTATTGGAATTTGTTCAAGTATGGTCTGACCGCTGGTGATAGGGGCGTAATGAGGCTTGTAGGTGACTCTTGCATCCCAGCAGACAGAGCTGGTTCTCCTGGAATACAGTGCTTTACACTACTTAATAATTCACTTGTCAGACAGCTGCCTGTTGGGGTCAGCATGTGGTACTGAAAAAGCAAAATGTTCAGGCCTTCAAGTCAGAGCTGCCAAGGCTTAGGTCCCACCCTGCCATTTTCTATGGGGTTGTGGGTTGGATGTCTCAGGCTTGTGGGCTTCGGTTTCCCATTTGTAAAATGGAAACAGTATCAACCTTAGCTCTTAGGTTGCTGCCAATATCAAATAGTACAGTGTAGGAAAAGTGCTTTCTCACAGTGCCAGGCATCTAATATCTCAGTGAATAACAGCTGTCTCTCCTTCCCTGTATGTACCTGCATAGTGCCGAGGCAGATAGTAAAACCAAATAAGACTCACTGCTGGTGGGAAAGGAAAACTCTGGACAACAGTTTGGCAGCTCCTCAAAATGTTAAAATAGACTTACCATATGACCCGGCAATTCCACTCCTAGGTATATACCAAAGGAATTGAAAACAGTCGTTGAAACAACCACTTGTGCAGAATGTTCATAGCAGCACTATTCACAATAGCCAAAAGGCGGAAACAATTCAAGTGTCCATCAGTGGATGACTGGATGAACAGATGTGGTCTGTCCATACCATGCAACATTATTCAGCCGTGAAAAGCAGTGAAGAACTGATACATGCTAGGACATGGGTCAACTTTGAGAACAAAAGTGAAAGAGGCTGAACGTCAAAGTTCACATATTACGTGTTTCCATTTAAATGAAACATCAAGAATAGGTAAATCCATAGAGACAGAAAGCAGGTTAGTGGTTGCCAGGGGCTCGGGAGCGGTGGAAATAGGGAGTGACTACCTACTGACTAACAGGTCTCCTTTTGGGGTAAAGAAAATGCTTTGGAACTAGATAGAGGTGGTAGTTACACAACATTGTGAATGTACTAAATGCCACTGAATTGTACACATTTAAATGGTTAATTAAAATAATAGAATAAAATAACACACCCGCCTTACCTTTAGGAGTTCACAATCTTAGCTGGGTCTTTTTAGACTCTTAAGAGTTGGCTGAGGGAACTTCCCTGGTGGTCCAGTGGTTAAGAATCCACCTTCCAGTGCAGCGGACAAGGGTTCGATCCCTGGTCAGGGAACTAAGATCCCACATGCCGTGGGGCAACTAAGTCTGCGCCACAACTACTGAGCCTGTGCACCACAACTGGAGAGAAGCTGGTGTGCTACAACCAAAGATCCCACGTGCTGCAACTAAGATCCGATGCAGCCAAAAATAAATAAATATTTTAAAAAAAAGAGTTGGCTGAGGCACATTTGCAGCAACATGGATGGACCTAGAGATTATCATGCTAAGTGAAGTCAGAAAGAGAAAGACAAACACCATATGATATCACTTACATGTGGAATCTAAAATATGACACAAATGAACTCATCTACGAAACAGAAACAGACTCACAGACATAGAGAACAGACTTGTGGTTGCTAAGGGGGAGGGGGTGTGGAGAAGGGATGGATTGGGAGTTTGGGATGGGCAGATGCAAACTGTTATATATAGGATGGATAAACAACAAGGTCCTAATGTATAGCACAGGGAACTATATACAGTATTCTATGATAAACCATAGTAGAAAAAAATCTGGAAAAGAATGTACATATATGTATAACTGAATCACTTTGCTGCACAGCAGAAATTAACACATTGTAAATCAACTATAGTTCAATAAAATAAATTTAAAATAAAATAAAGAAGTTGGCTGAGGCAGACAGGTAGATTCCCAAGCCTCAGTTTCATCATCTGCATGCAGGGCCAAGAGTCTGGAATGTGCTGAGACTTCCAGACTTCATTTCTTACACAGAGAATTACCCATAATTCCTCTATCCAGAGACAAATGCTGCCAATGTTTGGTGTAACCATTCAGACTTTTCTCTCTGCATGCTTGTGTGTATAAGTTACTTTTGTTATATTTTTCCAAAAATGAATGAAAACATACTGTTTTATCACCTTTATAGGTTGGTGCTATATTTTGACAATTATTTTTCATGTCAATAAATCCTCCTCATTATTCATGGCTATGAGGAAGGTTGAAAAGCTTGAATGTAAACCAAGGCCATTGGGTGTTGAGGAAGCCACAGAAGCTGGTGAGAATACAGGAAAGAGAGGGCAGGGACAGATCAAGGACCTCTGGCCCCTCAGCTGGACTATTAGGTTTCTGACTAGTTGTTATTAGATAGACTCATTAGGGATACTCAGCTGTATTTTGGAGCCTTCTATTCTCTTTTGATTCTTACTTCAAGTTTTGCTTAACATTTAAAAAAATATTAAAATGTACTGAAAACAATGTAACACACCCATGGCTCACCACCCTCCCTTCATGTTAGTTAAACCCTTGTGGGCTTTTTGCGTGCAAAAGATCTGGGCCTCAGCAGTCTCCGTCACCTGGATTCCAGCTGCCAGGATGGCACCTTTGGGGTGGTCATGATCTGTCTCTCCAAGTCTGGTCTCTCTCCAGCGTCTTCCTAGATGCTCTTGCCAGAAATCTGGCTGTCATCTCTGACCACTTCTTCATCCTCAGATCATCCACTCCTGCCATTTCTGCCCCCAAAGTGCACCTCCAAGTGGGCCAGGTCACACCCATGGCCCAACTCCAGTCCAAGTCACTGCTTTCTCTCGTAGGACCCCTGCTAGCCTAGATGGCTCCTTTGTGAACATAGAACAAGGCACCCCCTTCACAAAGACACAACCTATTGGGAACACAGTTCAGTGAGCAGCGACACCTTTGAGCAAATAAGAAAAAGGTGCCTTTTCCTTTGGTCAGGCTCAGCTCTGTGCCAGGGCTCATGGACTTTAGTTCCCACTAGCCTTCTTGGGCGAGGTGCTCTTTTACAGCGAGCAGCCTGCATATCTGTATCTGGAGGCCCTTCTTTTGCCTGGACTGCTGTGCTAGCCTCTGGGGGCAGGGAGATATATGCTTCCATTCCTGGCTCTTCCAATCCATTTTCCACATGTAGCCAGAGTAATAGACACACCCCACACACCCCAACCCTACCTCTGGTTATGTTACTCCCCAGCTAAAAACATAGCAATGGCCTCCTGGTGTTCTTGGAATAGAGTCCAAACTTCCTAACCTGGATGATAGGCCCTGCATGGCCAGGTCCCTGCTGCCCTCATCCAGCTGTGAAGCACCTTGTGTGCTGATCCAGGGGACTTGGACTCTGGTCTGTGATGACAGAGCACAGGGTGAGGGGCAAATTCCCCAGGGTCATAGCAGCTGTGTGGAGGGACTGAGGGTGGACATCAGGGAGCACCAAGGTGCTGGGTGAACTGCCATGGTGTGGGGTGTAGGCCGTCCACAAGGGCAAGGATTCCTGAGCTGTTCCAGACTCTGCGTGCCCCCTCCAGGCTGATTCCCCAGTGATCAGAGAGTGCAGAATGGACTCCCTGCTCCATCATAGCCCAGCTACTTGAGCCTGGGATTTATGATGAACGAATATCCAGGAGCTGGCCAATGAGGTGCCATCCAGGACCTGGTCCCTGGAAGTGGAGCGTGCCCTTGCAGTCTCTCCTGGATGCCAGCTGGAGGCTGGGGGCAGCGGCTGCCCTGGACACTCAAGGCTCTTGTGGTAGCAGGTGAGAGGCTATGGGTGGAAGGACAGTGTTCTTAGGTGTGGCCTGGAGCTCTGGACCCTCCTCTGGCTCTCAAGGCTGGTCTATTTTTGGTGTTTGGCTCTTATGCTACCTCAGCAGCCTGAAAATTTGCAAACAAGTGGGAAGAAGCCTTTGTTGAAACTTGTACTTGGAAACATAGGACCACTGCAGTGTATGGTCCCTGGGAGAGGGACACATGCTTGGCTGCTGCATGGTGCCACCCCAATGTATGGAGAAGCTGAGAGCCAGGGAAAGGGGAAAGAGGGAGAGGGGAGGGTACTTCATAACCAGAGATTTGTATATGTTATTTTATTAAATCCTCTAAACAACTTCAGAAGGCAGGTTCTTGGAGAAGATTATGGAACATGCCCAAGGTCATACATGGAGACAGGACCAAATGCAGACCTTTCTGCTGACTCTACACCTTCTCCCAGTGGTTGTGGCCTATTTCCTCTTGGGTAGAAGCAGAAAGACACATCCTTGAGCAGGGTCATCCCCGGTTCTGGGGGGTGGGAGGATAAGCCACTCACATGGCTTCTTCTCTCTCCCCCAGGGCTGCCAGGAAGTCATACAGGGACTCCTACCTCTCTCTTGAACTTTGAGATCCAGACACAGAAGTCTTCCATGGCTCCTTATCAAATCCACAAATACCAGGAAAATTATCGCAAATGGGTTGTGGGTTTGTTCTCCAAGGTGATGACCGAGCACCTTCCCACCACCTTCCACAACATCCTAAAGCTGCCCCGAACCCTTGTGCTCTTGCTTGTGGGGGTCCCTTGCCCTATTCCTGGTCTCTCGCTCCTGGGTCCTGGACTTCGTGGCCAGCCCCGCCCTCCTTGTTGCCCTGAGGTTTCTTGCCGAACACCCCTGGATCCAGTTTGAGGTCATGTCTTTGCACACAGACATGTCTGACATCACCAAATCCTACTTCAGTGAGAGTGGCTCCTGCTTCTGGGTGGTTGAGTCTGGGGGGCAGGTGGTGGGCATGGTGGGAGTGCTGCCCATTCAGAAGGCCACCCTGTGGAATGAGCAGTTGCAGCTGCTTCACCTACGTGTGGCCCTGGAGCACCGTGGTCAGGTGATAAGTAAAAGCCCTGGTCAGGACTGTCTGAGTCTGTGTGGCACCAGGGCTACAGCACCAGCACACTGCAGTACTCTGCCCTGGCCCTTTACCAGCGCCTCGGCTTCTGGAAGATGGGCTAGTTTTTCTTCTCCACAAGCTATAGGCTAGTTGCTGTCCCTGCAATTCAATTTATCTACCGTCTCCCCTCTGCTCAGGTCTCTCAGGCACTGGAGCAAGAAGGGGGCCTATGATCTGTGTCGTTGTGGATTAGTTAGGAGGGATCGGCTCTGCTGCAGTAATAAGCAAACCCTGAAGTCTCACTGCGACGACACAGTAAAAGCTTACTGCTTGTTCACATTGGAACCCGATGGCCTTGGTGGTGGGGTGGCTCTGCTCCATTCAGTTTTTGGGGTTGCTACTGTTTCATTTATCTAGTGCCACGAGAATGTTGCATAAAAAACCACCACAAAATAATGATAAACATTTTTTTAGCTCATGAGTCTGTGGGTCAGCAGCTTAGGCTGAGCTCAGCTGGGCCGCCCCTTAGATCTCCAGGTGTCATGCCCTGCCTGTTCAGTGAGAGGAAATGCGAAGTCATGTGGAAAGGGCGTGGAGAAGGAGTGTGAGAAGAATCCACGTGAGAAGGATCAGGGCCAATGATGCCATCAGTCTGCTATGGCCCCCAAGGTCGCTGCTGAAGGGCAAGAAAGGCAGCCAGGGGCAGAGTGTGGGATTTGACATGGACTAGACCTAGAAGTGGCACAACCCACATCCCACTGGCCAGGGCCAGGTCATGATTTAAGTCAAGCTTCTGTTGCCTCTTGAGTTGTGTCTACTAAAGGCTAATGTTCCCGAAGGAAGCTGGAATGAGGCTAGGCGGTATCTCTGGACCCAAGACACCTGTGTCTGCTGAGAGTCTCTGGGCCCACCTGATGGCTACCCTAACCAGACACTGCCTGACACCAAGTCAACAAAAGGGCTCTCACCGTGTTATGCTGTATTTCTTTTCCTTGACTGGTGCTTTTAGATTGAAGTTCCCCACACACCTCAGGGAGACACTGCATAGCTCCCTGCACCTCTACAGATGGGAAATAAATAACCCTCTGCTGCTTGCTTTACTATGAGTCAATCAGAAGTTATTTTCTATAAAAACACAAACAAAAAGGGACTTACTCTTGCCTAGAATTAAGATAATACCATTGTAACAAACATCCCTGTGGGCAAGGCCACTGTGGAGAAAGTATTGCTCCTAAACCATTAATAATCTTAGTCATCATTCTACCCAAGACTCTTCAGAAGGTTACTACTTCTAAATTACACATGGACAACAAGGTAAGTTTTATTAAACCAGACTCATAAAAGTAAGGATTGTGCTCCTCCAGGCTGATAAAATATAATTCCAAGGCTCTGAGGAAAATACTTATGTCAGTTCCAAGGAACTTTTCTCCCCAAGAATTGATTGGTCACTTTCTATGGAAGAAAAGAAAGGCAGGAAAGAGGTTAGATACTCTTGCCACTAGAGGCAGACAGCCACTCCTCACCCCAGACATGTTGCTGAAGAGACCAGTGTCGTTCTCCCCAAATCTTGTTTCTCTTTCCCAGCTACAGAAACTATGGTAATTATACAAAAAATACTTCCTGAAGTGTTTAGGGAAGATGATCTGTAGTCTATTATAGTCTATACAGAAATATAATATTAATATAATCCTAATAGACTAATCCATCCATCAGTTCACAAACACACAAGCATAATAAGAGGCCTGGCCTTGTGATGCTGACACACCAGACAGGCCATGTAGTGCCTGGGGTGTCCTCACTTGAGGGAGCCCAGCCTGAGCTGCAGTATGTGCTCCAGAAGCAGCTCTCCAATCCCACATCAGTCTGGTATGAACTCGTCTCTTGGTTTCTGACTTTCAGAGTCCTCTGGGGGTGAAGTGAGGGGGCTGGGAAAGAAATGAGAACACTGAAGGATCTGGAACTTCAGGCATAGTGGCCCATCTGCTTTCTCAAGGAATTAATTGGTAGCAAGTCCCCTAGCCTGTGAGGTTCTAAAACTTGCAGTACCACTGATTCTACTGGGGCTGTGGGCAGGAAATGGTAGTGGCTTCAAGGCTCTGAGTACCCAAACTGCCAACTTGTATGCTACACTTGGACATTTTCCAATTTATTTAAAAAGTTCTAGTGGTATATGATTCACCCATAAGGGGCATAAAACTATCATTTGGGACTCTGGATGAAAACTCATTAGTTCTGAAAGGTGTGGGCATTTCCAGCATGACGTCTAAACTGACACCCAAGTATGAAATTTGGTTTCATTCCAAATGTATGCCTGGAAGGTGCCTTATTTATTTATTTATTAAACAATTTTAAAACATTAAAACAATTTTTTTGGGGGGCCGTGCCATGCGGCATGTGGGATCTTAGTTCTCTGGCCAGGGATCAAACCTGTGCCCCCTGCAGTGGAAGCATTGAGTCTTAACCACTGGACTACCACGGAAGTCCCTGGAAGATGCCTTTTTCAGATTTGCCTTTCTAGATTTTTGGATTTGAACTCTAGTTACAGGTGCTTTTATCTTCTAAATTTTAGTAGTGGTACAATGCGTTATGAGCTTAAGTTCACTCTCCAAATGTGGTTAATTCAAACAGGTCAGATGTGTTTTTCTCAATTTCTCTTTCCCCTGATAAATCTCATCAATCCTGCTCTAGGACTGACTGACCTTTTTATATAGCTGGGCTTGCAGCCAGTATGGCTTATATTCCAATCTCCACTTTTCCTCTTCTCTCTTGTTCTGTACTTCTGGAAGCTGTTCATAAATCCTTAGAAATGGCACCGATGGAAAGACAGAAAGCAGTGAGGCCACCTGACCACAGAGGCACACGATCACTCCTCCCCACATCTCCCTAAGCTCTACTGCTCTCCAGGCACTCAGTCCCTCAGACAGGCTGTGGGCCTGTTGTGTGCCCAGCTTCTTGTTAGACACATGGACACAAAGAACCCTGGCCTGGAGTGCTCATGATCTGAAAAGGGATACAGAAAAAAACATAATAAAATCCTGCTAATAGTGGTTACTTATGGGAAAGAAGTGGAATGAGGGGTGGAGATGAACTTCTTTTCACTCTATATGGAAAAATGTATGGTTTCAATATAAGATAATGACTTCGTATTACTACCATATTTTTAAGCATGAAAAATAATGGAAAAGAAAATACAATAATCATCATATCTACAAAATGCTACATAGAGTTATAGGAAAAGAAACAGAACTTATTCTGATTGAAGGAGGTCAAGGAAGACCAGAGAAGAGACTAAGCTTGAGGTAGGTCTTGAAGAATAGTTAGGAACAGAAAGGGGAGGTGGGGAGAAGGGAGTGTTGGTAAGAATGGAGTCAAGGCTTCACGGAGATAGTGTAGGGGAACAGGAGGGAAGCAGATGGGGTGAAGGTCTCATAGCCATGTGAAAACCTTGGCCTTTGTCCTATCAGGGACTGAATGCCACTGATTTTAAGTAGGGAGGAACATGATCAAACATTCATTTGATAAATACACTCTAACTGGAAATAATGTAAATCTCCAACAAAAGAACAGTTAAACAAATTATGGGCTATAATAAAATTATTACAAAGCATAAAATGTTTCAAATAGTTTTTATGCTATGGGAAAACGTTCACAATACAAGGTTAAGCAAAATAAAGCAGGCTACAAACCTGTATATATAGTATGATAAACAATCTGGGGAGAAAGAAGTGTGTTAACACAGGTCTCTGCAAAATCCCCATAGAAACAGGACTAGTGTTAGTTATGTTTAGATGGAAGAATTATGAATGACATTTATTTTCTTCTTTCTGATTTTTTCTATATTTTCCAAAGTTTTCTATAATCTGAAAAAGAAATCATTGATAATGATGTAGCGGCTCTGTGGAAAAGAGATTAGAGAAGATAAAGAGCAGAAGGGGGAGAAGAGCAGTCCTCCAAGAGAGGAGGCTAAGCCCGCATCAAGGCAGTGAGGAGAATGGGTTCCAGAGCGATCATGAAGGCGAGTCTCCAGGACGCACTAGCCGACTGCACGTACAGTGCGGGGTCACAGAGCTGGAGGCAATAGCTCCCCAGCTTTTCCAGTGGGTGAGTGGGTGGCCCAAGTAAGTGTGGGAGAGGAAAATGGGTAGTTCCACTTTGGACACAGTGAGGATAATCACTAAATGAAAACACAAAAGTGGAGGTCAGGAAAGAGATCAAAGAAGAACAAACATATATTTTAAAAAGTCACTGTTGATGAAAACCACAATGAGATAGCACATCACATCTGTTAGAATGGCTATTATCAAAAAAATAAGAGATAACAAATGCTGGTGAGGAGGTGAGAATGTGCTCCGTTGGTGGGAATGTAAACTGGTGCAGCCACTATGGAAAACAGTGTGGAGGTTCCTCAAAACATTAAAAATAGAACTGCCGTATGATCCAGCAATCCCACTTGTGGGTACATAGCTGAAGGAGATGAAATCATGATCTCAAAAAGATATCTGCACCCCCATGTTCATTGCAGCACTATTTACGATAGTGAAGGCATGGAAACGTACGTGTCCATCGACGGATGAATGGATAAAGAAAATGTGATATATATATATCTACATATAATGGAACATACATATAATGGAATATATATAATGGAAAATGTGATATATATACATATAATGGAATAGTCATAAGAAAAGAAAAAGATCCTGCCATTTGCAACAACATATATGGACCGTGAAGGCAATGTGCTAAATGAAATAAGTCAGACAGAGAAAGACAAAACTGTATGATCTCACTTATATGTGGAATCTAAAAGCATCAAACTCACAGAAACAGAGAACAGAATGGTGGTTGCCAGGACCTGAGGGATGGGGGAATGGAGAGGTACTGGTCAAAGAGTACAAACTTCCAGTTTTATGATGAATAAGTTCTGGGGAGCAAATATGCAGCACAGTGACTGTAGTTAACAACACTGCACTGTATACTTGAAAGTTGCTATGACAGTAGAGCTTTAATGTTCTCACTATAACAACAACAAGAAAAATAAAATGGTAATTATGTGAGGTGAAGGATGTGTTAACTAACTTTATTGTGGTAAACATTTTGCAATACACATGTATGTCAAATCATCACATTACATAGCTTAAGTTTATACAATGTTAAATATCAATTATATCACAGTAAAGCTGGAAAAAAAGTCACGGTGAGAGAAGGGATAACAAAGTCCATTGGAAAAAGACAAGTTATCCCAAGGAGAACATGTGATGTGAAGAGAAAATCCGCTTGGGCCAGTAAAGGTTGTATTCTAGGGCTGGAAAGCTGGGAGTCGGGCTAATCAGAGTAGCCAGAAATTGCATTTTGTAAATGGATCCTTGAAAGCAATTACTACATACTATTGGAACTGTCTGTCTGCTCATGGTCTGGAGTCAACTATCTTTCATTTGTAGTACCTAGTCCAGTGCCTGGAGCATACCCAAATATACGCATTAATAAGTTAGTGAAAACACTTCTCTTAAAGGACACACTGGAAGAAATGCTTCAAGTTAAGAGAGTCAGGTTCTCTCTTCTCCAAATCTTTTCTCTTATCAGAAACATTTAAACATCTTTGGTAGAGGTAGGTGCTGGGAATAGATGATGAGTAACACAGAGCTCCAGAGCTCCAAGTCCGCCACATGATACAGTTGAAGGAGTACTGGGTGGGGAGCCTGCTGCCGGACTCTAACCCCAGCTCTGGCCCTGACTTCCTGGCAACCTCTCTCTGGGTTACAGTTTCCTAAAAGTTAAAGGTAGACTAGATGATCTTTAAGATCCCATTCAACTCTATGATTCTCACATGGAAGTAGATGGCGTCTTTGAAAGGGGGCCATATCAGAAATAAAATGGAACAGAAGTACTCTAATGAAAATGTATCAATTTAAAACATGTCTCTTCCTAGAAGATGGGTACTTAATCCACCCCTACAACTATACTTATATTTTAAAGCACAGATACCTTTCAGAAGATGCCCTACCTTCTTGCAGGCAAGCTTCATAGTCCCATATAGCAAGGACTCCTCTTGCTGAGGTGAGAGTGTTATTAGCTGCCACACAATGAACACTATGTAATGTCCATTAATTAAATTTTGTGACATTCAGAATGAAGCAATAATTCTCAAAGTTTTTGGACTTTTGACACCTTTATACTCCTAAAAATTGAGGGCAATTTTGGTGAATGTGGACTTTATCTATTGATACTTACTGTATTAGAAATTAAAACATTTAAAAAGAATTTAAAAAATACTTATTTCACAACCTAAGTGTCCATCAACAGATGAATGGATAAAGGTGTGGTATGTATATACAATGGAATACTACTCAGCCATAAAAAGAATGAAATTCTGCCATTTGCAACAACATGGATGGACCTAGAAGGTATTATGCTTAGTGAAACAAGTCAGACAAAGACAAATACTGTATTACATCACTGATGTGTGGAGTCCAGAAAATAAAACAAATGAATGTATATAACAAAACAGAAACAGACTCACAAATACAGAGAACAAACCACTGGTTACTAGTGGGGAGAAGGAAGGAGGGAAGGGCAAAATAGGGGTATAGGATTAGGAGATACAAACTATGTATAAAATAAATAAGCAACAACGATATATTGTATAGCATGCGGAAACATAGCCACTATTTGTAATAATTTTAAATGGAGTATAACCTATAAAAATATTGAATCACTATGTTTTATGCCTGAAACTAATATTGTAAGTCAACTATACTTCAATAAAAAAACTTTTTTCTTAATTTATTAAAAAATAAGCCTGTTACATGCTAACATATAAAATAAATATACTTTTCAAAACAAAAATAAGAAGAGTGGCATGTTATACATATTTTGTAAATCTCTTTAATGTCTGGTTTAACAGAAGACAGCTGAATTCTTATATTTGCTTCTGTATTAAGTTTGCTGTTATATGTTGTTCTGGTTAAAGTGTACATTAAAAAAATCCAGTTTACACACATATGTAATTGGAAAAGAAAAGAGTATTTTAATATTCTTTTCAGATAATTGCTGATTTTCTTTTTTTTGGCCGCTCAGCTTTCGGGATGCAGGATCTTAGTTTCCCGACCAGGGACTGAAACTGCGCCCTCAGCAGTGAAAGCGTCATCTTAACCACTGGACCACCAGGGAATTCCCTGATTTTCTTGATACTATACCAAATCTTGACAAGTGGTAGTTTAAATGTTGACATATTTACTTATATAATATGAAAAATATTACAATTATTTATGTCACTGCTGATCTCATCAGAAAAGTCTAAGTACTGGGAGATAGTCAATCTCATATTAGTAGACACAAGTTTTCTAGAATTCTATTCTTTGCTTGAAAGCTCAGATTTTCTCTTTGGCAATAAATACTGTCAGCTGTTTTCCTGGAGAAGTGACAGATTCACTTCCTCATTTTGAAGAAAATATCTGTCATATAACAAATTTGGAATAATTAGTTTATCAGTCATTCTTTCAAGTAAAACCTATGTTCCATGAAAAAGGCAGCTAGTTCAGCTCAGTACACAAACCAAGGCTTTTCCTTGAACCAATCATCGTATCTTGGTATGCAGCAGAAGTGCTTTATGTGTACTTCCATTACACTGCTGCCATGTGGCTGTGAAGAATAAAATGCCAACTAGACTAGCAGTTTGTTCCACTGTCCCAAATAGTGCTAAGGCATCAGCAGTTTTAGTCCTCCCTTCATTACTTTTGCATCATCTGTACAAATGTCAATACAGTTAAAAAGACACATAATATCCTAGTAGTATTTTGAAATTTGTTTTGACCTGGCAAATTCCCTGAAAGGGCCTCAGCAACTTCCAGAGGCCCATGGACCACACTTTGAGAACCACTTGATTAAAGCATCCCTTTGAAATACCTATAAGGAAATGGTTTACTAAATGGAGAGTAAAAAGACTTCAAGAGGAATGCTTTAATTACCTAAGATAAATTGTTTTCAAGCACTATGCCAACTATAAAACTGTTCTTATTAAAGGAAGTCTCCAATGACCCCCTAAGAGGTAACCAACCATTAACTTAGTTATTCTATGGCAGTCTCATGAGCAATATATGCATATCTCTAATTAATTAATTGCTAATAAATGCAAAGGCACAAAATTTAAAAAAGTAAAAAATTAGTCTTTCTCCAACCTCTGTACCCCAGTCACTCAGTTCCTTGTCCCAAAGGCAACAACTATTACCAATTTTTGGGTATCCTTCCAGAGATAGTCTATGCATATACAAGTATATGCATCTATGGAAGCACAAATACTTTTTTATTAAAGACTATACAAATGGTGGCAGTGTACACATGCTTCTGAAACTTGATTTTTTTTAAGCCTAATTTACTGTGTCTTGGAAACTATTCCCCTATCTCTCATTGTACTGGATACAATTCCTAGTAAAAGGATTGCCTAGATGTAAGGCCCCAGATATTTACTTTTATTTAAAAATATTTTTTATTTATATTTGTTTCTAACAAACACAAGCCTGATTAAGGCAAACAAATTAGTGGCGATTCTTTGTCTTTTTTATATATGAGGCATCCATACCATGATCTCCTATTTTTCATTTCTTTTTTAGTGCCATAAGTGAGAAACTATTTTTATAACTAATTTTCTCATAATGTATTGTTTTTTGTTTTTTTTATCTCTCATAATGTTTTACCTAGAGCATAATGCCTTTATTCTGGGGCCAAGCTATAGCTACTGACCATTTGGTGGCCTGATTTATACTTTTATAATTACTTATTCTTTTGGCCATACCATTTAGACCGCTGAATCATTTCCTTCTTTCCAACAGGCCTTTTCTTTTGGGCAGCCAGGAAGTCTAAGCAAAAGAAGAAGAGGGTTTTTTTTAATGGACTGTGTCTTTTTTTTTTAATTGAGGTATAGTTGATTTACAATATTACATAAGTTTCAGGTGTACAACATAGTGATTCACAATTTTAAAGGTTATACTCCATTTATAGTTATTGTAAAATATTAGCTATACTCCCTATGCTGTACAATATGTCCTTGTAGCTTATTTATTTTATCTCTGAATCCCCTACCCCTATCTTGGCCCTCCCCCCTTCCCTTTCCCCACTGGTAACCACTAGTTTGTTCTCAATATCTGTGAGTCTATTTCTTTTTGTTATATTTACTGGTTTGTTGTATTTTTTAGATTCCACATATAAGTGATGTAATACAGTATTTGTCTTTCTCTCTCTGACTTATTTCACTAAGCATAATACCCTCCAGGTTAATCCATGCTGTTGCAAGTGGCAAAATTTCATTCTTTTTTATGGCTGAGTAGCAGTGGTGGTGTCACCCATACCAGCCCCTAAAAACTGAAGGACCTGTGACTTGATTTATCTCTCTGTTTCCATACCAGCCCCTGAGAGCTGAAGGACACTTGCCCTGATTTATCTTTGTGTTCATTTCAAAAGTACCTGGCATTTGGCAGAGGTGTTTTGCAGCTGTACTTTGAAAGATACATGCTTTGAGAGATATATAGTGGTGAACTCCCCCAAACCAGTTCTGACTTGACCATAACAATAAGCGTGCGCGGATGAAACCTGGAAGTGTCCAAAAGTTACCTTTGCTTCGTTACCATGCTATGATCTCTGCTCAAAGGGGGCATTTGTACTCTGCTAGGCACAATCTGTGCCATGTGCAAAGGACCATGGAAGACTGTGCATGCCCTGGCTGGCCCCGGCTGCCCCTGAAAATCTCCACCCCTTTCCTCAAGCCCTAATGACCTATCTGCCTCCTAACCCTTAAAATCCCTTACTCTGCTCCCTTCAGGGAGAAAGTATCTTTAGAACATGAGCTCTCCTTTCTCCATTCCTTGATCAATGAATAAAGTCTATGCTCTGCTATGTCGAACCTGGTCTCATTCAATTGACATTTGTGACTCTAGGCAGAGGACCCATTGAGGGGTCCCCGACACTTAGGGGATCAGTAACAGGGGATTGTGCCTTAAAAAGGAAGGCTGTGTTGCTCAAGAACTGTGAGAGGGAGCTGCTGGGACTTTGCACCCCTACCCTGAGCTGGCAGTGCTGGGTGGTGAGTAATGGCCAAGGCCAAGGCCAGGGTTAGACTATGATGACTATGATAGCAGCCTGAGGCTTCTGAAGACACAACACTGTGGCACAGACTAGACAGTGTGCATTGAAACACTGACCAGTTTACAGGTAAGGCTGTGATGAAAGCATTAGGTAGTACTTTATAGTTTTCATGGATTTCACATATTATTTTATTGAGATCTTACATCTAGCATAATTGTTAAGAGAATAGACTCTAGCACCAGCCCACCAGGGTTCAAATCCCAGTTTAACAGGTGTGTAAATCTTGGGCAAGGTACTTAATCTCTCTTTGGCCCAGTTTTCTCATCTGTGAAATAGGGATATTCATAGTATCACCTCAGAGAGGTTC
Source organism: Leucopleurus acutus (assembly GCF_964270905.1). Taxonomy (NCBI): domain Eukaryota; kingdom Metazoa; phylum Chordata; class Mammalia; order Artiodactyla; family Delphinidae; genus Leucopleurus; species Leucopleurus acutus. The sequence goes on along the minus strand of NC_139154.1, from coordinate 301,968 downwards.
TGGAAGCATTAAACAAGAACAATGTCTGGACAAAACATAAGGGCTATATAAGTATTTATTATTATTATTATTGCTACCCTATGAGGAAGGCAAGCCTGGAATCAGCCCCAAGCCCCTCAAAACATTATACGTTTGGAACTAACTTGCTCATGGTGACAGAGCTGGTTTTTAAAAACACCATTCTTGGCAATTCCCTGGCGGTACAGTGGTTAGGACTCTGTGCTTTCACTGCTGAGGGCCCGGGTTCAATCCCTGGTCAGGGAACTAAGATTCCACAAGCCACGTGGCACCCCCCAAACAAAAACAAACCCAAACACCATTCTCACTGCACACTCTCACTTTTAAAGTGTAATGACAGGGCAAGAGTAACTGGGCTTATTTGGATTGTGAAAATGCTGAGAGCTAAATTGGGTAGGTTCTGCTACCTAAGGAGATTTGAGTCTCAACAAGCAAAAGGTCACTTTCTGACCTGTAACTAACCTGGCACTGAGCAGTGCTGCCTTGCATGAAGCAGACCTTGCCCTCTCTACCAAGTCATAGGAAAGTGAACAGGAAGAGTATACCTCTCTTAGGGAGCAGGTGCATGGCGTCCCGGTGGCCCTGCCATTCTTGCACAGTGTTGAACAGTGCCTCCCGTTCACTCTGTAACATGTTCTGCAGCTTCCTCTCCTGGACTATTAACTTCAGGCGCTTTATCCGTTCCCCAGAGCGGGAGATGAAGTCAGGTCTGTGAAGTTGCAGTGATTCCTGAGGAGGAGAAAAAGCCCCCAACCTCACATTAATGATATAGGCTTTTCTCCAAGGGCCTAGAAAAAACAGTACCTGCCTAACAGGTTTGGAAAGCCTGTTTGTAACTTATAGAAAATATCTAGAGTTGAAGAATTATCTAACAACTCCCTGTGCGGGAAAGCTCCAGTAGGAAAATCAGAGGGATCAGAGAAATGCCTTTGGAATAAGCCAAGAACTAAGACTGTGGCAATGACAACTCTCCCCAGTGTTGATGGGATAAAGCTTGGCCCATTGTGCTATTTTTAATTTCCCTTCAAAGAAATACGTCATTAAAAAAAAACATTTTCTGGACTTCCCTGGTGATGCAGTGGTTAAGAATCCCCCTGCCAATGCAGGGGACACAGGTTCGATCCCTGGTCCTGGAAGATCTTACAGGCTGTGGAGCAACTAAGCCCTTGTGCCACAACTACTGAAGCCCGCGCGCCTAGAGCCTGTGCTCTGCAACAAGAGAAGCCACCGTAATGAGAAGCCTGTGTACAGCAAGGAAGAGTAGCCCCCACTCGCCGTAACTAGAGGAAGCCTGCGCACAGCAGTGAAGAACCAATGCGGCCAAAAATAAAATAAATAAATAAATGAAATTTAAAAACAAAACAAAAACATTTCCTTTAGCTCCCCAGGTATTTATAAAGAAGAGAGCTGGTGCCTTTAAAACCCTGTGTTAAGCAGAAATAGGAGTTATGTAAATGCAGGAACAAATATAAGGCTGACGCAAACATCAGGCCTCTACTGCACTCCACGTGCTGCTGTGTATATACAAACCGAATGAGCAGCTACACAACATCCTCCCTTCTAGTGCCTTGCCCCAGATACTGAGGGTGATGCACAATTTATAACGGCTAACAGTAAGGCAGCCTTTGATTAATGAGTGTGAGAACAGATGAACTGTGGAGGTGCTAGAAACGAGGATCAGTTGACTATACTTCAGAAAGCCAAGTCACAGGTTTAACTCTTGTATCTTGCCCCTTCTTCCTTCTTAAACATATGGCTAAAATTAACTCAATGTCATTGCACCTGTAGGGTTGCTTTCACAAATGGCTTCAGTGGATCTCTGCCTGGGCCTGCTAGTGAACTGTGGCTGTCCATGTGCTGTTCTTTTCCTGTAGTGGCTCCCTCCAAGGTGTGGTGTTGGTTACTGGTACAAACCAGGAGACACAAGGGCCATGAAACTTGGGCAGGTTTTCCTTCTTAGGACCAGACTTCACATTTTCCACAGGAACAAACCATGAAACTCCTATAGGAATTATTTTTAAGAAAAAAAGAAGATTTTTCACTTTTTTCATCAGAGACGTGCATAATATAGGCTCTCAGGGACTCAGCTGTCAGCGGCCACCAGGAGGCCCTGGAGTCTGCTTAACTGCAGGTGTGACTCAGGAATTGTAGTGTTGGATGCAGTCAGCCCTCTGTATCCATGTACACAGAATCCTTGGGTTCAGGAGGCAGTACTATGCCATCTTACATAAAGGACTTGAGCATCCATGGATTCTGGTATCCATGAGTGGTCCCGGAACCAATCCCCTGCAGATACGGAGGGATGACTGTACTTTCAAAATTTGCCAAGGTGGTGCTGGGGAAAGATAGGGTCAACATTAAATCATTTAGAAACAAAGAATCTTAGCTTTGCAAAAGACTTGAAATTCACTAGTTTTTCTACTAAGAAAGCAGAATTAGAAACTGACCTTCCCAGCAGCTCTGCTTATTCTTCCTTAACTTTCTCTCCACAGGATAACTGGTAAGGAGCCTTTCTCTTCTATCTTTTCTTCTGACCAAGAAGTCACATCACTGTCCTCTTCTACTGTAGCCTCGCTAGAACTTGGAGTTGGGAAAGTCATTCCAACATCTCGAGTGTGTTTTCTGACACCATTCACAATCTCCAAGATACCTAAGGGAAACGATCACAGCTATCTCTGGGAAGAGCCTTGAGACTCGATTGACAGGTATATTCAAGTCAGTAAATGAAAACTTAAAAAAAATTAATCATTTATTTTCTATTCTGCAAAGAAAACGAATTGAGAAGATCTATAATTTTCATATCTATATCTGGTAAAATAGGGAATTCCTGGTGGTCATGTGGTTAGGATTCCACACTTCCACTGCAGGGGGCACAGGTTCGATCCCTGGTCGGGGAACAAAGATCCCACGTGCCGTGCAGTGTGGCAAAATAAATAAATAAATGAATAAATCTGGTAAAATATTCAAAACAATCATTGAGACACATTTTTAACAAGTATCGTTATGTAAAAATATTTGTTGAAGATAGTGCTCTGAATGAATGCAAAAGACAACGCAAGCAGAGATGAAAGGTGATATAAACTGTTTTGGAATCATATTATGATTTATTTTTACATCTTTATTGGAGTATAATTGCTTTACAATGGTGTGTTAGTTTCTGCTTTATAACAAAGTGAATCAGTTATACATATACATATGTTCCCATATCTCTTCCCTCTTGCGTCTCCCTCCCTCCCACCCTCCCTATCCCACCCCCCAAGGCGGTCACAAAGCACCGAGCTGATCTCCCTGTGCTATGCGGCTGCTTCCCACTAGCTATCTACCTTACGTTTGGTAGTGTATATATGTCCATGCCTCTCTCTCGCTTTGTCACAGCTTACCCCTCCCCCTCCCCATATCCTCAAGTCCATTCTCTAGTAGGTCTGTGTCTTTATTCTTGTCTTACCCATAGGTTCTTCATGACTTTTTTTTTTTCTTAAATTCCATATATATGTGTTAGCATACAGTATTTGTCTTTCTCTTTCTGACATACTTCACTCCGTATGACAGACTGTAGGTCCATCCACCTCATTACAAATAGCTCAATTTCGCTTCTTTTTATGGCTGAGTAATATTCCATTGTATATATGTGCCACATATTCTTTATGCATTCATCCGATGATGGACACTTAGGTTGTTTCCATCTCCGGACTACTGTAAATAGAGCTGCAATGAACATTTTGGTACATGACTCTTTTTGAATTATGGTTTTCTCAGGGTATATGCCCAGTAGTGGTATTGCTGGGTCATATGGTAGTTCTATTTGTAGATTTTTAAGGAACCTCCATACTGTTCTCCGTAGTGGCTGTACCGATTCACATTCCCACCAGCAGTGCAAGAGTGTTCCCTTTTCTCCACACCCTCTCCAGCATTTATTGTTTCTAGATTTTTTGATGATGGTCATTCTGACTGTGTGAGATGATATCTCATTGTAGTTTTGATTTGCATTTCTCTAATGATTAATGATCTTGAGCTTTCTATCATGTGTTTGTTGGCAGTCTGTGTATCTCTTTGGAGAAATGTCTATTTAGGTCTTCTGCCCATTTTTGGATTGGTTTGTTTGTTTTTTTGTTATTGAGCTGCATGAGCTGCTTATAAATTTTGGAGATTAATCCTTTGTCAGTTGCTTCATTTGCAAATATTTTCTCCCATTCTGAGGGTTGTCTTTTGGTCTTGTTTATGGTTTCCTTTGCTGTGCAAAAGCTTTGAAGTTTCATTAGGTCCCATTTGTTTATTTTTGCTTTTATTTCCAATTCTCTAGGAAGTGGGTCAAAAAAGATCTTGCTGTGATTTATGTCATAGAGTGTTCTGCCTATGTTTTTCTCTAAGAGTTTGATAGTTTGTGGCCTTACATTTAGGTCTTTAATCCATCTTGAGCTTATTTTTGTGAATGGTGTTAGTGAGTGACCTAATCTCTTACTTTGACATGTACCTGTCCAGTTTTCCAAGCACCACTTATTGAAGTAGCTGTCCTTTCTCCACTGTACATTCCTGCCTCCTTTATCAAAGATAAGATAACCATATGTGCGTGGGTTTATCTCTGGGCTTTCTATCCTGTTCCATTGATCTATCTTTCTCTTTTTGTGCCAGTACCATACTGTCTTGATTACTGTAGCTTTGTAGTATAGTCTGAAGTCAGGGAGCCTGATTCCTCCAGCTCCGTTTTTTGTTCTCAAGATTGCTTTGACCATTCGGAGTCTTTTGTGTTTCCATACAAATTGTGAACTTTTTTGTTCTAGTTCTGTGAAAATGCCAGTGGTAGTTTGATAGGGATTGTACTGAATCTGTAGATTGCTTTGGGTAGTAGAGTCATTTTCACAATGTTGATTCTTCCAACCCAAGAACATGGTATATCTCTCCAACTATTTGTATCATCTTTAATTTCTTTCATCAGCGTCTTATAATTTTCTGCATACAGGTCTTTTGTCTCCTTAGGTAGGTTTATTCCTAGATATTTTATTCTTTTTGTTGCAATGGTAAATGGGAGTGTTTTCTTGATTTCACTTTCAGATTTTTCATCATTAGTATATAGGAATGCCAGAGATTTCTGTGAATTGATTTTGTACCCTGCTACTTTACCAAATTCTTTGATTAACTCTAGTATTTTTCTGGTAGCATCTTTAGGATTCTCTATGTACAGTATCATATCATCTGCAAACAGTGACAGCTTTACTTCTTCTTTTCTGAGTTGGATTCCTTTTATTTCCTTTTCTTCTCTGATTGCTCTGGCTAAAACTTCCAAAACTATGTTGAAAAAGAGTGGTGAGAGTGGGAAACCTTGTCTTGTTTCTGATCTTAATGAAAATGCTTTCAGTTTTTCACCACTGAGGATGATGTTGGCTGTGGGTTTGGTTACATATGGCCTTTATTATGTTGAGGAAAGTTCCCTCTATGCCTACTTTCTGCAGGGTTTTTATCATAAATGGGTGTTGAATTTTTTCAAAAGCTTTCTCTGCATCTCTTGAGATGATCATATGGTTTTTCTACTTCAATTTGTTAATATGGTGTATCACGTTGTTTGATTTGCATATATTGAAGAATGCTTGCATTCCTGGAATAAACCCCACTTGATCCTTTTAATGAGCTGATCCTTTTAATGATCCTTTTAATGAGCTGTTGGATTCTGTTTGCCAGCATTTTGTTGAGGTTTTTGCATCTATGTTCATTAGTGATATTGGCCTGTAGTTTTCTTTCTTTGTGACATCCTTGTCTGGTTTTGGTATCAAGGTGATGGTGGCCTCGGAGAATGAGTTTGGGAGTGTTCCTCCCTCTGCTATATTGTGGAAGAGTTTGGGAAGGATAGGTGTTAGCTCTTCTCTAAATGTTTGATAGAATTCACCTGTGAAGCCATCTGGCTCTGGGCTTTTGTTTGTTGGAAGATTTTTAATCACAGTTTCAGTGCTTGTGATTGGTCTGTTCATATTTTCTATTTCTTCCTAATTCAGTCTTGTCAGGTTGTGCATTTCTAAGAATTTGTCCATTTCTTCCAGGTTGTCCATTTTATTGGCCTAGAGTTGCTTGTAGTAATCTCTCATGATCTTTTGTATTTCTGCAGTGTCAGTTGTTACTTCTCCTTTTTCATTTCTAATTCTATTGATTTGAGTCTTCTCCCTTTTCTTCTTGATGAATCTGGCTAATGGTTTATCAATTTGGTTTATCTTCTCAAAGAACCAGCTTTTAGTTTTATTGATCTTTGCAATCATCTCCTTCATTTCTTTTTCATTTATTTCTGATCTGATCTTTATGATTTCTTTCCTTCTGCTAACTTTGGGGTTCTTCTTGTTCTTCTTTGTCTAATTGCTTTAGGTGCAAGGTTAGGTTGTTTATTTGAGATGTTTTCCTGTTTCTTAAGGTACGATTGTATTGCGATAAACTTCCCTCTTAGAACTGCTTTTGCTGTATCCCATAGATTTTGGGTCATCGTGTCTCCATTGTCATTTGTTTCTAGGTATTTTTTAATTTCCTCTTTGATTTCTTCAGTGATCACTTCGTTATTAAGTAGTGTATTGTTTAGCCTCCATGTGTTTGTATTTTGTACAGCTCTTTTCCTGTAATTGATATCTAGTCTCATAGTGTTGTGGTCAGAAAAGATACTTGATACAATTTCAAATTTCTTAAATTTACCAATGCTTGATTTTTGACCCAAGATATGATATATCTGGAGAATGTTCCATGAGCACTTGAGAAAAATGTGTATTCTGTTGTTTTTGGATGGAATGTTCTATAAATATCAATTAAGTCCATCTTGTTTAATGTATCATTTAAAGCTTGTGTTTCCTTATTTATTTTCATTTTGGATGATCTGTCCATGGGTGAAAATGGGGTGTTAAAGTCCCCTACTATGAGTGTGTTACTATTGATTTCCCCTTTTATGGCTGTTAGGATTTGCCTTATGTATTGAGGTGCTCCTATGTTGGGTGCATAAATATTTACAATTGTTATATCTTCTTCATGGATCGATCCCTTGATCATTATGTAGTGTCCCTCTTTGTCTCTTGTAATAGTCTTTATTTTAAAGTCTATTTTGTCTGATACGAGAATTGCTTCTCCAGCTTTCTTTTCATTTCCATTTGCATGGAATATCTTCTTCCATTCCCTCGCTTTCAGTCTGTCTGTGTCTCTAGGTCTGAAATTGTTCTCTTGTAGACAGCATATATATGGGTCTTGTTTTTGTATCCATTCAGCCAATCTGTGTCTTTTGGTGGGAGCATGTAGTCCATTTACATTTAAGATAATTATCGATATGTATGTTCCTATTCCCATTTTCTTAATTGTTTTGGGTTCCTAATTGTAGGTCTTTTCCTTCTCTTGTGTTTCTTGCCTAGAGAAGTTCCTTTAGTATTTGTTGTAAAGCTGGTTTGGTGGTGCTGAACTCTCTCAGCTTTTGCTTGTCTGTAAAGGTTTTAATTTCTCCATCAAATCTGAATGAGATCCTTCCTGGGTAGAGTAATCATGGTTGCAGGTTTTTCTCCTTCATCACTTTAAATATGTCCTGCCAGTCCCTTCTGGCTTGCAGAGTTTCTGCTGAGAGATCAGCTGTTAACCTTATGGGGATTCCCTTGTGTGTTATTTATTGTTTTTCCCTTGCTGCTTTTAATATGTTTTCTTTGTATTTAATTTTTGACAGTTTGATTAATATGTGTCATGGCATATTTCTCCTTGGATTTATCCTGTATGGGACTCTCTGTGCTTCCTGGACTTGATTGACTATTTCCTTTCCCATATTAGGGAAGTTTTCAACTATAATCTCTTCAAATATTTTTCAGTCCCTTTCTTTTTCTCTTCTTCTTCTGGAACCCCTATAATTTGAATGTTGGTGCATTTAATGTTGCCCCAGAGGTCTCTGAGACTGTCCTCAATTCTTTTCATTCTTTTTTCTTTATTCTGCTCTGCAGTAGTTATTTCCACTATTTTATCTTCCAGGTCACTTATCCGTTCTGCTGCCTCAGTTATTCTGCTATTGATCCCATCTTGAGTATTTTTCATTTCATTTATTGTGTTCTTCGTTGCTTGTTTCATCTTTAGTTCTTTTAGGTCCTTGTTAACTGTTTCTTGCATTTTGTCCATTCTATTTCCAAAATTTTGGATCATCTTTACTATCAATATTCTGAATTCTTTTTCAGGTAGACTGCCTATTTCCTCTTCATTTGTTAGGTCTGGTGCGTTTTTATCTTGCTCCTTCATCTGCTTTGTGTTTTTCTGTCTTCTCATTTTGCTTATCTTCTTGTGTTTGGGGTCTCCTTTTTGCAGGCTGCTGGTATGTATTCCCGTCTTTTTTGGTGTCTGTCCCTAGTGGCTAAGGTTGGTTCAGTGGGTTGTGTAGGCTTCCTGGTGGAGAGGACTAGTGCCTGTGTTCTGGTGGATGAGGCTGGATCTTGTCTTTTTGTTGGGCAAGTCCACGTCTGTTGGTGTATTTTGGGGTGTTTGTGGACTTAGTATGATTTTAGGCAGCCTCTCTGATAATGGATGTGGTTGTTGTCCTGTCTTAGTAGTTGTTTGGCATAAGGTGTCCAGCACTGTAGCTTGCTGGGCGTTGAGTGAAGCTGGGTGCTGGTGTTGAGATGGAGATCTCTGGGATTTTTGGCCTTTGATATTATGTGGAGTTGGGAAGTCTCTTGTGGACCAGTGTCCTGAAGTTGGCTCTCCCACCTCAGAGGCATAGCACTGACTCCTGGTTGCAGCACCAAGAGCCTTTCATCCTCACAGCTCAGAACAAAAGGGAGAAAAAGTAGAAAGAAAGAATTGGTAGAAGTAGAAAGAAAGAAAGAAGGGAGGGAGGGAGGGAGGGAGCAAGGGAGGAAGGCAGGAAGGAAGGAAGGATGAAAGTAAGCATAAAAGAAAGAAAGAAGATAAAGTACAATAAAATAAAGATAAAATATAATAAGGTTATTAAAATTAAAAAATTATTAAGAAAAAAAAAGGACGGATAGAACCCTAGGACAAATGGTGGAAGCAAAGTTATACAGACAAAATCTCACACAGAAGCATACACATACACACTCACAAAAAGAGGAAAAGGGGAAAATATCATAGATCTTGCTCTCAAGGTCCACCTCCTTACTTTGGGATGATTCGTTGTCTATTCATGTATTCCACAGATGCAGGGTACATCACGTTGATTGTGGAGCTTTAATCCACTGCTTCTGAGGCTGCTGGGAGAGATTTCCCTTTCTCTTCTTTGTTCTCACAGCTCCCTGACTCAGCTTTGGATTTGGCCCCGCCTTTGCGTGTAGGTCGCCCGAGGGCGCCTGTTCTTCGCTCAGACAGGATGGGGTTAAAGGAGCAGCTGCTTTGGGGACTCTGGCTCACTCAGGTCGGGGGGAGGGAGGGGCACGGAGTGCATTGCGGGGTGAACCTGCGGCTGCAGAGGCCGATGGGACGTTGCACCAGCCTGAGGTGCGCCGTGTGTTCTCCCGAGGAAGTTGTCCATGGATCCCAGGACCCTGGAAGTGGCGGGCTGCACAGGGTCACCGGAATGTGGGTGTGGATAGTAACCTGTGCTCGCACACAGGCTTCTTGGTGGAGGTGGCAGCAGCCTTAGCGTCTCATGCCTGTCTCCGGGATCTGCGCTTTTAGCCGCAGCTCGCGCAGGACTCTGGAGCTCCCCCAAGCAGTGCTCTTAATCCCCTCTCCTCACGCACCAGGAAACAAAGAGGGAAGAAAAAGTCTCTTGCCTCTTCGGCAGCTCCAGACTTTTCCCCGGACTCCCTCCAGGCTAGCCGTGGTGCACTAATCCCTGCAGGCTGTGTTCACACCGCCAACCCCAGTCCTCTCCTTGCGCTCCAACCGAAGCCGGAGCCTCAGGTCCCAGCCCCGCCCGCTGCGGCGGGTGAGCAGACAAGCCTCTCGGGCTGGTGAGTGCTGGTCGGCACCGATCCTCTGTTCCGGAATCTCTCCGCTTTGCCCTCCACACCCCGGTGGCTGCGCTGTCCTCCGCGGCTCCGAAGCTTTCCCCCTCCGCCACCTGCAGTCTCTGCCCACGAAGGGGCTTCCTCGTGTGTGGAAACCTTTCCTCCTTCACAACTTCCTCCCACTGGTGCAGGTCCCATCCCTATCCTTTTGTCTCTGTTTATTCTTTTATCTTTTGCCCTACGCAGGTACGTGTGGAGTTTCTTGGCTTTGGGGAGGTCTGAGGTCTTCTGCCTGCATTCAGTAGGTGTTCTGTAGCTCATTGAAGTTTTGATTTGCATTTCTCTATCGATGTTGAGCATTCTTTTATGTGTTTGTTGGCAGTCTCTACATCTTCTTTGGAGAAATGTCTATTTAGAACTTCTGCCCATTTTTTTGATTGGGTTGTTTGTTTTTTTGTTATTGAGCTGCATGAGCTGCTTATAAATTTTGGAGATTAATCCTTTGTCAGTTGCTTCATTTGCAAATATTTTCTCTCATTCTGAGGGTTGTCTTTTGGTCTTGTTTATGGTTTCCTTTGCTGTGCAAAAGCTTTGAAGTTTCATTAGGTCCCATTTGTTTATTTTTGTTTTTATTTCCATTTCTATAGGAGGTGGGTCAAAAAGGATCTTGCTGTGATTTATGTCATAGAGTGCTCTGCCTATGTTTTCCTCTAAGAGTTTGATAGTTTGTGGCCTTACATTTAGGTCTTTAATCCATCTTGAGCTTATTTTTGTGTATGGTGTTAGGGATTTGATCTAATCTCATACTTTTACATGTACCTGTCCAGTTTTCCAAGCACCACTTATTAAAGAGGCTGTCCTTTCTCCACTGTACATTCCTGCCTCCTTTATCAAAGATAAGATAATCATATGTGCGTGGGTTTATCTCTGGGCTTTCTATCCTGTTCCATTGATCTATCTTTCTCTTTTTGTGCCGGTACCATACTGTCTTGATTACTGTAGCTCTGTAGTATAGTCTGAAGTCAGGGAGCCTGATTCCTCCAGCTCCGTTTTTTGTTCTCAAGATTGCTTTGACCATTCGGAGTCTTTTGTGTTTCCATACAAATTGTGAAATTTTTTGTTCTAGTTCTGTGAAAAATGCCAGTGGTAGTTTGAAAGGGATTGCATTGAATCTGTAGATTGCTTTGGGTGGTAGAGTCAATTTCAAAATGTTGATTCTTCCAATGCAAGTACATGGTATATCTCTCCATCTATTTGTATCATCTTTAATTTCTTTCATCAGTGTCTTATAATTTTCTGCATACAGGTCTTTTGTCTCCTTAGGTAGGTTTATTCCTAGATATTTTATCCTTTTTGTTGCAATGGTAAATAGGATTGTTTTCTTGATTTCAATTTCAGATTTTTCATCATTAGTGTATAGGAATGCCAGAGATTTCTGTGCATTAATTTTCTATCCTGCTACTTTACCAAATTCATTGATTAATTCTAGTATTTTTCTGGTGCTTTAGGATTCTCTATGTATAGTATCATGTCATCTGCAAACAGTGACAGCTTTACTTCTTCTTTTCCGATTGGGATTCCCTTTATTTCTTTTCCTTCTCTGATTGCTGTGGCTAAAACTTCCAAGACTATGTTGAATAAGAATGGTGAGAGTGAACAACCTTGTCTTCTTACTAATCTTAGTGGGAATGGTTTCAGTTTTTCACCATTGCGGACGATGTTGGCTGTGGGTTTGTCAGATATGGCCTTTATTATGTTGAGAAAAGTTCCCTCTATGCTTACTTTCTGCAGGGTTTTTATCATAAATGGGTGTTGAATTTTATCGAAAGATTTCTTTGCATTTCTTGAGATGATCATAGGTTTTTCACCTTCAGTATGTTAATACGGTGTATCACATTGATTGATTTGCGTATATTGAAGAATCCTTGCATTCCTGGAATAAACCCCATTTGATCATGGTGTATGATCCTTTTAATGAGCTATTGGATTCTGTTTGCTAGTATTTTGTTGAGGATTTTTGCATCTATGTTCATCAGTGATATTGACCTGTAGTTTTCTTTCTTTGTGACATCCTTGTCTGGTTTTGGTATCAAGGTGATGGTGGCCTCGGAGAATTAGTCTGGGAGTGTTCCTCCCTCTGCTATATTGTGGAAGAGTTTGAGAAGGGTAGGTGTTAGCTCTTCTCTAAATGTTTGATAGAATTCACCTGTGAAGACAACTGGTCCTGGACTTTTGTTTGTTGGAAGATTTTTAGTCACAGTTTCAATTTCAGTGCTTGTGATTGGTCTGTTCATATTTTCTATTTCTTCCTGATTCAGTCTTGTCAGGTTGTGCGTTTCTAAGAAATTGTCCATTTCTTCCAGGTTGTCCATTTTATTGGCCTAGAGTTGCTTGTAGTAATCTCTCATGATCTTTTGTATTTCTGCAGTGTCAGTTGTTACTTCTCCTTTTTCATTTCTAATTCTATTGATTTGAGTCTTCTCCCTTTTCTTCTTGATGAATCTGGCTAATGGTTTATCAATTTTGTTTATCTTCTCAAAGAACGAGCTTTAGTTTTATTGATCTTTGCTATCGTTTCCTTCATTTCTTTTTCATTAATTTCTGATCTGATCTTTATGATTTCTTTCCTTCTGCTAACTTTGGGGTTTTTTTGTTCTTCTTTCTCTAATTTCTTTAAGTGCAAGGTTATGTTGTTTATTCGAGATGTTTGCTGTTTCTTAAGGTACGATTGTATTGCTATAAACTTCCCTCTTAGAACTACTTTTGCTGCATCCCATAGGTTTTGGGTCATCTTGTCTCAACTGTCATTTGATTCTAGGTATTTCTTAATTTCCTCTTTGATTTCTTCAGTGATCACTTCGTTATTAAGTAGTGTATTGTTTAGCCTCCATGTGTTTGTATTTTTTTTTCTTTTTCTGTACGCAGGCCTGTCACTGCTGTGGCCTCTCCTGTTGCGGAGCTCAGGCTCTGGACGTGCAGGCTCAGCAGCCATGGCTCACGGGCCCAGCTGCTCCACGGCACGTGGGATCCTCCCGGACCGGTGCACGAACCCACGCCCCTGCATCGGCAGGCGGACTCCCAACCACTGTGCCACCAGGGAAGCTCGTGTTTGTATTTTTTACAGATCTTTTCCTGTAATTGATATCTAGTCTCATAGCGTTGTGGTCGAAAAAGATACTTGATGCATTTTCAATTTTCTTAAATTTACCAATGCTTGATTTGTGACCCAAGATACGATCTATCCTGGAGAATGTACCATGAGCACTTGAGAAAAATGTGTATTTTGTTGTTTTTGGATGGAATGTTCTATAAATATCAATTAAGTCCATCTTGTTTAATGTATCATTTAAAGCTTGTGTTTCCTTATTTATTTTCATTTTGGATGATCTGTCCATTGGCGAAAGTGGGGTGTTAAAGTCCCCTACTATGAATGTGTTACTGTCGATTTCCCTTCTTATGGCTGTTAGTATTTGCCTTATATATTGATGTGCTCCTATGTTGGGTGCATAAATATTTACAATTGTTATATCTTCTTCTTGGATCGATCCCTTGATCATTATGTAGTGTCCTTCTTTGTCTCTTGTAATAGTTTTTATTTTAAAGTCTATTTTGTCTGACATAAGAATTGCTACTCCAGCTTTCTTTTGGTTTCCATTTGCATGGAATATATTTTTCCATTCATTTACTTTCAGTATGTATGTGTCTTTAGGTGTGAAGTGGGTCTCTTGTAGACAGCATATATATGGGTCTTGTTTTTGTATCCATTCAGCCAATCTGTGTCTTTTGGTGGGAGCATGTAGTCCATTTACATTTAAGATAATTATCGATATGTATGTTCCTATTCCCATTTTCTTAATTGTTTTGGGTTCCTAATTGTAGGTCTTTTCCTTCTCTTGTGTTTCTTGCCTAGAGAAGTTCCTTTAGTATTTGTTGTAAAGCTGGTTTGGTGGTGCTGAACTCTCTCAGCTTTTGCTTGTCTGTAAAGGTTTTAATTTCTCCATCAAATCTGAATGAGATCCTTCCTGGGTAGAGTAATCATGGTTGCAGGTTTTTCTCCTTCATCACTTTAAATATGTCCTGCCAGTCCCTTCTGGCTTGCAGAGTTTCTGCTGAGAGATCAGCTGTTAACCTTATGGGGATTCCCTTGTGTGTTATTTATTGTTTTTCCCTTGCTGCTTTTAATATGTTTTCTTTGTATTTAATTTTTGACAGTTTGATTAATATGTGTCATGGCATATTTCTCCTTGGATTTATCCTGTATAGGACTCTCTGTGCTTCCTGGACTTGATTGACTATTTCCTTTCCCATATTAGGGAAGTTTTCAACTATAATCTCTTCAAATATTTTTCAGTCCCTTTCTTTTTCTCTTCTTCTTCTGGAACCCCTATAATTTGAATGTTGGTGCATTTAATGTTGCCCCAGAGGTCTCTGAGACTGTCCTCAATTCTTTTCATTCTTTTTTCTTTATTCTGCTCTGCAGTAGTTATTTCCACTATTTTATCTTCCAGGTCACTTATCCGTTCTGCTGCCTCAGTTATTCTGCTATTGATCCCATCTTGAGTATTTTTCATTTCATTTATTGTGTTGTTCATCATTGTTTGTTTCATCTTTAGTCCTTCTAGGTCCTTGTTAAATGTTTTTTGCATTTGTTTATTCTATTTCCAAGATTTTGGATCATCTTTACTATCATTATTCTGAATTCTTTTTCATGTAAACTGCCTATTTCCTCTTCATTTGTTAGGTCTGGTGCGTTTTTATCTTGCTCCTTCATCTGCTGTGTGTTTTTCTGTCTTCTCATTTTTCTTATCTTACTGTGTTTGGGTCTCCTTTTTGCAGGCAGCAGGTTCGTAGTTCCCGTTGTTTTTGGTGTCTGTCCCTAGTGGCTAAGGTTGGTTCAGTGGGTTGTGTAGGCTTCCTGGCGGAGGGGACTAGTGCCTGTGTTCTGGTGGATAAGCCTGGATCTTGCCTTTCTGGTGGGCAGGTCCATGTCTGTTGGTGTGTTTTGGGGTGTCTGTGGACTTATTATGATTTTAGGCAGCCTCTCTGCTAATGGGTGATGTTGTGTTTCTGTCTTGCTAGTTGTTTTGCATAGAGTGTCCAGCACTGTAGCTTGCTGGTCATTGAGTGAAGCTGGGTGCTGGTGTTGAGATGGAGATGTCTGGGAGATTTTTGCCGTTTGATACTATGAGGAGCTTGAGGGTCTCTTGTGGACCAGTGTCCTGAAGTTGGCTCTCCCACCTCAGAGGCACAGCACTGACTCCTGGCTGCAGCACCAAGAGCCTTTCATCCACATAGCTCAGAATAAAAGTGAGAAAAAGTGGAAAGAAAGAATTAGTAGAAGTAGAAAGAAAGAAAGAAAGAAAGAAAGAATGAAAGAAAGAAAGAAAGAAAGAAAGAAAGAAAGAAAAGAGGGAGGGAGGGAGGCAGAGAGGAAAGCAAGAAGGAGCGAGGGAAGGAAAAGAGAAAGAAAGAAAGAAGATAATGTAAAATAAAATCAAGTAAGATAAAATATAATAAAGTTATTAAAATAAAAAATAATTATTAAGAAAAAAAACGGATGGATAACACCCAAGGACAAATGGTGTAAGCAAAGCTATACAGACACAGTCTCACACAGAAGCATACACATACAAACTCACAAAAAGAGGAAAAGGGGAAGAAATCATAAATCTTGTACTCAAAGTCCACCTCCTCAATTTGGGATGATTCGTTTTCTAAAGGAGGGAAGGAAGGAAAGAGAGCGAGAAATAAAGAAAGAAAGAAAGAGAGAGAGAGAGAAAGAAAGAAAGAAAGAAGATGAAGTAAAATAAAATAAAGTTATTAAAATAAAAATAATTATTAAGAAAAAAACAAAAAAAACGGACGGAGAGAACCCTAGGACAAGTGGTGTATGCAAAGCTATACAGACAAAATCTCACACAGAAGCATACACATACACAGTCACAAAAAGAGGAAAAGGGGAAGAAATCATAAATCTTGCTCTCAAAGTCCACCTCCTCAATTTGGGATGATTCGTTGTCTATTCATGTATTCCACATATGCAGGGTACATCAAGTTGATTGTGGAGCTTTAATTCGCTGCTTCTGAGGCTGCTGGGAGAGATTTCCCTTTCTCTTCTTTGTTCTCACAGCTCACAGGGGCTCAGCTTTGGATCTGGCCCCGCCTCTGCGTGTAAGTCGCTGGAGGGCGTCTGTTCTTCGCTCAGACAGGATGGAGTTAAAGGAGCCACTGAATCGGGGGCTCTGGCTCACTCAGGCCGGGGGGATGAAGGGGTATGGAGTGCGGGGCGAGCCTGCGGTCGCAGAGGCCAGCGTGACGTTGCACCAGCCTGAGGCGCGCTGTGTGTTCTCCCGGGGAAGTTGTCCCTGTATCAAGGGACCCTGGCAGTTGTGGGCTGCACAGGCTCCCCGGAATGGGGGTGTGGATAGTGACCTGTGCTCGCACACAGGCCTCTTGGTGGCGGCAGCAGTAGCCTTAGTATCTCATGCCCATCTCTGGTGTCCGTGCTTTTAGCTGGGGCTTGCGCCCGTCTCTGGAGCTTCTTTAATCAGCGCTCTTAATCCCCTCTCCTCGTGCACCAGGAAACAAAGAGGGAAGAAAAAGTCTCTTGCCCCTTCGGCAGCTCCAGACTTTTTCCCAGACTCCCTCCAGGCTAGCCGTGGTGCACTAACCCCCTGCAGGCTGTGTTCATGCTGCCAACCCCAGTCCTCTCCCTGCGCTCTGACCGAAGCCGGAGCCTCAGCTCCCAGCTCCGCCCGCCCTGGCGGGTGAGCAGACAAGCCTCTCGGGCTGGTGAGTGCTGGTCGGCACCGATCCTCTGTTCCGGAATCTCTCCGCTTTACCCTCCGCACCCCAGTGGCTGCACTCTCCTCCGCAGCTCCGAAGCTTCCCGCCTCCGCCACCTGCAGTCTCCGCCCACGAAGGGGCTTCCTCGTGTGTGGAAACCTTTCCTCCTTCACAGCTCCCTCCCACTGGTGCAGGTCCCATCCCTATCCTTTTGTCTCTGTTTTTTCTTTTTTCTTTTGCCCTACCGAGGTACGTGGTGGGGGTATTCTTGCCTTTTGGGAGGTCTGAGGTCTTCTGCCAGCATTCAGTAGGTGTTCTGTAGGAGTTGTTCCACATGTAGATGTATTTCTGGTGTATCTGTAGGGAGGAAGGTGATCTCCGCGTCTTACTCTTCCGCCATCTTCCCCTCGTCCCGGAATCATATTATTGTACTTACTACATCAAGCCTCTTCAACGTTTTATTGTAATTTCGGTATGTGAGATTTTATATTTCCTTATTTTTTAGAACAAGTTTGAGTTGTATTTTCTCTTATTGTCATCCGAAAGTATCCTAACTATGATAAGTAATATACATGATTTCCTTATTATGATACCCGAGTAAGGAAGGGTAGTTTCACTATTACCATTAGAGTTGGATTTTTTATTCCACTTCAGTAAAGGAAAAAAATTTAAGCCTTCAAAATCGCAGGCTACTGCTTCTTCTTGGGTGGGGTGAAGGGGTATGAGGGAGAGAGAAGAAGAGAGGGAAGACAAGGGTAGAGATAGAGAGATGGAGGGTGTGTGTGTATGTGACAGAGAGAGAGAGGGAGAGAGGATTTTCATTTGTCAGTTTAGATATTAGAGGGAAAGAACTACTAATATGGATTCAATGGGAAAAGGATTTCAGTTCTGGTCCCAAGTGAGAGGGACAGTAAGTGCTTACAGTGCTACTGGCAGTCACCCAGGTAAGGAAGAGGTGAACAGATGTAAAGACATGACTCGAAGGGAAAAATAATCAAGGGGCAAGTTGATTTCTGTGTTATAAAGTCAAAAGATATAGGAAGTCATAAAGTGAAAAGCCTCCTTCCCACTCTTGTTCTCCATTCATTAAGTTTATAACCCTGTGATTCCAGAGAATTTTTTGCACATATTTAAGCAATTCTCTTCCTTCCTTTGTTTTTTAAATACATGTAGTAGCATGCTATACACTATTTTGTATGTTGCTTTTTCTTTTTAACTATATATCTCGGAGATCTTGGCATATTAGTAGCAAGAGCTTCCTCATCCCATGTAGGACTTCATTATATGGATATACAATAACTTATTTAACAATTTGGCTACTGATGGACATCTAAGTTGATTTTACTTTTCTGCTTATAATAAACAATACTCCAGTGGTAAATTCTCTACACTTGCCATTTTACACATATGCACTGTATATTTATAGGCTAAACTCCTAAAGTAAAAGTGCTGGGTCAAAGTAATTTTTGTTTTTCGGTACACGGGGCTCTCACTGTTGTGGCCTCTCCCATTGCAGAGCACAGGCTCCGGACGCGCAGGCTCAGCGGCCATGGCTCACGGGTCCAGCCGCTCCGTGGCATGTGGGATCCTCCCGGACCGGGGCACGAACCTGTGTCCCCTACATCGACAGGCGGACTCTCAACTACTGCACCACCAGGGAAGCCCAGGTCAAAGTAATTTGGATAGAAACTGCCAAATAGAGGTTGTACTCCCAACTTATATTCCTACTAGAATGTACCTATTTCCTTACAGGCTTTCCCACAAACATACTATCAAACTTAGATTTTTGTCAATCTGATAGCTGACAAATGGCATTGGAGCATAGTTTTCTTTTTTTTTTTAAACATCTTTATTGGAGTATAATTGCTTTACAATGGTGTGTTAGTTTCTGCCTTATAACAAAGTGAATCAATTATACATATACATATGTTCCCATATCTCTTCCCTCTTGCGTCTCCCTCCCTCCCACCCTCCCTATTCCCACCCTTCTAGGTGGTCACAAAGCACCGAGCTGATCTCCCTGTGCTATGCGGCTGCTTCCTACTAGCAACCTATTTTATGTGTGGTAGTGTATACATGTACATGCCACTCTCTCACATTGTCACAGCTTACCCTTCTCCCTCCCCATATCCTCAAGTCCATTCTCTAGTAGGTCTGTGTCTTTATTCCCGTCTTACCCCTAGGTTCTTCATGACATTTTTTTTCTTAGATTCCATATATATGTGTTAGCATATGGTATTTGTTTTTCTCTTTCTGACTTACTTCATCTGTATGACAGACTCTACCTCCATCCACCTCACTACAAATAACTCAATTTCATTTCTTTTTATGGCTGAGTAATATTCCATTGTATATATGTGCCACATATTCTTTATCCATTCATCCAATGATGGACACTTAGGTTGCTTCCATCTCCTGGCTATTGTAAATAGAGCTGCAATGAACATTTTGGTACATGACTCTTTTTGGTTTTGGTTTTTTATGGTTTTCTCAGGGTATATGCCCAGTAGTGGGATTGCTGGGTCGTATGGTCATTCTATTTGTAGTTTTTTAAGGAACCTCCATACTGTTCTCCATAGTGGCTGTATCAATTTACATTCCCACCAGCAAGGCAAGAGTGTTCCCTTTTCTCCACACCCTCTCCAGCATTTATTGTTTCTAGATTGTTTGATTATGGCCATTCTGACCAGTGTGAGATGATATCTCATTGTAGTTTTGATTTGCATTTCTCTAACGATTACTGATATTGAGCATTCTTTCACGTGTTTGTTGGCAGTCTGTATATCTTCTTTGGAGAAATGTCTGTTTAGGTCTTCTGCCCATTTTTGGATTGGGTTGTTTGGTTTTTTTGTTATTGAGCTGCACAAGCTGCTTGTAAATAGTTTTAATCTTCATTTCTTTTATTGTGAGTGAGGTTGAGTATCTTACCATAGTTTTAAGAGCTACCTGTATTTCCATGGAAATGTTTAAATTAATTTACCTGCTTGTATGCCCTTATTTAACATATGTACATTTTGCTTGTTGCAAAGGGTAGAGCTCAAGCTCCAGAAGCTGCTGGTAGAAGACGAAACAGAGTCAGAAGAAATATGGTCTGTCACCTGGAAGAACAAGAGATCCTGTCATCATTACCTGTAGTAAGTGGCACAGTTACCCAAGGGATAAGAAAATACTATCACCAAGAGCCCTTTCTAATTCAGTTCAAACTGTTGAGATGAGGTTGCCAGGAAGCTTGTGACGATGTGAACATGCTACTACACACTTCTGGATGGGGAGGGGGATGCTGCTGCAGTTGGATACGAGATTGAGCTGTTTTAAGAAGGCAGGAGAGACTGGCTATGCTCCCAGGACTTGAAAAAACTCTGAAGAGGATGCAAGAGAAAGATTAGCCTGGTGTGCCTTCAGAGTGAAATTCTGAGTTGACACCAGCATAAAATTTTGATGAGAGATAAAGCAGGCAGGGGATAACTAAAGAGAGTGAGTGATGAACTGCAGAGAGTGCTTTCCAATAAGATCTGACTTAGAAACTTAAAGGGTAAATGCCAAAGACCTGAGAGGCGCCATGAGAAGTCCTGAATGAGTGGAATATTGCAAAAAGCACTTAAAGATTTGAGCCCAAAAGGTTGTTTTTAGCAAGTAGAGCAATAAAGGGAGTTGATGGTGGAGTGTTAGTGGCTGATAAAAAGATTATCAAAATATAGTCGAACAAATATGATATAAAATAGTATTTCTTAAACTTGTTCATCAGAACAATCTCCTGAGGGAGGGTCCTAACCCAGAACAATGAATTGGAGTTTCTAGGTGAGGGCTCTGGGCATCTATATTTTGAATAAATGTCAGATGTTTGTCTACTTAAGCATATTTGGTAGAGTAAATTCAAGCCCAAGTCAGGAAAGGAAACAGAATATCTGCTTCCCTAAACTAGATAAACTATATTTCAGGGTCTTCAGGGAATTTGCAACAGATCCTGGAGGAGACGGAGCTGGCTGTTAGATGTCTGGGGACAGGAACTACTTTAATTTTCAAAAATATAAGCATTGCAAACTGCGGGGTTTAATAATGATGACCTGTAAAATTCTAGCATGGATCACACATTTGATAATTTGCAAGCATTTAGAAGTTAAAGAAAAGATGAGAAAATTTTAGCCAAGTTTCATTAAGCCTGGCAGAATAAGCCCTGCTAGGTTAGCCTTGTTTTTCCTAGTAGACATGGTCACAACTAGATTTGAATAAAACAACAAAATTTCTCATTACGTACTTGAGGGCAAGACGGAGTTACAGGGGTTGAAGGACAAGTTGGTGGAACCAGCTTTCCCATATAATGCACATCTGGGAGGGCCAAAAGTGCTGTCAGGATCCCAAATAATAACAGGCATGATAGGCCAAATCAAACAAGGGATAATTGTCAGGCCCTACACATCAGGCAGGAGGAATAGCAGCAGTATTTCCGAGGCAGTAGAAAAAGCTCTGAGTCAGGTGTCCAAAGACCTAAACCAGTCTCAGATCTTCCCTTTACTAGCTGTCTCTATTTGAGCAAGCCATAATCTCTGTGCCAGTTTCCCCATCTAGAAAAGGGAATACCTAAATTTCTGAAATTATAGAAGTGTTACAAAGAACAAATGATTTAGATTAAAAAATGTAAAAAGCTACTAATATAAAACTGTAAGACTATGATGATGTTAAATCAATATGTATGAAAAGGTGGTGAGGAAGATCTGACTGGCAATCCACTATAATTTTTCTGCAGCTGTTTTTTTAAAAAAAGAGAGAGAACACTTTATGCACTAAAATGGACTTTCAATATGTACTGTCAAGTACAAAAAACAAAGTTTGCTGCCATTTTTGTGAAAAGAGAAGAAAACATATGCAGTTACTTGCTTTTTATGTATAAGATATCTGTGAAAGAACAGAACCCAGATTGGAAAGGAAGAAGTAAAACTTTTTATTTGCAGATGACATGATGCTATCAGTAGAAAATACTAAGGAATTCACAAAGTATTAGAACTAATAAATAAGTTTAACCAGACTGCAGAATACAAGATCAACAAGATAAAAAAATCAATTGTATTTCTATATTCTAGCAACGTGCAATCTGAAAATAAAATTAAGGAAAGAAAATCAGGGAATAAATTTAACAACATAAGTGCAAGGCTTGCACACTGAAAACTATATAACATTGGTGGGAGAAATTAAAGGTTTAAATAAATTGTGAGACATTCCACATATGTAATTTAAAAATGGACAAAAGATTTGAATACACATTTCACCAAAGAAGATATAACAGTGGCCAATAAACATATGAAAAGATGTTCAACATTATCAGTCATTAGGGAAATACAAATTAAAATCACAATGAGATACTACTTCACACCAACTAGGATGGCTATAATAAGAAAGATGGACAGTACTAAGTGTTGACAAGGCAGTGGAGAAACTGGAACCTTTGGAGAAAGAAAGAAAGAAAGAAAGAAAGAAAGAAAGAAAGAAAGAAAGAAAGAAAGAAAGAAAGAAAGAAAGAAAGAAAGAAAGAAAGAAAGAAAGAAAGAAAGAAAGAAAGAAAGAAAGAAAGAAAGAAAGAAAGAAAGAAAGAAAGAAAGAGAGGAAAGAAAGAAAGAAAGAAAGAAAGAAAGAAGGTAAAGTAAAATAAAGTTATTAAAAATAATTATTAAGAAAAAATTTTTTTAAAAAACGGACAGATAGAACCCTAGGACAAATGGTGGAAGCAAAGCTATACAGACAAAATCTCACACAGAAGCATACAACTACACACTCACAAAAAGAGAAAAAGGGGAAAAAATCATAAATCTTGCTCTCAACGTCCTCCTCCTCAGTTTGGGATGATTCGTTGTCTATTCATGTATTCCACATATGCAGGGTACATCAAGTTGATTGTGGAGCTTTAATGCACTGCTTCTGAGGCTGTTGGGAGAGATTTCCCTTTCTCTTCTTTGTTCTCACAGCTCCCAGGGGCTCAGCTTTGGATTTGGCCATGCCTCTGCGTGTAGGTCGCTGGAGGGCGTCTGTTCTTTGCTCAGACAGGACGGGGTTAGAGCCGCTGATTTGGGGGCTCTGGCTCACTCAGGCCGGGGAGAGGGAGGGGCGCGGAGTGCGGGACGAGCCTGGGGCGGCAGAGGCCGGCGTGACGTTACACCAGCCTGGGGCCCACCTTGCATTCTCCCGGGGGAGTTGTCCCTGGATCCCGGGAACCTGGCAGGGGCGGGCTGCACAGGCTCCCAGGAAGAGGGGTGTGGATACTGACCTGTGCTCGCACACAGGCCCGTTGGTGGCGGCAGAAGCAGCCTTAGAGTCTCCCGCCCGTCTCTGGGGTCTGCGCTTTTAGCCGCGGCTCGCGCCCGTCTCTGGGGTCCACGCTTTTAGCTGCGGCTCGCAACCGTCTCTGGGGTCCACGCTTATAGCCATGGCTTGTGCCCGTCTCTGGGGTCCACGCTTTTAGCCGCATCTCGCGCCAGTCTCTGGGGCTCCTTTAAGCAGTGCTCTTAAACCCCTCTCCTCGCGCACCAGGAAACAAAGAGGGAAGAAAAAGTCTCTTGCTCCAGACCTTTTCCCGGACTCCCTCCCGGCTAGCCGTGGTGCACTAACCCCTTCAGGCTGTGTTCACACCGCCAACCCCAGTCCTCTCCCTGCGCTCCGACCAAAGCCCGAGCCTCAGCTTGCAGCCCCGCCCGCCCCAGCGGGTGAGCAGACAAGCCTCTCGGGCTGGTGAGTGCTGGTCGGCACCGATCCTCTGTGCAGGAATCTCCCCGCTTTGCCCTCCGCATCCCCTGTTGCTGCACTCTCCTCCGTGGCTTCGAAGCACCCCCCTCCACCTCCCGCAGTCTCCGCCCGCGAAGGGGCTTCCTAGTGTGTGGAAATCTTTCCTCCTTCACAGCTCCCTCCCACTGGTGCAGGTGCCGTCCCTATTCTTTTATCTCTGTTTTTTCTTTTGCCCTACCGAGGTACGTGGTGGGGGGGGGGTTCTTGCCTTTTGGGAGGTCTGAGGTCTTCTGCCAGCATTCAGTAGGTGTTCCGTAGGAGTTGCTCCACATGTAGATGTATTTCTGGTGTATCTGTGGGGAAGAAAGTGATCTCCGTGTCTTACTCTTCCGCCATCTTCCCCTCCGTCCAGCCATATTATCTTGAAGCAGCTCTGAGACAACCTGTAATTACACCTATACATTTTTTAAAAATTAATTAATTAATTATTATTACGTTTTGCCTGTGTTGGGTCTTCATTTCTGTGCGAGGGCTTCCTCTAGTTGCGGCAAGCGGGGGCCGCTCTTCATCACGGTGCACGGGCCTCTCACTATCGCAGCCTCTCTGTTGTGGAGCACAGGCTCCGGACGCTCAGACTCAGTAGCTGTGGCTCACGGGCCTAGTTGCTCCGCGGCATGCGGGATCTTCCCATACCAGGGCTCGAACCCGTGTCCCCTGCATTGGCAGGCAGATTCTTAACCACTGCACCACCAGGGAAGCCCCACCCATATATTTTTGGTATGTATTTTTAAAATATAGGACTTTTATTCCTTAATATCATTTTTTAATATTAAATACCCAGTGAGTGCTCAAATTTGCAGTTGTCTCCTAAATGTCATAAAAAATTATTTTTAAGAATTTTGAATTAGATGCAAGTAAGGTCCACACTTTGCCGTTGATTGTTAGGTCTCTGAAGTCTTATTTAATCTCTAGGTTCTCCCTCCATGTCTCTCTCACTTCTTTTTTCCTCCTTGAATTTTATTTTTAAAGAAACCAGGTAATTTGTCCCATCTAGAGTTTGATGATTACATTCCATGTGTTGTTAACATATTCTTCAATCCTTTTATTTCCTGTAAATTGGTAGTTGATCAGAATGAAGCTTGCCTGTTTTGTTTTGGCAAGACAGTTCCATAGGTGATGATGTGTTCTTCTATGTAGACATATAATTGTCTCTTTCTGTGATATTAGTAATCAATGATGATTCATACCTACGTCCATTAATTCAGTTGAGGCTTCAAAAAATGGTTAATTCTGTTGTTCTTTTTTTCACTTAATAGCTGGGTATATTTCTATCAGAAGAGTCCCCTCATCAACTGTTTGGTTGCCCAGTTGTAGAGGCATGATTCTCTTCTTTTATTTAACAGTTTTCAATATAATGAGTTGATTCACAAATATCCTCCAGTGGTGACCAGTTTTGTAAAATTTATTTATTCCTATCACCGTGGACTCCGTTACAGTTATTATTCTAACTGAGGCCCTATCTTTGGCCAGTTGGAGCTTCTCAGTGACTCCTGAGTCCTTTTGAAATGACATCAGTTGTTTCTAGACTTTTTCAGTGGTCAGAGCTAGGAAATATGTATGTTTGTTTTTAATATTTTTAAAATATGTCTTAGGTTCCTGCTGCTACTTCCCATTTAAATTCAGAACTAGAGAATTTTCACTTATCCTTTTCTGTCTTCTATTGATAGTCTACTTTCTCCCACCTCAAGAATACCAGTTCTCAACAATGCCTGAAATTGCCTCTATTTCCTAATTCGAATCCAAGTTCTTCTGACTCTATTCTACTCTTCTCCTTAAATCACAGCCGCTTTATGGCCCTTGAAATGTAAGATAGAACATAAATGTAGGTAGAACTGTTTATATCATTTTGACTTACATGTGCATTCATTCACATAGATTTGCTTTTCCTTTTGCATGCCTGGTAACTGTCCGTTCTGCAGTTTTAATGAAAATCAAGTGATAATTACTGGTTAAAGCAGCTTTGGAAAAAATGGCTCTCATCAGAATGACTGACATACAAAGTTTAATGTAATCTCCTGGTTTATATTCTGCCTTCTCTAATTTTTTATTCTTTCCCTACAAAGGGAAATATATATTATTATACATATTTTCATGGTTTTGCCTTACAGGACTTACCAGAAACTATTCCTTATTTAAAAATTTGTACAATTGGGCATCAGGTGCCAGATGACGACACTAGTTTTAAATACCAGTGTGCTGTTAAAGGGTTTCTGAAAGAACATAAAGATAACGGTGAGTTGTTTTTGTTTTTTTTTTTCCTTTACGTGAACTTTGGTATGCATTTTGAGTTGGGTTGGGGATTTTTAACATTTTTGATAGTTCTGACAATAGGCCTGTTGTGTTTGGTAACATTAAGGTGGAAATGTCAGATGGTGCTAACAGAGTACGGTGTTTTTCCTGTTTATGGTGACAGACAATTTAGTTAATTTGGAAAGTGATTTTTGTGAGAAATATCAACTGAAATAGCTTACTTATCTCTTTTTTAAAAACTTGAATGGAAAAATACATAAAAAATGAAAATGTTCTTTTGTCCTATTTATTGGTTGAGAGGTGGAAGAAGAGGTTAAGACTCTCAGGGTCTTAGCGTATATAAAAGAGAAAACAAAAAGCAAAGGTTCGGAGTGAGACAGATCCCTAGAAGCAAAACAAAACAGAGTGGACCAGAAGAGCGGCTTCCTCATCATATATGTGTTTAAGATATTTTTGCTGCTTTTACACTTCGGGTGCAAGTGAGGAAGAACACTACCACCTCTTATTCTTATCTTCAGACAGGAAGAACTTAAAAGGCTGGTGTTTTCTTGTTTCCGCTTTAAGACCTACTCTGTTGATAGTAGGTCTTAATAGCGTGTGAATTTTAAGGATCCACTTGCCTTTTTCTAGCATCTAACTATCAGAAGGAACGTGGTATTTGCCATGTTTTAAGACTGAGGAATCTTTTGTCTTTGGAACACACTGACGCCCATGTGAAAGTGTTCATTTTGTCCTCTTTCTAAATTTAGCCTAAGGAGTGTGCACTTTATTAAATAAATTTAACAGACGGTAAATATTCCATGTATATATAAAATCATGCACATATATACATAAAACAGGGAGTAGGGGAGAAGGAATAGAGATGGAGGTGGGAAGATAGGAGATAGGAGGTGAGAGAGAGAGGGAGAGACTGGAATTTCAAGATAAATTTTCATTCTATAATCTGCTTGCTTAATGCAGGTACTAGCTCTTAAGTATCTTCAGCCCTATTCACAGATCTTCCCTGTAATTTAGCTTTAAAACTTGAGAGACTTGGCCTTGCCTGTGATAACCAGGGTGTCTAGAAAGGAGGCAAATGATCTGATTTGTTGAAACTGTAGTCACACAAATGTTACCTCTTAAGATGTTAGGGCGCAGCTGCCGGCCTACTCACTTCCTCCAGGCTCCTTTGTGTGTGTTCTGTCTGTTCCGCGTGGGCTAGAAGATCCTTACAAGTGCATGAGAACACGTTTGTAAACCTTGATTGTTCACATGTTATACCAAGTGTAGTCCATTGCATATGCTGACTCCTCTGCGGGTCTTCTGCATGCAGTGGGCCAACTTTGCCATGCTGTCTGCCATTGCAGTCTCAGGACCTTAGTTATGATCCATTGGTGACTTTCCTCTGCTGTAAGGCCCTCCCACAGGTGCCAGCCTCACTGATAATGAGGAGGAGACTATACTATGCACTCCCTAGAATTGGTAGAGACTCAGAAAATAAATTGTTTCAGTGAACACCGAGAGCCTCATAGGTTTGTTGTTAGGGCACGGGGATACAGAGGTGAGTAAAAGTCTTTGTTCAGTAGCAACTTACAGTTATCTAGGAAGATAAAAATGTAGTGACTCTAAGTGGGTTAATTATGATAATAGAATCAAGTGCAGCAGGATGTTGAGTGATGATTAGTGATATTGAACAGTTTTTCATGTGCCCTGTGTCCATCTGTATGTCTTCTTTGGAGAAATGTCTATTTAGGTCTTCTGCTCATTTTTTGATTGGGTTGTTTGTTTTTTTAATAATGAGCTGCATGACTTATTTATATATTTTGGAGATTTATATATTTTATTATCCTTTGTCTGTTGATTCGTTTGCAAATATTTTCTCCCATTCTGAGGGTTTTCTTTCATTTGCTGTGCAAAAGCTTTTAAGTTTCATTAGGTCCCATTTGTTTATTTTTTTAAGGTTGCATTGTTCCTTTGCTCACTGATGAACATATAAAAGTCCGAAGTTTTTGATATTATAAAACGTCAAAGTAATGAACCTTGCTGTGTGAACACCTTTGAATATATATGCTTTGTCTCAGTTAACTTCACTCAGAATGGGACTTCTGCATCAAAGAGTTGATGCACTTATGCTTTTTATGGATGTTGCTACACTGTACCAATTTATGGTTGTTCAAGCAGGAAATACTTATTGAGCATATGTTATGTTTAAGCACTGTGCTGGGTGCTAGCAAAAAGACGTGACATTTTGTGAGTAAAGAGACTTGACCTGCCCTTTGTGAATTCTAACAGTCCAGAGAGGGAATAGATATTCAAGAATCATACACTGCATGTAGAATTACATCTCTGACAAGTGCCAAGGAGAGGAACATGGTTCCATGAGAGCATATTTTAGGGAGGATTGGAGATTAGAGAAGGTTTATTTAGGGATGTTTCAGCGGATATCTGAAGGATGAGTAGGTATTAAGCAGATAGGGACACTGTAGAGAGATTTCTGAGCATAAGGAATATCAAAAGACCCTATAGTATGAAAGCATATGCTGTGCTGGAGGAACTGGCCAGGAAGGTGGGGCTGTTGGGGGAGCATGTGGTTATAATGGAGCTACAAGTGTGGGCAGGAGCTCGATCGTGCAGGCTTATGTTTAAGGTTTCAGACTTTAATAGAAAACCATTGAACTTTTTCTGTTGAAGGTGAGTATGTGCAACATACCCAATTGCATTTTCAACCTATCGCTTTTGCTACCGAGTGGAGAATACACTGCAGGGAGAAAGAGTGGAAGTGAGGAAACAAGTTAGGAGACTTTTGTAGAAATTGGGCATAATGGTGGCTTGGACCAGGGTATGGTGGTCATTTTGGTGGAAAGATGTGGACAGATTCTAGAGGTATGTAGGCAGTATCCTTGTTAGCACTGGTGGTGGGTTGAGGATGAGGGTGAGGGAGAAATAGCTGTCAGTGATGGTGATTCCTAAGTCTCTGGCTCCTATGGTTGGTTAGATAGGGTTTTTTAGATATGATGTTAGTATTTGTCCTGATTTGTCTTTTGTTATTTGTTGGTTCTTGATGAATACTCTGTCATATTAAGTCTCCTGTTTTTAGCATACAGAGCATTTTCACCCATACTGACTGTTGCATGTTATCAGATAACTTTTTAACATCTGCCAGTTTGGTCCTGTATTTTATTCTCTTTCATTTATTAATTAAATTATTGTATTAATGTAAATAATTATATTAATAGATTTTCTAAAGTTGTGTTATCCTTGCATCCTTGGAATAAAGCCTTTTTGTAATCATGGTATATATCATTCTTTAATAATTATTGATTAGATGTGCTGATACTTTCTTAGGATTTTTATATCTATATTTGTAAAGCAAAATTGGACCTTTTTTGCAAAACCTTGATTTTCTTTTCATTTACAAATGATTCGCGTTTTGTTGTTTTGTAGATATTTGATTGCTGTAGAAGGCATGTGGCCAGATGATGCAATTGGATGTAAGTATAAGGGTTGTCACTACTTTTCCGTTTTTATAAAATTTGAAGGTAGAAGTGTAGGGGAATTTCTCAAATTTTGGACAAAGAGAAAAGTTTGTAATTCATTTGCTCTGACATAAGATAACCTTTTACCAAAAGTTTTGAAAGGGTTGTATCTGGAAATAGCGAGATATAACAGCCTGAATAATTAGAGAGTGGATTTCAGAGATTTTTTTCTTTTAAATTTATTTAATTAATTACTTTATTTTTGATATTATATCCACTGCACCACCAAGGAAGTCCCTTTTTCTTCCTTCCTTCCTTCCTTCCTTTCTTTAAAGCTCCAAGTCATTTAAAATACATGACTTCTTACAAAAATCTCCAGTTCATATAACCAAGGGGTTTATAACTTCTCCTCTAAAAGTTATATTCCTAGGACTTCCCTCGTGGTCCAGTGGTTAAGACTCTGCATTTCCAATGCAGCAGGCGTGGGTTCAATCCCTAGTTGGGGAGCTGAGATCCCACATGCTGCGCAGCCAAAGAAATTTTTTTAAAAAGTTATGTTCCTGTATTATTGAATTTAGTGGTTTAGATTTTCTTTTAATGTTTAGAAGATTTCAATTTATTTACCAGGAACAAACAAAACAAAATGTAAAAATAGTTTTCAGGAAACTATTTCCATCATTCTCTTCTTCCCTTTCTCCTGCAGACTGGTGTTTTATCCTTACAAGTTCTCCATCGTTTCATAAGAGAGCGGCTCTTCTTCTGGTTTCATAAGAGATGGTGAACAGTGTTAAAATATCCAGTTTTCCTAAATTTCTAGAGTACACTTCAGGGAGTGAATGATGGGGTGGGATGTTGGGGCAGAGTGAGAGATACAGATTCTGGTGAGACTGAGAGTCATTCACAAAAATTACTGGGCTGTGGTGAAGGGAGAACAAAAATAAATCAGGTTCCTGCTGGTGGACAGGAGGCCAAAATGAAGAAGAATGGTGCGTAGCTGGGCAATGTAATTAGACCCATAAGTGCTGTGTCTTCTGATAGTAATTATGAACAGAAACCAACTAATAATTACGAATAACATGTAGGTGACCAATCCTTGAGAGCTGAGGCAGAGAGAAGGAAAGATGGCATTATACCTTGTCTCTGGTTCATTGAGTTTCCCAGGCTGGTTGGTGACCAATCTTGGGTGAAATCATAACTAAATCATTTTTGCTAAGGTGATCAGCTTTTGTGGGGTCGTTTCCCTGCACTCTGTCCAATGATAAAGCCCACTGGTTTATGCCTCCTGGAAAAGAGTTATTTCAAAACAGTATAAGTGAAGCATTGATGAAACAGCCATGAGGAACACGTTTCCACATGGCCTTACACCTCCTTTTCAAAGTGCTTTAAAACTTTTTTCATCCAAAAATCAATAAAAGGATTAGGATCAAATCCCTTACAGAGGTAGTGTAAGAAAAAAGAGAATGAGGAGCAGAATAGCATCTCTTCAGACAATAAAATCAAGTTGGAAAAGACAGGTCCACAAAACAGATCAAAACTGTAACCTATTATTTCAAAGTGGGCTAAAAGATGTTAGGAAAAACAATGGAAAAGATGAAAGAACATGGATCGAGGAGGGAATGGGAAGTTACTGTTTAATGGCTCTAGAGTTTCTGTTTGGGATGGTGAAACAGTCCTGCAAATGGTAAATGCTGATAACTACCACCTATGGGTGTTTGGTTTTAGTTGATCTTCCATGAAAGGGTTTGGAGAGATTCAGAAACTATGCTGCTGCCTCCATCTTTCTGAGGTCCTGCTCAATCTTTAGACATAATTATTTTTAATTTGGATAGTGGTGATGTTCGCACAGCATTGTGAATGTATATAATGTCACTGAATTATATACTTGAAAATGGTTGAAATACTAAATTTTGTTTTATGTATATTTTACCATAATAAAAAAAAGATGAACTAACAGCATAAACCAGAATTAGGTAAGATGATAGAACTCAGGACAGAATTCAAAATAAAAGAAAAAAAATTCAGAAATGAGGACTAAATTTAAAATAATACAAGAGTGAGGACTTCCCTGGTTGTCCAGTGGTTAAGAATATGCCTTCCAAGGCTTCCCTGGTGGCACAGTGGTTGAGAGTCCGCCTGCCGATGCAGGGGACACGGGTTCATGCCCCGGTCTGGGAAGATCCCACATGCCGCGGAGCGGCTGTGCCCGTGAGCCATGGCTGCTGAACCTGTGTGTCCGGAGCCTGTTGCTCCGCAATGGGAGAGGCCACAACAGTGAGAGGCCCGCGTAACGCAAAAAAAAAAAAAATCTGCCTTCCAATGCTGGGTATGCATGTTCGATCCCTGGTTGAGGAACTGAGATCCCCCATGCCTCAGGCCAACTAAGCCCGCCCGCCGAAACTACTGAGCCCACGTGCTGTGGAGCCCACGCGCCACAACTAGAGAGCCCACGAGCCACGAGGAAGAGCCCACGCACTGCAACGAAGAGCCCACGTGCTGCAACTAATACCCGACACCGCCAAAAGTAAATAATTTAAATAAAATCATATGAGTGAATGAACATAATGCCTTAAGAGAAACAAACAGGAAAAGGAAAAAGTTTTTTCAAGATAAAAAGGATTTTAGAGAAATGGAAAACATAAAAGATAGGCAAAAAAGAGTCAGGACAGATCTGAAAAGAGTAATATAAATACGTATAAGAATCTGTTATACCATAAAAGTGACATTTCAAATCAGTGGGACAGATTAGTCAATAAATTGTGATACATACACGTTGAGGTATAAATAGTTCTCTGGAAGGATCCACAGCATGGCAAAAGCTGATGTCTCTGAGGAGGGAAATGTGTGGCTGGGGCACGTGGGGAAAAGGGTGACTTTTCGTTGAATACCCTTGTGTACCTTTTCTAATGTTCTGTCATGTGAATTTATTACCTCTGAAGTTCGCCTGAGTTCAAACCCCAGTTCCCCCAGTTGCTAGCTCTTAATCTTAGGCAAACTCTTCACACTCTCCAAGCCTCTTTATCTGTGAAATAAGGTCAGTAACTTAGCCTGGTGCTGCCTGGCACAGAATAAACTGTCAATAAATGGAGATTATTAGTGTAAAAAACCCAAATGCCCATCAATGGATGAATGGATTTTTAAATGTGGTTATATGTGAAATATTATACAGTCATAAAAAGGAATGAAGTACTGACACATGCTACGACATGGACGAACTTGAAAACATTACGCTAAGTGAAAGAAGCCACACACAGTGGTCCCATTTGTATTATGTCATGAAATATCCAGAAAAGGCAAAACCATAGCGACAGAAAGGAAATTAATGGTTGCAGGGACTGAAGGAGGAGGGGATGAAGAGGGCCTGCTGATGGTTACGGGGGCTTCTTTGTGGCGTGATGAAAACGTGGTGGGTTAAATGATGGTGATGGTTGCATAGGCTTATGAATGTACAAAATGACACTGAATTTGCAGTTTCAGAAGGTGAATGTTATGGCATGTGAATGACATCTCAAAAACTTAATTTTGAAAATGAAAATTGCCAGTTTTCCCGTGGTCACTATCCACTGTCTCCATCTCTCCCTTCTCCCCACTGCATTCCTTTTGATGCCCACCCCTGCCGCTCTCTCCCATCCTCACTCCCTCGACCTGCCCCACGAGGCCTCACAGGGAGCCCGTGAACCGCTGGGCTCCTGGGTCCTGTGGCTGTTGGAGCGGCTGCCCAGTGTGCGTGCCCCCACCGCTCTCACCCGTGAGAGTGGACGCTTCCGTCGGATTTTTCTCGTGCGTTTCAGTTGATGGTGATGTTTACAGAAGGCGGCACGCACCCTGGTCAATGGAGGAAGCCCCTCAAGATAATATTTAGGCCTCTCCAGAAGTTTGATCTCATCCACCAGTAACCTCAGGATGCTGTGCTCTGAAAGCCAGGTTGGCCGCCTGCGGGCACTTGCAGATACTGAGGACTTCGGAGGCATTTGGGCCTGCAGTTGAGGCCTTGTACCTCCACATGCGATGTGACCTCAGCCCTATGCTGCACCTCTCTAAGTGAAGTGGCACAGGAATACTGGCATTGCCTGTCGTTGCCAGGATTAACTGAATAGTGCATTAGCTGCCCTGGTGCTTAGGTGTGGAGTACATGGTGATTTACATACCAGGGCCTACTCGTGGGCCTCCTGATGCAGCAGTTCCCTTGGCTCTGCCCCTGTCGTCAGCTGCCCCTAGGATAACTCTGAGCCCTAGCCACCTCTCTGGTAGATTTCCTATTCCCCCACTATAATCACACCTGGATAAGGCAACTCAAACCTTTCAGAGATGTGTCCTGAACCTCCTGTTTTCTTAAATACCTATCTGGTGGTTGTGAGACTTAAGGCCAACCTCCCCAAGAGAGTTTTTCTATTTCTCTTAGTGAACCTAGACTCACCTTCTGTCATCTTAAACTCTACTCAAATTTTGTTCTTTCACCCCTGACCACTGACCATGCTTTTTACTTCTTCCATTTCATCCCCACTCCTGCTTCCTTTCATAAATCCATAAATGTCTTTTGGCCTTCCTAGCCCTGGACAAACTTCCTTTCTCTTTCCTCAGTTTTTACCTATTTCCTTCATTCTCCCATCCAACTTTCAGTCCTCCCTTTCTCATGCAGAATTTGATTCCAACCCCATCAAAAAACAAAAATCACGCCACAATTAGCAGCAAGATTCAAAAGTTTTATTACTCACCTATTAATTCTATTACATTTATTTATTCAGTTTTATTGTGTTAAAATATATCAAAATAAATAGAGAAATTTATACCTGTCTTATCTGTATATGGAAGAGCAGCTGGTCCCCAAGGTGGCACCAACACTCCTAGCAGCTCTTACTTTACATATCCGTAGTAGTCAGCAATTTCCATTTCTTTTTCCCTCTCAATGAAAAATTGCACTTTCCCCAAAGAGGTGTATTTGGCAGCATTCTCATGTTGTTGTTGAGCCCGTCTCTTCATGGCCTCCCGCTCTGGCCTCTGCTCGTGTTCGATGGGCTTTGACATTACTGGCTCAGGAACATTGGGTTCCTTCCATGGAACTGGTTGCTCGCTGAAGTCTTGGAGTAGAAATGGGGTTTGGAGCTTGGGTGGGGACTGGCGCTTAGTCACAGCAGGGGGAACAGGCTCCCGCTGGAGAGAAGTGCAAGATGAAGTTCCGTAGGGTGCAGGCCTAGGAGCAGCAGACTGAGGGACACTAGGCTGCGTATGGTCGGTCCAACCCGTTTGGGTTGGTTAGTCATAGTTGGCTGAGATGGTTTGGCAGGAACTGGCAAAGAGGCAGGAGCTGGCTGGGATGAACTCACTGCAGGAGGTTGAGCTGAGTTAGTAGAAGCAGGCTGGGCACAGTCAGCCAGAGCAGGCCAATGAGAGGACAGAGACTGTGGCCTCCGAGGAGCAGGTCAAGATTGAGGCTTGTCCCAGGCAGAAAATGGCAGAGGTATCAACTTGACCTTCCCAGGAGGCGGCAGATCATACTGGGATGGAGAGGGACACTCTTTCTCAGCACTGCTGTCTGGTTTCTGGGCTTCGACTTGAGTTTTCTCAGGACTCTTACCCTCAGGTGGGGTATGCCTCCATGGCTGGATAGCTGGGGGTGTTTAGGGTTGCTTGAATTTCCCAAGACCCGACAGGAAGAGAGCCCAGTTTTCTTATCATTCTTCTCCCCCAGTGCATGAAGAACCTTCACAGACCCCAGCCTGCACATGCCTAGGGAGGTTCGAGGCTTTTTAAAGCTCTCTTGGATAAGCTCAGTTTGCTGCTTCCTTCGCTTCGTCTGGGGAATTGTTGGCTTCTCTCCTGCCTTGACTTTGTTCCCTCACTGCTTATTCTCTTCAGCCTTCTTCCTTCCTCTGGTCCTTGAGGTCCTTTCCTGCCCGTGGCTCTTCGTTTTGCTGATCTTTCTGGATGCAGCTTTCTGAGGTTTGCCTTTGGAATACTTGGCCGTGTTCACAGGAGCGCTGTCCCTGACTGCAGCATGGCATAGAAGCACTTCTCCCCCTAACAGGCACTCTGGATTCTTTGGCTGGATTTTGGCCTTGGTAGCACCACTGATAGGCTCAGAGGCTTTATGTTTGTTCTTCCTGGTTGAGCAGAGGGAACCTTTATGACACTTGGCTTTTGCTGCACCTGATTCACCTTAATGGCTCTGTTGTCTTTGGCTTTGATCATGTTGGGACTTTTGGATTGATCAAGATCTTTCAAAGAATTAAAGAGCTGGGGAAGGTGAATATCCTCCGCCAGTGTAGTAACGTCTGCAAAACCACTGCTAGATTCCATCCCATTTTCAAGTGTCCCTAGGTCTGATATGAGAATTGCTACTACAGCTTTTTTTGATTTCTATTTGCATGGAATATCTTTTTCCATCCCCTCACTTTCAGTCTGTATGTGTCCCAAGGTCTGAAAGGGGTCACTTGTAGTCAGCATATATACAGGCCTTGTTTTTGTATCCATTCATCCAGTCTATGTCTTTGGGTGGAAGCATTTAATCCATTTACATTTGAGGTAATTATTGATAGGTATGTTCCTATTACCATTTTCTTAATTGTTTTGGGTTTGTTATTGTAGGTCTTTTCCTTCTCTTGTGTTTCCTGCCTAGAGAAGTTCCTTTAGCATTTGTTGTAAAGCTGGTTTGGTGGTGCTGAATTCTCTTAGCTTTTGCTTGTCTGTAAACATTTTAATTTTTCCATCGAATCTGAATGAGATCCTTGCTGGGTAGACTAATCTTGATTGTAGGTTTATCCCTTTCATCACTTTAAATATGTCCTGCCATTCCCTTCTGGCTTGCAGAGTTTCTGCTAAACCATCAGCTGTTAACCTTATGGGCATTCCCTTGTATATTATTTGTTGCTTTTCCCTTGCTGCTTTCAATATTTTTCCTTTGTATTTAATTTTTGATAGTTTGATTAATATGTGTCTTGATGTGTTTCCCCTTGGATTTATCCTGTACAGGACTTTCTGTGCTTCCTGGACTTGATTGACCATTTCCTTTCTCATATTAGGTAAGTTTTCAACTATAATCTCTTCAAATATTTTCTCATACCTTTTCTCTTTCTCTTCTTCTTATGAGACCACTATAAGTTAAATGTTGGTGCATTTAATGTTGTCTCAGAGGTCTCTGAGACTGTCCTCAATTCTTTTCATTCTTTTTTCTTTATTCTGCTCCATGGTACTTATTTCCACTATTTTATCTTGCAGGTCACTTATCTGTTCTTCTGCCTCAGTTATTCCACTATTGATCCCTTCTAGAGAATTTTAAATTTCATATATTGTGTTGTTCATCATTGTTTGTTTCATCTTTAGTTCTTCTAGGTCCTTGTTAAACATTTCTTGTATTTTCTCCATTCTATTTCCAAGATTTTGTAACATCTTTGCTCTCATTACTCTGAATTCTTTTTCAGGTAGACTGCCTATTTCCTCTTCATTTGTTTGGTCTGGTGGTTTTTACCTTGCTCCTTCATCTGCTGTGTGTTTCTCTGTCTTATTTTGCTTAACTTACTGTGTTTGGGGTCTCCTTTTCACAACCTGCAGGTTCATATTTCCCGTTGTTTTTGGTGTCTGCCTCAGTGGCTAAGGTTGGTTCAGTGGGTTGTGTAGGCTTCCTGGTGGAGGGGACTAGTGCCTGTGTTCTGGTGGATGAGGCTGGATCTTTTATTTCTTGTGGGCAGGACCACCTCCAGTGGTGTGTTTTGGGGTGTCTGTGAACTTATTATGATTTTAGGCAGCCTCTCTGCTAATGGGTGTGGTTGTGTTCCTGTCTTGCTAGTTGTTTGGCATGGGGTGTCCAGCACTGAAGCTTGCTGGTCATTGAGTGGAGCTGGGTCTTAGTGTTGAGATGGAGATACCTGGGGGATCTCTCACCAATTGATATTATGTGGGGCTGGGAGGTCTCTGGTGGTCCAATGTCTTGAATTCAGCTCTCCCACCTCAGAGGCTCAGGCCTGACACCCAGCCCGAGCACCAAGATCCTGTTAGCTACATGGCTGCTAGTGTTGGAGGGTCTCCGGCAGAGGTGGAGGGCAGCTGTGGCTCACCACAGGGGCAAGGACACTCGATAGTCTATTTTTATTTGTGAATTATTCCAAGAGGTTTTTTCATAAAATCCATACATGAAAGTAACCAAAAATTAAATGAAGTTCTCAGCAGTTCATTGTTTAACATTAAGGACACTAATACACTTGATAATTTCAGATAGTTTCAGAATATGATATCATATAATCTATTATTTGGTTTTGTATTATTTAATATTACATACATTTTTGATTCAAAAATAGTATCCTTTCCAAGTTATCCAGCCAAAACACTCTCAATGTTCATATTAAATTCCAATATTTTACTTTTTAACTCTTTTAAAGTTCTTAATCATTTTTTTCCATAAAATTAACACACTTCAAAATCATCACAATTTACTTGCAGCATTTTAGTTTTCCAATAATGAATATACATTTATATTTCACTGGACTTTTAAAATTTTAACAAGAAGAACACTTAAGGAGATTTTTCACTGCAAGTTATATCTAGCTTGACAATTTACTACTTGAAATAAAAATAATATATTTAGATATTAATATTTATAATATTCAGATATTGACGATAAATTCAAACGTTATTGTTGGTACCCCACCCAAATGCCATAAGCATTCATACTTCAAAAAGGGGCAACTGGAATTTTTCTAAACAAGAACCCTGTAACTCTCCCCGTGAAGGCCTTCTCTAATCACAGGAGTCCACTCAGCCAGTGCACAAGGCAGAGCAGACCAGAAGTACTGAGGTGTTAAGACACTCTCCTCACCCCCTAAAATCCCTCTATCAAAAATTGATGGGATTTGGTAGATAGATACCTCAGCTACTCATCTCTCTGTTGGGATAACTCTGAGGTAAGATCTACTCTATCCACCAGAGTTCTGCTACAGAATTGAGACCTAATTGTCTAGTAATAACAAGTTCAATAATATGCCTGCATTGGCTTCCTTCTTTTCCTTGTATCACTTCCCACTCACCCACTAGTGCTCCCAAATAAACAACTCACGCCCACATCCTTTCCTCAAGGTCGGCTTCTAGGGAAACCCAGCCTAAGACATATACAATCATGAAATCACACACAGATTAGAAATGCCAGAAATGACATTAAAGTAGGATCTTTTATAAGCCATTAGCTTGAGGTTTACAAAGGTGGAAAATTTTAATCTGAAAAAATTTAAACCTGTATCAGTTGTCTAATGTTACAATAAGAAATCATCCCCAACTCAGTGACGTGAAACGATGATTCATTGTTTATCACAATTCTGTTCATTGGCTATGCAGTTTTTCCTCTCCTTTTACCTGGATGACTCATGCAGTTGCCTTCAGGAAGAGTCAGCTGGGCTTGAAGGTCCAAGTTGGCCTCACTCATGTATGCAAATCGAGCAATTGATGATTGATTGTTGGCTGGAGTGACTTGATTTTCCTGCCTGTGGTCTTTCATTGTCCAGTAGACTACATCCTTACGTGGAAGTCCCAAGACAGCATTCCAAGAGAACAAAGACAGAAGTGACAAGGCCACTAGAAAGCTAGATTCTGGAACTAGCAAACACCACTTCAACTACATTCTACTGGTAAAAGCAAGACACAAAAGTTAGCCTGAGTTGAGAGAGTAGGGTTATAGCCTTTATCTATTAATAAAAAGAGCTGGAAAATGTTATGCCTATGCTTCCAATCTACCAAAAATCCAACAGTCTTTGTAGCAGAAACCAGCTAGATATTCACTAATCCTACTTTCACTTTCCGGACATGAAACAGAACTGTATCTCCCAGCCTCCCTGTAGGTAGATTGCTGTGGAGCACAGGCTCCGGACGCACAGGCTCAGCGGCCGTGGCTCACGGGCCCAGCCGCTCCGTGGCATGTGGGATCTTCCCGGACCGGGCACGGACCCGTGTCGCCTGCATCGGCAGGCGGACTCTCAACCACTGCGCCACCAGGGAAGCCCAAATATCCTGACTAATAAAGACTTTTGAGGACCAAAAGAATGAATCTCAAATAATGAAATGTAGGACATGACAGGAGTCTGGTGATAAGAGATTTTTTTGTTGCTGTTTTTGTTGGAGATTAAGGAGAAAATTCCCCCTCATTTTATACCATGTTAGCAGTCTTCTCCCTACTTAGGACATCTATTAGTCCCTTGGGCTCCGTTAGTCCCAAGGAAAATACAGATGACCAGACTTCCTATTGTGGCAGAGATTCAACTGCACAATATATATTTCTGACAGTTCAATTTCACAATTAAACTACTACTATTCATAAAGAAGAGATGGCTGGTAGGAGCACATGCAAACATCTGGGGAGGTGAGCTTATGACTAGCTTAGAAAAACACTACCTTTGATGATAATGTCCAAAATTTACCTTCATGCACTCTCACACTCTCCTTATCTCTCATGTCACCTCTTAGATATATTCCTCTCTATTAGAACAACATTCATAGAGTTTCACTCTGAAAGACCTTGCCAACTCCTTTAGATGTTAGTTTTCCCTTTGGTTTGTAGCTGAAGTGACTTGGTCATATGATAAAGGATATCAAGTGGGTCACTAAGACATTTTTATCCACTTTCTAGAGCAAAAACTCCTCCAAATGTTTTAAAGATGCAAACCTGTGCCTTTTCATGTCTGGCAAGAAGAAAAATCTTCCCAGACCAGGATGATCTATCCAAGGTCTATTTATTTTTCCAAATTCCTCTGTTTATGTGTTCTCAGATGACTAATGAGGCCAATCTGGAGCTGGCAGATTTTGCCACAATTTAGACAGATGGTTTCAGTATATGTGTGTAAAGAAAGTTGGAAATGTGAAAATAAAGATATGTTTTGTACCATTCTGAGTTTTTCTAAGAGAACAAAGATAAAATGACAGCAGCATGGAAAGGTTTCAGTGTTACTAAACCATACAATGTGATCCTCTTACCTTAGGAGCCTCTGGAATAACTACTGAGAATCACTACACTAACATATATATGGTTTCTTTAGTCCAAACACTTGGGAAAATCTAAACATATGCTCTAGTCATTGCTTTAGAAAGCTTGTATAAGCAATATTAAGTGAACTGTTGCTGATAAAAATGTGACCTCACTCCAAACCTGAGCCCTTCCTAGAACTGAAGCAAAACAAAGTATTTCTGGGCAATTTGAAATATAAGCAGGGCTGCCCATTTTCAGGTCTTTGCATGGATGACACATTTCTAAACCTTCTACTTTAATCTAGTTATCCAAATTTTAGTGTAATCTCTCTTAGATGCAAAACCCTAGAAGCCTTCATAAGTTTCCAATTTATTGCACAGAGCCATCAATATGAAGACACATTCATTTATTCATGCATTTATTCATTCTTTCATGTATTATCAACTAGTACTCACTGAATACTTTTTTTTTTTTTTTTTTGCGGTACGTGGGCCTCTCACTGTTGCGGCCTTTCCCATTGCAGAGCACAGGCTCCGGACGCGCAGCAGCATTTTTTGCTGCTGATGGCTGTAATGGTAATAACAACAAGGAAGTAGTAGAATGGAGGAGAGAAAGAAGAAGAAACCAAGTATAATAAGCAGCCCTGAGACATTACTCAGAAATGTGTGACACATGAGTACCATTAATGGTAATTTGCTAAGCATTTAAGCTACTTGTGGTGGTGGAAGAGACAAGGGTTGTGTATGGATCTTGGATGCAGGCGTAAGGAATAGAACATCTACATGTGCTTACAAGGCCCTATGATGCAGGATAGAAATAAGACTTGGAAGAGTGAGGAACAAGGAACATTGTGGTCCATGGGGTGGCTAGCCATGCACTGTTACAGTGAAGCTCCAAGTGAGTTTCAGGTTCTAGTTTCTGACTTGGATATCCAGGTCATTATGAAGATATGTTTTTCAAGGTAGGAGAATAGAAAAAGTACTATTTAATATTTTTGTTAGCTAGATTTATAAATTTTAAGTGGCATAGATTATAAGAACTTCTATTTCTACACTAGCCCCAATCCCACCCACAGATTGTATGTGTTTGGGAGCCTCTTCATCAAAGAATCAAAAGCTTTTTCAGACCAGGCTCTGGTTTCTTTGGTAGTAATATTCCCTCATAATCTTTGTAGGCATTTGACCTCTTTGTTTTCAGTTAGTTCCTGTATACGTAACCACAGCCAGAAGTTTCCCTCCCATCTCTCTTTCTCTCAATATAATTGTTTCTACCTTGAGATGATTTGAAACAGTGGGTTTAGGTGGGTAGTCAATACTGTTTATCTGATCTTTGACACTGGGTTATCTGCCAGTTTCTGAATAACATGTAATGACAGGGAAGTGTTAAAGGCTTGAGGCCCACCCCTGTAAAACTGGTTTCATCAGCACAACCCCTAATAACTAGCCCAACTTCAACTCTCTCTTATAGAACTTTGCTAAATGTAGCAAAAAGAAGCCAGCACACATCAACAGTGTAATTTTTCTGACAAATTTAGCTAGATAAAGACTCTGTTGACATATGGTCTGCCTTCCAAGGTATTGCAGCTGAGAATTTTATCAAACGTTTTACTAAAGCATAACACAGACCACCAGCTTTCTAGCTTACCATGTGTGCCCCACTCCTTAAGACCAAATGCTAAGCTAAACGTCAGGACAGTGGCCCAATTTTAAGTATCGATTTCCATATTCATTGTAGAAAACAAACTCAATTACGTGAGACCCAAAATACAGTGCTTGAGCAAGAGTCAAGTTCATTTGTCTCTTACATAGCAGTCCAGTCCTTCAATCAGGCAGCTTTGACGTTTTCGACATGCAACTTTCAACTCTACGTCTAAAAGTGACCATTCCACTTCTCATCACCTCCCAAGTGACAGAAAGAAGGAAATGGGTAATGGCAGCATAGACACATTCATATTAATGATAAGCACAGAAATATATACTTTCTATGTTCATCAGATTGGACTGGACTTACATGGCCACACGGGGTCGCAAGGATAGTGGGAATATGTAGATGTTACTTGTGTAGCCATGTGTCTAGCTAAAACTGCAGTGTTCTATTACTAAAGAAGAAGACAGGGGCTTCCCTGGTGGCACAGTGGTTGAGAGTCCGCCTGCCGATGCAGGGGACATGGGTTCATGCCCCAGTCTGGGAGGATCCCGCATACCGCGGAGCGGCTGGTCCCGTGGGCCTTGGCCGCAGAGTCTGTGCGTCTGGAGCCTGTGCTCCTCAACTGGAGAGGCCACAGCAGTGAGAAGCCGGCGTACTGCAAAAAAAAAAAAAAAAAAAAAAAAGAAGAAGAAGACAGATGTACAGTGATGGAGAATCAGCAGTCTCTATTACCATTACTCATTAGGTCAGAATAGGAGCCAAGAGAGGAAAAAGGAGTAAAAAAAACTCACAGAGAGAAGCAATGCAAATGACTAGGTAGGAACGTTCTCCTGAGCTGATTTTTAGTTTGACACCCTGAAGCTGTCAGCTCATTAGGAAGAGTTTCCTCTACACCGAGGCCTCCCTTTCGTCTTCCAAGAGGACACTTTCCCAAATTACAGAAAAGCCCATCTGCCACTTGGAAGTTTCAATGATTAGACTCATTCTCCATTGTTCTGTTAGACACACGTACCACAAATAAAGAGGCTCTTCTGCGTCTGTGCAGTAGTAGCTCAGAAGAGCTCAGAGAAGGGCGAAAAACTCACGTAATCTGGAATACTTTTACAAAAGAAGTAGGACTTGAGGTGAATGCAAAGGAATAAAGAAGGACAGAAGGCTTCTGTGAGGATTGATCAGAGGAGCTATCCCTGCTGCTCAGACTTTGCAGGTCTGCACAAGCTTAGAGAGAATGACTCAGAGGCAGGTAAATCAGGACTGGTTTCTACAATAAAGTTCCCAGGTTGAACTTCACCAGGTTACTTAATCTCTCTGTTCCTCAGTTTTTTCATCTGTAAAATGTGAACAACATTACCTCATAGGGTTGTTTTGAAGATTTCAATGAAAGGATGCATTTAAAGTGCTAAGATAATGTGCCTTACACATGGTGTATGTTTAATATAAATGTTACCTAAAACCATGTATCTTGGTGCTTTTATTTAAAGCATAACAGATGGACAGAAAAAATATTTTTATTCATAGTAATATTTTTCACTGCCTCTAACATTGTGACTGGAATGACACAGAAGTCATTCAATAAATAAGTGAATGAATTAGTAAATGAAAACATTTTGAAACCCATTAAAGTAAGCAACCTACACAAGGTTTCCCTGGCTTCTCAAGTTTCTTAGTTGTTCTTAAATAGTGGCTCAAAAATGAAGAATTTATGTTAAATATGTGAGCCAATATACATAATTCTATCTGAACAAAGAAAGTCAAAACTGCTTATTAATTTACAGTGAAGCCATAATATCAGTCTGGGAAAACCAAACATGCAGCAGCACTGAAATTTTCTAGAACACACACACAAAGAATCCTGAAGTTTCTTGAAAATGGAGCCATCTACAGGCCATATCAGTTTACCATCAAACAAAACTCATTCTTTGAATTAGTCATCACAGAACAGGAAGGCTTTTTTCTTTAATGTCTTACTATTCTTATTTTTATTTTTTTGTTATTCTCATTCTTCTTCTTCCAAATATATAGCTCCAGTTCCAAAGCATATCCAGAACACAACCAGTTTTTTCTACCTCCACCACCAGCTTGTGCCAACATCAATTCTCCTTGGATCTGTGCAGTAATCTAACTTATCTCCTGCTTCTGCCCTTGACCCACACAAGTCCATGCACAACAGAGTCACAGCATCCTTTCAAAGTAAATTAAGTTTCCATTACATTTAAAACTTAATGAATGTCTACCATAAGTTATACACAATTTCAAGTATTGGTGTTAAAGTGATAACAAAGACATTGTACCTGTTTGTGAAGAAAACAGAAAAAATTATGGAAAAATCATTATATCCACTATAATAAAGGTAAGACCAGAATGAATGATGAAGAATTATACAACTAACTTCCTTAAAAATGACAGAGCATTTAAGCTGGTTCTTGAAGGACAAGCAGACTACTACCTTCCCAGTCAAATAATAAGAATGGTAGGACTAAGGCAATAGCTGTCATTTAGCTGGGATTGACTACTACCAGACACAGTGCAAAGTGCTTAGATGCATTACCTCACTTAATCCTTACAGCTACCGAAATAAGTAGACATGTTATCTCATTCTGCAAAGGCAAAAGCTGAGAGTTACCAGGGTTAGGTAAATTTGCCTAGGTATACACAGTATTGGATCTGAGAGCTGAATC
Organism: Leucopleurus acutus; assembly: GCF_964270905.1. Taxonomy (NCBI): domain Eukaryota; kingdom Metazoa; phylum Chordata; class Mammalia; order Artiodactyla; family Delphinidae; genus Leucopleurus; species Leucopleurus acutus. The sequence goes on along the minus strand of NC_139154.1, from coordinate 257,534 downwards.
CAGCGTGTTATGGAAGCCTGCATTCTTAAGAACTAGGCAATACTCCCTCTATGAAAGGCAGAGACAGAGATCCTGGTGACAAAGCTACTGCAACAAAAAGAAGATTCTGAGTATCTATTCTGCAGCCCTTTCACTGACCAGAGTCCTAGAGCTTTAAGATGCCTGTGATTATTTAAATGAATGTCAATGCCAATGACATTGTCCTGCCAATTGCCAATGTCCTGCCAATCCCTGCCAAAAATATAAATTTTGACATTGCAACACACATACGCACAGAGAGATACACCTGCTGCATGAGACTCTGAAAGCAAGAGGCTATAACCAGAACATTAGCCCCATATGGGCAAGCACTCTGTGTTATCACTATGTGTCCCCAGTGTACCAACTTGGCATTTAGCGAATGTTAAACAAATGAACAGATGAACTGAGACTCTGACTGCATTTTAAATATCCAGTTACAAACTGAAAGGTAAGAAGTGCCATCGCAGGACAACAGATTGCACAACAGATTGTACATGGTGCCCAACAGTTGACGGCTTTTATTTTCAAGGATTTGAATATTAAATAGGCAATTGAGTAAGGATTTGAAATTGGCGAAATCGTTATAGATTAGGTAAGTCTTGTTCATTTTAAGTCTAATTTTATAAACATGCCTCTCACCAACTTCAGTCAGGGACATGCATAATAAATACATGTTTTGCTGATAATCATTCAGGTAGAGTTTTTCCACCGATAGAGCCAGTAGTAACCATAACAGGGGGCACAGCATAGTGACATCAGTGGACACTGAGTTCCTAAATGTTACGGTAAAAAAAACAAAGACCTTGAAATGAGAAGAAATGGGACATCTCAGTGTTCACGAAGACAAGCCCACCAGTTTTAACTTATTCAGTTTCAAGTAACAGAAAGCTTTCTCAAACTGGCTGAAACAATGATTGCCTCTTGTAAGTGATATATTTAAGAGGTGTGCCCAACTTTAAGAATCACTGGACCCAACGCCTCAAAAAATATCATTAAGATATTGCTTGTCTCTCCAGCCTTGCTTCAGCATTCCTCTGTATTTGGCTGCATTCTCAGATAGGTTCCCATTTGGAGCTAGCAAAATGGGTTTCAAGCAGCTTCAAACTTATATTCTATTAACTTAGCGAGCCTGGTGAGTAAAGAAACCTCTTTTCCAATAATTCTAGCTCATTAGTCCGTGGATTTCCTCTTATGTCTCCGCTTGTATCATTTGCCCATCCCTGAACCAATCACTGTGACCAAGATCATGAAGCCATTGCTCTGACTGGTCAGGATTGAGCCATGTACTTATGGCTGGAGTCCAAGGATAGGGTCAACTCTGCCCACATGATATAGACTGAGAGTTAAAGAGGACTAATTCTCTAAATACAACTTATCTAAATAAAACACAGAACAGTGGATGCTGGGTTTAAAAAAATACACAATAGAAAAAAGGATATGAATGGCAGAAGCTGAAAATATGGAAAAGCATGTTGAATGTGACCTGACTAGGACTGACTCCTGACTGAATCGGGGCGGGGGGTGGGTGGGTGGGAAGAGGTGGGAATGGAAGAGAAAAGGTTACCCTAAGCCTGTTAGACCACAAACAGTCATTAAGCATTACATTAAGGAGTTTGACCAAGTTGTAATTTGATGGCAACGCTGTGAAAGGAAATCATTCATCATTTGGTTGTGGGTGACTGAATGAATGCATATATGTGCATGAAAAAAGAAACAAAAGAATAAACAAATGTGGAACAATTTTTTTGTTTGTTTGTTTTTACTGTACTTTATTAAGTAGCTTCTTCTTGAACATAGACAATTACCATCTTGATACAGTTTTTTTTTCTAATCAGTAGCTTTTTTTTAAACATCTTTACTGGAGTGTAATTGCTTTACAATGGTGTGTTTGTTTCTGCTGTATAACAAAGTGAATCAGCTATATGTATACATATATCCCCATATCCACTCCCTCTTGTGTCTCCCTCTCACCCTCCCTATCCAACCCCTCTAGGTGGTCACAAAGCACGGGGCTGATCTCCCTGTGCTATGAGGTTACTTCCCACTAGCTATCTATTTTACATTTGATAGTATATATAAGTCCATGCCACTCTCTCACTTCATTCCAGCTTACCATTCCCCCTCCCTGTGTCCTCAAGTCCATTCTCTACATCTGCATCTTTATTCCTGTCCTGCCCCTAGGTTCTTCAGAACCATTTTTTTTTTTAGATTCCATATATACGTGTTAGGATACGGTAGTTATTTTTCTCTTTCTGGCTTACTTCGCTCTGTATGACAGTCTCCAGGTTGATCCACCTCATTACAAATAACTCAATTTCGTTTCTTTTTATGGCTGAGTAATATTCCATTGTATATATGTGCCACATCTTCTTTATCCATTCATCAGTCGATGGACACTTAGGTTGCTTCCATATCCTGGCTCTTGGAAACAGAGCTGCAATGAACATTGTGGTACATGACTCTTTTTGAATTATGGTTTTCTCAGGGTACGTGCCCAGTAGTGGGATTGCTAAGTCGTATGGTAGTTCTCTTTTTAGACTTTTAAGGAACCTCCATACTGTTCTCCATAGTGACTGTATCAATTTACATTCCCACCAACAGTGCAAGAGGGTTCCCTTTTCTCCACACCCTCTCCAGCATTTACTGTTCGTAGATTTTTTGATGATGGCCATTCTGACTGGTATGCGGTGATATCTCATTGTAGTTTTGATTTGCATTTCTCTAATGATTAGTGACGTTGAGCATCCTTTCATGTGTTTGCTGGCCATCTGTATATCTTCTTTGAAGAAATGTCTATTTAGGTCTGCCCATTTTGGGATTGTGTTGTTTTTTTTTTTTTTTTTGATATTGAGTTGCATGAGCTGCTTGAAAATTTTGGAGATTAATCCTTTATCAGCTGCTTCATTTGCAAATATTTTCTCCCACTCTGAGGGCTCCCTTTTCGTCTTCTTTATGGTTTCCTTTGCTGTGCAAAAGCTTTGAAGTTTCATTAGGTCCCATTTGTTTATTTTTGTTTTTATTTCCCTTTCTCCAGGAGGTGGGTCAAAAAGGATCTTGCTGTGATTTATGTCCAAGAGTGTTCTTGCTATGTTTTCCTCTAAAAGTTTTATACTGTCTGGACTTACATTTAGGTCTTTAATCCATTTTGAGTTTATTTTTGTGTATGGTGCTAGGTAGTGTTCCAACTTCACTCTTACACGTAGCTGTCCAGTTTTCCCAGCACCACTTATTGAAGAGGCTGTCTTTTCTCCACTGTATATTCTTGCCTCCTTTATCAAAAATAAAGTGACCATATGTGTGTGAGTTTATCTTTGGGCTTTCTATCCTGTTCCATTGATCTATCTTTCTGTTTTTTGTGCCAGTACCATACTGTCTTGATTACTGTAGCTTTGCAGTATTGTCTGATGTAAGGGAGCCTGATTCCTCCAGCTTCATTTTTCTTTATCAAGATAGCTTTGGCTATTTGGGGTCTTTTGTGTTTCCATACAAATCTGAAATTTTTGCTCTAGTTCTGTGAAAAATGCCGCTGGTAGTTTGACAGGGATTGCACTAAATCTGTAGATTTCTTTGGCTAGTATAGTTGTTTCCACAATGTTGATTCTTCCAATCTGAGAGTATGGTATATCTCTCCATCTGTTTGTATCATCTTTAATTTCTTTCATCAGTGTCTTATAGCTTTCTGCATACAGGGCTTTTGTCTCCTTAGGTAGGTTTATTCCTAGGTATTTTATTCTTTTTGTTGCAATGGTAATGGGAGTGTTTCCTTAATTTCACTTTCATATTTTTCATCATTAGTGTACAGGAATGCAAGACATTTCTGTGCATTAATTTTGTATCCTGCTACTTTGCCAAATTCATTGATTAGCTCTAGGAGATTTCTGGTAGCATGTTTAGGATTCTCTTTGTATAGTATCATGTCATCTGCAAACAGTGACAGTTTTACTTCTTCTTTCCTGATTTGGATTCCTTTTATTTCTTTTTCTTCTCTGATTGCTGTGGCTAAAACTTCCAAAACTATGTTGAATAATAGTGGTAAGACTGGGCCCCTCCCTCCCCCCGGCCTGAGTGTGCCAGAGCCCCCAAATCATCGGCTCCTTTAACCCCATCCTGTCTGAGCAAAAAACAGACGCCCTCCAGCAACCTACACGCAGAGGCAGGGCGAAATCCAAAGCTGAGCCCCTGTGAGCTGTGAGAACAAAGAAGAGAAAGGGAAATCTCTCCCAGCAGCCTCAGAAACAGCGGATTAAAGCTCCACAATCAACTTGATGTACCCTGCATCTGTGGAATACATGAATAGACAACGAATCATCCCAAATTGAGGAGGTGGGCTTCGAGGGCAAGATCTATGATTTTTTTCCCCTTTTCCTCTTTTTGTGAATGTGTATGTGTATGCTTCTGTGTGAGATCTTGTCTGTATAGTTTTGCTTCCACCATTTGTCCTAGGGTTCTATCCGTCCATGGTTTTTTTTTAATTTTTTTCTTAATAATTAATTTTAATTTTAATAACTTTATTATACTTTACCTACTTTCTTTCTTTCTTTCTTTCCTTCCTTCCTTCCTTCCCTCCTTTAGACAACAAATCATCCCAAATTGAGGAGGTGGTCTCTGAGAGTAAGATTTATGATTCTTTCCCCTTTACCTCTCTTTGTGAGGGTGTATGTGTATGCTTCTGTGTAAGATTTTGTCTGTATAGCTTTGCTTCCAACATTTGTCCTAAGGTTCTATCCGTACCTTTTTTTTCTAAATAATTATTTTTTAGTTCAATAACATTATTATACTTTATTTTATTTTACTGTATCTTCTTTCTTTCTGTCTTTTTTCCTTCCTTCCCTCCTTCCTTCCTTCCTCCCTCCCTCCCTCCCTTCTTTCTTTCCTTCTTGCCTTCTTTCCTTCTTTGCTTCTTTCTTTCTTTCTTTCTTCCTTCCTTCCCTCCTTCCCTCCCTCCTTTCTTTCTTTCTTTCTTCATACTTCTACTAATTCTCTCTACTTTTTCTCCCATTTATTCTGAGCCGGGTGGATGAAAGGCTCTTGGTGCTCCAGCCAGGAGTCAGGGCTCTGCCTCTGAGGTGGGAGAGCCAACTTCAGGACACTGGTCAACAAGAGGCCTCCCAGCTCCACATAATACCAAACGGCGAAAATCTCCCAAAGACCTCCTTCTTAACACCAGCACCCAGCTTCACTCAACGACCAGCAAGCTACAGTGCTGGACAACCTATGCCAAACAACTGGCAAAACAGGAACACAACCCCACCCATTAGCAGAGAGGCTGCCTAAAATCATAATAAGGCCACAGACACCCCAAAACACACCACCAGACGTAAACCTGCCCACTAGAGAGACAAGATCCAGCCTCATCCACCACAACACAGGCACTAGTCCCCTCCACCAAGAAGCCTACACAACCCACTGAACCAACCTTAGCCATTGGAGACAGACATCAAAAACAGCGGGAACTACAAACCTGCAGCCTGCAAAAAGGAGACCCCAAACACAGTAAGATAAGCAAAATGAGAAGACAGAAAAACACACAGCAGGTAAAGGAGCAAAATAAAAATGCACCAGACTTAACAAATAAAGAGGAAATAGGCAGTCTACCTGAAAAAGAATTCAGAATAATGATAGTAAGGATGATCCAAAATCTTGGAAATAGAATGGACAAAATGCAAGAAACAGTTAACAAGGACCTAGAAGAAATAAAGATGAAACAAGCAACGAGGAACACCACAATAAATGAAATTAAAAGTACTCTAGATGGGATCAATAGCAGAATAACTGAGACAGAAGAACGGATAAGTGACCTAGAAGATAAAATAGTGGAAATAAATACTGCAGAGCAGAATAAAGAAAAAAGAATGAAAAGAACTGAGGACAGTCTCAGACCTCTGGGACAACATTAAACGCACCAACATTCAAATTATAGGGGTTCCAGAAGAAGAAGAGAAAAAGAAAGGGACTGAGAAAATATTTGAAGAGATTATAGTTGAAAACTTCCCTAATATGGGAAAGGAAAGAGTTAATCAAGTCCAGGAAGCACAGAGAGTCCCATACAGGATATTTCCAAGGAGAAATACGCCAAGACACATATTAATCAAACTGTCAAAAATTAAATACAAAGAAAGCATATTAAAAGCAACAAAGGAAAAACAACAAATAACACACAAGGGAATCCCCATAAGGTTAACAGCTGATCTCTCAGCAAAAACCCTACAAGCCAGAAGGGAGTGGCAGGACATACTGAAAGTGATGAAGGAGAAAAAACCTGCAACCAAGACTACTCTACCCAGCAAGGATCTCATTCAGATTGGATGGAGAAATTAAAAGCTTTACAGACAAGCAAAAGCTGAGAGAGTTCAGCACCACCAAACCAGCTTTACAACAAATGCTAAAGGAACTTCTCTAGACAAGAAACAGAAGAGAAGGAAAAGACCTATAATAACGAACCCAAAACAATTTAGAAAATGGGAATAGGAACATACATATCGATAATTACCTTAAATGTAAATGGATTAAATGCTACCACCAAAAGACACAGGCTCACTGAATGGATACAAAAACAAGACCCTTATATATGCTGTCTACAGGAGACCCACTTCAGACCTAGAGACACATACAGACTGAAAGTAAGGGGATGGAAAAAGATATTCCATGCAAATGGAAACCAAAAGAAAGCTGGAGTAGCAATTCTTATGTCAGACAAAATAGACTTTAAAATAAGGACTATTACAAGAGACAAAGAAGGACACTACAAAATGATCAAGGGATCGATCCAAGAAGAAGATATAACAATTGTAAATATTTATGCACCCAACAGAGGAGCACCTCAATACATAAGGCAAATACTAACAGCCATAAAAGGGGAAATCGACAGTAACACATTCATAGTAGGAGACTTTAACACCCCACTTTCACACATGGACAGATCATCCAAAATGAAAATAAATAAGGAAACACAAGCTTTAAATGATACATTAAACAAGATGGACTTAAATGATATTTATAGGACATTCCATCCAAAAACAACAGAATACAGTTCTCTCAAGTGCTCATGGAACATTCTCCAGGATAGATCATATCTTGGGTCACAAATCAAGCCTTGGTAAATTTAAGAAAATTGAAATTGTATCAGTATCTTTTCCAACCACAACGCCATGAGACTAGATATCAATTACAGGAAAAGATCTGTAAAAAATACAAACACATGGAGGCTAAACAATACATTACTTAATAATGAAGTGATCACTGAAGAAATCAGAGAGGAAATTAAAAAATACCTAGAAACAAATAACAATGGAGACACAACGACCCAAAACCTATGGGATGCAGCAAAAGCAGTTCTAAGGGGGAAGTTTATAGCAATACAAGCCCACCTTAAGAAGCAGGAAACATTTCGAATAAACAACCTAACCTTGCATCTCAAGCAATTAGAGAAAGTAGAACAAAAAATCCCCAAAGCTAGCAGAAGGAAAAAAATCATGTCAGAAATAAATGAAAAAAAAATGAAGGAAACAATAGCAAAGATCAATAAAACTAAAAGCTGGTTCTTTGAGAAGATAAACAAAATAGATAAACCACTAGCCAGATTCATCAAGAAAAAAAGGGAGAAGACTCAAATCAATAGAATTGGAAATGAAAAAGGAGAAGTAACAACTGACACTGCTGAAATAAAAAAGATCATGAGAGATTACTACAAGCAACTCTATGCCAATAAAATGGACAATCTGGAAGAAATGGACAAATTCTTAGAAATGCACAACCTGACAAGACTGAATCAGGAAGAAATAGAAAATAGGAACAGACCAATCACAAGCACTGAAATTGAAACTGTGATTAAAAATCTTCCAACAAACAAAAGCCCAGGACCAGATGGCTTCACAGGCGAATTCTATCAAACATTTAGAGAAGAGCTAACACCTATCCTTCTCAAACTCTTCCACAATATAGCAGAGGGAGGAACACTCCCAAATTCCTTCTACGAGGCCACCATCACCTTGATACCAAAAACAGACAAGGATGTCACAAAGAAAGAAAACTACAGGCCAATATCACTGATGAACATAGATGCAAAAATCCTCAACAAAATACTAGCAAACAGAATCCAACAGCACATTAAAAGGATCATACATCATGATCAAGTGGGGTTTATTCCAGGAATGCAAGGATTCTTCAATATACACAAATCTATCAATGTGATACACCATATTAACAAATTGAAGGAGAAAAACCATATGATCATCTCAAGAGATGCAGAGAAAGCTTTTGACAAAATTCAACACCCATTTATGATAAAAACCCTGCAGAAAGTAGGCATAGAGGGAACTTTCCTCAACATATTAAAGGCCATATATGACAAGCCCACAGCAAACATCATCCTCAATGGTGAAAAACTGAAAGCATTTCCACTGAGATCAGGAACAAGACAAGGCTGTCCACTCTCACCACTCTTATTCAACATAGTTTTGGAAGTTTTAGCCACAGCAATCAGAGAAGAAAAGGAAATAAAAGGAATCCAACTCAGAAAAGAAGAAGTAAAGCTGTCACTGTTTGCAGATGACATGATACTATACATAGAGAATCCTAAAGATGCTACCAGAAAACTACTAGAGCTAATCAATGAATTTGGTGAAGTAGCAGGATACAAAATTAATGCACAGAAATCTCTGGCATTCCTACATACTAATGGTGAAAAATCTGAAAGTGAAATCAAGAAAACACTCCCATTTACCATTGCAACAAAAAGAATAAAATATCTAGGAATAAACCTACCTAAGGAGACAAAAGACCTGTATGCAGAAAATTATAAGACACTGATGAAAGAAATTAAAGATGATACAAATAGATGGAGACATACACCATGTTCTTAGATTGGAAGAATCAACATTGTGAAAATGACTCTACTACCCAAAGCAATCTATAGATTCAATGCAATCCCTCTCAAACTACCACTGGCATTTTTCACAGAACTAGAACAAAAAATTTCACAATTTGTATGGAAACACAAAAGACCCCGAACAGCCAAAGCAATCTTGAGAACGAAAAAAGGAGCTGGAGGAATCAGGCTCCCTGACTTCAGACTATACGACAAAGCTACAGTAATCAAGACAGTATGGTACTGGCAGAAAAACAGAAAGATAGATCAATGGAACAGGATAGAAAGCCCAGAGATAAAGCCACGCACATATGGACACCTTATCTTTGATAAAGGAGGCAGGAATGTACAGTGGAGAAAGGACAGCCTCTTCAATAAGTGGTGCTGGGAAAACTGGACAGGTACATGTAAAAGTATGAGATTAGATCACTCCCTAACACCATACACAAAAATAAGCTCAAAATGGATTAAAGACCTAAATGTAAGGCCAGAAACTATCAAACTCTTAGAGGAAAACATAGGCAGAACACTCTATGACATAAATCACAGCAAGATCCTTTTTGACCCACCTCCTAGAGAAATGGAAATAAAAACAAAAATAAACAAATGGGACCTAATGAATCTTCAAAGCTTTTGCACAACAAAGGAAACCATAAACAACACCAAAAGACAACCCTCAGAATGGGAGAAAATATTTGCAAATGAAGCAACTGACAAAGGATTAATCTCCAAAATTTACAAGCAGCTCATGCAGCTCATAACAAAAAAACAAACAACCCAATCCAAAAATGGGCAGAAGACCTAAATAGACATTTCTCCAAAGAAGATATACAGATTGCCAACAAACACATGAAAGAATGCTCAACATCATTATTCATTAGAGAAATGCAAATCAAAACTACAATGAGATATCATCTCACACCAGTCAGAATGGCCATCATCAGAATATCTAGAAACAATAAATGCTGGAGAGGGTGTGGAGAAAAGGGAACACTCTTGCACTGCTGGTGGGAATGTGAATTGGTTCAGCCACTATGGAGAACAGTATGGAGGTTCCCTAAAAAACTACAAATAGAACTACCATATGACCCAGCAATCCCACTACTGGGCATATACCCTGAGAAAACCATAATTCAAAAAGGGTCATGCACCAAAATGTTTATTGCAGCTCTATTTACAATAGCCCGGATATGGAAACAACCTAAGTGCCCATCATCGGATGAATGGATAAAGAAGATGTGGCACATATATATAATGGAATATTACTCACCCATAAAAAGAAACGAAATTGAGCTATTTGTAATGAGGTGAATAGACCTAGAGTCTGTCATACATAGTGAAGTAAGTCAGAAAGAAAAAGACAAATACCGTATGCTAACACATATGTATGGAATTTAAGAAAAAAAATGTCATGAAGAACCTAGGGGTAAGAGAGGAATAAAGACGCAGACCTACTGGAGAACGGACTTGAGGATATGGGGAGGGGGAAGGGTGAGCTGTGACAGGGCGAGAGAGAGTCATTGACATATACACACTAACAAACGTAAGGTAGATAGCTAGTGGGAAGCAGCCGCATGGCACAGGGATATCGGCTCGGTGCTTTGTGACCGCCTGGAGGTGTGGGATAGGGAGGGTGGGAGGGAGGGAGACGCAAGAGGGAAGAGATAGGGAACATATGTATATGTATAACTGATTCACTTTGTTATAAAGCAGAAACTAACACACTATTGTAAAGCAATTATACCCCAATAAAGATGTTAAAAATAAAAATAAATAGTGGTAAGTCTGGACAACCTTGTCTTGTTCCTGATCTTAGAGGAAATGGTTTCAGTTTCTCACCATTGAGAACGATCTTGGCTGTGGGTTCGTCATATATGTCCTGTATTATGTTGAGGTACATTCCCTGTATGCCAACTTTCTGGAGGATTTTTATCATAAATTGGTGTTGAATTTTTTCAAAAGTTTTTTCTGCATCTATTGAGGTGATCATATGGTTTTTCTCCTTCGATGTGTTAATATGGTTTATCACATTGATTGATTTGCGTATACTGAAGAATCCTTGCATTCCTGGGATAAACCCCACTTGATCATGGTGTATGATCCTTTTAATGTGCTGCTGGATTCTGTTTGCTAGTATTTTGTTGAGGATTTTTGCATCTATGTTCATCAGTGAAACTTGCCAGTAGATTTCTTTCTTTGTGACATCTTTGTCTGGTTTTGGTATCAGGGTGATGGTGGCCTCATAGAATGAGTTTGGGAGTATTCCTCACTCTGCTATATTTTGGAAGAGTTTGAGAAGGATAGGTGTTAGCTCTTCTCTAAATGTTTGATAGAATTCACCTGTAAAGCCATCTGGTCCTGGGCTTTTGTCTGTTGGAAGATTTTTAATCACAGTCTCAATTTCACTGCTTGTGATTAGTCTGTTTATATTTTCTATTTCTTCCTGGTTCAGTCTTGGAAAGTTGTGCTTTTCTAAGAATTCGTCCATTTCTTCCAGGTTTTCCATTTTATTGGCATATAGTTGCTTGTAGTAATCTCTCATGATCCTTTGTATTTCAGCAGTGTCAGTTGTTACTTCTTGTTCATTTCTAATTCTATTGATATGAGTCTTCTCCCTTTTTTCCTTGATGAGTCTGGCTAATGGTTTATCTATTTTGTTTATCTTCTTGAAGAACCAACTTTTAGTTTTATTGAGCTTTGCTATCGTTTCCTTCATTTCTTTTTCATTTATTTCTGATCTGATCTTTATGATTTCTTTCCTTCTGCTAACTTTGGGGTTGTTTTTTTTTTCGTTCTTCTATCTCTAATTGCTTTAGGTGCAAGGTTAGATTGTTTATTTGAGATATTTCTTGTTTCTTGAGGTAGGATTGTACTGCTATAAACTTCCCTCTTAGAACTGCTTTTGCTGTATCCAATAGGTTTTGGGTCATCGTGTTTTCATTGTCATTTGTTTCTGGGTATTTTTTTAATTTCCTCTTTGATTTCTTCATTGATCTCTTGGTTATTTAGTAGTGTGTTGTTTAGCTTCCAACTGTTTGTATTTTTTACAGTTTTCTTCCTGTAATTGGTATCTAGTATCATAGCGTTGTGGTTGGAAACGATACTTGATAAGTCAATTTTCTTAAATTTACCGAGGCTTGATTTGTGACCCAAGATATGATCTGTCTTGGAGATTGTTCCATAAGCACTTGAAAAGAAAATGTATTCTGTTTTTTGGGGATGGGATGTCCTGTAATTATCAATTAAGTCCATCTTGTTTCATGTGTCATTTAAAGCTTGTGTTTCCTTATTTACTTTCATTTAGGTTGATCTGTCCATTGGTGAAAGTGGGATGTTAAAGTCCCTTAGTATTATTGTGTTACTGTGATTTCCCCTTTTATGGCAGTTAGCATTTGCCTTATGTATTGAAGTACTCCTATGTTGGGTGCATAAATATTTAAAATTGTTATATCTTCTTCTTGGGTTGATCCCTTGATCATTATGTGGTGTTTTTCTTTGTCTCTTGTAACAGTCTTTGTTTTAAAGTCTATTTTGTCTGATATGAGAATTGCTACTATAGCTTTCTTTTGATTTCCATTTGCATGGAATATCTTTTTCCATCCCCTCATTTTCATTCTGTATGTGTCCCTAGGTCTGAAATGTGTCTCCAGCATACTGCATATATATGGGTCTTGTTTCTGTATCCATTCAGCCAGTCTATGTCATTTGGTTGGAGCATTTAATCCATTTACATTTCAGGTAATTATCAATATGTATGTTCCTATTACCATTTTCTTAATTGTTTTGGGTTTATTATTGTAGGTCTTTTCCTTCTCTTGTGTTTCCTGCCTAGTGAAGTTCCTTTAGCATTTGTTGTAAAGCTGGTTTGGTGGTGCTGAGTTCTCTTAGCTTTTGCTTGTCTGTAAACTTTTTAATTTCTCTGTCAAATCTGAATAAGATCCTTGCTGGGTAGAGTAATCTTGATTGTACGTTTTTCCCTTTCATCACTTTAAATATGTCCTGCCACTCCCTTCTGGCTCGCAGAGTTTCTGCTGAAAGATCAGCTGTTAACCTTATGGTCATTTCCTTGTATGTTATTTGTTGTTTTTCCCTTGCTGCTTTTAATATTTTTTTCTTTGTACTAAATTTTTGATAGTTTGATTCATATGTGCCTTAGCGTGTTTCTCCTTGGATTTATCCTGTATGAGACTCTCTGTGCTTCCTGGACTTAATTGACTATTTCCTTTCCCATATCAGGTAAGTTTTCAACTATAACCTCTTCAAATATTTTCTGAGTCCCTTTCTTTTTCTCTTCTTCTGGGACCCCTGTAATTCAAATGTTAGTGCATTTAATGTTGTCTCAGACATCTCTGAGACTGTCCTCAATTTTTTTCATTCTTTTTTCTTTTTTCTGCTCTGCAGTAGTTATTTCCACTATTTTATCTTCTAGATCATTTATTCGTTCTTCTGCCTCAGTTATTCCACTATTGATTCCTTCTAGAGAATTTTAAATTCATTTATTGTGTTGTTCATCATTGTTTGTTTGCTCTTCAGTTCTTCTAGGTCCTTGTTAAACGTTTCTTGTATTTTCTCCATTCTATTTCCAAGATTTTGTATCATCTTTACTCTCATTACTCTGATTTCTTTTTCAGGTACACTGCTTATTTCCTCTTCATTTGTTTGGTCTGGTGGGTTTTTACCTTGCTCCTTCATCTGCTGTGTGTTTCTCTGTCTTTGCATTTTGCTTAATTTACTGTGTTTGGGGTCTCCTTTTCACAACCTGCAGGTTCGTAGTTCCTGTTGTTTTTGGTGTGTGTCCCCAGTGGCTTAGGTTGGTTTAGTGGGTTGTGTAGGCTTCCTGGTGGAGGGGACTAGTGCCTGTGTTCTGGTGGATGAGGCTGGATCTTGTCTTTCTGGTGGGCAGGACCACGTCTGGTAGTGTTTTGGGGTGTCTGTGACCTTATTATGATTTTAGGTAGCCTCTCTGCTGATGCATGGGGTTGTGTTCCTGTCACTAGTTGGAGCTAGGTCTCTTGTGGACCAATGTCCTGAACTCAGCTCTCCCACCTCAGAGGCACAGGCCTGACACCCAGCCAGAGCACCAAAACCCGTCAGCCACATGGCTCAGAAGAAAAGGGAGAAAAAAAGAAAGAAAAAAATAAGTGAAAAAGTAAGTTATTAAAATAAAAATTATTAAAAATTAAAAAGTAATAAAAAAGAAAGAGTGCAGCCAAACCAAAAAACAAATCCACCAATGATAACAAGCACTAAAAACTATACAAAAAAAATGGACAGAGAGAACCCTAGGACAAACGGTAAAAGCAAAGCTATACAGACAAAATCACACAAAGAAGCATACACATACACACTCACATAAAGAGAAAAAGGAAAAAAAAATAGATATCTTTTGGGAAGTCTGAGTCTTCTGCCAGCATTCAGTAGGTGTCCTGTAGGAGTTGTTCCACATGTAGATGTATTTTTGATGTGTTTGTGTGGAGGAAGGTGATCTCCACATCTTACTCATCTGCCATCTTGAAGGTCTCCCTGTAGAACTACTTTTTAAGGTAGGCATTGTTGAATCCCATTTAACAATTAAGGAAAATGAGGTACAGAGGCTGAATAGCTTAGTTAAATCAGCATAAGTCAGCAACTGAGAATTTTAGCTGAGGACTCAACCTGTTAGTTGAGTGCTTTGAAATGTGGTGCGTTAAAATAGAGGCTTCTTCAAAATAGTGGAGATAGAGTTACTAAGGCAAAAGCACAAGTAGGTATGCTAGGGCCCAGGGAAATCAGAAAACTATTGTGCTTGCCTACAGTGTCCTTGAAGTGGAAGCTCATGGGAAAATCGGAGATGCCTCCACATCTGGCCACCAAAGAGTAAAATGGTACTTGCAGAGAAGTCTGAAAATCTACCATTTCTGGTCATCCAAGCCACAAAATAGGAGCTGAAAGAGATGTCTGAGACGCCATCATGAGTGCGAAGTTTCAGTAAGCTCCTGAGAATAACAGCCTTTCTTTCTCTGTACCTTCCAAGTATTGTTCAAATACCTATCATTGGAAAATCCTAACTCATAACTATCTTGTAAAGAAATCTTGTTCAAATATGCTTCTTGAAAGCAGAGAAAACCTTAGAAGAGAGTGACAGCAGTGCAAAGTTGACAACCAAAATCCAGCCCAACTACTTTTTTTAGGGAAAAGTCAGCCCTGGGACCATTGGGACTATATGTGTCCCTGTAATTATAGAATGACACTTGATCTTAATCACACTAGCATATTACATTTCTCCCTATTGAGTTGATGTTCCAAGCAAGGTATAAGAACCCTTCCAGAATTTCCCCTATTATCATGATACGTCTTCATAAAAAGTTACCTATCCATGGATATATGGTTACCATTGAGTTCAGCATATGTTTAAGTTATTCTTGGTATATTTTATACAGTGAGGCTCTATTTCACATTCGTGCTTATATTCTGGAGCCTATGAAATACAAAAATAATTTATTAATAGTACTAGAATATTCAAACAATTGAAAATATAAGTTGTTATTCATAAATAAAAATAAAATAGAGGCCTATTTTAGTGAATAATTCTTTTTTTAAACATCTTTATTGGAGTATAATTGCTTTACAATGTTGTGTTAGCTTCTGCTGTATAACTAAGTGAATCCGCTATATGTATACATATATCCCCATATCCTCTCCCTCTTGTGTCTCTCTCCCACCCTCCCTTAAAGTGAATAATTCTTAATCCTAAAATTCAAAACTGTGACAGAGACTTTCATTACAAAAATATAGCTTAAATCTGAATTCTTAAATATCTTACTAGTCAAGGGTTCTTGGGCAAATAATTTCATCTCTCTTAGCCTCTACTTCCCCATTTGTAAAATAGTGACAATAACACACCCTTTATTGTAGAGATTAAATGAGATAACCTATGTGAAAGCACCTAAGTGACACATGTAAAATTAGTAATACTAATTAGTAATACTAATTAAATAAATGGGAGATTCTTTTTTAAAATAAAAGGGAAACTATGGTCCATGCTTTAAATAAAACAAATAAGAAGAACACACACACACGCACAAAACCAAAAACCAAAAACCTTATTTTGGCTTTCGCCCAATCACAATACTAAATCACCCCCATGCTATTACTTAAGTTAATATAATTATGTACAAGGAAAGGAAGAGGCATTTATTAAGCATATAATGCATGAGAACATGACCTCTGCTAATTCATTGGATCCTGAAAGCAATTTAGGTTTGGTTTTACACCATATGCAACCTCTCAGACTTCAGAAGCTTTGAATCAGCACTGTACCACCTTGCCATAGATTGGGCACAAGTATAAAAATAAAGAGAAAAATCAAACCATAACTCTGGACTCTATCCAGGGTCTTGTCTTGAAGTTAAAGTCTAAAAAATGTCTCTCTTTGGCAAAATAAAGGAGTAATCATATCCTTGCCCATGTGGGACCTCTACAGTCTCTTCAAGGTTGTCCTGCTCTACTGTATCTCCCTGACCTCAAATCGTGACCCCCCTGGTCTTTGTGATGTTCTTCCCCTCTGGCTTCAAAAGTATATCCTCACTCCCTTCAGTTTAATCAAACATTTTCATCTCTTCCCTTTTATTCCAATCACCCATCAGCAGCAGTAGCTGTTTCACAAGTGTCTAATATCCAGCATACAAAACAGGACAACTGAACACTATCACAAAGGGAAATATTGAAAATTGAACTTTAGTAAAATTAAGAACTTCCGTTCATCAAAAGATATCACTAAGACAGTGAAAAAGCTATAAAAATATATTTGCATTATATAAATCTGACAAAGAACTTTAATTCAGATTTTTTTGAAATCTATATTAATAGGAAAGGACAACCCAAGTTTTTTAAATAGGTAAAAAACTTTGATAGTTCATAAATGAGGAAATCTAAATTCCAATAAGCACATGAAAAGATGCTCAACATCACAAGGCATTAGAGAACTGCTGATTCAAATCACAGTCAAAAAGTTCTACATACCCATTAAAATGGCTAAAATTTAACAGTAAAAATGGAATGGATCAGTGTTAGAGAGTATAGGGAACTGGAACTCTCCTATCTCACTGGTGGGAGTCAAAATTGTCACTACTTTAGAAACTATTCGATGCTATCTACTAAACCTGAAGAGACACACATATTCATTACCCAGCAATTCCTCTCCGGGGTATATTCCTAATAGAAAGGAATGTGTCCACATAAGAGAAAAGGGTATATTTAAGAATATTCAAAGCAGTCGTAATAGCCAAAAATGAGAAAACAATGCAAAAGCTCATAAACATTGGAAAATAAAATCATGGTGGTAGATTCATATGATAGAATATCAAACAACAATAAAAAGGAATAAACTACTGCTATACACAATGGCATGGATGAACTTCCCAAGCATAATAGTGATCAAAAATACATGTTCCATGATTCCTTTTTTATGAAGTTCAAAGAGGGGAAAACTAATCTAGGGCAACAGAAGCCAACAGAGTGGTTACCTTTGGTGGAGGAAGGGGCTGACCAGGAGATGCATGGGGATATTCTGTGGTATGGGCAACATTCTCTGTTTTTATCGGGAGTATCATTTGAGTATTACACAAATACGTTCACTTTAGGTAAAAGCTAATCAAGTTGTAACTTAAGATTTGTTCAGTTTACGAAATGTACTTTACACCTCCATAAAAAATACACACAAAAAATCCACATCCTTCTTCACACCTCTAATTAAGACTCATGGATTCCATATAACCAACTCTATGACTTTAGAATAAACATAAGTATGATTGGAATTCACCCATCCACACAGAACATTTTCATACTCCATACCCAAAAGACCACCTTTTTCCAAAAAAACACTCATAAATATAAGCTGAACTGTCTGCAATTCAGCTTTCTGTGGTCAATGGTTTGTGGAAATCATCATGTAAAGAAATGGAAAGCAAGAGGTCAAGAGTTTCTAAAACAGTCATCATAATAGTGGCAAATATGAACAGATTATTTACTATACATTAAGCAATGTGCTAAGGCCTCTAGGTGTATTATTTCATTTAATCCTCACAATAAACATTTGAAATAAATACCATTAGTACTCCCATTACAGAGGCCAAGGAAAGTGAGATACAGAGATGTTAAGTATCTTATCTAGGTCTACATAGCTGACAAGCAGCTAATCAGGATTTAAACCCAAATATGTCAACTTACCCTGTCAACTCTGTGGACACTGGCCTACCCTGCCCTCTTTCTTGGGAAACAATGAGACAGAGGAGGTGGGAGATAAATTCTCTCCTCCCTCTCTGCCCAGGGAAGAACTTCACAGTT
This sequence comes from Leucopleurus acutus, assembly GCF_964270905.1. NCBI lineage: Eukaryota > Metazoa > Chordata > Mammalia > Artiodactyla > Delphinidae > Leucopleurus > Leucopleurus acutus. The sequence goes on along the minus strand of NC_139154.1, from coordinate 239,323 downwards.
AGGAAACACAAAGAAAATAATGTAGATATTTCAGCTTCAGAGTTCCATTCTGGCCAGGAGCACATAGTCTGGGACTGGGGGTATCCTCCTTGTGAGAGGCATTTCTGCACAATGGAATGGAAAGAGAATACCCAGCCTCTGGAGTATGAGAGATCTCAGAGCTCTCCCTCTTGTATGCTCTTAAACAAGTCTGTTTCTTTATCCACAAAATGAAGATGATCTATCTTTTTCATAAAGTTATTAAGTGAAAGAAAACATTGGTTATCTTAAACCACTGCAATTTGGGGAGTTTTGTTTGTCTGTTTACCACAATGGAGCAGAGCCTATGTTGTCTAGGACACTTTCCTTTCTGATGTCTCTACTAATCCTCATCACAGTCCTGGAATGTATTGCAGAGAGGTGATTAACTTAGAGACCATGCAGTTTTTAAGCTAAGGTCCTCTCCTATGCTTAGCCACTGTACAAACTGCCCTAAATTCCTTTTCTCCTTCTTTTTATGTGACCTAACCTGGGAAATTTGGAAGAACACTCAAGTATCTTTATTTCTCTCCTTTTAAATTTAGAACCAAAACTAAAATGTTAATTACTGCTTCCTTCAATCCAGATCTTATTTTGATCCTTTTCAGCAAATGAGAATCAAATAATTATAACTACCACTTCAGCATCACCTTCTTTAGGACAGATCTAAACCTCCGATCATTTTTGCCCCAAACTTTGTTGCTCTTTCCACTCCTTTTTTTCACAGTGTGCTGACATCATCCACACAGGTCCCCAAAATTCATATCCTCAGTTATCTTTCATCCTCTTCTCCCCTTCAACCCATAATACATTGTTTCAAGATTGATTGAGTTTAGCCCCCTACCTCAAACCTTACCTACCACTGGTAGTTTGAGAGAGCTGGAACTTTTTACCTTATAATTGTATGTACCATCTTCCCAACTGGTCCCTCTGTTTCTACCTCTCCTTTCTCCTTGTTTAGGGATCTCTCATCTACATTTCCTGTAGAATAAACTCCAAACTCCTTAAATGACAGGTCAGGCCTGACACTCTCTCGACCTTCTTTTCCAAGTGCATCTAGCTCACTTCTCTTATCACAGTCTATACTTCTGCCAACCTGACATCAGCACCATTCCTTTCATGATCCTTTGTACAAGCTGCTCTTCTGTCCTCTTCCCAATCCTACCCCATCTGTCAATCTCTTACACATTCTTCAAAATACTGCTAAATGTAACTTCCTCTACAAAAGCTCTTTTTTCCCACTCCCGGCAGCCCAGTTGGTTGATTTCTACTCTGAGTTCCCACAGCACTTGATACATTGAATTGTGATATTTATTTTTCAATTCCTGCCATTCCTCAAGAGTAAAAGTTGTATTATCTTTATCTTTGTAACCCCAGTGCTTGGCACTCTACCTGGCATATATAGCTTTTATGAAGATTAAAAAAGGTATCTGAAGGAAAGTATACATAGCATGAATGAATTAATTAAACAAATATAAAAGTTGCAAAGGAGAATAAGAATCTGATTTGGAGAAATAGCACTGCATTAATAATCCATACACCTGAGCGTTACTCCATCTATGCCGTTCACTAGCCATGTGGCTATAAAGGTGTAAGTTTACTCCTCAGTACTCTTAAACCCAAGGATCTCTGACATCACTTCCTATTCTAACATACTATAGGGCTTGAAAGAGATCAACAAGCTAACCAATGACCTAAGTCTCTGTGTGCTGCAAGAGTTAATTCACATGCTAATGAAGTTCTAGTTACAAGAATCCCTTTCCTAACTGAGGCCAGGAGGAAAGAGCCACAGCATTTCTAAGCAACAGCTTTAAAGACATAAGAAAAAGAAATATTGGCTCAGAAACAATATAAAAGGATACTCTCTGGATGTGGGACAAACCACATGAAGTAAGATGAAATACTTTTTTTATGAGGAGATTCGAGCCAACCCCTCAAAACAAAACAAAACAAAATTCAGACAAAGTAAAAGTCCATTCCAATGCAAAGCAGTTTCATTTAGGGGAAGGCAAATGGTGCAAGGTTCTTGCCGAGTTGGACCCAGAAGCTCCACTCTCAAAATAGACAGGAATTTTAACTTTACATGTGTGGTTTTGCTATTGTCAATTACGATATTTGTAATTAGCCTTTGTTGTCCTTTCTGGCCTGTGTTAGAACATTTTGTGGTTTCAAGAACAGGGACATACTGGTTCATATTTTGGAAAGGGGAAGGGATGGCATTGAAAGGATGCATAGAAGGAAGACTGACGAGGATCTTATCTGTGCTACCAGCATTAGGGAGAGCAAGGAAGAGGGGAAGTCAAGTTTCATGGGAACCCAGGAAGAACCACCATGACGGCCTCATCAAGATCAGGATATACATAGATTTCACTTAGCAACATCTCTAGTAGTGAAGTAAATTGCTTGTATTTTCAGCAGCCCGAGTTTGCTAAACCATGCTCTATTAACCACTGTTAGCATGGCTCAATTATATCCTTTGCCCCTTTTTCTGTGTGACTTTCAACTTCTGCAAACTCATTACATTATCTCCTCATGTATCTAGGTCAGATATTTTCCAGGGAGGATCTGAACACTCCAGTGGTAACATCTTGTCTGATTAGCAAAGCATTTACACAATGCCACTAAGTAGGCTGCTGGCCAGCCTGCAGATTGCTCATACTTGAGTCTCTACCATGATTCTATCAGCTTTGGCCAAAGTAAACTGGTCAAATGAATCAACATCAATGTTTACAAAAGAAATCCCTGGGAATGATATTTTGGGTGATGCAGGTACTCTCAAATTTGGTCTGTCCAGGACATAATAACAAGGCCCATTTAGACAGTAGGGGATAGCTTTCCTTGTTTTAAATTGGAAGAAGCTGCCAGTAACTCCAGAAACCTCTGAACATATCTCTAGTGTTCAGCAGTCACTTGAATGACCCAGTTACTCAGGCCAACAGAAGGCCACTTTTCAATGAGTTTTCTACATCAATCAGCTGTATTGATTAAACTTCTGTTACCAGTTGGCTGAGCTGTGCTGTAGTAACAATGGACTCCAAAATCCTAGTGACTTACAGAGGGTGATTTCTCTCTCATGTGTGTCCATTATGGGCCGGCTCTGGCCCTGCTCCCTGCCATCTTCTCTCCAGAAGCCAAGGTGACAAAGCAGCCTCCATCTGGACTCCACATTCCAGTTTATCCAACACAGTCCTAGCTTATGTCTATGTCCCAGAGTAATTATTAATAGCTTATCTTTTCACTCTCAAGAGTTCATCTTCTCACTTTCAAAAATGCCTGGTTTGGACAATAAATTATATGTCACTTTTCCTATCTGGGTTATTGATGATTTCCTGGCAAAGAAAAAAAGAGATGTTGCAAAAACACAAGCTGGCTCTTAAAAGTTTCTGTTCAGAAATGATGCATGTCACTTCTGCCCACCTTTCATTGGCTAAATCAAGGTCTCATATCCACTCCTGAGTTCAGTAGGGTGAGAAAGTATAATTGCCCCCAAGGAGGGACAGCAAGTATTTTGAATAAAATACAATCTTCCACAGTGAACAATGGCAAACATAAAGAAAAAATAAAATGATATAAATGGCGTGCCTAAGGCATGTGTGTGGAAGAGATAAAAGGGTACAGTTAGAGTTACTATGATTGGGGGCTTCTGTAATTTTATCAATTCCCTAGTCTTGCTCAATGCCCTCATTTTTTGAGAGGAAAAGAACTGAAGCCCAGGGAGGAGAAGTAACTTGCTCAAGGTCCTGAAAGTCTGTGGACCGGTACATAACCTGCTAATGTGTCAGTTAAGGAGTGTGGTGAAAAGAAAGGAAGGTCTGGTGATAATATAAATCATATATGTCTAAATATAAAGCAATCCCAAGCCACTGAATTTGCATAGCGTTAAGACAGATGTAAAATCAACATCGCACAGAACACAGCAAATGAGAGAGTGCCCAATAACATGAGAAACTTTGCAAGGACTGGAACATAATCCTTCCTCTTTTAGGAGGGATGATTTTGGAGAAACTTCTCCCCTTCTATTCAGACATTTATGGCATATAAGTCTCACTTCCTTCTTGTCACTAGGTGACAAGTCACTGACTACCTCCTTCTACTCCAGGGCCCAGCTGCCCAGAGATCAGTGGTTCCCAACCTCGGCTGTAACCCTCAACCCTGGTCCCCAACCCTCTTCCAAGATTCTGATTTAGTTATTGGGAGAAGAGGTGTTGAGGATTAGCACAATATAAAAGCTCCCAGGTTATTCTAATTTACATCCAAGACTGAGAATCGCTAACATAGGATTTTTTATAATATTCCATGGACCAGGATAATAGACATAATTTTTGGTCTAGCAAACCACTCTGAAAATAAGGAGATTTACATACTATTTGTTATGGACTGAATGTTTATGCCCCCCCCAAAACTCATATATTGAAGCCCTAACTCCCAACATAATGGTATTTGCAGATGGGGCCTTTGGGTGGTAATTAGGGTTGCATGAGGTCATGAGGTGGGACCTGCAAGTTGGAATTAGTACCTAATTAGATGAGGTCATGAGCGTGAGGCATCCACGATGGGATTACTACCCTTATAAGAGACACCAGAAAGCTTGCTTTCTCTCCCTCTCCACACTCCCACAAATAAAGAGGTCATATGAGCACAGAGAAGGACAATGACCATCTACAAGCCAAGAGAAGAGGCCTCAGAATGAAACTACCTGTTTGCACCTTGATCTTGGACTTCCCGGCCTCCAGAACTGTTAGAAATAAATATTTGTTATTTAAGCTACACAATCTATGGTACTTTGTTATGGCAGCCCAAGCTGACTAATATACACCAGTTCTCTTCAAAACTTCTCAAGTCCTATTTCTCACTGCTAGTACTTCCCAAATACACACACACACACATATGCACGAACACAAGCACTTAGTATGTTTTACTTGTTTGCCTATAATGCATTTTTTAACATATAAGTAACATATAATTTATCACCCAAACCAGACATTTTTGAAAGTGAGAAGGTATACTATTTCATTGGTGTTTTTAGCTTGAAGATCCGGTGTCTCTCTAATGAGTATAATAAGGCTGCAGGTTAGGAGACCTTTGGTCTAGAGTTGGTTCTGCTACTTAACTGGCTTGGACACTGGCTGAGTCACTTCACCTCTCTGGATGTCACTTTCCCATCATAAAGGAGAGAAACAACACAGACACTTTTGTAAGGTCCTCTCTTCCAGGGCAGGAGTCACACAGCCATCCATTAGGCAGAAGTTCTGATCCACTTTATAAAATTTATTGAGCTTTCCAAAAATGCCAATACCCAGGACTCTCCTCTTCTCCCCAAACTGGTCATTGCTCCAGGGCAGATGAAACCATTCATTGTATTGGTGGTTTTTAAAAAAAACTTCTAACGAGCAGCCAGGATTAAAACTATGAGCTATTTTACAAATTTTTACCACTGAGAATACAGACTCAGGCGAAGTCATTTGCTCAAGAGCACATATCTTTCAAGTGGCAAAAGCAGAACACAAACTCTAGTTGTCTGGCTGCAAAATTCCACCCACTGCCTGTGGTACAAGAACTCCTGACACATTATCAAGTGTCTGATGCTATTTCCAGAGCTTTGGCTGCTCGTATTTGAAAAGTTGCTTAGCTGACTGATCAGCCACACTCACCTATCAGCTGCTGCAGATGTCAAGCACAAAAACTGGTTTCATTGTGAAGCTGGGATAGGGATATTTTTCCATCTGTGCCCAGTTGGATATACTGGTCTTCCATATCTGCGGTTCAAAGGAGAACAAGATGCACAGAGATTAATTGTGAATTATAATTAGGAATGTTTATAGATATAGAAACGCTCTGGCTTGCATTTCCACATAGAAACTTTCTGGTACACTATATGGACGTTTTGATTAATGTTACATTCTTGGCTCGTTCTTCAGTTACTGCAACACACAGATTTCCGTCTACATGTACTATTAACCGTCATCTGAGCTTCCCACTCAATATAGCTGATAATTACACATTCTGGAAGCTGAGTGTCACAACCAATTAACTTGACAGGCTCCACTGATTCGGGTAGAAATGGAGACTGTACAAATCTGTTTTGTAGTATCTCGGTAGATATAAAGACGTGATTAAGTCCAAGGACTACAATAAAATAATACTGGCTTAAACCCGGGAACATGAGGAGTGAGTAGAACGATTTTGTGCTTTGGAGCCAAAGAGACCAAAGTTCAAATCCCAGTTCTGCCACTTCCTAGTTAAAAAGCCTTCAAAAAGTTACAGTCAGCACCCCGTATCCGCGGTTGCAGAACCAGCAGATAAAGAGCGCCTTCTGTACTGTGTCATTGCATATAAGGGACTTGAGCATCCTCGGATTTTGGTACCTGTGAAGGGTCCTGAAACCAATACCCCGTCGGCCAAGGGATGGGTGTACTTAGCCCTACTTTATCTTAAACTATATATTTACCCCAAAATGCGTTTTTAAAGCTGTGTGCTTCTTCCCCGCTCCCGGCGACAGGGTGGGGCAGGTGGGCGACCAGGCCTGCTGTCAGCGCTCCACTGTCCCCGTGGCCACCACCGCTACGGCAGCCGCCGCCGCCGCGCGCAACCTCCGCGGGAGAAGGGGTCGCCTCGTGGGACAAAATACAACAGCGCTCAGCCCTTCGCCCGCCGTAGCCCGGGAGGTGGAAGGGGAGGAGGAAGAACCCTGCCTCTTAAAGGAAATATTGAAATTTCTGTTCAACCTACCAGCTTAAGAAATGGAACTGACCAGTACTCTTTCTTTCTTTTTGGGGGAGCGGGGCGGGCAGTCAGTAGTCATGGCTCGCGGGCTGTAGAGCGCAAGCCCAGTAGTTGTGGCGCACGGACTTAGTTGCTCTGCGACATGTGGGATCTTCGCGGACCAGGGCTCGAAACCATGTCCCCTGCATCCGCAGGCGGATTTTTAACCACTGTGCCATCATGGAAGCCTGTATATAAGGGTTTAAATCACTGATTTAGGAGATAGATTGAGTGATGAAGGAATGATCACACTTCAGTCTCTGATTCTGAATTCAGACTTTATGTATTAACTATTCTGTACTATGCAACTGCACTTGAACTACCTGTGTGTAAAAGACAGTTTATCATCCTCTATCAGAAGAGTCTGAAACATGAGATTTGAAAAGGTTTGACTCTACCTAAGACTAGAAGAAAGTCCACCTTCTTTTTAAAAAATTTTATTTAATTTTATTTATTTTTTTATACAGCAGGTTCTTATTAGTCATCAATTTTATACACATCAGTGTATACATCTGACCAGTACTCTTGAAGATCCTAGAACTTGACCCATTCTCATATTCCCTTCTTCCGTGGTGGTAACTCCAAGCCCCTCTTAATCATGCCCTTCCTTTCCTCACCCCTATATGTATCCCTAAATACACTTATAGTCGGCTTACCTGCTCTGAATTGTAGAATAATGTTATGTGCGCCTTATTGCACTTGTTCCACACTGTGTCTAGAATTAGTTCACGTTGATGTATGTGGCTGGAGATCACTTCTTTTCACTGCTATCTAGCATTCCACCGATTGAATATAAAATAACATATGTAACCATTCTACTGGTGATGTGGCCATTTGAGATCCTTGTTCTTATGAACAGTATTAAAAGAAGCACTTCTGTACAGCTTCTCCCAGTGTATCATTGTCAGTTGTTCTAGAGCAGGAGTCAGCAAATTACATCCCAAGGGTCAAATCCAGGCTGCCATCAGTTTTTGTAAATAAAGCTTTATTAGAAAATAGTCACGTTCATTCATTTACATATTGTCTATGGTTGCTTCCCACCACTGTATCACAGGATCCCATTTGCTCTCCTGAATGGTGCCTCCTTCCCCCAGACCACAACACAAAATCTCTGTATCCCTCCAAACAGTCTAGTTTTTTTCCCTTTTTTGAAAAAAATCACCATCTTTAGAGTCTCTTAAAGAACCACCCAGAATTATTAGCAATTGCTTTAAAAAAATAATTCTCTTTTCTTGAGAGCAAGAACATTAAATTTCAAACACTCTGAAAGGTAAAGGGAAATCTTTGTGCTCATCTTGGGGATAGTAATTTAGACATGACTGAGAGGAATGTTTATGCTGTTTAGAAATAAAACGGTTGTTCTTTTTACAGATTTCTACCTCCTGCTTCCTATACTTCATACTCATTCTCACTCAGAGGGAATCCTTTCTAGGAATAATTCTATTCCATCTCCCTGAAGCAACTTGGTCTAGAAACAATCAAAAGATGATTCCTTAGGAAACCAAATGTGTGGGCTAGTTGCCAAGAATCTCTCACATCATGTGAGCTTTTGGAAGGAAATTCATCGCGTCCCATCTTTACAAGTGACTCCAATCCCATGGCTCAGAGCTTCACTGGGCAGTCCCAGAGGTAGCTTCAACTTGAAGCCTGTTATTTGCTTCTGGTAGAAATATGTTGCTCCCTAATAAGTAGTAAATGTGGTTTTTGGAAAATCCTTGGAACTTAATGCCATAGAGACTAGACCTTGGGATATCTTATTTCCCTTGATAGCCAGCCTTCTCGGATGGGTTCAAAGCCTATTTTCTGCTTTGACATGTTTTAATTAAGCAAGTTACTTGACTACTCATTTCCATGGTTTTTCCAACAAGCATTTTAAAATAGGCAGCAACTAGGAGAAAGGCATAGTGCTAGTACAGATAAAGGTGAATCTGAAATAGCCCTTCTCCGTATGGACAGCACCACTTACAATATTTGCAGAACTCAGTGCAAAATGAAAATGCAGGACCACTTGTTGGAAAATTCTTAAGATTTTCAAGATGATGATAACATAACATTCAACTAAATGTGAGGTCCTTCTAAACACGGGGTACTGTGCGACTCATGTCCATGGAAGCCAGCCCTCATAATCTAGTGGATGACATAGACACAAGTTAGCTACCTGATAAAGCAACAAAGAACTTATGTTAAACATCTGAACAAGTAACAACTTATCGTATAGACATGTAATTCTAAAGGATAATCAGGGTAAGCAGCTGACAATAGGAAGTAGTTAAACTGGACTTTAAATGAGTGAAGACATTTTTATAGGGAGAGAGGGTGACCAAATGCATTCTTGGCTGGGAAACTACACAAGAAAAAATTTGTGATGTGAGAATGTTGGTTTTGATAGAGGAGAGGCAGGAAAGCTACAGTGGTTAGAATGCAGAGTGCTGTAGGTGACGTGGTGGTGATGAACCCAGAAAGGTCATTTAAGGTCAATTACTGGGGTGTCATGGGAGCCTGAATTCCTTCAATTTGGACTTCATCTTGATTTGGATATACTAAACATTCCAAGGTTTTTAGGTAGGAGAATTATATAATCAGTTCTAGGATTCCAGAGAGAAAAATAACTCCAGTTGTAATGTGGCAAATGGATCAGAGAAGAAAGGGACCAGAGACAGGGAAAACTATCAGGAAATAGTTAATAATGTCCAAGGGTAAGAAGTTGGAGCTCCAGGCTACAGATAGAAAGGAGACAGATGGAAGACACTGCAGTGGCCTTCCTTCTTTGAAAATGAAAAAGAATTGCCAAGAGTGCACGTATTTTTTTTTTTAATTTTTAAAAACCACTTTATTGAGAGGTACAGTTGACATGTAAAGATCTATATGTATCTAATTTACACAACATGATGAGTTTGGGGATAAATATATACCCATGAAAGCATTAAGGCCATAAACACGTCCATCACTTCCTAAAGTTCCCTCCTGCCCCTCTTTAGTAGTGCGTGTGTGTGTGTGTGTTTGTGTGCACCCATGCACTAAGAAAACTTAACATAATATTTACCCTCTTAGGAAATTGGGTGGATGGCTTATAAATATTCATGCAGCTCTCCTGGAGAACTCAATGCCAAGATTAGAAAGATTGTTCTTGTGCCTTGCCAAGCAATGAACAAGCACAGACCCCCACTAACAAGATCCACAGGGGAGCTGTCAGCAAGGTACAATCATGGCTGTCATGGTGGAGAACAGAAGGACCTACCCTGAGCTGCCCATGTTTGTTTCAGTCAAACTGCTGGGCTGCTGAGATGTAGATGGGTCTGAAACACCTAATCCTTGCCAAGAGCTGGGCAAACTCACCCAGAAAATCTTTTTACATAATTTCCATAAAAGACTAAGGAAAGCATCAATTTTTAAATTGATAGATGGGTAGGAAGCAGGAAAAAAAAATTTTAATGCCCTTGCAGGATCTGTTTAAATACCCAAAGCATCATTTGTCTAGGAGGAATTTTTTTTTAAATCATAAAATTTCTGATACAAAAATATATGACAATTATTAAAACACTGGTTTCTGGCCATAATTCAAATCAATATAACTGCAGCATTGGAACAAAGTTGTATAGAAAGATTTTGGTTCAAATCATGATTCTGCAACTTACTATTAATCTGATCTGAGACAAGTAATTTAGCTTCTCTGAGATTTTGTTTCCTTGAAAATGAACATAATTTTATTTGCTTTGCAAACTTCCCAAAATCATTATATGGGGCAGGAGATGAACAAGTACACAGCAAGCCTTGAGGGGCTCCAAAGTGCTCTAGAAATCAAAGATCTTATTAGCAGTGCTATATACCTTAGTGGTCTGTAATTTTTAATCCTACAGAATTAATTTACTTCCTTATAGCAAATATACTCCCAGAAAAATGTGGATTAGAAACCACTTGAATTGTCATCCTTGTGTGTATGTGTTTTGTTGTTGTCAGTTTTTGCACAAACGTATAATAAATATTAGCAGACATCATAACAAGGAGTAAATAGGAAAACCTGCCAGAGCCTTCAGTATGTAACCAAGAAAATATATTCCATGTATGCTGTCTTCTGAGCATATAGGAAATGTTAAAATAAGTGAACCCAACAAATACTTATAAATCACATTTGTTTCTCTTGCTTCCCTGCCCCCAACAACAACAACCAAAAAACACTCATAAATCATCCATTTTATGTATAAGCACAGTGGTTACCTCCTATTAGGCTGCTTCCAATGGTGCAAACTGGCCATGTTAAGTCCACCTGTTCTGGCATAAGGAATTCAGCTGGCTCTGGCTTGGATATGCCTTAGGTTCACTAGGTGTATATGTGTCCCTCTCCCACTAGAAAGAAAAGACCTTCAGGGCAGGGACTGACTTCTTCCTTGTTGTATCTTCAGCATCTAGTTCAGCGCCTGACACACAGTAGGTGCTCATTCAATGATGAAGGAATGAATGAGAATTTAAGAGTTCTCGTAACAGGATGCACAGCAAATTTTCTTCTCCATGTGATTATCCAATTTTCATGGGTAGATTTTTTCCTCTGATGTGGGTATTTTTCCAAAGACCACACACACTAAGGCATCCTTTTGCATTTTTTAATAACCCAATTTCACCTAATGTACAGTTCTTGCAATGAGTATGAAATGAGTTTACACATGTAGGGAGTTTAGCGTTTACATGATATGTACTCAATAAGCTAAATATTACATTATTTATCTACAAGAGGCAGAAGAATGACTCTGAAGCCAGATTACCTAGAATCATATCCTAATTCTTCCATCATTGCTATGTGACCCACATGTAACTTAACTGCTCAATGCTTTATTACTTTAGCTCTGTAATAGGAAAACAATACAGCTCACTTTACAGCATTGCTGTGAGGTTCACATGAGATGCTATGTTTGAAGATAATGCAAGAAAATAGAACACATGTATGGTGGTGGGAACACAGTAAATAATAAATACTAGAAAATTTAAAAAGCCGAAGAAACATTTGTTAATCACCTGCTGTATACCAGAAACTCAGCTAGCTGCTGTGGAAGAGAGACAAAACCCAATCCCAACCCTCATAGAATTTAGATTCTAGGCAGAAAGGATCTCAATCTGGGTAACAATGATAACAGGGATAGTTACACTTTCCCTCCATCATTCCTTCAGAGTTCTGGACCAGCACACAATTGAGAGAAAAAGAATTTTTACAGCAGCCATGTAAATGGACTGTTAAATGGCTTCTAACTCTTCAGCTCTTGGATGTAATTTAGATACAGATAATAATAGTAATAATAATAACCTTACCATGTTGAAAATTCTATATTTGATCTCATTTAATCCTTACAACAAAATTGCAAAAACAAGTATAGTTACCCTCTATTTACAGATTGAAGTTCAGAAAAGATAAATAATTGCCCGAGGTCACATATCAAGTGTATCCCATAACTGCACTAACCATGGCTGGATACTTTCCCTGGCCTTTTGCTGGAACTTGGCAGCTAAGCCGATAAGCTCAGCAGGAGTATATTCTCTCATCATGAACACTTCCTGAATTAGGGACTGCCCTGTTGGCTGGCATGGTTGTTGCTGTGCTTTTGCTTTCCCTTGTGTTAGAAATCAGATGGCATGGGGCCAGCACAGCATCTTCCTCTTTGTTCTCACTTTCCCAGGAATTCCGCCTCCTGGCATCCCAATCAGGCTGTGTCACAAGGGCTCAGACCTTAATCCAAGCAGCTTTCGCCCTCCCAGCTTTGCAAAATGGTACACCAAGGTCTCTGACTTATCAGCCTGTTCTCCCACCTTGTCTGCCAGCCCAAAGCTAGCAGAGCACTGGACACTGCAGGTCCTTCTCCAACCTCAGCTTTTCTTCCAACATTCTCACAAGATCTTCAGCCTCTAGTTGGGCATCAGTGGCCACAGGACTGCCCACAGTGGAGGTCAGCCCACCGCCCAGCCAGGCATTTCCCTTCTTTGCCTTCCTGCAAAGAACTTCTTGAAGTTCCTCAAACAAGCATATCAAACCAGCGAACATTTTTTGGACATCCCAATACCTGCTCAGCGGTCCACAAACATCTGACATACTGGCCACCCCTCCCCACATAGAGGTTGATGGCCAACTCGGGATTTCCTCTGTGGGTGCATCTATCCCAAGACCCATTTCTTGTCTCCTGGCTGAAGGAATTCAATTGCTGTTCACAACCTCGGGAGCTTCTTGGGTAAAATTTGAAAGTGACCCCATATATGGAGGGCAAAGGGAGACCAAAGAAAGAGACAGAGCCCTCCAGATTGGTAGGTGGCAGGTGTAATAATCAAGGGAACCTACATACAAGACTCGTCTTGGGTGGCTACAAGATGCGTAGATCTCAGCACCCGCCTTCCAAAATCTTAAAAGTTTATATATATATACAGAGAGAGGCCTTAACCAGTTTCAGTCAATATACCAGGCAGATAGTCCCGATACCTAAATTCTCTCAAGGCTCAGTCCTTGAAATGGCTCCAGTTATGGGAACTATGGGTGGAATGCATATTTCAAGGACAGAGAAGGGGGTGAGGAGCCTCCGATTGCCCGGGTCCAGCTCTCTGGTCAACCAGCAGTCACATCCTCTTGATAACTTCCTCCAACTTTAAGTGTAACCAAGTTACATATCAAGTGTAACTGCTCTAACAAATAAACTCGAAGTTGTGTAATGTCACAAACACAAGAGAAGTTTCACTCTTGCTTGCATAATAATACTGAGTAGGCGAACAGGAAGGCAGAGACACAGGTTGCCAGAAGCTCTGTCAACATGTATATTCTAATAAAATAGGGAGGAGAAAGAGGATTTAGACGGGTACATGGGAGATTTAGTGGGCCAGACCTGAAAGTGGTGCACATCCCTTCTGCTAATTTTCCATAGTCTAGAATTTAGACACGTGGTCACTCTTAACTCCAGGGAGAAATGGGGAATGTAGACCCTGGCTGGGCAGCCACCTCCTGTGCATAATTCTGTCCTATGGAATGGAAGCACAAATATTTGTGTCTTCAGTCTTCTCTAGACAAAAAGTAAGTACTGAAGGCATGATTCCAATACAGGTCTGTCCGTCTCCAGAGTCCATGCTTCTAAACACTGGTAATCACAAAGCCAGCCAAGAGCTCAGTATTGCCCCTATGCTGTCCATGTTTCAAATCACTTCATCTTCAAAACAACTCTATGAAGTGAGTCCTATTATTTGATAGACAAAACATGACCCAGAAGGATCAAACAGCTTGTTCTGTGTGACCTTGGGCAAGTCACTGAACTTCTTCACTGCTCAACATTCTTATCTTTAAATGGGCTTTATAATAACACCCTTTAGAGTGTGTGTCTGATCAGAATCTGCCCCCCCCACCCCCAGTCCCTGATCCTGACAACTTCCCAGGACCCTTCCAACTCTGCGTGCAACCCTAAAGCCAAGTTCTGAGATCAGCCTCAAAGGATATCTTCTACCAGTTATCCCAGTAGCAGAATTGAGCTGTCCCCCAGGATGCCAGCCTTTGCTGGCAAGACAACCTAAGGGCTGTTATTTTGGCTTGTATGATGTCTCTAGATTATCTCACTTTCTAGATAATCCTTGCTGTGGGTTATCCAGGAATTCCACAATAAAACACCCTACTGAGAGAAAAAGGTTTTTGGCTTTTGACCCAAAGATTTAATGTCCTTGCAGCTTTTGGAACACAACATTTCTCCCTAAAAGTTTACCATCAAATGGTGACATCTGTCAAGAATAAAAAGCTATAATTCTATTCATATACTACTTTGAAGTTGAAAACTAAAATTACATTTACTGGACATAGATTTAAAAACCTCTATTTTCAAAGTAACCACAGACCAATTTTTTACAGTGAAGCCTCATATCAGAGTAAATTTCACAGTGGTTGCTGCTTCTGAAAGGATTTCATGGCATTGTGCTTACAAGCCTAGGCATTGGAGCCAAGTTGCATATGCTTAAATTCCAGTTCTGTCACTCCTGCTAGCTGTGCAACAAGGGCAAAGGGATTTACTTTCTCTAAGCCAGTATTTCCCAATCTGTAGAATGGGGACAAATCCAGTGCCTGCTTTAGAGTGTTGCTGTGGAGATTAAAGGACTGAGGGTAACTGATGTGCTCACTCAGCATAGTGCTTGGTAAGCACTCCCTGGATTGTGTAAGGTAAGAAGACATTTTATTTTCCCATTTGTTTTCTTAGATTTAGGGCCTGCATAATGGATCAGACAGAAATTTCCTCTTTCTAATATGTTGAGCCCATCAATCACTACAGTATGATGATCAATCTGTGGGTAGAATCTGCCTATCATCCTATATCACGAGGGTGGCCCATGGCTCCAGAAAGTATATCCCCCCAAATAGGTTTATCCTGTTCACCCAGCATGTGATTAGTGTGATGCTAATTTGTACCTCCAGAACTAAAAGAGGGAAAAAGGCTTTATAGTACAGTTGTTAAAAGCTTAGTTTTGGAGCCAGATAGACAAATATTAAGAATCCCACATTCTGTGTGGCCTTGGGCAAGTCGCTGAACTTCTCCACTGCTCACCATTCTTATCTTTAAATGAACTTTATAACAATACCACTTTTATAGGATTACTATGAGGATTAAATCTGATGTGACAGACACTGTGCTAAACATTTTATAAACATAATAAGTCTTCGGTGAGTACAGAAATCCTTTAAGCCTTGTAACAGATTCTCATTTTTTCTTCAAATAAAGACATGGTCAATGTAAACGTAAAATGATGCAATCACTATGGAAAACAGTTTGGCAGTTCCTCAAAAAGTTAACTATAGGATTGCTATGTGATCCAGCAACTCTACTGCTAGGTAAATACTCCCTCCAAAATGAAAACATATGTCCACACAAAAACATGTACACAAATGTCTGTAGGAGCTTGAGTCATAATATCCAAAATGTGAAAACAACCCAAATGTCCATCAACTGATGAATGAACACTATCAAATACTATTCAGCGATAAAAAGAAATGAAGTACTAATACATTCTATAACATGGATGGACCTCAAAAACTATATGCTAAGTGAAAGAAACCAGACACAAAAGACCACATATTGTATGATTCCATTTTCTTTTAACTGAAGAATAGTTGATTTACAATGTCATGTTAATTTCAGGTGTACAGCACAGTGATTCAGTTATATATATAAAGGTTTTATATATATTCTTTTTCATATTTTTTCCTTTATAGCTCATTACAAAATATTGAGTATAGTTCCCTGTGCTATACAGTAGGTCTTTGTTGGTTATCTATTTTATATGTGGCAGTATGTACATGTGTGATTCTATTTGCATGGAATATCCAGAATAGGCAAGTCTACAGAGATTGGAAGTGTCTATAGATTAGTGGTTGCCAAGAACTAGTGGCGGGGAGATGAGGTGTAAACTGGTGCGAGGTTTCTTTTGGGGGTAATGAAAATATTCCAAAATTCTATTGTGATGATGGCTGCGTAACTCTGTAAGCACACTAAAAACCATTGAATTATACACTTAAAACGGGTGAATTGTATGGTATGTAAATTACATCTCAATAAAGCTGTCTACAAAGAATATATAGGCACACTACAGAGATATTTCAGGTTTGGTTCCAGACCACCACAATAAAGCGAATATTACAATAAAGCAAGTCACATGAATTTTTTGGATTCCCAGTGCATATAAAAGTTACGTTTCCACTATAGTAGTCTGTTAAGCGTGCAATAGCATTGTGTCTAAAAAAAAAATGTACGTACCTTAATTAAAAACAGTTTATTGCTAAAGAATGTTAACCATCATCTGACAACTCAGGGTTGCCACAAACACTTAATTTGTAAAAAACACAATATCTGTGAAACACAATAAAACTAGGTATGTGTGTATTGAATGGTAACTACATCTACTCTAGGTTCCTGGCTGGGATGTCGAATATATTGGTTTGTGTGTTATAAACATTCAAAATGTAGCTATTGAATGAAGAGCAAAATAGAGAAGCCTAACTTTTCCTCTGGAATGTCCTGCCATTGCCAAAGAGTCTTCCTTCCCCTCCTAGCCAGAAATCAAGTTGAATCAAGTGCCAAAGCCAAACTAAAGACGTTGAAAGTCAGGACATTTTTCTTGCAGTAGGTATTGGCGTAGGAACTAGACCCCTTGCTGGCTGGCTCTTTGGTCTAAATAAGCAATAATCTCTCACCTACAAATACACACACTCTCTTCCATACACAACCAAACAGTCTGAAGATCAGAACGTTGTTTTAACAAGGTGACCAGACTAAAAGATTTTAATGACTTATTCAGTCACACCATTGTTTGAATGAATTTTTCCTCTGTGTTTATGGGTTAAGAAAAGAAACATAACATAACTTATTCATTCATTTAGTTAATATTTTTAGATCACCTACTCAGTGCCAAGCACTAGTCCAAGTGTTGCATATACTCAGATTATTGATCTACTTGGACAACATCAAACAGAAGCATTTTATCTCCTCAAGATGACTCTCATGTGCTCCTGAAGATCAAATAGGAATACAAATTTAATTAAATTAAGGTCTGGTCAGCTATCCAGAAAAAGTAAAAAGCATACTCTAGTTGCTTAAGATTTTTAAGCAAAGAATGATGACACTTGACTGTCCATTGGGAAACCATTTATTACTCTGGTCCTATGTCTTCTGTACACACTAAAGTATTTATCCAAAGAGAATGTTGAAAGGAATTTATTCTCCAATGAATAACCTGATTCTCCAAACACGAGTTTCACTACAGTTTCCAACACAGGAAAGAGGGAGAAATGGCACAGAAGGCGATAGCATGACACACTGAGGCACCACACTTGAGTCCTCCAGCCTCCTCTGTGCTCGAAGCTTTACGTTGGCTGTTCCCCTCAGCTTTCAACTGGCTTCAATTACCTCTAGATTTAGCTTCAACAAACAACCAAGTATTGAAAACTCAATTTTCCATTCTTCAAAGTGCATTACCAGAAAAAGTGAAATGCAAGGCAACAAAGAGCATTTAATCATTAGGATCTTGCCCCTTGCTGTGGTGAAACCACACGGCTTGGCCCACTTCCAAGGCTAGAATTAATGAATGAGCAGGATTCTCAGGGAAAGCCTTTAACTACAGTCTGCTTAGCCCACAGAGCCTGCTCCTTTATTGCTCTTGGCATGTCTGCCTCTGTTTCTAATGGATCACCTTCCCGGGGAAATACGCACAGGGGGAAAGTTGCAGCCTTATGAATTCCTGTTTCCATTTCTTTTCTTCTCTTTAGAAACAGACTTAAGGAGATTTAATTATGCTGAAGCAGAAAAATCTTGAGTCTTAAGACTAAGACAGCAATCAACTGTGTTCCCTCTCTGCCATTTCTCAGCTGTGGGGAATCTGACACTTGCTTGCAGCCATGCTCCTAGGCTACAGTATCCCAATATCCAACCTTCCTTCAGCTCGGACCTCATGGGCCTCACAGCATCAGCATCACAGATCCCTCTACCTATACTCTACCTTCTTGAAGAGGCAGTGTGTTGTTGAGTCAGGGTCAAGGGCAATGCTGGCTACATCCTAGGGCTGGAACTTCATTAGATAAGCTAGGTTAAGAGCTTTTTGGCTTCTATTCTAGGTCTCCTCTCCTGATTGCTTCTCTCTGTTGGGCCAGCCTAAAGCTAGAGCAGGAAAACAGGCCTGAGGATGCTTTGTGACATTTATTGTATGTAGGCTACCCAATAACCATATCCTTCTTCTTATACAAATGTCACCTCAATAGGCTTTTAAGGAGTTCCCTCTACCCTCTCTAGACACAGACTGGCAACTGGCCACGAATCACCCTGCCCACCTCTAACCAATGGGTGAGCACATGACATAAGCTGGGGCCACATGCCCTCCCTCCCCCAAATTTTACTCTTCAGCAGGATAATTAGAAAAACTGAACACAGATTTTTTTCTTGAGGAAGAGGACTGTTTAGGGGAAGACACATTATCAGTTCCTGCTCTAAAGAGTCCACTTATCCACATTCTACTGCCCCCAGCACACACAGACGCATGCTGTTGTCCTGTTTATCAGCCTCCCTTCGGTTCCATGAGTAATTCCACATCCTTCCAATAAATTCCTTCTTTGCATCAGTTAACCAGAGTCAGTTTCTGATACTTGAAACCAAGCAGCTGCATAATAGGTTCATTTTTTTCTCAGTTTAATAAAGCCAACTCAAGGATGCAACTGTTCTCTAAAGATGGTCTATGCTTCCCATCTTCAAGGAAATCTTTGTAAATGTACATTATATTTGTGTGGCACTTCCCAGGCTTTAAAGTACTCTCTCTCTCTCTCCACACACACACACACACACACACACACACACACACACACACACAGCATGTGCATATATATAAGTACGCATTCATATATACACGTGCGTGTGTGTGTGTGTGTGTGGAGAGGGATAGAGAAAGAGAGAATCATTCTCAACTGAGACTAAAATGAAACAAACAGCTCTCCAACTCTGTGACATAAACAGCTATTGAACACAGAAAAAAGTGAACTGAGGTGCTTAGAAAAAGAATGGCATTGTAAATGTCCTCAGATTTTCTGGCTCCAGCCCAGAATGCTTTTAAGTAAACAACACACAAAAGCATAAAACCAAATGCTTTAACACTTACTAATGAAGTATTATAGACCCCTTATCTCATTGAATCCTCTTCATAGCCATCTGGGATACTATTAGGCTTATTTAACACTATGAAGTAAATGAGAATTTCAAGTAAATTGTCTTGTGTCTCAGCTAACAAATTAGAAAAACAAGATGATGCGACACCAGATCATTTGGAATGCCAAGTCTATGTTCTTTACCCCACATCATATCCATCTCTGCAATGGGGGAAAAAACATACACTTAATGGACTTAAATCAGAAAACACTTTAATAAACGTTACTTGATAATAAACGGTTTAACTATGGGAGGGAAGGGTAAATTTCTGCCACTGAACATATATCAACATAAATTCAAGGTAGATTAAAGAGTTCAATGTTTAAAAATGAAGCAATAACAAAGTAGAATAAAATATAGGCAAGATTTTTCTGATCTCAGGGTGGGGAAAGCCTTTCTAAGTTAAACAAGGGAAGCATCTTAAAGGACATTATTGATATATTTGACTGCATACCTATTAAAAACATCTGTAGCACAAAAAGTACTATGAATTGAATCCAAAGACAAACAGGAAAAATATTTCCAAAATACATTATGCAAGATAAATAGTCTTAGTATATACATATTTCTTCTGAAATAAAAATATTAATCAACACTTCAATATAAAAATATACTCAACAGTCGTACAGTCAAATCACAGAAGTAATAGATAGGGGAAGAATAGATCTAATTTAAAAATACAGGTTCTCGGGCTTCCCTGGTGGCGCAGTGGTTAAGAGTCCACCTGCCGATGCAGGGGACACGGGTTCGTGCCCCGGTCCGGGAAGATCCCACATGCCGCGGAGCGGCTGGGCCCATGAGCCATGGCCGCTGAGCCTGCGCGTCCGGAGCCTGTGCTCCGCAACTGGAGAGGCCACAACAGTGAGAGGCCCGCGTACCGCAAAAAAAAAAAACAAACAAAAACAAATACAGGTTCTCTAATAATGAAAGAAATGCAAATTAAATAAACTATGAGTTTCTATTTTCACACACCACATTGACAAAAGTTTTTTAGTTGTATCAATACTATTACAACACTGAATGCACTGAGTAATTCTGTAGCAAACACTTTAATAATATGTAACAAACACCTTAAAAAATGTCATTATAACTTGTCTCAGTGGGGAAGTGTTTTAAAAATACATTACATTTATATGATAAAACGCAAGGCAGTTATTAGGTGATAGGATGATTTTCATCTTCTTTGTTTACATGTATACATGTAAACATGTTTACATGTTTATATTTTCCAAATTTTTACAGTGAGTATCCACAGGACAATGTGTGTGTATGTACATACATATAAACACATATATTGCTATACATACACACATGTATGTATATATACATACACATAAATGATTTTTTAAATTTTGCACATTTAAGTTTGTATGTATTTGTGTGTGTGTTTATTGAGAATTTTAAACTCAATGGGGCATAAATAAGAAATCATTTCATTCTTATTTTGTCAAATCTCCCTTTTCCCTCTCATGTTGATACCCTAGGCAGAGTCCATAATTTCTGGATTCTTTCAGTGATTTGGAAACTCAGTCTTTTCATTTTAAAACAGAGTCTGTTCTCTGCTTTGGGGCTCTCTCCGGCTCCAACCCCAGGCAATGCCCCAGCTTAGAGGCCCTCAGATGGAGAGGGGGCCGTGGTCTGCACTTGATCTTTCTAGGTTGAGGTGGGGAAGGACGCGGTGGCTCCTGGGATACCCCCTGCTGTCCTTCTTATGGACGCAGCTTTTCCTCTCTGAGGGGCCAGGAGCCCAGGAGGCTCCACTGGTGGAACCCGCAGAGCCCTCTTCACATGGTTCCCTGGTTTGCAAGATCTGCCTGTACACCCACTTCTTCTGCACCCTTTCTCCTCTCCACCACTCTGATGTTGCCAGAGCCTTTTGTTTCTGAGGCTTCTATCCGAGCAACTAAGCCATTCAGGATAGAGGTCTCCGGGGCTTATCCATCATGGGGAGAGGAAAAAGAGTTAGAATACAGAGCAGGCAACTAAATGCCTCTGGACACCTCAATTTCTCTTCATTCCTGTCCCCGTGAGCTGTCGCCCTCCAGCTCCCTGCCTCCCACTCTCCTCCAACTCATTCTCCACCCTGCAGCCCAAGGACTCCTTCTAAAACCCACACCCAATTGCTTAAAAACCTTTCAGTGATTTCCTGCACCCTGAGGGTAAGCTCCAAAGCTACTCACGGGGCTGTGAAATGGCATCTGGTTTCTCCTTAGTGTCTACCTTCATTTGGTCCTCCACTTCCTCTCCTATCTTAGCTGCACTGAATGTTTACCCATCTCCAACTAGTCGCACTCTCCACATTAGGTCCCCACACACGTGTTCCCTTTTTCCAATGTACGCTCCGCCATGCCCAGTCCTATCACATCTGCCTCCCCCTTCACCTAATCAGTGTCTGCCCATTCTTCAGATTGCAGTCTAATCTATTACAATCCCTCAGGGAGGTCCCCCGCCTGAGACAGGGCAAGGGCCCCATGGACCCTTCCATCACCTGTCATACACTCATTATACTATTTTGCAATCACTGATTTAATTTCTGTGCTCTCTCATAGGCTCCACTGAGAGTTAGAATTGCATCTGCCATATTTACATGGGTTTATATCCTCAAGACCTAGCACCTAGTCACATAACCCAGAATAATAAATACATAATGAGGATTTGACTATAAACGAATTCCTAAACTTGGATTGAAGGCTGCTTAAGGGTATCTGGCATGGTCCTCTGCAGGACACAAACTGAATAATCAAAAAGAACTGAATAAAAGGTGTATTTTTTCCAAACTGTGGGCACAGCCTAAGGAAAGCAGCAAGGGTGGAACAGCATCCTAAGACATGTACCTAAGGAAGCACTTACCACCCCAAGGCACAAAGGGGAACAGAAGGGAGCCTCGGTCAGGATCTACTCAGAGATAGGGCTGCACAGAGAAGGATACCTGAGCAGAAGAAAAGCTGATATGAACTGCAATTCAGCAGGGAGTCAGAGAATGAATACCTGAACTTCTCCCTCCTCTCCACCCCCATCTCCTGTTGGCGTCTTCCATTGCCTGAAAAAATCCAAAGCCACAGGACAAGGAAGTACAGTGATGTGGTCCATCTAAACCAGGTTTCCAGGGTGCAGAGCAGGGTGGAGAAGAAGGGAGGGTAGATTTGGAGTGGTACCAGCACCAGCAGAGGTTTTCCTAGCTCTACATTTCTTTGCATCCCCCTCAGTGTTTGGCACAGAAGCAGTGGGCCATAAACACCCATGAAAATGGATCCACTAAATTGAATTGAATGAAACAGAATGGAATTGAATTGCTTTGAACTGAATGGAGCAAACCAGACTGCTAAGTAGTTTCCAAGTCAAGAGTTGTCTTATCTTTATGGTATAATCATGGATCTTGCACCCCTGAATTCCAATACGGTCTCTCTAAGCCTCCTGGTTTAGCAGAGTTTGGAATGCACAACATCCCATGTTCCGAGCAATTCCAGTGAATCCTGCAATTCACTGTTACATGGCATTGTATGTAACTTCATATGTTATCTTTAATTCCTGGGTCTCCCTCCCCATTAAGTTTATAAGGCATGGTAAATTGGGCAAAGAAATATTGTTTGTCTTTAGGGTTTCAAACCCTAAGAGGTAGTAGACTGTTAGAGGTTTATACACATGCATTAAAAAATGAAAACAAGGAAAGTGTTACTTTTACATGGGATTTCCAACATTGTGCAGCAGCATCTGTACAAGCCTCCAGGTGCTGGTATTGGCTTGTAGAGAGCAGCACCTTGTGAACACAAAGCTGGTAATTTACCTGGTGCAGCGTCTGGGAGCACAGAGCCATTTGAACAGCAGCTGATGCTGGGGCAGGTGGTGTGCCCAAGGCATTACTGGCATCCCTTTAGGAGAGCAGTTAGAGTCCTGGAGTTAGAAGGGTCACACGGGCCGAGTCAGGCTGACTCTAAAATAACCTGTTGAAAATCAGTCATTTTAGTCGAAACAATTACCAAACTCTTAAAGTAACAATCAGATGATTAGATAGTCCCCTGTTTACCCAATCATATTATTGATATTTTACCATAGGCCCAGTCTTTAAAAAAGACAATTTAAACCCAGTAATTAAACTTGAACACAATGTGGGACTTCCCTGGTGGCACAGTGGTTAAGAATCTGCCAGCCAATGCAGGGGACACAGGTTCGATCCCTTGTCTGGGAAGATCCCACATGCCGTGGAGCAACTCAGCCCGCAAGCCACAACTACTGAGCCTGTATGTCACAACTACTGAAGCCCACACTCTTAGAGCCCATGCTCCACAACAAGAGAAGCCACTGCAACAAGAAGCCCGCGCACCCCAATGAAGAGTAGCCCCCGCTCACCACAACTAGAGAAAGCCTGCGCACAGCAATGAAGACGCAACGCAGCCATACATCAAAAAATTAAAAAGAAAAAAAGAAAACTTGAACACAATGCAAGTCCAAAGTGTCTAGTTGGACTAGAGGGTCTTTTATGACTCTGGTAGGGGAACAGAACCCAACCTAGCTGCTATAGGAAAATTACTCTTTGCCAGATTTTTGGTATAATAATGAGAATCATAATTTCACCCACAGTTAAAACAGTCTGTGTAATTAAATCATGGTATAATGAGATTATATGACTATACAGAGGCTGAAAAATCACTGATCTTGATGTCAAGATCTGACAGAACACAAAACAGAAACCCACAAAAACCTCACAAAAGTAGTGTTTATAGAGTCAACTATAAAATAGCACAGTGATGTGATCAGTTGTGTAATATGGAAACAAAAAAAAAAGTTACATCATTCATTAAAACCTACCTAGTCTGTTCATTCCAAAAGAGAAGTAATTTTAAATTAGGTTAAAATAGCATAAAGGGAGGTGGAGATTTGAAAATGATAAGGACACACTTTAAGCCAAAAGATTTTACGTCACTTTGCTGTGCAACAGTGATCGGCACAACGTTGTAAATCAACTCTACCTCAATAAAAAAAGATTTTTTAAATAGCTATCCACAAATGAAAAATCTGAAAGACAAATTAAGGAAACACTCCCGTTTACCACTGCAACAAAATGAATAAAATACCTAGGTATAAACCTACCTAGGGAGACAAAAGACCTTTATGCAGAAAACTATAAGACACTGATGAAAGAAATTAAAGATGATACCAACAGATGGAGAGATATACCATGTTCTTGGATTGGAAGAATCAATATTGTGAAAATGACTATACTACCCAAAGCAATCTACAGATTCAATGCAATCCCTATCAAATTACCAGTGGCATTTTTTATGGAACTAGAACAAAAAATCTTAAAATTTGTATGGAGACACAAAAGACCCTGAATAGCTAAAGCAGTATTGAGGGAAAAAAATGGAGCGGGAGGAATCAGACTCCCTGACTTCAAACTATACTACAAAGCTACAGTAATCAGACAATTTGGTACTGCCACAAAAACAGAAACACAGATCAATGGAACAAGATAGAAATCCCACAGATAAACCCACGCACCTATGGTCAGCTAATCTATGACAAAGGAGGCAAGGATATACAATGGAGAAAAGACAGTCTCTTTAATAAGTGGTGCTGGGAAAACTGCACAGCTACATGTAAAAGAATGAAATTAGGACACTTCCTAACACCATACACAAAAATAAACTCAAAATGGATTCCAGACCTAAATTTAAGACTGGACACTATAAAACTCTTAGAGGAAAACATAGGAAGAACACTCTTTGACATAAATCACAGCAAGATCTTTTTTGATCCACCTCCCAGAGTAATGGAAATAAAAACAAAAATAAACAAATGGGACCTAATGAAACTTAAAAGCTTTTGCACAGCAAAGGAAACCATAAACAAGACGAAAAGACAACCCTCAGAGTGGGAGAAAATATTTGCAAATGAATCATCAGACAAAGGATTAATCTCCAAAATATATAAACAGCTCATGTAGCTCAATATTAAAGAAACAAACAACCCAATCCAAAAATGGGCAGAAGACCTAAGTAGACATTTCTCCAAAGAAGACATACAGATGGGCAAGAAGCACATGAACAGCTGCTCAACATCACTAACTATTAGAAAAATGCAAAACTACAATGAGGTATCACTTCACACCAGTTAGAATGGGCATCATCAGAAAATCTACAAACAAATGCTGGAGAGGGTGCGGAGAAAAGGGAACCCTCTTGCACTGTTGATGGGAATGTAGATTGATACAGCCACTATGGAGAACAGTATGGAGATTCCTTAAAAAACTAAAAATAGAATTACCATATGATCCAGCAATCCCACTACTGGGCAAATATCCAAAGAAAACCATAATTCAAAAAGACACATGCACCCCAATGTTCATTGCAGCACTATTTACAATAGCCAGGTCATGGAAGCAACCCAAATGCCCATCGACAGACGAATGGATAAAGAAGATGTGGTACATATATACAATAGAATGTTACTCAACCATAAAAAGGAACGAAATTGGGTCATTTGTTGAGAGGTGGATGGATCTAGAGACTGTCATACAGAGTGAAGTAAGTCAGAAAGAGAAAAGCAAATATCGTATACTAACACATGTATGTGGAACCTAGAAAAATGGTACAGATGAACCGGTTTGCAGGGCAGAATTTGAGACACAGATGTAGAAAACAAACGTATGGACATCAAGGGGGGAAAGCCGCAGGGGGGTTGGGATGGTGGTGGGATGAATTGGGTGATTGGGATTGACATGTATACACAGATGTGTATAAAACTGATGACTAATAAGGACCTGCTATATAAAAAAACAAAGAAAAGAAAAAAAGCTATCGAAAATCACTGACCACCCTGAAACATTTTGAAACCGAGAGAACAAAGGCAAGATGTGAGAAGCAATTATTAAGGTGCTGAAAAGTCCAGAGACAGGGACTGGACCCCAGAGAACAAAGAACAAGATGGATGAACCCACTTCAGAGACAATCGTATCATGCATTGCTCACGTCAAGGATCTGAAAACCCAGGGGGCGTCTCTGATAGAGCCATCTTGGGAAGGTCAGTGTGACACCAAGCGTGTGACACCCTCCTGCTCTTCCCCATCTGTTCGTCCTGGACCCAACAACTGGAGAAGAAAGAAGAGAACCTGATAGGCAGCAGAGTCGAGGGTGGGGTGCCTCTACCCGTCATATGACCGTGGACCACAGAGCAAGTCTGAGCTTGATGGAGGGGAAAGGGAAACAACTCTGATTAGGATATAAGATTGAAGTCTTGACTTGGACCAGACTATATTTTTCAATACCTGAAATCAGACTGTTTCTTTCTGTTAAAGTGACTTGGCAGCTATGGGATTTTTTCCAAGCTGTTATCAAGGGACAGGGAAGAAAGACACATCAAAGAAGACAGCAGTAGGCAGAAAAGAATGTTATTTCCTCTTTGTATTCAATTAATTCAATCAAGAAAACAGTTACTTGTGGAACTAAGTGTTTACAAACCCCAATCACACTAATATTAATGCCCCCCACCGACACACAGAGTATTTTAAGAGGCATAGAGCCCACACAGAAAAGTTTGTCTGATTAGTCAGTCTGAGTCACTTACACATTCTCTAATTGAAGGAGACCAAACCCCAGGATTGAGGGTCCTGATGGTCCTACCATAATTATGTAAAAGTGGTAAAGAACATTTCCCCTAAGGAAGGGATGCTGGAAAAGAGAAACAAACAGTGGATGGACATTACAGTACCAAAGTGGAGCATATCACAGCAGCTGACCTACTTGTTTTGGTTTTGTCTCAGTTGTCAGTAATCATCTCCTTCTGTCTTTTTCATTAATCTACTTTTTAAACTTCTCCCTTGAATATTAGGATTGATTAAAGGAATCAAAGAGCAGGACATCTGTGAGGCAGAGGGAGTGTGGGGTAGACTTCAGGTCAGCGGGTTCTTCCTGGAAGCTGTATGAACTTGGGACAAATGACCCCATAACTTTTAAGCCTTAACACTCCTTTAAAAACTTACAAAATTGACCTAACAAAGGAAAAAAAAAAAACAGTCAACGGTCACATGAGTGACTTCAGAAGCAACTTAATTAGGTATTGGTTTTCCTTAGAGGACTAAATATATAATCTATATTATGGTGCATCCAGTGGGTTTTAAAGATAAGATCAAGAAACATGAAAGTCACCTTTTATGTTAAACAATAAAGAGATTTATATAATAGACTGCCCAGGTAATAAATAAAGGTCTAAATAGAAGGGAAAGAAAGAGGATAGAAGAGAAATAGAAACGGAGAACAAAAATTTCAAGGAAAAGGCAGAGGCAGAGACAAACACAAACAAATTACAAAGAAAGAAATAACAGGCAGGGTGAGCGAAAGAAGCTGGGGGGATGGGGAGCGGGAAATACAAGGTAATGTCTGTATGATAGGAGCGCCATCTTGTGGCCTAAAAGGATAGTGCAGCTGATGGCTTCTGACGCCTTCTTCCTCTCTCTCAACTGTACAGTAACTGCAAACAGTAACTTCACTTTCTTGGTACATTTGCAACGAACCAAGTGAAATTAAATAGCGGGAAAAGCCCAATGTATGAACTGAGGTTTCCCAATTCTTCCGAGGGGAAACAATGGCTCATAGAACATTCCAAACATTACAAAGATCAGATATACCTGAAAACGTTCAGAACAAATCTAAAAATAATGACATTTGTAAGTAAAGTTTTCTTAATATTAAGTTTCCTGTGACTTCTGTTTCATTTACCTCAATTAATTCATTTATTCATTCAACAAAGAATATTTATTGAACATATATGATGTGCCCCAAATAGCACTCTGTGGGTGGGAGATACAGCAGCTCCTGACCAATGAAGCTTCTGTTTCAGTGGAAGATAAACAATCCAGAAATAAACAAGTAAATATAAAGTGCCAATTGGGATTGGGTGCTACAGTGCTAACCAAAGCAGGATGTGGCAGATAGGAAGCATGGGGGTGAGAGAGGGCATTACTGTTTTATCTGGGACGGATAGAATGAAAATGAGCAGAGACATGAAGTGAGGGAGTGAGTCATGTGGCTTTAGGGGGAAAACAGACCCAAAGGGGACTAAGAGACAGAGGTGCTCAGGCTCTGCAGTCAGACACACTTGAGCTAGAACCCCAGCTTATCATTTACCAACTCTGTTACTTGATCTCTCCAAGCTTGCATTTCTTCAACTACAAAATGAGAATTAAAATGCTTTCTTTGTTATACTCTTGGAAGATCAAATGGGGATAAAATGTTGCAAAGGTTATATGCATATAAAGTGCTTTGCACAGTGCCAGGCACGTGGCTTGTATACAAAAGTGTGGGGGGGAGGGATAAATTAGGAGTTTGGGATTAGCATGTACACACTACTATATATAAAATAGATAACCAATGAGGACCTACTGTGTAACACAGGGAACTCTACTCAATATTTTGTAATAACCTATAAGGGAAAAGAATCTGAAAAAGTATATATATATATACATATGAATCACTTTGTTGTATACCTGAAGTTGACACATTGTAAATCAACTATCTTTCAATAAAAAAACCCAATAAACATTAGCTATTACCTATGTCAGTTTTTTTTTGTGTTTTTTTTTTTTTTGCGGTGTGTGGGCCTCTCACTGTTGTGGCCTCTCCCATTGCGGAGCACAGGCTCCGGACGCGCAGGCTCAGCCGCCATGGCTCACGCGCCCTGCCTCTCCGCGGCATGTGGGATCTTCCAGGACCGGGGCATGACCCCGTGTCCCCTGCATCGGCAGGCGGACTCTCAACCACTGCGCCACCAGGGAAGCCCCCTATGCCCCCCAGTTTTGATCCATGTGACATTATAGACACAGATTTGAAAACACCTTGATTCTTACGTTTTTATGGGATTGTTCAATAATAATAGCTACTATCGAGTGCTTACTCTATCCACCTTATGTTAAATCGTCACAATATGTCAAAAAGGGGTAATATTATTTCCATTTTACAGATGAGGAAACTGAGGCCCAAAGAAGCTAAGTAGCTCGTCCATGTTCATTCATGCAGTCTGTGTGAGCCAGAATTCAGACCCAGGCAGTCTGACTGCAGAATCTGTGTTCTTCGTCACAACAGGAAACTAGCCCTCAATTAGCTGTGCACAGAAGGCAAGTGTTGGAAGCCAGAATCTGAACCCAGACTTCTCATTTCTTCCCCTCCATGTACCTCTCATTCAGAATTACTTGATTTAATCTCTGTGATTCAAATTTGATCATTACACCCAAACTGCACCAATATGATGCCAAAACAATTGATCAGTGAAAAGTAAGATTTCAAATCACCTACCCAGCTGTTTTTCATATTAGGGGAAATAGCAACCCATCAGGGAGTTGTGAAACCAATTTGGTCAATGGTAATCAGCTTCTTTTAAAAAAATGAAATAGGGCTTCCCTGGTGGCGCAGTGGTTGAGAGTCCGCCTGCTGATACAGGGAACACGGGTTCGTGCCCCGGTCCGGGAAGATCCCACATGCCGCGGAGCGGCTGGGCCCGTGAGCCATGGCCGCTGAGCCTGCGCGTCCGGAGCCTGTGCTCCGCAACGGGAGAGGCCACAACAGTGAGAGGCCCGCGTACCGCAAAAATAAATAATAAATAAATAAATAAATAAATGAAATAGATAAAATGTAAAACACCATATAGGTACACATAGTAAGGATATTTTCAAGTAAACCTTTGTTTCACGCGCGCACGTGCGCGCACGCGTCTATTTAAGTCCTCAGCACTCTCTGTATTGTGATGTAAAATGCATTTCTTACAGTGCGCCTCAATCTAAATATCTCAAAAAACACTGATTTAGGTGATACTCTTTAATCTTCTCAAAAAGATGATTAGTTGCTCAATTATACTTTTCGATTTCCAATCTAGCCTGTTGAAATCAGGTATGTACATCATAAGATGAATTACCAGAATGGAATTTTCATGCCTTGTTCAGATATGTTGCTGTCATGGACAAACCAAGTCTTTACCTACATGTTAAAAGCAAATCTGGAACAAGAATACAATTTTTACTCTTTAGTGTTTATTATTCTTCCCAAAGACTTGTTGGATTTTTTTTCTTTCATTGAGGAGACAAGTCATTTTAGCCTCCAACACATACTGCCTCATTTTGCTAATCATAAAATTTATGTCACACACTGAAAAAGAATAAACAAATTACAAGCCTTAAAGAGACAGGTTGGATTTTCAACCAGTAGGTGAGCTTATATACCATATATTCAGCCATCCTCAGGCATTTTTCAAAGTTGGAAATGTCAGGCATTTATATGGTTTATTTGTAAAGCACTAACAATAATTGCAACATTATGGTCTTATTATTTGCCAAAGAAATTTATTTAAGCAATTCAAGTGGTTGAAGGTTAAGGGTGTAGAAAAATGTCATGTGACACCAAATAAAATTTTATTACTGTTTTTGCACTTACATAACTTAGAAACACCTACTTAAAATAAGTAAATAAATAGCTTCCTCCCTTATGACAAAAGTTTAATCTTAGCTCACACTTTTAGAGACATGACATAGGGCAAAGGATGTTTTGATAGCTTTAGAATCTTCTGTACAAAATATGATTTGGAGCCAAAAATATCAACACTCAAAACTAATCAGTCATCAAAATATCAGTCAGTTCTCGTAGTATGGACTTCGAGGCAAAAAACAAACAAAAAACAGAAAACCTTCACTGTGTCTGATATTTTAGTTCCATGGTTGGCCTTCCTTGGTGTCTTTCAGTCAGTATCAGAGAAATTTCTGAAATTGAAGAACAGAGATGATCAGAGCTCCTTCTCTACTCACCTTCCATATCACCACCATCTCTATCTAATGCTACCACTTCCACCATTACCAGACCTACAAAGTCTAGAGCCCTCGATGGGGAAAGCAATGAGTTCCTAAGTCTTGTCATCAGCCCACCAGCCTTCACGTAATAATCATTTGCTTCCCTATCTCTCTGCATCTCCACAATTCTATTCACCAACCACAGAAAAATTGATTTCCAAGAAAAGACTTAACACTTTTATGGTCCTGATTTTCCTGATCATTTCTGGTTTCAAATACTTTATCCTCCAATCCTCAGAAACAGGGTTAAAATTGTGCCACAACTCCATGGTTGCAGCCTCTGTGACAGGTATCACTTATCGCTCTTTCCTGCTGAGCCCAGACACAGCTTCAGAATCCTCCTCAACCCTGCAACTGGGGCAACCACTAGCAGCTAAACAGAGTTGACATGAGATTGAATGTATTTGATCTTCGTGTTACACACCATCATAATGTCTAAAACCAACACTTTGACGTTCAAACACTATATCTCAGACCGTCCCTGGCATTTGAGCGGGGAACAAAAACCAATGTCAGACAACATGTTTGATTTTAAGGTTTGGAGGAAAGGGTTGCAGAATTTTGCATAATAAGGAAACGAATAGCTTCCAGGGAACAAAAATGTCCATGATTAATATGAGCAAATAATGGGAAATCTAGTTCATCCCCATGTCTAGCATTTTGCCCCATTGATCAACCCAAACTCAAACCTTTTGTCAAAT
Organism: Leucopleurus acutus; assembly: GCF_964270905.1. Lineage (NCBI taxonomy): Eukaryota > Metazoa > Chordata > Mammalia > Artiodactyla > Delphinidae > Leucopleurus > Leucopleurus acutus. The sequence continues at coordinate 207,335 of NC_139154.1, read as the reverse complement.
AAAGAGCTGTTAGTTTTTAGATTTAAACAAAATTGACACTACAGCTATGACAATGTATTCCCTTTCTTGAGGACATTTGCAGTAGAAGTCACACCTCAAAGGGGAACCAAAGGATTTCACTTTAAAAGGATTTGACTTTAAAGAATTTCAGCCAGGAGAAAACTGGAAATCTTTGGTTATGGCAAGATAATATATGTAATATATTAATTTATGTCTTATACTAGTCTAAACTAAGGTACTTATCCCACTCTGGACTCAAAAAGGAGCCAAGCTTTCACTTTTTTCCCCATGGAAAGTGGGCAAGATCCCCACAAAAGACATAGAGTATCATCTGAAGAAAATATCTGATCTACCCAGACATCAGCATTAAGCTGAGAGGAAATAGTATTTGAGTTTCTTTTAGAAGGGATAGGTTTAATTGAAAGAACATATGTTAGAGGCTCGCTTCAGCAGCACATATACTGAAATTGGAACAGTACAGAGAAGATTAGCATGGCCCCTGAGCAAAGACGACACGCACGTTCATGAAGTGTTCCATATTTTTAGAATCTGAAAAATAATAGATATATATACATATGTATAACTGAATCACTTTGCTGTACACCTTAAGCTAACACACATTGTAAATGAACTAGACTTCAATAAAAAAAAAAAATTGGGTAAGTTGGGTGGGGGGAGCAATTGGATCCCCTTCCCCCAATTAATGACATTAAATGCAGGAAACTGACAGGCCTCTTTAGTAAAATAAACATAACTAAGATAAATAACAGCTATGCAACATAACACACTGTGTTTGTAGTCAATGCATTTAATCGGAGTTTTTGGAGTCTTCATACTAAAGTGGAATAAAAATTGTTTTGAGGATTAGAGATGGTATACACAAAGTCCTTAGCACATAGTAGGTGCCCATGTAGTGCAGTCAGGGCAGCTTCAGGGGCTGATGTCTTCATGGTCATGACATCCTTTGTTTACTGATATAGCAGGTGACATTATTTGTCCAAAGTAGAGAGAGGAAAAATATATTGGTGACATGTGGGACTGTTGAGGTTGTTTCCTCAGGAATTGGTGGGTATTGATCCTACTCTAGCACCTGCCATGAAGGAAACTTACTGTCTTCAGCTGATATGAGCCCCTAAGGGATATGTTAGCATCCCATTGACACAGGGTTATTCTTCCCAAAGATAATGGGCTCAAAATGCAGAGCTAGAAAATCAAAGCCCAATGTTGATCTACCTGGCACCAATCAGTAGGTACAAATGGTGTTTAGGGAGTTTGCAGCTCTCCTATCACCCTTTAAATGACATCATATAATCAGTAAGTCTAAGTCTACCCGTATTCCAGGGAACAGAAAATCACCCCAGGTCTTTACTTCATCCTGCATTACTACATATCACCATTAGATGACAGCAGTTGGCAAATAACTGCGTAGTCCAGGCTGGGACTGATTTTTTTTTTTTTAAGGCAGAGCCGGGTCCACACTTGGGAAAGTAAAGCGTGGAAGGTGAGTCACATGAAATAGTCTTTCAATAGGCTTCAATTTTCATTTTTCTCCATTGTTCCCCATCTGATAGCCCATTTGGAAAAAAATGCCCCTGGGTATTCAGTATGTGAGGATTCCAAAGAACAACAGAACAATATCCCCTGAAGAACAGAATGCTGTCAAAGTGTTCTTCCATTGCTGTATCACAGGCCTTTGACTATTCAAGTGATACTGGAGGTATAAAGTACTGTAGCAAATATGGCCTTGCAGTAGATCATGCATCTGCTTTAAGATTAGGTAAGTAATGATTTTAGGTAACTCAAGGATACATTTGGTGAAATGTTACCTAAGTAACATTTTAACATGTATAGACTTAACAAGACTTAAGTTTGCTCCCTTTGAGTGGAACCAAGGACAATGTTACAAGAGGAGAAGGGAGACATTTTCAAAAGTAAAGCTGGAACGAAATAAAATAAGGCCCGCTTGAAGAAGAAAAACAGCCAGTGTAAAAAGAGAAAAAAGTGATTTATCCAAAAGATCAAAATCGGTAACTGCTGTTTCACTGATTTGGGCTGAGTTCTCTTAGCCAGCGTTCTGCTCTAATTGACCAATCACAATTGTCCCTCTGAGAGAGAAAGGAGTATGCAAATAAAGCCTATGTAGAAGCAAGGACACAACCCCGGGCTCCTATTCTCTCTGAATGAAGAGATCCACAAGTTGTCTCTGGCCTTGGGAAAGCTCTCCAGGCATTGGATGTGCTAAACACTTGAATTCCATCAACTCACCTGATACTCCCGAGGACAGCATGTTAGAAGCAGGGGTTATGGGTTGGATCCTTGGTCCGCGGAGCTAAGATCCCACACGCCTCCCAGCCAAAAAACCGAAACATAAAACAGAAGCAATATTGCAACAAATTCAATAAAGACTGTAAAAAACAAGGAAAAAGAAATTCAGGGTCCAAGACCAAGACTCTTTCCTCCTCCAGGGCAAGACGTGGCAAAGTGAGAGGAGATAACACCAGCTGCTGAGGGCTCTGAATTCAGCGCAGGCACCTGCCCCTCTCCTCCGATAGGTGGTTCTCCATCCCGTTCCGCTGACGGAAAGAAACAGAAGAGTGGGAGGTGGAGAAACGTGGGTCCTACCCGCTGCCAAACTGAGACCACAGCCTGCAACTGTTCCCTACCACTACCCACGATGATTGGGCAGCTCACGTCTGTGTTTACAGTAGAGACAGCCATTTCTGTGCTACAACCTTGTCTGTTGTAGTAATAAAACTGCTTGCTATTTGTTTTGTTTTGAGCATCACATGGCCACTTCTATCGTAAAGTTTCTCATAGGTCTTCGCTTAATTGTTTTGGCAGACTTTGATGACTAGGATGGAGTCATCAGAATGGAGGGGTTTTTTTAAATGTCCAGCTTTATAGAGATTTAATTGACAGATAACATTCTGTAAGTTTAAGGCGGCTGCCTGTTGAATTGATACATTTGTATGTTGCAGAACGATCTCCACGAAGAATGGAGATTTTTTTAAACCTATCATTCCTCCTGCATTTATTAGCTAGAATTATCCAATAAAGAATGTTCTCTCAACAATTGTTGAATTACCTGAAACAAAAGAGGTGGGGTAGATGCTTCTTTCTTACCGTCTATTTGTCTGTTTTCAGAATAGTGAGCTGGTGCCCACACAACCTCCAAACTAACTTGTTGATTTTGCATACTTGATGTGTTTCAAAGTGTTGTAATCATTATTTGTTTTTACATTCTTCCCAAATTTGGTCAGTGGGAAATCCTTCAAGTTGGCTCATATAATCTTGCTCTGGGGCATAATAATATACCCCTAATTCATCTCAAACACTTTCTTCCCCAGAAGTAAAATTAGGCATTTTTCTAAGGAGCCCTGTTCCCTTTAAGATGGAAGTGGTACTTAGATTTTACATTCTGGGTACCCAGAGTGATCATTTAAACTGAGTTGGTCATGCTTCTAGGCTTTTTCAGTGGACAGGACTAGGAAATTTGTAGTTTTTAGAAAGAGAAAAATAAATCATAAATACTGATATTTCTAATTCAAATCAAAGATTACAGAATTTTTACTTCAATTCTTTTATTTTGTTTGTCTTTTTTTACTCTGAAAACCTTATCTCCTAAGTGTATTAACTTAATTTCTTCGTTGCTTTATCTTGCTCTCTATATAATGGTATTTAAAATAATAATGTGAATATTACCACTAACAACTAGCTGAAAGAATTCAATCTAAAAGATCTTTTTTAAAATTTATTTTATTGAAGTATAGTTGCTTTACAATGTCGTGTTAATTTCTACTGTACAGCAAAGTGATCAGTTATATATACATATACATTCTTCCATATTCTTTTCCATTATGGTTATCACAAGATATTGAATATAGTTCCCTGTGCTATACAGTAGGACCTTGTTGTTTATCCATTCTCTATATAATAGTTTTCATCTACTAACCCCAAACTCCCAATCCATCCCTCCCTCACCTCCCCTCCCCCTTGGCAACCACAAGTCTGTTCTCTATGTCTGTGAGTCTGTATCTGTTTCGTAGAACATTTATGTAAGAGATCTTTATACTTTTTTTTGTCCTTAGGATATATCTCCCTAGGAATGTAAAATCGAAATATGTCTTTTAAAATCAGTTGAAATAATTCTTGAGATGGGTATGCCACAGAATTGATATAAAGTTAAGTTCACTTTTTTCCAGTTTATTTTAAAGTTTTAGGGCTTGTTGTGTTTTGGTTGCTTTTCTCTTTGATTTAACTTTGTTTTTAATTATGTAAAATATTTACATGATTCCAAAGTCAAAAAAACAAAATAAATTTCATAGAGAAGTCTATGTCCCCTCCATATCCTCTAATTCCTTGTTCCTTCCATCCCATTTTTAATTAATTTTTGGTTTATCCAGCTACTGAAATTACAAATAAGTATGTATTTACTATGTCTCCTCCTTTCTTATCTAAACTATAGCATTGTGCAAACACCGTGATGCATTTTGTTTTTGTTACTTAACAATATGTCTCAGCCGTCACTCTATATTACGACGCAGAGGTCTTCCTGATTCCTTTTCACAGCTACATAATATGGCATTGTGTGGATGCTCCAAAGTTTATTTAACTAGCCTCCCTTCGATAGACATTTAGGTTGTTTCTAGCTTTTTGCTAATTGGTTCTCTACATTTGTCTTATTTTGCCCTCCCAAGAGTCCAGTTGGTTTGGCTTAGTCTTATTTTATAGAAAAAGAAACTACTGCATAAGTAGTTAAGGACTTGACCAAAAGTCACAGAGTTAAGTGGGGAGGAGGGAACCAAGGATTCTCCCGCTTCCATAATTTCTGTTCTTTGCACAAATCTATATAATTCATACTTCAGTGTAAATAGCTGGTAACATCTTTGTTTTAGAGTGAGAAGGAAGGGGAGGAAGTGAGAAGCACATGCTTTAGGGTAGATTGTGGAGGAAAATTTAGCCTTAAGCTCAAGGCTGGAATTTCAGGTCTCAGCCAGACTGTGGGAGGAGTATCTGAGGGAACAGCTGCCCTCTCTGGTATTGTCTCCAGTCAAAGGAATGCCACACATCCACAAGCAGGTGGGTCTATTTTTGGCAGAAGGACCTTCTCAGTGCCTGCTAAAATCACATCTTGTCCCCTTCTATCGCAAGGCACTTTGCTCTCCTGGTAAATCCACTCAAGACTCCTTTTAAAGGATATAAAACAGTCCCTTCTCGACTCTTCCCTCATCTGTGACTGCCTCCTTTGTCTTCTTTTGTACCCTACAGACCAGGGGGAAAATGTTACATATACTAAACCACACAGAGCAAGCCCAGTTCTGATAAGTAAACATCATTTTACAGTCTTCTTATGGGAGAAATTAAGATGATATTTACAGGAAGACTTAAAGACTTGGAACAGAATCTTTCATTAATTTTCCCTTTTTCCATCACTCTATTTTTTAAGGGACAGTGTTAATTCTGAAGGAACATAAGCCCATATCATAATGTTATTTTAAAATGAGCATATCAAGGTAGTGCCTCATCTAAGAATATGTTTAGCCCAATCTCCTCCCACCTTCTCCTCTGCGAAATAATCATATTTAGAATAAAGCACGGAGACCACTGTAAGACAGGAGGATCAGCAGCTTTTCAACTTCAAGACACAAATCATATTCACTGCACAGTCCTTCCTAAGGCGAAACAGCAGCCACTACATCTTATAGAGATTTTTCCAAAAGGGTTTAAACAAAGGAGCTTTCATCTCTGCCTGAGTAGTCGGAATACGCCATTCCCTCAGTAGTCTTGTTAATAAAGGTTGTATTGTGCCATTGCTACACTTCTGAAACCAAACAGCACAAGTAAATTAGGCACATTATCATTGTACTGCAGATGAGGCAGCAGGGGGGATCTGATCTGACCACATGAGGATCTGATCTCATCATGGATCTGATCAGCTTTCAAAGCTAGTCTGGCTCAGGACTCTCCCCAGCTCATCTGGGTGGACCCACTCAAGTAAAGCCAGTACCCCATAACTCTGACCTTTGTCTTGTCAAGACCCCATAACTCTGACCTCTGTCTTGTCAACTTTGACATGTGAGTCAATGCCTGAAAGTTCACTCACTCAGCATACATGAAGTTACTTTCTGCCATGTGTCAGAGATAAGGAAGAAATTTGTGAGCAAGACACACACACTCCCTGTTATCTGAGAGAAATGGGGAGAAATAGGGATATAGAAAGACAAATCTATACAAGTTAAGCATTACAGCAGGACCTTGGGTACATTTTTAAGCTCTTTGTGCCTGTTTGTAAAGGAGGATGACAAAAGTAGCTAAATCACAAGGTTGTTATGAAGAGTAAAACACCTAGTATCAGGCACAGGGTAGGTGCTCCACAAATGTTAGATAGAGTTAGTTATTAAGTGAATTTAAAGTTAATGTAAATCTAGGTCTTCTCCTTATCCTTTCTGAAGTATATCTTTCTCTTCCAGAGTTTCATTTAATGAACCCAACAAGCCTGTAACATAGATGCTACCCACATTTGGAGAAGTTGAGGCCACAGAGATGAATGGGCTTCTCCAAGTCTTACACCTCACATAAAGTAGTGGTGGAACCCAGATCAACTCATATCAATTCAGCCCCCAAAATTCCTTACGCTTTTAATCCATACTTTATGCTACATTCCCTGTGAGAATCAAAACTATGAATAAATACCCAGAAGAGAGAGAGATTTATTCTATCAGGAGGCATCTAGAGAGGCTTCTTGAAGAAAGAAAGTGGAGCATGCACTGCCCTGCTAATCCAGCCATGGCTCCTCACTGCTTTACAATAAAGTACAAACCCTTTACCAAAGCCGGAAATCCTCTTTTCCTTTCCTTTTCCTTGAGTCCCCAACAAGTCCTATAAGTTATAGCCACGAATTTTATCCCAATACATCATTTTTATCTATCTATCTACTGCTACCACCTTAACCCAGAGTACCACCATCTCATGTTCAGTTTGGTTTCCCTACTGATCTCCCTGCACCCCTTCCTGCCAACCTAAAATCCATTATCTGCACAACAGCAAGGGTAAGCTTAAAATGCAAATCCGACTGTGGCACTCCCCCACTTTAAAGTCCTCCAGTAAATATCTTTTGTATTTAGAATTAAATCTAAATTCCTTTCCATGACTCTACGTATACGTGATCTGGTGTCTGCTTATTTTTCCCACTTCATCTAGTCAATGTCTTCTCTCCACTCATTATCCTGCAGCCATAAACGCCTCCTTTATTTTATCCAACAGAAAACATTTTTGATCTCATCTCATGGCTTTGCACTTGCTGTTTTCTCTGCCCAGGATGCCATGGTCTTTTCTTCCAGACTTGTTCCTCCTTATTGTTCAGATCTCAAATATCACCTCCTTAAAGAGATCTTCCCAAGACACTTCATTTAAAATAGGACCCCATTCCTCCTGCCCCTCCCACCCGCCCCGTTTTTTTCTATTACTGCACACTGTTTAATTCCTTTAAGGTGCTAATACACTCTATAGTTTTTAATGACATATTTATTTGTTGACTGGATCCCCACTGAAATGTAAAACTCCAGGAAGATGGGGATTTTGTCTATATTGCTCCATATGGTATCCTGGGCTTATAGTAGACATTCACGACATAGTTATTAAAAGGATGCAAGGAAGGGAGGAAAGGAAGTTTCAACAGCATTTTTTCAGAAGCATAAGACTTGAGCAGGTAAATGTATACGGAAAGTAGGGAGGCAATTCATAGCAGAAGGAACAGCTTGAACACAAATCTTGAGTCAGATGAGTTCAAGATTTGTTTAAAGAAAGACACGTGTACTAATGTGCCCAGAAAGTAGCTGTATAAGGAAACTAGGATCTTCAATCAGTTTACAAATGCTTGTCAAATGCCTGTGATGTCACAGATACTGTGCTGGATGTTCCCGTTACATACTGCTGCATAGCAGATTATCCTAAAACTTAGTGGCTTAAAACAATCACAGTCATTTATCTTCCTCACAAAGCTGCAATTTAAGCAGAGCTCAGCAGGGGCAGCTCATCTCTGATCCATGTGGCATTGGCTTGGTAGATTCAACTAGGGGCTGGAAGATTGACTTCCAGGATGGTTCACTCACATGGCTAGTTAGCACTGGCTGTCGCCTGGGAGCTTGGCTCCCACTGTGAGCTGGGGCCCACGCTTCCTATCCCTGTGGGCATTTCTACAGATTGTTTGAGTTTCCCCACAGCACAGTGGTTGGATTCCAACAGCAAGGGTCTAAAGGAGAGAAGCAAATGTGCATGGCATTTCTATGACCTACCTTTGGAAATAACATATCATCCCTTCAGCTCTACTGTTTGAGACAGTCACAAAGTTCCATCCAGTTTCAAAGGGAGGAGACAGGGAATCCACCTCTGGATGGGGAAGTGACAAGGTTCTAGAAGAATACTTGAAATAGGAGATATTGTTGCAGCCATCTTTGTGAAATAGCAATACAATCTACTATTCAGGGATACAGCAGTGAGCTCGGAATTACAGTACTTGCCCTCAGGAAGCTCAGACTATAATGAGGAAGACAAACCCATATGGTTTTGTAAAGTGTAAGTTCAGTGATGGAGGAAAAATAAAGTGTTAAGCTGAGACCAAATGACCTGTTGCTACGCTCAAAATTTAACAGCTTAAAATAATAATCAGTTGCTTTCTCACAGTTCCAGTGGGTTAGGAATTCAGGAGTGACCTAGGTGGTTCTGGTCCAGAATCTCTCATGAGGCTGCAGTCACCACATCAGACTGGACTGCAGTCGTTCAAACTCTTCCACTTCCAAGATAGTTGCTGGCAGGAGGCCTCAGTTTTTTGCTACATGGACCCCTCCACAGTGCTGCTTGAGTGTTCTCACAAAATGATAGCTGGCTTCCCCTAGAGTGGGTCATCCAAGAGAGAGGGCAAGGAAGAAACTGCAACTCCTTTTATGACCTAGTCATGGAAGCCACACACCATCACTTCTGTTATATTCTATTCATTGAGCCCATACTCAAAGCCAGAGAATTAAGCTCCAGCTCTTAAAGGGAGAAGAATTTGTGAACATGTTGAAAGCCATCACAGACCTTATCTATTATGCAATGGAAAGAGATTTAGGAAGAAGTAATAATTGGGTCAGACATACTTTAGATAGATCACCCTGCTGGTGATACGCTGGGTAGATTTGAGAAAGGTAAGACTGAAGGTCTGCAGACAAATTAGAAGAGTCCTGAAATATCCCAAAGAGAGATCAAACAAGTCTAAGTGACTTGTAGCAACAGAGGATGAGATGGGTTTAAAAAATGCTAAGGAGGCAAAATTGTGTTATGAAAGAAATAAAAGCATTCAAAAATTAAATGTCATATTTTAAACTTGAGTGTCTGATTGGAGTAATGGTTACCAATCAAGATGGAAAATCCATGAGACAAAGCAGATTGAGGAGAAAGAGAAAATTCAGCATTAGATATTTTGAGTTTGAGCTTCCAGTTTTAGTGAATGAATAGTGGTAGGTTTTTGTTTTTGTTTTTTTTTCTTGCCACTGCAGCATTTATTTTTGTCTTATTTTGTTAACAGCCTCATTTTTACAAGGTGATCCTATCCTCACCCACTCTGCTTGGACAGGGCAGGGCCGTACCCAGTGATGTGCTGGTAAATGATCTCTCCAAAATAAGTAAACAAATAAAGCCCTAGTTTGTAGTGTGAATACTCCCACCTTTTCAAATTTAATGCTCCCAACAGTTTAACAACCAACTCAGAAAATTACTGGAATGTTATAATCAACTGGTACAATGGGACTATATCTCTGGTTTAGCAATGAATCACATGACCCAGATCTAAGCCAGTCAGCACACTGAATTTCTTCTTAACATGGTGACTGGTTCAGAGATGGACATTTTAGCCAATCAGAGCCAGTGAGATGCAAAGAGATTCTTGTTATGCATCTGGGAAAATACTTTTATTTTTCCTTGATACTTGTAATTAAGAGATAATGCAACAGCGCTATTATACCATGTGAAGTTGCAGAATGGAGCCAGCCCACCCTGTGCAAAACAGAACTGAGAGATAGAAAGAAAGTAAATCTAGATGACATTATTTAAGCCATAAATCTAGCTGTAGCTAAAACTAACTCTATTCATAGACTTTCCAATTAAGTGAGCCAATAAGTTCTATTTTCCTTTTTCTTCTTTCTTTCTTTTTTTTCTTGTGTAAGTAAATTTTGTTTTTCCTTTCCTTTATATTCAGAGTTTCTCAGCTGATATTATGTGTGACATCCAGATCCTTGGTTATATAAATCTGAAGCTCAGCAGACAAGTTCAGGATTGACAGAATTTAGTGAAAATGTAATCCATGAGAAGAAAAAAATTCACCAAGGGAGAGAACCATCTTGCTAATCATAATTTTCTTAAAATTCTATAGAATGAGAGATATAGGAGCAACGTAAGAGATCATCCAGTCAAACTCCTTCACTTAACAATTATGAAAACTGTGTCTCTAAAAGGTTCAATACGTTGTCCAAGACTACTTGGCTCTTTAGTCTTTAGAGCCAAGATGAAAACCCTGATTTCCTGACTCCTATGTATCCCTTTTCCCAATCATGGCAAATTCTGAGTTATAGGATCTAATTTAGCTGAGCAAGTACATATCGTATTTATATTATGAATAAGTAAATGTATCATATACTACTTTTCAGTTTAATGGATAGCACTTTACTATTTCAGAGCACCTTGTATAATTTAACCTTCTTGCCAACACTGTAAAGTAGGTGGGACAAGTATTTTAGAGATAAGAAAATCTAGGCTTGGACTATTTGAATGACTTTTCAAAGGTTGAATAGCCAGTGAATAATAAAGCCAGTAATAGAATCCAGGACACTTGATTCCTTCCTCCAATGCTCTTTCTTCTGCCTCTCTTTCAACTTAATGATGTTTCATTGCAAGTGCTTAAGGTGTAATTTAGATAGCACAACTTCCCTGGATTTGAGATGACTTCTCATAATCGTCAGAAATATGTATTCTAAGATGTTCTCTCTCTGCACTATTTCTGTAATTCTCCAGGCTGCTAAGACTCAATCTGCTTAGTAATCAAGGTGTCAGCACAGATGGTTTCACAAGAAATGTATTTGTTTCCAGGGCTACTGTAACAACTACCACAAACTTGTTGGCTTGCAAAAATGGAAATTTATTCTGTCACAATGCTGGAGGCCAGAAGTCCACAACCAGGGGTCATACTCCCTCCAAAGGCTCTAAGGAAGGATCCATTCCATGTCTCTTCCAGCTTCCAGTGATTGCTGGCATTCTCAGCTTGTGGCCACATATCACACAAATCTCTTCCTCCATCTTTACATAGACTTCTCATTGTGCCTGCCCTCTGCATATCTCCTATAAGGATACTCAGCATTGGATGTAGGGCCCACCCAGATAATCCAGAATGATCTTCTCATCTCAGTGTCTTTTACCTTAATTACATCTACAAAGACCCTTTTGCCAAATAAGGTAACCTGCCCAGGTTCTGGGGATTAAGACATGGATATATCTTTTGGGGGGCCACCATTGAGCACACTATGAGAGGCAAAGGAGAAGGATTATTTATTTATTTATGTGTTGACAGGAGAAGAGTTATTTACCCGAAGGTCAGAAGGCTTACAAGTGGAATGAATCAAAGACCTGCTGCACCACTAGTGATGACAAAGTACTCTTTTTCAAAGGTGACCTTCAACTCATTTACAAATTTTGAAAAGATCTAAGTGGTCCATAACACATTCCCTGAAAAGATGCCTTGCCATCAGCTTTGTCAGCTAACTGTGGGTCATGGGCTAGAGGGTGAAAATGTATCCAACAAGTAGTGACTGGCTTACATGCTTAGGCATGTGCCCTGTTTATATGATACCCTCTGCCAGAGTTAGCTTCATGCCAAGAGGCAAACTTGAAAAGCCACTATTGAAACAAGAGCTCCTGTTTTTGTCTGACCAGAATATCAGATTCTTTGCATCATTCACTCTCTTGGAGAATCAACCACTAGACCATCTGTGCTTCTCCCATTGTCCTTTAAATAAAGATTAATATGTGTTTGTTTCCAACTCCAGAGCTATGTCTGTGATGTGTCATAATCTATAGAACTCACATATAAGGCACAGTCTTTCAGAGGCTAGTGGCAGCTCTACTGTATGCTTATTCTTCCAAGGGAAAGACACCTTCTTGTTTACAGTCTCCGAAAGAGAAAAAGAAAGGAAATACGCTTACTGAGCATGCTGGGCATGTTCCATTTGCTCCCAGATCCACTCTCCATCTCTCTCTACTCTGCTCCCCAGATCACTTCCTGTGACCTTAATGGACTCTCTTACCAAATGGATTCAAGTTGGGTTTGGCCACTAGAGAATTCTGAAGGAATTGGAGGGAGAGAAAGCAAGAGGGAGGGAGGGAAGCTACTCTGTTCATTTCCCAGGCCCCCAGTTGTTGCCAAGGGCTGGCAATATCTCTCACGGAGGTCTCAGCACCTCTCTGGCAGCTCCCTCGGCACAGCCTTCTCCGTCTCCAAGTCCCAGGAAACACTGCTTTTACCCAGACTTTCAGGCCTGGAGCTGGTATCCCTAAGAGTAATGCACTATCTTATTTTTTTATTGAAGTAGAGTTGATTTATAGTGTTGTGTTTGTTTCAGGTGTACAGCAAAGTGATTCAGTTACACATATACATATATATATTCTTTTTCAAATTATTTTCCATTATAAGTTATTACAAGATATTGAACATAGTTCCCCGTGCTCTACAGTAGGTCCTTGTGGTTTGTCTATTTTATATACAGTAGTGTGTATCTGTTCATCCCAAACTCCTAATTTATCCCGCCCATCCCACCCCATCCCACCTCCTGCTTTTCCCCTTTGGTAACAATAAGTTTGTTTTCTGTCTGTGTGTCTGTTTTGGTTTTGTAAATAAGCTGATTTGTATCATTTTTTAGATTCCATATATAAGTGATATCATATGATATTTGTTTTTCTTAGTACAATAATCTCTAGGTCCATCCATGTTGCTGCAAATGGCATTATTACATTCTTTCTAAGGCTGAGTAATAGTCCATTGCGTGTGTGTGTGTGTGTGTGTGTGTGTATATACACACACACACTACATCTTTACCCATTCATCTGTAGTATATATATATACATATACATATATATATATATATATATATACATATATATACTACATCTTTATCCATTCATCTGTTGATGGAAACCTGGGTTGCTTCCATGTTTTGGCTATTGTAAATGGAGTATTGCATTATCTTTTGTGGTTTTCCTACACTTTGCATATACATTTTTAAAATAGTCCTGCTACCACACTTTCCTCAAATTTTCCTACTTTGAATGGACCATCTGTTTCCTAAAGGGACTCAGGCTGATGAAGCCCAATCCTTTCAAGGTTTTCTTCTAGATGTCCCTTTATTTCAGTGATTACAACAGTCCTACAGGGTAGGTACTCTTAACCCCATGTTATGATGAGGAAATTGAAGCTTACTGAGGCGACATAACTTGTCCTAGGAGACAAGCTAGCAAGTGAGGAGTTAGGATTCAAACCCAGATTTGTCTGACTTCAAAGACCTTGGATTTTTAGCTATTTCTCCTCAACACTGAAGAAATGTCCTTTTTATTATTGAGTTATAATTGACATATGATATTAGTTCCAAGTGTACAACATAGTGATTTCATATTTTTACACATTGCAAAATGATCCCCATGGTAAATCTAGTTACCATCTGTCACCATATAGGGATATTACGATATTATTGAGCATATGCTCTATGCTGTACAATACGTCTCGTTACTTATTTATTTTATAGCTGGAAGAAATGTCTTAAAGGATGCCTGGAGAAACAAGGCATTTTAAGGCACAAAAAATGCCAGAATGGCTTAAATGCTTTATCAAAGTTAAACTTTATAAAGTCATTCTGAGGACCCATCTCTCCTTAGTATTGCATAAGGAAAAAAAAAAAAAAGACAGCCCTACCCAGCAGCCACAATAATTGGAATGTAATTGACGTCTTTACTATATTCTCCTAAAAAGAGGCCAGGAGTAAATTACATTTTCAATGCAGAGCCAGACTTCTTAAAATCCTCTTTCCTTCATCATTCTTTCTATGTATTCCATATATGGCAGCTACTCACAAAATCTTTTTCAACCCATCCCAAGCTTTCAAGATTTCTCCCAACAGGCTCCCTGTCTCCATCTTTTCTGGATTCCTTTATCCTTTCTGGATATTTTCCCTCCTACCAATAACTCTGCCTTTCCAATGAAAATCCCTGTTGTCTCTTCCAGGCTTTTCCAGATTTCCCTTTGGCACCATGTCCAATTAACACAGCTAAAGAGCTGGATTGATTTATCAATCAGAGAAGCACAAGCATCTTCTGGGGAGAGTGGGAGTTACGTTAAGATTTCAAATAATGTTTTCTCTATATAATATAGATGTACTCAGTTTTCAAGGAGAAAAGATTTTGGTAGCACATATGAAATCTATACTAAGGATGAAGGATAAACTATAAGTACTGGAGCATGGGAAGGGTAATGAGAGGGGTAAAGGGAATATTCAGTTCACATCTTATTCATTCCCTCAACTTCCCAGTGGGCTGCCAATGTAGTACAAATATTTGTTTCAGTTCAATTGTGTGAAACACCAGACATATTTTATTTGAGAAACAGCATTATGGCTACATATTTTATCCATCATAAATTGTGTTTGCACTTAAAATTATAATTATTAATAATGATATTTATTTCCCTATCAATCAATTTACCATTAGTTCTTCTGTGTCCCAATTTCTAACCAGGTAACTACACAGTCATCCCAGCAATACCCCCAAAGCAACTTCTACCTCCTGGAGAGTGATTATAAAATCCACTACCTTTCACATCTTTCCTTAAACACCTTAACTGATGGAAATTCAGGAAAAGATAGAATGGGTCTACAGTCAAGACAAGCTCTTTGCAGTAGGTGCTTTTAAAAAAAATCATTTATGGGTTGAAAGTAGTTCATCTGGAAGTATTCTCTTTGGCTAGCCAAAAAAAAAAAAAGTTGATTAGCTCTGGGACTTAAAAGACAGACAGACTGTCACAGGAACATTAGACAATAACCCAATTCATCCTGAATCTACAGTTCATAAGATGACAAGGATCTTCATTTTTCTGGCCTCAAGAAAGGCATCAACCAAACTGAAAAGGAGACAGTTTATTCTTTTTCTACAGCCTGGTAGGGTAGGGAGTAGAGGAGGTGAGAAAGCTATCATTTGCTGAGCCCTGCTATGTGTGAGACACTATTGCATAAGTTAATAACTTACCCTAGGGCACAAAATAAGAAAAGAAAGCAAATACAGAGGCCAAGATTTAAGGAGTATTTGTATGTTCATTATCTGGTCTCTCCACCTCCACTGTTCTAGAAGTTGTAACATCTAGGGGAGCAAGCATCTTGTCAGTCTGTTGCTGAATCCTCAGAGCCTCACATAGTACTTGACACATTAAAAGGAGCTCAATGAACATATGCTAAGTAAATGAGCAAATGAATGAGTTCCTTCTTACTTCATAGCCCAGGGTTATCCTACTCCACCTTACTTGTGGCTAGAAAAACAAAACTCAAATGGCACTTGCTCTGAGATTTTAAGATGTCTCCTCTGCGGTGTATTGATATCAGGATAGAGTTTCTTCCTTTACAAACCAAACCTCCCCGTCCAGATAAATTATCATGGAAAATGGCACAGTACCATCAAATTGGAAATGAAAACCACAATTCCTGTTTGCAAACAAACACAATACCCTTAATGGTCATGAGAACACCTAACTCCGACTCCCACAGTTAACTTGAGAGCAAATTGGAAAGTTCAGCAGAAAAATTACATTATAATGAAAATTCCCATGAACTAATGTTGCTTTAGGTTTGCTTTGGCTGTATTTGCAGCCAAAACCCCGTCAATCAACCAGTTGTTCACCCTACACTATACCAAAAGAGTGGTTTGTCTGATTTTTTTTTTGTCATTGAATTGATGAATTGCTTTGGCATCATGTAGCCAGCTTTTATCTTGGGAAATAATAATTTTCTACTGGGAGAGCTATTCAACTGTGTGGTAGTACTTTATCACCAGCTGCGCACAAGTGGTGCTGTTTGCAATTTGATAAACGTGCACAGAGGCTCAGAGGTCCCCAAACACAAGTCTGATATGTAAACATAATCAAATCGTACTATTAACCAGGGGATCGAGTTGTGATTGCTCATCCTTCTCTGTCTTTTTCAACTTCTCGGTAAAACATCCTCATACCTCATTCTGCACAGGTGAAGGGAGGGATATTTTTCAGTCTTAGATGGCACTAGAATGAGAGTTAAGTATTTTCCACCTGTTCTAAACTGAATTTGTGATTGGAGAAAACCACACCAAAACAATTTCATAAGAAACTGGAGCACTTCCAAAGGCTTTTAAGCTCATTTCAAAATACTGAGCAGTACCTAAGGAAAGCAGAATAGCTTATTCTTTCAACTTTTCTCTACAAAGACTTTGGAATCATAGAATTTCAGGTTAAGAGGAACTAGAAATGCCAAACACACACACACAAATAATACACACACACACACCTCCTTTCTAAACAACTAAGAATTAAGTTAATTATTTAGTTTAAGCCTTGCCAACAATTATGCCTTTTCTTCATTTTAAAGATTATGAAACTGAAGCAGAAAAATGAAGCAACTTACTATGTGTCCTATACTTGGTAAGTGCCAAAACTGGAACTCAATTCCATCCCGAAGTCCCAACTAATACACTGCACCACTTTGTTTCTATGATACTGCTGCCAACCTATGCTTGACTTCCTTTTTTGGCCATGAACTCAGTCTATCCAATCCTCAGACATCTCTGTTTGAGTTGTCTGCTCTGTGTTAAAAGTTGCCTTTCTATATAACTCCTACCTACTGAACCTAGATGTGGCCTAGGGCCATACTGAATAAGCGTAATCTCTCTTCCAAGTGACAGGGTTTTGAATATTTGAAGGTGACAATCGTGTCACATGGAGCTCTCTTTCTCGTGGGTTAATATTCCCAGATCCTTCAGCCATCCTTCATATAACATGGTTCACTCTCTTAATTGCTTTCTACTTTATACATGTTCCTCTTCAACTGTCATCTGGCCTCACCAAGAAGACCGGAAATCTCACCATCCTCAATCTATTAATGCAGCAAAAATCGAAATAAGATTTCTCCATTCTGCACCAATCCTATGTTTTGAAACCTCCTCTTTATGGGCACCCAACCTTGCCTCAGAGTCTCGCAACCCTCACACAGAGTGTGAAATCTCTAACAATGTTCGTCTGAAAACACTAAGCAAAACCTCTATGAAATTAATCACAGATCCCAGTGGGACTCTGTATTATGCATCCTAATCCACTTGAATGTCCTGTATCTCTCCTCAAAGCCTCATGGCCCAAGGATACTCTATCTCTAAGGAGTTCATAAATTCTTAAGTGCCTGCCACAAACCCAGTCACTCTTCTAGGAAAGTGGTCCCAGGTGGCCTTCCTTGCCAGAGTTGTCATTAATGTTAATAAGGTATAGTCACCTGTCACCCTTGCCATTGCTGACAAGACTGTCCCAAGGGGCTGTACAAGGTCTGGTTACCTTTGGAGCAACTATCATGAACTACAGGGAAAATGATGAGATTCTTATCAAATGGTGCCAAAACAACCTCATTATATACTCTCCTTAGAAAATATGTCAGAAAGGTAGTCTCCAAGCTCAAATGTGTGAGAAATATGTTTGTTTTAATTTCTTGACTTTATTTCTACTGCAGTTTCCCAGATTACTAGAGGTTTAATCTTAAGAAATTGAGGAGTCCCTCTCCTTTGAAAGGGGTTACCTCTAATTTGAGGGGATTTTATGGAGTGTTACTGCATCCTGCATGGTTGGGATGAGGGCATCTGATTTGGTTTATTTAACCTCACAGGCATCAACTGAGCTGTCTCCCTTTTTAGGTCCCCTTTCCTGTCTTCAATCATTGATTCAATCATGTTTGGAATAGAATGGTCTCCATTCTTTATTTTTTAATTTATTTTGGCTGTGTCGGGTCTTAGTTGTGGCACGTGGGATCTCCATTGCGGCATGCGGGATCTTTTAGTTGCGGATTGTAGACTCTTAGTTGCGGCATGCAGACTTCTTAGTTGCAGCATGCACGTGGGATCTAGTTCCCCAGCCAGGGATAGAACCCGGGCCCCCTGCATTGAGAGCACAGAGTCTTACCCACTGGACCAAACAGGGAAGTCCCTATGGTCTCCATTCTTGACTCTAGGCTTTCTCCTGGCTAACTTCCTAAACACTCAGGGTCATTCTTCATACTTATGCCAGACAGAACTACAGGAAGCTCAGTAGGGCTGTTTATGACTCTTTCCTCCTTTGCATTTTCCCAAATCTCTGGGATAGTCTGTTCATACACATCCTTTCAGGTTCCCTCTGAATGCTTAGAAATACAAATGCTTTTGAAATACAAATATCAAGGAAAAACTCTTTCTTTCGCCTTCTGATGTGCCATCATATTCCTGACAATGAGCTCAGAACCTCTTTCCTGTTACATAATAGCAGAACGAAATTCTAGGAATAAAAACGTTTAAAATGACATTCCAAAAAGCATTAGTCTTTTGCAAGTAGAAGATGAGGGCACACAAAAAGATGGAAAAATCACTCAAACTCAACAGCTGCCCCAAATGAGAATACAGGAAGTTTTCTGGTTATCATTACTATCCTTATTTCATAGGTGACCAAACTAAGATTACGAGAGGTTAAGAAACATGTGCTAAGTCACCTACCTAGTAAATAGTAGAACCAGGATTTGAGCCCAAAAATCTGACCCCAGAGTAATGCTCTTAACTACTTCTGTGACAAGGAAAAGAGGCAGGAAGGAAAACCATAATGAAGGGCAATAGTGAGCTAATGTTATGAAGAAACAGAAAATGTATAGTGCCACAGAAGTGTGTAATGAGGGTCAAAGGAAGAATGGGGGGATCTGATCTAATCTGAAGCTTAAGAATAGATCTCTCTGAAGAAGTGACCTTTGGTCTGAGATCTGAAAGGTTGCCTAGGAGCTAACTGGTCACCAGGAAGAAAGAATAGCACGTGCAAAGGCCCTGAGGCAGGATGACCACAGCTTTATGTAGACCTGAAAGTAGGCCAGGATGCCTGGAGCAGAGGGAGTGTCAGGGAGACTGGTGAGTGATGAGGTTAGAAAATGAAACAGAAGTCACTTCTGGCTGGACCTTTTAAACTATGTTAATGAATTTTACTAGAAATGGCCACCCCATCAGAAGAACCTCAAGTCCTGCGTTTATATTATCTCTTCAAGCATTCATCATGAATGAACTAACAAGACTTCGAACTCACAAGGTGTAAAATCTTATTGGTTCAATTTGGCTGACGTAGTCCCCACTTATCCAATCAGCAGGAGGGGCAGGATCACATGGTCTTCAGAGCCAATCATCATGAGGAAGAATGGGCGTTCTAATACAAACAAATATATGTATCTGGGCACAGGTTGCTGCATTGACCAGCATCTCTGAAATTACAAGATCCCCAGACATACTCAGGTTTACCCTGGGCAGTGGGTTTTATTGTAAAGATAAAACGGGACATTAAGTAAAACCTGATGTTCATTCAGAAAACATTAGCTCTAGCAATGCACTGCACACAGCAAAAGCACTAGCCGTTCCATCACGTGATCAGCCTCTCAGCAGCAGGCCTCCAGTCTGAATGCGCTGCCATTAAGGTTTCTTGGCATTAAGTCTCAGGGTCTGCTGCTTCTCCTCCTGTTATTATGACATAACTCTCTCTATCTTCTGGTCCAGTTCCACAAAAGCGAGGGTCTGACTGAGCCGAGCAGTCACCTTCTAGTATTAGGCTTCCATGTTGAAGAGCATGCTTCCCACGGGTCATTTCTGGGCAAAAGC
This sequence comes from Leucopleurus acutus, assembly GCF_964270905.1. Taxonomy (NCBI): domain Eukaryota; kingdom Metazoa; phylum Chordata; class Mammalia; order Artiodactyla; family Delphinidae; genus Leucopleurus; species Leucopleurus acutus. The sequence goes on along the minus strand of NC_139154.1, from coordinate 187,388 downwards.
TAAAGAGACCTGCCATCACCCCAATGACATTTCCTCCCCGGAGAGCAGAAGGCGGCACAGTGGTGCTTTAGGTGGAGCATGAAAGCTTACACAGTGTTGTTTTTACGTTAATGTGCAACCAACATTTTTAAATAGAAAGCTTTCATGTAAAATTCCAGATTTCCAGCTGCCCTTGAAAACCTGGAATATCAGACAACACTAGCCACAGTCAACAGATACTGAGTAGTGAGTGACCCGTGACCCCTTTAGAGGCCCATAAGCTCTCAGTTCAACATAGTCTCCAATATCCCTACTGTCAACCAGCTTCACTGATTTACTTACATGCCTGACCCTTGTAGGCATCTGAGTTGGCAAGCACTAAAGTATGTAATTACGTGCACTTTTCTCAAAAGGGAGTTCATGGTGAGGCAGGCACTTAAGGAGTCACTGACTACAGGACTGTCACAATATGAAGTTCAGAAACTCTACCCTAGTATAATTTCACTGCTACTGGCAACCCCTGAAACAATTTTGAGATAGTCTCTGAACACAGTTAATTGGGGTCCCTGCCAACTGCTGCCTATAAGGCAAGTGAACCTTCGCTCTACTATGATAGCCTAACCAGACTCGACCTGATGATTTTGAGAAAGGTTAAGGATAGAGGAATGGCTCCTAGACATTGGACCAATTCCATTCCACATCTTAGGTCATCCCGCTCTGCCCTAATAATACCTGTTACAAAACACAGTAATAGGATCTCCTTGCCAAGCTATGTGCTCCTCCTGGCTATCAGGTGGCCCAGAGGAATGGATATTCATGCTGGTAAAATTGGGCACGTAGCCCCTGAACTAGCACGTTCAGGCTAGCATGTAGCATGTCTCAGTCTTGAGATGCTATGGCTTGTGGTAAAAACGCATCTTACGGGCCAAACTGGTGTCCACCTACCGGCCAATCACGTGACCTTGGCCGAGCCCCTTCATCTTTTTCAGCTTCAATTTCTTCATCCACAAAATGTAGATAATAATACGGACCTCAGTGAATATTTTGAGGATTAAAGGCAGTGATGGGTGTCTTCCTTCTTTACCCAGGTAGGGTATAAAATAACTTCAAATCCAGCTATTTGAATTAAATTAAACCTCTCTAACCACCCCCAGCCCCCTCACCTTATCATCTTAAGAAGTTTCTTCTGGCCTCTTTCAGGTTACCACTCCTCCCAGGGCTTTCCCCAGTTCAAATATTTAGCCCTCGTTTTACAGAGAGAAAACTGCTCAGTCCCACAGGTGGCTGCATACTTTCAATGAGCCTGCAACTGTCACTGTTTCAGAGTAAAAGCTGCCTACCCCCCTTGGCTAATTCACTACCAAAGCATCCCACTGTGCTGCCACCTGCCCCTGACCACCAAACCCACAAGGCCAAGATGGGGCCCGGCTCAGTGCAGCTGCTGTGGTCAGCAGGCGTGCAGCATGGGTGCAGAAAGAACCTCTGTGGATGATACAGGAGGGACCTGTCTCCCCTGGAGGCATATGTTGCTATGGAAGCTTCATTTGCCTATCCCATCTCTTGGGTCAGTTTTCATATTACTAACGTTTAGGCTACCTGGCCGATGTTTAGGTTATAACTGATGTCTTCTCTCCCTTATCCCTGCCTTAACCAAGAATTGGTTCAGTCAGCACTGATTCTCCTTTGCTTTACTCTAACATAGAGACAAGAACACTAAGTATTCAATTTTCCTAGCTGCAATCTAGCTAGCAGTGGTGATGTGACACAGTTCTGACCAATGATACATAAGTTTAGTGACACACACTCTCAGCCACTTTCCCAAAACAGACCTCCCATCCAGCACGGCTGAGTTGGAAAGCATTTCTGACACAGCATCACCCTGTGACAGAACCATTCTTTCTCACGACTTCCTTAGTCTCCCAGGTCCCTGGAGGTAGAGAAAGACCTTCCATGTCACACTCTCCAGCCCGTCTCCTACAACGGGATGAGTTTGTTTCATCCATGAGAAAACATCACAAACGGATAAAAGTCCTGGTCCAGCAGCAGGCACAGAGTGGATGCTCCTCTTGACCTTTTGATACTATTTGAAAATTCAACTATGAGCGTATACTATTTTCCTGACTAAAAATTTACTACCATTAGTGTCTAACTGAGGCTTTTTCATTATGTTATTAGAAAGAAGCAACAGAGCATTTAGAGGGAAATATATAACTGTCCCAAGGATTTTGTGTCTGAAACAAATATTTCAGGATTTGGATAAGTAGGAGGAAATCTAGATTCTATTTCCAATGAACACAATGCTTGACTAAGCCATAGAATCAAGGATGTAAGCTGTCTGAATTTAGACTACTTTACTCCTATTTTGGACACAATGCCCAGTATGTTTTTGGCCTTCAACCTGGGCAAAAGGCAATGTCTGTGACACATTTTGAGTCACGACAGCTTATTGGCTCATACCGAACAACATCTCTTCTATTCTTAAAAAGTGGATTAATGTGGAATTTGCTGTCTCTGCTATGATCCCTTAAAAGGGATTACGATTACGGAGCCAAGCAAGGCCATCCGAGGTGGAGGCTCATTCTTGCTGTGTGTGCACTTGACAGTTTTCTCTGAGTGGTTCCCCAGTACCATGCCTCTAAGGCCACAAGTGCGCTATCCTGCGGGGCCCAGCCAAAGAACTCCGGGTCATGCCTTTCATCAGTACATTCAAGGCCAACGCCATGCGAAATTTATTTCAGCTGTCTCCCAGCTCAGTTCTCACTTCTGCAGAGAGAAGAATCCGCTAATGGAGACCTTTGGTTTCAGTGTCAGTATTAGATTGTGCTGAAAGAAGAGACTCTTTAATGTAAAAATAGAGAGAAATTATTTAATTCATCATCAATCAGCAACTTTTCTTTAAGAGTTTGCTGAGTACCCGGAGTGGGGCAACATGTGAGTGCAGTGATAAATAACATGGGCCCCGGAATCAGAAAGACTTGGGTCTGAGTCCTCCTTCTGTCAGATATTTAAGGTTGAGCCACACGATATTTCCAGCATTCAGTCATTCTGAAATGTAACTCTAGGCAATGAGGAGGCACATTCTCTCTTAGCATAGCAAAACCAGATGATTTGTTTATATGACATGGGTTCTGTGTTATGGTAATAGGAAGAAAACTAATCTCTCATGAAGGATAATAAAAGTTTTTTTCTGAATGAAACTTTCTGCCTGTCCAGTATCATTTAATATCCATTCTATGGTATTGTTGGGGACCAGGCTTCTTCTATCCTCTGGTCCCACCATCCTTATGACATGACTCTCAACCTCATGATGGCAGGAGATGTGTTGCACCTTCAGCCATCATGCCTGCTTCCCAATCAAGAAGAAGGTAGGAGGACCACAGGTCTTCTACCTAATGGAAGCCCTTCCCATCAGACTAAATTTACATACCATTGGTCAGAACTGTGTCATATCTCCACCGCTAGCTGGATTGCAGCTCGGAAAATTGAATACTTAGCTTTCTTGTCTCTGTGTTAGAGCAAATCAAAGGAGAATCAGTGTTGAGTCAACCAATTCTTGATTAAAGCAAGGATGGGAGAGAGAAGACATCAGTTACTTAATGAGCTATTCATTTATGTTATGTTTATTTCCACAGTCAGATGAGGGACTAGGGTTCAGGGAAACTGCAACAATTACCCAAAACGTAAAGGTAGGAGTCGAGCCCAAGTCATTCCAACTCCAACATTTTTGCTCTTAAAAAGAACTTTCCTTGTTTTGGACAAGAATGTACAGTTTCCCTTTAAGCACCTCAAGACAGAGTAATGGTCTCCCCGGGTCTCCACTTCGGGCCGGAGTGGGTGGCCGGGTGCAGCCAAAGACATGCGTACGTGCGTGCGTGCGTGAGAGCGTGCGAGTCCACGGGGTGGGCCGCGCACGCAGCGACTGTGTCAGCCCGGTCCCCGGCTGGTTGTTCTCGCCTCACGCCGGCCCGAGTTGGCAGCAGCGCTGGAGGCCCCGGGCCTGTGACCACAAAGAGGGAGCCGGGGGCCGGACGGGAGCGCGGCGGCGGCAGCTGAGGCCCAGGCCAGGCCCCCTCCCTTCAGCCTCCCGCCTGCCCGTCTGCGACGCCCCCGCCGGCGGCGCCGCGCCCCTCCCCCAACCGCCAGACTAGCACGGTGCGGGCGCCGCGCGCGAAGACATGGGGGAGAAGCTAGAGCTGAGGCTGGAGTCGCTCGTGGGGACCGAGCCCGCCGTCTACCCGTGGCCGCTGCCGGTCTACGTAAGTGCCGCCCGTCCCCTCCTCCCGGACCCCCGCCCCTCTTCCCCCACGGCGCGCGCTGAACCCACCGAGAAACGGAGCGACTCGAGTCGCCAGACCCTCTTTGGAGCCCCCCTTGCCGCCCCGCCGTGGTTCTCCGCGGCAGTGTCCAGCCCCCGCGCGCAGGGTGGGCAGAGGGGAGCCAGCGCCAGCCGGGGGCGCAGACTCGGCCGCGGGGACCCCGCGCTTCCGCGGGGCGCCCGAGCCGGTCTGCGGTTGGCTCTGCAGGGCTGGGGACCCCGTTTCCCCCGGGCCTGGAATGCCGGCGGGCTTGCCCTTCTGTACTTAAGGATCTGACATGTAGGGTGTCTTGTTCCTGGTAGTTTATTCTTAGCGCTGTCAACGTGCTTAGTTTTGTTTTTTTTATTTTTCAGGGCACCCTTTCCTCCCTCCAGTTTTTTTGTTTGTTTGTTTCTGTTTTGTTTTGTTTTAGTTAGGCATTTTGTCCCTGTGATCTTGAGTGGGTGGGCTGGCAGGACACTTGGAGAGGAGGCGTTCTGTCCTCTGATCTTGAGTGGCCTTTGGAAAATGACACGCCAGACGGAAATTTACACAGGCGTCAGTGATTCCAGAAATGCAGGGTGTCCGGCTAGGTGGGCGCCCGGCCTCTCGTCCCCCGTGGCGGCGTGGTGCGCGTGTTCCTTGTCTCAGGGTTTACGCTTGGGCCCCGCAGCCCACCTTCCGGAGGGAAAGCACAGCGGGCGCCTTGGGCCGGCGCCTTTGGGGCGCCCTTTCCTGCGCTCGGCTTGTGGGGGACCGTCCTCCAGGCGACCCGGCCCTCGCGCGGGCTCCGTGTGTGTCAGTTTGTGGAAAGTGTGTCGCGGCCGGGGTCGGGGTCGGGACGCTGGGACCGCCTGGGAGCCGATGTTGACTCCCGGGCCCCGGTTCTCCGCAGTTATCTGATGTCCAAGGGTTTCCAGCCCGCCACCGCGCACTGGCGCTTTCTATTTTTGCCCTTCCTGTGCCCGAAGGCGCGGCTGAGCCTGGGCTCTGGCTTTTCCGGTTGGGTAACTCCGGGTGGCCCTGGTGGGCGGCTTGAGCAGTGGGCAGGGCGGGGAGACATCCCAGGGGAGGGAAACTGAAAGTGGGGAGAACCTTCAGAAATCCAGCTGATCCACTTGCCTCGCCTCCCTGCCCCTCTTACTGCACTTGTCATGCACGGGTTGGCTGGCCGGCGCATTTTTCAAAATGTAATCATTTGTTTATCCTTAGTAGCCGTGAAGCATAGTTCACTTGTAGTGCACAGTTGTAGGAGTTTTGACAGATGATCGCCGTCAGGCAGCAGAGCAGTCCTGTCATCCCATTTGCTGCCCTTTGGCGCCAGCGCGCCTCTAGCTTCTTGGCCGCTAATCTCCTGTCTGTCCCTAAGGTTTTAGCTTTTCCAGAAAGCCAGATAAACGGAACAACAGCATGTAGCTTTTTGATTCTGGCTGCTTTGGCTCAGCAAAACCTATGCGAGATTCATCCCGGGTTTGTTTTTTGTTGCTGTTGTTTTAAACATTGATTTAGTTAGTTATTTACTTGGCTGTGCCGGGTCTTAGTTGCGGCACATGGGATCTTCATTGGCGCATGCAGTATGTTTTCGTTGCAGCGTGCGGGATCTAGTTCCCTGAGCAGGGATGGACCCTGGGCCCTCTGCATTGGGAGCGCGGAGTCTTAGCCACTGGACCACCAGGGAAGTCCGTCATCCCTGTTGTTGCGGGTATGAGAAGCCACTCCTTTTTCTGGCTGTGTTGTATTCCATGTTCCGTTTGTCCATTTGCCTGCGGGTGGCAGGACTTGTGGGATGTTTCCAGTTTTGAGGGGATCAGGAATAAAGCTGCTGTAAACATCCCAGGGCAGGTTTCCATGTGAACTTGGGTTTTTACCTCACTTGAGAAAATACTCAGGAGTGGGACTGGGATCTGTGCTAAGTGTATGTTTAACAACACTTCTGCATCTTAGAAATTGGTATTTTTGAGTATTGGAAGAGTTTAGAAACGCACTGTGACCCAGCACCCAGGCACTTGAAACAAAGTTGAAAGTTCATCTGGAGATAGTCACGTTGTCCCCGTCTCTGTCTTTTATTCGAGGCAGAGCAAGGCCACAGATTTGTAACCCTTGTAAGGAAGGCCTCGTGTGTCCAGGCCCTGGCAGGACCTGGCTTTCTAGTGGTGGGCGGTTCTGAAGTGGAGAGAGCATCTTTCCCTTGCTGGGCGGACCTCGCTTGGCAGGGTGCGGGGTGTGCTGCCTGCCTGGCTGGGCGCTCTTTCTGCTGGTCAGCAGCCATTCCTGGTGTGTCTGTCCTACTACCAGGCAGGCGGTCAGGGGCCCTAGTGAAGTGCTCAGCGAGCTGCAGCCTTCCCAAAGCTTTGCGGGTAATGTCTGCTACCCTCCCATTTCCCTGCTGAGGAATTTTGCTTTCTCATGGGAAGTGAGGGGGCAGTACTTTATAAGAGTTCATATTTTGTGATGACTCGATGCTGAATACGTTAAGAAAATGGGCTCCTTCCAGAAGCTTAACTTCTTAGAAGGTGAGATTACTCATGTGACCGCACGTTTGAAATGAGTGAGCTTGTTTGTTCATTGATTCGTTCATTCTGCAAGCACCTCCTGGATATTTAGAGTGAGTGTTCCAGGGGGCGCGGAGGACAGTAGACAGTATTCTTTTTTTTTGATTTTTGAATTTAATTTAATTAATTTTTTTATACAGCACGTTCTTATTAGTCATCAGTTTTATACACATCAGTGTATACATGTCAATCCGACTCGCCCAGTTCAGCACACCATCATCCCCACCCCACCCCACCCCCACGGCTTTCCCCACTTGGTGTCCATACGTTTGTTCTCTACATCTGTGTCTCAACTTCTGCCCTGCAAACTGGTTCATCTGTACCATTTTTCTAAGTTCCGCATACATGCGTTAACGTACGATATTTGTTTTTCTCTTTCTGACTTACTTCACTCTGTATGACAGTCTAGAGCCATCCACGTCTCAACAAATGACTCAATTTCGTTCCTTTTTATGGCTGAGTAATATTCCATTGTGTATATGTACCACCACTTTTTTTTCTATTCGTCTGTAGATGGGCATTTAGGTTGCTTCCATGACCTGGCTATTGTAAATAGTGCTGCAGTGAACATTGGGGTGCGTGTGTCTTTTTGAATTATGGTTTTCTCTGGGTATATGCCCAGTAGTGGGATTGCTGGATCATATGGTAATTCTATTTTTGGTTTTTTAAGGAACCTCCATACTGTTCTCCATAGTGGCTGTATCAATTTACATTCCCACCAGCAGTGCAAGAGGGTGCAAGAAGCTAACCTTTTAACTTCTTTTTGTTCCTTGATTGTAGTTAAGCTTCATCTTGCCTCAGGGCCTTTGTATTTGTTTTTCCCATGTTTTGGAAATATTATTTCCAGAAAAATTGTCCATAAATGATTCCTTTCTATTCTTTGGCGCTCATCTCTTAAAGATATTTTTTCCTTGATTGTCCTACCGGCCTAACTTAGTCCCAATTTATCAGATTACCTTACTTCTTTCACAGAATAATTATAAAAACAAATATTATCTTTGGTGTCTCTTTGTATTTAGATGAACTTCTTCCCAAAGAACTCAAGCCCCACAGTGACAGAAGTTGTTACATTTCTTATCCCTTATTCTGTGTCTTAGAACTGTGTCTGGCATGTAGTAATCACTCGAGGTCTGTTGACTGTGTAAAGAATATGTGAGTAGATGAACAGATTTGGAGTTATTTAAGGTCGCTCTTAATGATGGCTGGTGTTGGTGATTAAATTAAAATTGTAGGTTTTAGAGTTGGAGGTGATCTTGCTGAGTCTCAGAACTACAGCAAAACTCTCCCTACTGTAGCATCCCTGACAGATGATCAAGTCTGAGCTTGAATGACTGTATATGAAAGACCCTAACCAGGGCAACCTCGTAGCTTTCTTCATGCAGATCACAGCCTTCCATGGGAGTTTGCTCCCTATTAGTCAGCTGTAATTAGGAGAAAACGGTTTGATTTACCCAGAATCATCTTCTCTCAGTCTCCTTGTTCTAGTTCCTAGAGAATAGACAGGACAGAGTTTCCTCTAAATTACATCCTTTGGGTTTGCACTCCTGCTAGTAACAAAATAAGCACCACGCTATGGCAGAATTCCCCTTGATTGTCTGCCACTTGTTGCTACATTCCTTGTTAGTGTTTAGAAATAATTTGTCTTAATGTTCCACATTATAATTGATGGAGTACAGAAGTAAAAGAGATCTCGGGGTTATGTCAGAAGCAATCAGACAGATATTTTAACTTACCCTTTTAATGTATTTAATGCTGACACTGTGAGGAATTGAGCAGTATAGTCACCGCGTTATTGCCATTGCTGAAAAACTGTCTTTATGGTAAAATTTATGGTCACTTTGAAAGCATTAGCTGATGGGGGAATTGTCAGCTACATCTTAGAGTGCTGAGCATTTCTCAAAAAGTTGTGATACGAAACACCCCTGCCTTTTCTTGTATTTCTGTTACATTCACCTACTTCACAAAAAGCATTCGTCATATTCCTGAAATAATGATGGGCTTAGTTGAGATTCTTTTGGGTCCTAAGGGACCAACATGTGTGCATAATAGTGTCGAGTTACACAGAGCCTGGATGTTTGGCTCCAGACTGAAAGCCCCATGGAGTCGTTTTTTCACATCTGTTCACCAATGTGTATGAATGGGAGAAAACCAAAGTTCTGGTTTGTTTGATCAAGGGGAGCCACACTCCTTTTACTTCTGCTGTGACAAACAAGTAAAGAGGTGTAAAATATCTGAAAAGAGCCTCTGAAGGTTTGGTAGAATGCTTAAGTGGGATGTAGAGAATATAAAACAAAAAGGAAAGCAATTGAGTACTGCTGGCAAACTTTTTCAAGGACAGCTAACAAATTAATAATAGTAACAACAATATTAAGATTGATTTTCAAAGACTTAAGAGTGGCGTGGATTCCTAACCACTCTACATGTATTAACTCCACGCCACAGCCCTGTAAAATGGGTGAGGTTATTAAGCCCTTGATTTTCAAAGAGGAAGTGGAACACAAAGAAGTACCACTCCTGAACTCCCACCACTAATAAGTGGTGGAGCTGGGGAAAAAAGATTCAGGCAAATTAATTTTAGAGTTAGTGCTCTTCACCCGTAGGTTATATCCCACAGGTAATATTTGCACATTTTGAAATCACTTTACAAATACTATTTTTACCCCTAAAGTACACAGGGAATACCCAGGGAAATTGGCATTCTAATTATTTTTATATCTTTGCCAATAATCTGTTAACTAAAATGTTCTCTTTTTTCTGATACTTTTACAAGTCATTAATTGAATGTTGCTCACTTTCAAGGCCAATCTGTGAGACATTATTTAACTTGTCTACTCTAAAGTTCCAGCATTAACTCAGGTGGGGCTTCACCAAGTACTGATCATGTGACCTTGGCCTCTCATTGCCTCAGTTTTCTCATTTGTAACATGGGTATAATAATAGGCTTATTTCATACGCCTGTGAGGAGGAAAACTATATATATATATATGTGTGTGTGTGTGTGTGTGTGTGTCTATATATATGTATTTAAACAGTGTCTTAGAATAGTGTCTGGCACATGATAAGCATTATAGAAGTATTGACTGCTGCTACTAGTACTGTTATTATGAGAACTAACTGTTCAGAATAATCCTTCATATAGTGGTTTATTCCACTGAAGATAAAGGAAACTCATAGAATATTAGAAATCAGATTAAACACAGAAAGCCAGTAAAATATACCAGGACAGAAGATGATGAGAGTGTGAAAGCATAGAGGAAAAAAAATGGCTTTTGTTTTTCTTTTTCTTTTTTAAAGAATGAAAGAGCCTAGAAATAGGACAAAAACTATTCATCGGCTATACTGACATGGAGATCACTGGTGACCTTCATAAGTAAAATTTCAGGACAGTGGGCAGAGAGATTACGGTGAGAGAAGTCAGGTGGATGTAAATTATAGAGTAAGTGGGACATGAGGAAATGGAAACAATATATGATGATAACAATTTTGAAAAGTTCAGACGTGAATTGGCTAAAGAAGATATGCAGGGATTAGAGGAGGAGGGAGGCTTTCGTGTTACACGTACAGTTTTTAACATTTTAAGTTGGAGTTACTAGTCTAGAATGAGGTTGAATTTTGGCAAGAATCATTCATAAGGAGTAGATGGGCTGTAGAAAATGCAGTGCTGTGAAGTACTTGAGAAGATGAGAGAAAATGAAATGCTACCTGTAGTGCACGTGGCCTTTGAACTTGAACTCCTGTAGTGAAAGGGAATACAAAGATCAATGCAAATGCTAATGAATTAACGGATTTGGCAGTGGACTATTTACTGACTTCTGTGTTCCTAATGAGTTAGGAAGCGCCTCACCAGCTCAGAGTGAAGGAAGTAGAGAGGATGGAGGAAAATTTGAGGAGGGTAGGGAAAGCTTCTAAGAAAATAGTCCTTAAGGAGAATTAGAAAGAACTTACTGTAAGTCAGAGCAATATTTCCAGTCTTGAAAATCCATTGGGAGTTGGTGATTATTAATTTATTGGAATACCAATTTGCCCTTCCACATGATTTTTCTCCAGCTACCTGGATATAAGTTACACAGAGGCAGAAAAGAATGAGAGATAACAATCGAGGGAAAATACAATTAGTATCTTTTTTTACCATTTTCCATTTCTCGGCTCCAACTCTGGGGAGGCTTCATGGACATGGCTGCCCTCCCAGCCTCCAGAAGCACTCTGTTATCAAAGAATTCAAAGAAATGGAACATAGGTTTCCAACTTATTAATTTAGCAAAATCAAAAATTGTATATAATGTTTTCTGTTGGCAAAGAATTTTGCAATATAATTTGGTTCCATCTTTTGACAAGTAATTTGGCAATGTCTAGCAAGATAAAAATGTTAATAGCTTTTTACACATTAATTCTAATTCTGGAAGCTTATGCCATAAATAATTTATAATCCAGAAAATTATTATATAAAGATGCTCATTGTCATGTCATTTGTAGTAACAAAAAATTGGAAACACCTTTAATTGTTAACAATAGGAAAACAGTTTAGGAAATTATATCCACTTAGTAGAAAGTGACACAGTTACTATATTATAATTACAAGATGATGGCGCAAAATAAAATAATGCTTAATAAAGAAAGAATGAAGAAAGCTGACCTAAAATTGTGTCTTCCTTATGACAGTAATTATGTAAACATATCAATATTTATTAAAACTTAAAACCAAAATAAAGTTTTAAAAGCTCTGTACCAGTAATGGGATTTTATGTTTGTTTCAAAATATTTTTTAACATAACTCTTATAATTTTGTTTTGTCTACTCCTTTTCTTAAGAATTTCTGACTCTTACCTCATTTTTCATTTCATAGTTTCAAATAAAGTCAGCAATTTTATTATCAGAGAAGATTAGACTTATTTGACAGTTCATAATTCCAAGTTATTTGGTATAAAAAGACCATATACACTTGTAGGTACTTTCAAAATAAAATTTCGAGAATGTTTTTTTTTTGCTTAGTCTTTCCTAGTATGGAGATGAAGCAAACTACCTAAAATTGCTAGCCATTCTTTTTTCATTTTTCTCATTTTATTGATTTATCTTGCCCTTCACAGAAATGATAACAAATGAGTCTGCAGTTGCATCTGCCAATTTCTTAAATCCTCTATTATCCACATTATGAAATCATACTAGTATGAATGCTTCCAGTATTTTCAGAGCTCTTTAGTTAGTATACTTTAGCATTCTGTATGAAGTATCTTATGTAAGTGTAAAATTTAGACTCAACTTCTGGAAGCTTTTGATTTCTTAGTTCAAAAGTGAGAGATTCTTAGTTCAGCCATATGATTAACAATTACTTGTATAGTAAGAAGCTCCTAATTTATTGTTTTATGGATACCTGGCAGTTTTCTTGCCATTTCTCAGAAGTTCTCTATTAAACACATTCTCTATCTTTCTGTCTCTCTCTCTGTCTCTCTGTCTCTGTCTCTGTCTCTGTCTCTCTCTCTCTCACACACACACACACACACACACACACACATTGTGATTAAAAGCACAGATTTTGGCATTATGAAATCTAAGGTTGAATTTCCAGTTCTGTAGTTTCTGGGCCACTTCACTTTAGGCAAGTAACCTAATGTCTCTGAACCTTGTTGTTTTCATCTGTAAAATAGAAATTACAATTATATCAGACAATCCTCAAAACATCCGTAATGATTTTAGAGTTTCAGAGTCAGGTAAAAGCCAGGCACTCAGTAAATGGCTAGTGCTTTTATTACTTTATTATTATTTAGGTCTTGGTTTTCCTGGAGTCTGTGAGTCCCCATAATGAAATGTGATTTCCAGTAGATTGAGTAACACCTGTTTTCACCAAAAATTTTAACTGAGTTCATTACTTTCTGTGCAACCCAGATTAGTTTTCTGCCTCTTTTTCTGTGCCGTATGTAGGTGTTCAGTAGATTTATTTAATAAATGTATGAATGCATGAAGGTGTAGATGAATTTTTAAATGCTTCTTTTTGAGAAGGTAGAACAAATGTGACACAGTAGAACAGATAAGAAAATAATCCATGGAAAAAATGGCAAAGTCATGTATGTGCCCAGGGCCAGCCTAAGAAGAATTGCTTTTTTTTTTTTTTTAGGAAAAATGTGTTGAATAGCTTATTTTAATTATTTTTAGAAGTTAAGTACAGGGACTTCCCTGGCAGTCCAGTGGTTAAGACTTCACCTTCCAATGCAGGGGGTGTGGGTTCAATCCCTAGTCGGGGAGCTATGGTCCCACATGCCTCGCAGCCAAAACACCAGAACATAAAACAGAAGCAGTATTGTAACAAATTCAATAAAGACTTTAAAAAGTGGTCCACATCAAAAAAAAAAAAAGTTAAGTACAAAAATTTGCTGATGATTTACATATTTAGGACCAATAAAATAATGTGAGATTAGCTGTACTAAAACAGAATGTTGAGCTACATTCACATTAAGTGACACTATATAGTCTAAATTTATGGAAAACTTCTGAGATGGTGAGTGACCTTTGAGCAGAAAAAGACAGAAGGAGAAATGGCCTTTTCTACATTCTATTGTGCCTCTAAGTAAAATGCTTGGTAATCTAGCTACAAAGCTCTGTGTCATTTGGCTTTAGGCACCTACTGTGATTTACCTTGTGAAGATCAGATTTTGCCATGGAGAGGATTTGTAAAAGTATCACACGTTCCAGTACCGTTGGCAACCACAGCTACCAAAAACTCCAATTTAAATTGATGAACCTAATATCAGATGATAGTATCATTTCCTGTGGGTGTTCTGGGAAAAGGTGGGTAGGAAATGTATAAAAGTGAATACTTTATTGACTGAAATAACAATTCATCATTTTGAAAACATAAAATACATTAAAGTTGTTATAGCATCATACATTAATGTTTCACTGTATTTTAGACCTGGCCTACAATCAATGTTTTCTGCCCTTTGAAACAGAACCATGCTTGTGGTATGCATTAATCATATAAAAGATTAAACACTGAAAAGAAATTCAGCCTTTAAAGACAATTTGCTTTGATTTATTCAGTGGGTTCTCCTAAAAAGTTAATACCAAGAATTATTGCTTGTTAAATTGGAGTTACAAATTCTTTCAGAGTTACTTAGTATTTTCTTTAATATCAGTATCAAGGAAGGCAAAGCAAATTTGCATATTTATTAGGAAATACAGGCACATAATCATAAAACAAGAAAACACAACTTTTTATAGACTTTATTTTTTAGAAGTGTTTTAATTTTACAGAAAAATTGAGAAGATAGTATAAAGTGTTTCCATATACACTATACCCATTTCCCTCTATGATGATCAACTTATATTAGTATGTTACATTGTTACAATCAATGAACAAATATTGATACATTATTGTTTACTATAGTCCATACATTAGTCCAGTTCCTTAGTTTTTACCTAATGTCCTTTTTCTATTCCAGGATTTCATCCAAAACATCACATTACATTTAGTTGCCATGTTTCCTTAGGCTCCTCTTGGGTTTGATAGCTTCTCAGATTTTCCTTGCGTGACCTTGGCAATTTTGAGTAGTTAGGTTTGTGTAGGATGCCCACTACTAGAATTTGTTTGATGCATTTTTCATGATAATATTGGGATTATGTGTTTTGGGGAGGAAGACCACAAGAGTAGAAGGGTTATTTTGTCAGATCACATCAAGTGTACAAAGTATCAATATGCATTATGAATGCTGAGGTCGACCTTGATCACCAGGCTGAGGTAGTGTTTTTCAGGTTTCTCCATTGTAAAATTACTGTTTTCCCTTCTCCATATTGTATTTTTTGGAAGGAAGTCAATATGCTCAGCCCACAACTAAGGAATGGAGAGTTATGCTTAAGATGGAGTACTACATAAACTATTTGGAATTCTTTTGCACTGGAGATTTATCTATTCTCCCGCATTTATTTACGTATCTAATCACTTACTTATATCAGAAGAACTCATGGATTTTTATTTTTTACTTTGGGTTATAATCTAATTCTACGTTAGTTACTTTGTTCCTGAAATTGCTCTAGTCCTGACCCTTGTGAACTCTTTTCAGTTCAGTGGCTCGTGTGCCACTCTGAGGTATGCCCATCCTATATATTTTTTTGGAACTTCCTTACTTTCTGACACTATAAGATGGTCTTGTATATAAATCTTGTATATTTACTGCCCCAGTCCTAGAATCAGCTATTTCTTCAAGGATAACTAGGTCTTTTTAGTGGAGAACAGTATTAGACAGCAGGATCTGGGTGTGGGGTGTGCTGATTGCTGCCTGGATGTCATTGCTTCTAGATCTTCTCAGCTGACAGAGCAAAGAGATAACATGTGTGTACATTACCCATGTATATGCACATGTCTATAAGTATCTCTCTACATAACCATGTGTATTAAGGTAATATGAAGCAATATTAAGCTAAACATGAATGTATATTGATGTTTTCAACTTTAATCTGTTACCACATAGATCATCTTAGCCTCATCTCTTGCTTATCTTTAAATTTCAACTCCGGCAAAACACTTGACTTTTAGAAGTATGAAAATCAAATTGTAGCTACTTTGGGAAGCCACATCATCTAGCAGAATAATTCTGAAAGGGCAAGGTGTATATCATCAAATTTTAATTTACAGTCAGCAGTACTTTGTAACATCCATAGGCCTCCAGACCTCTGCTTCCAAGAAGATGAAGTAGCCCATTTCTCCCAGGTTCTTCCACTTAAAACTAAAACCCTGAACATAACAACAGACAAACATAGGAAGACACTGAAAGGTGGAAATGAGAAGGCAGACTTAACTAGGGACTTTGGGACTTGAGGAATAACATGGTGATGAGTCCCCTGTGTTTCCGGTTGCTTCCCATACATCCTGGAGAGGGTATTACAGGAACCCCCAATCAATAACCACCAACAGAACAACAGACGAAAAAGCTTCAAAAAAGAAAACACAAAACCCCCGTTCCCCCTAGCCAAGGTGTGAGGAAATGGGTTGCCAAAGACAGAAAAGCATTTGGGCAATAATAGACACACTACTCGAGCCAAGTGCCAGTGGAATATTGCACCCATCTCCTATGTCCTGTGGTTTCAGTTGGGCCAAGCTAGGATTTGATCTTCCACACCACCCCACTCCTGCCCTCCAGAAGAGGCAGCGCTCTGATTTCGCCACCAGGGCTGTTTCAGTGTGGTGCAGTGGTGAGCTGAGCCTCCACCCCTTTGCATTAGCAAAGAGACTTTCAAAGGTGGTGCCTGACAGGCTAGTTAACACTGGGCTGCCCTCACACAGTCGTGGGGTCCAGTGGTGGGACCTAGCCTCCGTCTCTCCCTGACATCGATAAGAATAGGATGTTACAGGTTGGAGGGAGTAGGCACCCCACTAACCCCCAACACATGGTGTCAGTGACACCCAGTGGGGTGCTGAATCCCCATAACCGTCCTGAGGCAGTAAGACAGAATGAGATGGCACAAGCAGGGCTTCCTCTTACCCTGGTGTCAGTGGGGCCAGCAGGTAGCTGACCCTCTACCCACACCCGGCATCAACAAGAAGGAATGAAGTGGGAGGAAGGACAGCAAACACTTCACTTCTCCCCTCCCCTGGTGTCAAGAAATCTACTGGGGAGATGAACTTCCACTCCTACTAAAAGGCAACACAATGATATTAATGTTCCCACTTTTGGGGGGAAGGTGTCAGAAGGGCCAATAGGATAGCTGAACTTCTACTTGGTCTGTCTGCAGTGAGAGAATGTAAGTGCCCACTTTTGCTGGGGTATTGACAGTAGGGCCCAATGGAAATCTGTACGTAACCCCCCAGTCCTCATACTACACCTCCAATAGGATGACTTCCTTCTAAAAAGTAATAATAAAATTAAATGGGATACAGAGTCATGTAATAACTCACAATGTTTAGAATCCAACTGAAAAATACTCATGGCACCAAGAACCAGGAAATCACAGAATAAATGAGAAAAGACAATAAACCTACACCAGCACTGAGATAAAACATCTATTGAAATTATAAGACAGGGATTTTAAATAAGCTGTCACATAAATGCTTCAGTTAGCAATTATGTGTTCCTTGACGGAAATGGGAAAAATAGAAAATGTAAACAAAGAACTAGAAGTTATAAGAATAAAAACAAATGAGAACAGTAGAACTGAAAAATACAACAATCAAAAAACTTTGCTCAAGAGTAGACTGGAGATTACAAAGCATAGAATCATGAACTTAGAAGAGATCAATACAATGTACCAAATGTACAGAGAAAAATAGGCTGAGGGGTAGAGATGGGAGAAAGAACAGGAGGATCTCAAGAACCTGTAAACAGTAACAAAAGCACTCACATTCATCTCATCAAAGTTCCAGAATGAAAAAAGAGAGCACGTAGCTCTGACAAAGTATTCAAAGAAATAATGAGTAAAACGTTCCCAATTTTTTAGAAGATATAAGCACACATTCAAGAATCTGAGCAAATCCAAAGAGGAAAACCACAAAGGTATCCTTGTCAAGAGGCATCATAATTAAACTTCTGAAAAGTAGAGACAAAAAAAAATCTCGAAAGCGGACAGGCAGAAACGATGCATCACTTACTGAGAAACCAATTCCAATGACAGCATATTTCTTGTCTAAAATTATGGAGTCAGAAGCATTGACATAACATTTTTCAAGTAGTAAAAGAAAAGAACTCTCAGCCACAAATTCACACTTTTTATATCCACTTTCTTGTTTGACTTTATATTAATGGACTACTAACTCATCTTTCTATATGCAGGCCTGCCATCACACTTCTCCAAAAATCTAGTCACAGTATTTCCAGAGTGATCTTTCTGAAAAAGAAACAAATTTTTCTTATAAAAATACCTGATTGTGTTATGAAACTTTTCTCTCTTCTAAGTTACCAGGTAAAATCCTTCAATGGATTCCCATCTTTCTTGGAGTAAAATCTCACATCCAAACTCTCTTTGTCCTTTTGGGCTGCTGTAAGATTATCCTGCAGGTTGGGTGGCTCATAAACAACAGGAATTTTTTTTCCTCACGGTTCCGGAGGCTGCAAGTTCAAGAATAGGGTGCCAGTATGGTCAGATGAGGGCCCTCTTCTGAATCACAGACTTCTCATTGTATCCTCACATGGCAGAAGAGCTTAGGGAGCTCTGTGGGGTCTCTTTTATAAGAGCACTAATACCATAATCATTTCCCAAAGGCCCCACCTACTAATACTATCAGCTACGGAAATTAAGATTTCAACGTATGAATTTGGAGGGGAACACAAAGACTAGACCATAGCACTTACTATACATACATGGACCATGCATGATCTGGCTTCTACCACCCTCTCCATTGTCCTCTTTTCCTACACTCCAGTGAGCATTTCTCTATTTTTTTTTTTTTTTTTTTTTTTTTTTTGCGGTACGCGGGCCTCTCACTGTTGTGGCCTCTCCCGTTGCGGAGCACAGGCTCCGGACACGCAGGCTCAGTGTCCCTGGCTCACGGGGCCTAGCCGCTCCGCGGCATGTGGGATCTTCCCGGACCGGGACATGAACCCGTGTCCCCTGCATCGGCAGGCGGACTCTCCACCACTGCGCCATCAGGGAAGCCCCAGTGAGCATTTCTTATACTGATTATGAATGGAACTCCTTTCTGGACTGATCCTTAACCATTCATTTTCTGGCAACCGTGAATTTCTCTTCTCTTTTCCTCAAAACTTCACCCTTCCTTCGTGTTACATATCCATTTCAATTGCCTTCTACAGGAAGCCCTACTGATATCGCCCATATACTACTGTCCACAGGATGAATTAAGGTCTTACCGTGTCTTCCTATAGCACTCTGTAATATCTGTTACGGTAACTATGGATTTTCTTATTTGAGTGTCACAATACATTGAATTCTAGGTGGCACTATAATGATTTTAGTAACAGTAACACTGGTGCCTAGTTTAACCCATGACATACTTTAGGTGTTCAATAAATGTTTGTTGAATGAGTGAAGGAATGAATGGTCAATTTGAAATCTTAATCATGTTACTTTTCCAAAATCTGTTAAAAGATACCACAGTTTTCCAGAAGATTAGGGAGTTAGGACCTTAAACTTGATTTAACAGAGGAAATTTTTACTCATACATCATGCTTAAATACCTCAAAGTAAAACCATAAACCCAGGAATTTAAGGCTATCCATTTGGACTTTCAAGCCAATAATTAATATCTCTTGCCCCGACTGTATTAGATGGTTTCGATGCTCCACTCATATCTCCCCAGCACTCATCATTCCAGTATATGCTGATAGAATCATGCTGCCACCTGCAATTATCCACCTTAGGGCAGGCCAGAAGTGTACAGGAGTTAATGTATCTGGGTGTAGCTTTCAACCAAGGACAGAGGGGACTGGAAGATAAGTACTTCAAGTTTCTCACCGATTCTTGGGATAACTCTGAGACATGTTCTGTAGAGTTTCACAGAACTCCCCTGAAGTACTGGCAGCAGTTCCCTGCAAGAGTAATTTTTATTCGGTAATGCACCTCTGTTGGCTTCCTTCCATGCCTCCATTCTCAATTCCCACTCCACTTCTGAGTTTTCTGGAAGCACCTCCCAGATGAGCAGTTTGCATTCAAATTATTGCCTCAAGTTCTGCTTCTAGGGGAATTCAATTGATAGCCTCCTAACAACCCAGTGCTCCTTACAGAGCCGTCACTGGTACAAGTACCAAGGCACGGCACATTACGTATCACTCCTCCTAAATCCTAATATTTTTAAACAGATAGGAAAGAGCATGACCTTGAAGAGAAAAAGAGTTCATATGAGGATGGCCAATGGATAAAGGGAAGGAGAGACAGTGCCATTTGTTTTCCATTAATGATAGTGTGAAATGTATGGGCAGATGGTCTAACAGGTGTGACTATAATTTGAGGAGCCTGCTCCCTTGGTTACAGAAGACTGCTATTGTTATTATTATGGAACCACAACCTCATGACTTTATTGTTTCACTTGATGTAACCTTCTCCTTTACCCTTAAATCTTTCTACATCACTGAATTGCAGCCAATAGATTTATTTTCTCCCTATGGCTCCATCACAATAAAAGACACACATGTGCGCACACACACGCACACACACACACACACACACACAGAGTTTTGTGTATGCCAGTGCTAGAAAAGACAAGCTCATGGTGCATGTATGCAATGGATATTGTACATTACAGGTCTCTGTGAAATAGTCTTCTGCAGGTTCCTATGTTTATTTTATGAATAAGTAACTTTAGTAAAGTTAATTTCCTGAAGATCTTGTTGAAGACTGAAGAAAGGAAGTAAATTGTAAAGAAAAAGACTTCGAAACTTGCCCTTTTTGCCCTCTCTTTGTGTCTAATGAACAAAGGATAACTGGGCCTTTTTTGAAGCCTTTGCTTGAGTTGAAGACACAAAATGCAACCTGTACTCTTATCATAATATGTTCAGTTCATGAGTACACAAACTTATAAACCGTGAATTTCCCTAAAGTTATTATACCATTTAGAAGATGTTTGCTTGGACGTTTACTTAAAACCAAACAATTGAGGTCTATATGTCCAAATAATTTGCTTCTCTCTTGCTGTCTCCATTTCAGTTTCCTGAGTTTCTGGGAAGGCCTGGTTTCCCCAAAGGAACGATTTCTGGTAGAAGTCTGAAGGTCTGACCCAAGAAAAACAAATCCAGTACGGCCAATGAATTGAGGACAAGAAGGTTTCCAATCAGGTAGGAACATTTAATCTCATACATTACGATCACCTTAAGTAAGGTGTGCTGATAGCTGGATATGATTTAACTGCTTGGAAAAAGATGCATATATATTATATAACCTACCCCACAAGGAAGCTGTTCTCAATTCCCTTAGAGGTTGTGGTGTTATCAGAGAGTGCCTTGGGGGAAAATGAATACAATAACAGTATGATGCTTTTTTTTTTTAATTTTTAGCTCATTGTTGCCAAGTACACTTGGTGATCTTGGTGCCTGTGGTTTAATCCCAGGAGGTTAGACATGTGGAACAGCACATTAACCCTCTTTAGTATTTTCTCCCAAGACAAATCATTTTTATAGGTTGTCTCCATGGTCTTCTAGTTGCTTATCAAAATTAAGCATCAAGTCTTCTAAGTGAGCAATAGCCCCAGTCAGTGTGAGGAAATCAGCTTGGTTCTTATTGGGGCACAGCTTCTTGGTCTTGGCACAAAGTGAGTTCACATAGGGAGTTAGAAGGAGGAGAATGGGGCATGCGAAAGGGGAGTTCTGTGTTCTCATTTACCTATGCATGTTGAAACTGCACTAACAGCTTTATTTTCATTAGCAATTTGTGACAAAAACTTAGGGTAAAGGGAATAATGAAGCTGTCCCATTATATGGCAGGACAAAAGATAGTAGTGACATCCAAATCAGGGCCTGTCCATCTCGTTTGCAGTTATATACTGAGTGTTTAGCATAGCATTTGACCCCTCATCAGTATTCAATAAGAAGATGCGTGTTGAATGACTTAATGAATTAATGAATGAAAAAATTAATATGGTAGAAAATGTGTTTTATCCTTGTATTTTCGTGCGTTGACTTCTGTATTTCAAGACCCAGCACTGTAACTGACCCATAGAGTATAAGCAATCAAATTTGTTGAAAGAATGAATGAGTCCCCACTATTCTAAGAATAATTTTAAGACCAACACAGACCCCATATCTGCCAGAGGTATCCAGAGGTGAAAGCCTGGATCGCAGCTAGTGGCAGAGCTGACAGAATTTATCTAGTTTTCATAATTTACAGCCCATCCCATTACATTTAGGCATAGTACCTACATGAGCCATACAATTAAATGTTGACTGAAAAACAATGCACACCCTAGAAATTGAGAATTATGTTTTATGTGGAGGACATACTGAGGACTGAAATCAGGAGACAGCCTCTCAGATAGCTCCGAGGGACTGTTCTGAAGAGGTAAGGGAGGGCACAGGGTATTTAGAGGTTCTTGCAAAAAAAAAACAAAACCAGGTAGTTGGAACATCAAACGATTACTGTTAATTAAAGAAACTAGACATCTTAAGTTAATAAATGTAGCACTTTTCTATATATGGTGAGATGCAAGAATCTGGTCTCCTGGAAATCAGTCCCTTGATGTTCACTTTAATTTTCTAGGGCCAGTATCCTGTTTTCTCCATCCTGAATCCCCTCAGGGTGCGGCTTTGGGTGTGGCTTCAGTGGCTGATGGCTTGATGGCTATAACATCCTGTGTTACTGATAAGGCTGGCTACATTCTTTCTCCACATAAATGACTTGAATATGGATAGTAAATCTGTGGATTTGCAAAACGTAACTCTTGGAGCATTTTTATAAGGACAAAGTTAAGGCAATTTCAGAATCACTAGTGGCTAAAATTGCTATTTTTTTTGGTACGTGCATTTAAAATATAGGACTTTTATTCCTTAATATCATTTTTTAATATTAAATACCCAGGGAGTGCTCAAATTTGCAGTTGTCTCCTAAACGTCATAAAAAATTGTTTATAAGAATTTTGAATTAGATCCAAACAAGGTCCACACTTTGCCGTGGATTGTTAGGTCTCTGAAGTCTTGTTTAATCTATAGCTTCTCCCTCCATGTCTCTCTCACTTTTTTTTTCCTCCTTGAATTTTGTTTTTAAAGAAACTAGGTAATTTGTCCCATCTAGATGTCGATGATTACATTCCATGTGTTGGTAACATATTCTTCAGTCCCTTTATTTCCTGTAAATTGGTAGTTGATCCGAATGAAGCTTGCATGTTTTGTTTTGGCAAGACAGTTTCATAGGTGATGATGTGTTCTTCCATGGAGACATATATAATTGTGTCTTTCTGTGGTATTAGCAGTCACTGATGATTCATACCTACATCCATTAATTCAGTTGAGGTTTCAAAGAATGGTGAATGCTGTTGTTCTTTTTTTCACTTATTAGCTGGGTATATTTGTACGAGGAGAAGATTCCCCTCATCAACTGTTTGGTTGCCCAGTTGTAGAGGCATGATTCTCTTCTTTTATTTAACAGTTTTCAAAATAATGAGTTGATTCACAAATATCCTCCAGTGGTGACCAGTTTTGTAAAATTTTATTTATTCCTATCACCGTGGACTCCGTTACAGTTATTATTCTAACTGAGGCCCTGTCTTTGGCCAGTTGGAGCTTCTCAGTGACTCCTGAGTACTTTTAACATGACATCAGTTGTTTCTAGACTTTTTCAGTGGTCAGAGCTAGGAAATATGTTTGTTTTTAATATTTTTAAAATATGTCATAGGTTCCTGCTGCTACTTTCCATTTAAATTCAGAACTAGAGAATTTTCACTTATCCTTTTCTGTCTTCTATTGATAGTCTACTTTCTCCCACCTCAAGAATACCAGTTCTCAACAATGCCTGAAATTGCCTCTATTTCCTAATTCGAATCCGAGTTCTTCTGACTCTATTCTACTACTCTCCTTAAATCACAGCCGCTTTATGGCCCTTGAAATGTAAGCTAGAACATAAATGTAGGTAGAACTGTTTATATCATTTTGACTTACATGTGCATTCATTCACATAGATTTGCTTTTCCTTTTGCATGCCTGGTAACTGTCCGTTCTGCAGTTTTAATGAAAATCAAGTGATAATTACTGGTTAAAGCAGCTTTGGAAAAAATGGCTCTCATCAGAATGACTGACATACAAAGTTTAATGTACTCTCCTGGTTTATAGTCTGCCTTCTCTAATTAATTTTTTATTCTTCCCCTACAAAGGAAATAATACATATTTTCATGGTTTTGCCTTATAGGACTTACCAGAAACTATTCCTTATTTAAAAATTTGTACAATTGGGCATCAGGTGTCAGATGACGACACTAGTTTTAAATTCCAGTGTGCTGTTAATGGGTTTCTGAAAGAACGTAAAGATAACGGTGAGTTGCTTTTGTTTTTGTTTTTGTTTTTGTTTTTCCTTTACCTGAACTTTGGTATGCATTTTGAGTGGGGTTGGGGATTTTTAACATTTTTAATAGTTCTGACATTGGTGTCAAGTTGTGTTTGGTAACATTAAGGTGGAAATGTCAGATGGTGCTAATAGAGTACGGTGTTTTTCCTGTTTATGGTCACAAACAATTTAGTTTAGTTTGGAAAGTGATTTTTGTGAGAAATATGAACTGAGCTAGCTTACTTATCTCTTTTTTAAAAATTTGAACGGGAAATACATAAAAACATTAAAATGTTCTTTTGTCCTATTTATTGGTTGAGAGGTGGAAGAAAAGGTTAAGACTCTCGGGTTCTTAGCGTACATAAAAGAGAAAACAAAAAGCAAAGGTTCGGAGTGAGACAGATCCCTAGAAGCAAAACAAAACAGAGTGGACCAGAAGAGCGGCTTCCTCATCATATATGTGTTGAAGATATTTTTGCTGCTTTTACACTTCGGGTGCAAGTGAGGAAGAACACTCCCACCTCTTATTCTTATCTTCAGACAGGAAGAACTTAAAAGGCTGGTGTTTTCTTGTTTCCGCTTTAAGATCTACTCTGTTGATAGTAGGTCTTAATAGCGTGTGAATTTTAAGGATTCACTTGCCTTTTTCTAGCATCTAACTATCAGAAGGAACGTGGTGTTTGCCATGTTTTAAGACTGAGGAATCTTTTGTCTTTGGAACACCACTGACGCCCATGTGAAAGTGTTCATTTTGTCCTCTTTCTAAATTTAGCCTGAGGAGTGTGCACTTTATTAAATAAACGTAACAGACAGTAAATATTCCGTGTATATATAAAATGATGCACGTATATACATAAAACAGGGAGTAGGGGAGAAGGAATAGAGATGGAGGTGGGAAGGTAGGGGATAGGAGGCGAGAGAGAGAGGGAGAGACGGGAATTTCAAGATAAATTTTCATTCTATAACCTGGTTGCTTAATGCAGGTACTAGCTCTTAAATATCTTAAGCCCTATTCACAGATCTTCCGTGTACTTTAGCTTTAAAACTTGAGAGGCTTGGCCTGTCCTGTGATAACCAGGGTGTCTAGAAAGGAGGCAAATTATCTGATTTGTTGAAACTGTAGTCACAGAAATGTTACCTCTTAAGATATTAGGGCGCAGCTGCCGGCCTACTCACTTCCTCCAGGCTCCTTTGTGTGTGTTCTGTCTGTTCCGCGTGGGCTAGAAGATCCTTACAAGTGCGTGAGAACATGTTTGTAAACCTTGATTGTTCACATGTTATACCAAGTGTAGTCCATTGCATATGCTGACTCCTCTGTGGGTCTTCTGCATGCAGTGGGCCAACTTCGCCATGCTGTCTGCCATTGCAGTCTCAGGACCTTAGTTATGATCCATTGGTGACTTTCCTCTGCTGTAAGGCCCTCCCACAGGTGCCAGCCTCACTGATAATGAGGAGGAGACTATACTATGCACTCCCTAGAATTGGTAGAGACTCAGAAAATAAATTGTTTCAGTGAACACCGAGAGCCTCATAGGTTTGTTGTTAGGGCACGGGGATACAGAGGTGAGTAGAAGTCTTTGTTCAGTAGCAACTTACAGTTATCTAGGAAGATAAACATATAGTGAGTATAAGTGGGTTAATTATAATAGAAGAATCAAGTGCAGCAGCAATATAGAGGAGAAATTGAGGAAGGCCTGACTGAGGAGACAGCGTTTGAGCTGGGCTTGGGGGAAGAGGATTTTGCCGGAATGAGGAAAGGACAGCCCAGGTATTGGGGACAGGTACAGAAGGCACAGGGCTTGAACTTGTGCTCTGGAGGGGCAGCCTCTGGTGTGACTAGAGGGTAGTGTGAAAGGGCAAAGAAGTCATACATTGATTTTCAGCAAATATTTATATAACACCTTCTAAGTTGAAGGCACTGTTCTAGGAAGTAGGAAGAGAACAAAGTTCTTGCCCTTACGTACTTTCCATTCTAGTGGGGGAGAGAGATGAATAAATAAGTCAATATATGGAGTGTCAAGCGGTGGTAAATGCTTTGGAGAATAACAAAAGAAGATGAAGAGGTGAGGGAATGTGGTAGGTGATCAGGGAAGTCCCCTCTATTAAGATGTCGATTGAGCAGAGCCTTGAAGTGAGAAACAAGCCATTGGCTATCTGGGAGAGTGGAGATGGGGTGGGAGGGTGTGTTCTGGGAGAGTGGAGATGGGGTGGGAGGGTGTGTTCTGAAGCAGAAGGAATAGTAGGTGCAAAGTCCCTGAGGCACGACTGTGCTTGGCATGTTTGAGGAATAGTAAGGCAGCCAGTGTGGCTGGACAGGGGAAAGTGAGTGAGGGCAGGGCAGTAGAGAATGAGATCAGGGGAGGCTGGCGGGGCAAAGGAGGGAGGTGGATGATGTAGGTCCTTGTAAGTCATAGTTTGAACTTATAATTCAGTTGGAGAGACAGACTGATACTTGTTTATAAAGAGTTCTCAATGCTATGCTAACAACCTGGGCTGTATTCTGTGCTAAGTGAAGATGTTCAAGCAACAGAGCAATCCAGCCAAGTTTATATTTTAGAAAGATAAGAGCGTCACTATCCAAGACACATTGTAGACTATGTATATAGTATGTGTATAGTGTGCTGCTCTTCTATAAACTACAGGATACCTGTTACGTACAAATACTTACATACAAGATACAAGTGTGAATGTAAGCACTTGGGAACTATCTGAAAGAACCACACAAGAAACTGGGAGAGTCGGACAACTTTCCATGTCCCGTATGATTGGAATTCTGAAGGGTACACACACGAACTAATGGACGTGTGCTACCAGCCTCCGGCTAAGGAGGGAAATTGCAGGCATCAGAATCCTCTTTACCAATCAAGCGCGTTAATCCGCCTGCGTGATGACAGTCATCTGGACACGCCACGCGGTGGCGCATGCGCGGTAGAAGGAGGTCCGCGAGCTGCGTGGGCTTGTGCCTAGGCGCCTGTGGTTCGTGGCCTTGTGCTGGCACCGGGACACCGGGTTGGCGACTTTGGCACTCCTGGCGTTGGGTGGGCGGTATCTTGGGGGTGACATGAGCCAGTTCGTGGGCCACGAGGAAGGGCGGAAAGCACATCCCGGAAGGGTAGTACGCCTTGGCCCCTGGGCGTTGCCGGTGGAGCTCAGAGCCCCTGGGCCTGGGCTTCGTCTCTTGTGCTGTCGCCTGTCACAGTGGCCCCCGCGCGCTGGCCCGTCCGCGCTGTGCTAGGGGGGGTACTGGTCGTCTCGCGGCTCAGTTCACAGTAGCTGAAAGGGACAGTGTGTGATGTTCTGATTTCTCCCCATCGTTTTAAAAGGGAGGCTCTGGCCATTGCTCCTCGGGTAAAATGCAGGGGGACTGCTTTTTAAGATGGGACTGTCAGTGTTGGGGACCCTCCTTAATTACCAGGATGGAATCCCCTTCAGTTCCTCAAGCTGTGTTGTTTAGGCACAGAAAATGTGAGTAATAGTCACTGGAACTAAGTTTGAGTGAAAAAACGCACCGGTACCGCCGAATTTTCCATCGAAACAGTTGATCTGTGTTGTCTCTTGGAATTATAAAGGGCGTACTGTTGCTTCCCAACCGGTGTCCTTTGAGAGCTCTACCTCTGTACGTTCAAAGGATTAATTTTGAGGCTTTGCTCATACGTGTAGTAAACGCTTTAATTCCCTAAGACCTTCCTTTCCTCCATCTCATACCCCATTAAGCCCGCTTCAGTTTATCTCCTGCATTTCTTCTGAATCTGTCAACTCTTCCTCAACATCCTAATACTGAACTTGCCTGTCTGTTGCAAGGAGGTCCTAACTAGTGTCCATATATCTTGTTTCCTTCCAATCCATTCTTCACACAAGAAACCTTAAAAGCAAGTTGGGACATTGCTCATAAACATGGCTCAAAAACATTGTTTTGAGAATAGAAAACAAACTGTTGGCCTTGAACACTCTGTGTGGTCTAGAATCCTGTCTGCTTCTCTGCTACGTGGACTCCAGCTTGGTGCCTCTCCAACCTTAATATGGGTATGCCTCTCTTGTGGATCTTGTTAAATGCAGGCTGTAATTCAGTAGTTCTGGGTGGGGCCTGGATTCTGTGCTTCTGACGAGCTCCTAGGTGATGGTGACCCTGAGAGCAAGGGTCCAGCTCCTGCCTTTCTCCCTTCTTTCTGGAAGAGCAGGACGTCTGCCCCCCCGGGAGGAGAAAACATCCGCAACGTGACTACTAGTAACCAGCTTCCCTCACAGGCAAGGGACCTTTACCACTGCTCCCTACCATTTTGTCTGAGGCGCAGCAAGCCAAAACACTGACATGCTGAGGTTTGCAGCAAAGAGGAGGTTTATTCACAAGGCAGCCAAGCGAGGAAGTGACGTGACAATAGGTCTCAAATCCGCCTCCCCAAAGGCAAGGGGCTTGGGGTATCTATGGGATAAAGAATAAAGAAGCAGGGCAGTATGAGGCATAGGGAGCATGAGGAAAGGTGATTGGAAAAAGGTGTGCTCATCATTGTTCTGAGCTGGCGTAACTAGGCTACGGGGCTCAGCACATTCTCAGGCTGTAGTTTTCGGCCCTCTGATGGCAGGAGGTCAAAAGGCACTGGCCCAGGTGGAAGATCGGTGGTCCTCTCCAGTCTTAACCAGCTCAGCCTAACTAGACACAGCTGATTCCAAGTTCCTGGACAATACCCGGGGCAAACATCTTATTGCTTATGCTACATGCTATTTGGAGGACGTGCAAGTGTTCAAGCTACCTTGAGGAGTGAAGACAAGATTTGACTAATCCTTACACATGGTTTCACCTCCAGATGAGCAGAAGAGGCCTGTAGGCTGAATCTGGCTCCTGGCACCTGGAATTGGAGGCAGATGGTTTAAAAACAGGCTCTCCCACCCTCTGTATTATCTTAGGTAGATAGATAGACTATTGAACCTTCCTGTGCCTGTTTCTCCACCAGCAGCATGGGGACACTCAGAGTCCCTCTCTTGGGGGCTGTTATGGGGGTTCAGTGAGATATAGATGCATGCACAGGCACACGGGAGACACCCAGTGTGTGTTAGCTTCATGCTTACTTTTATTAGGAGACCAGTATTGTTAGAAGATTTCTGATTTGGACAACAAATTAGATAGGTGGTCATGACTATAGTTTATGCAACAGCAATTCACATTACCATTTGCAA
Source organism: Leucopleurus acutus (assembly GCF_964270905.1). Lineage (NCBI taxonomy): Eukaryota > Metazoa > Chordata > Mammalia > Artiodactyla > Delphinidae > Leucopleurus > Leucopleurus acutus. The sequence continues at coordinate 158,488 of NC_139154.1, read as the reverse complement.
AAAAGCAGTTGGTTGTCCAGTGGGGATTATAAACATCCATTTACCATGAGCTACTGAACAGTTACTTTACACAGTAACTACTTCAAGTACTATTTAAGATCAATTCTCTGTGTTGTCTTAAGCAGTTGTTAACCCCCAATTTTGTGAATAGTACCAAGTAAGTCACTTGAACATCAGCTAGAGCAATCTATTTCACTTAGCAAGCCTAAAGCTATAGTTCAACAATTTTATTTACTGTTCTATGACAGAAATTACTCTCAGCAGCTATGCCCTGGATAAGTAATCAGCTAAAGCTAGTTTGACTGACCAAATCTGATTTACTGAGTTAATAAGCCAGTTGATTTAGAAAGGTCTAATGTATATTTCTCATCCATTCAGCATTAAACTGTTTCCCATGCCTAAAATGTCTTTTTTCCCATTCGTACATATCCAAATTCCTACTTCTGTGCCGTAGGGCTTGGCTGAACTACAACTGCCTTTAGTGACACTTTTCTCACCTGCACAATTGGAGATAATTTTAGTCTCCTCAGGACTCCCACAGGGTTACCTCTGTTGTGACACTTGACGATTTGGTGGCATATTTTATTTTATTTTATTTTAAATAGCCTTCCATTACTCCGTGCACATCAAACAGTAAATGCTTTCTCCTAGTAAACGTGCATAACAATTTTCTGAACTCTTCTGCTCTGGGCAAGATTCATAAATACACCAGGCAAACATAGTGAAAGAGGAGACAGTACTTGTGTTATATTCAGTTGGGTCTTGATACCTAAGTGTGACTCTTAACCAAGGATTATTGCAGTAATTAAGGACACAGGTTAAAGTTGTTTAGAGTGTGTCCTAAAGTCTCACTGGCAGAATTTAAATCTCTACTCTGGAAATTGTAGACCTGAGACAAATTACTTCCCTAAACTTCATTTCCTACATCTGAGAAAGATAATAGTATCTACCTTGTAGTAGACTGAATAGTACCATTGCCCCCAAATGTCCACCTTCTAATCCCCAGAACCTGTGAATGTCACCTTAAATGGCAGAAGGGACTTTGCCAATGGGATGAAAGTAAGGGTTTTGAGATGGGGAGATTCTTCTGGACTACCTGGATGGACCCAGATGTAACCACTGGTGTTCTCGTAAGAGAGAGGCAGAGGGAGTTTTTACTCCAAAGAGAATGTGATGATGAAGTTGGGGTTGGATTGATGTGGCCAGAAGTCAAGGAATGCTGTCAAGGAAACAGATTCTCCCTTAGAGCCTCTAGAAGGTGGATGGATGGCCTTGTCAACTCCTGGTTCCAGCCCAGGGAAACTGGTTTTGGACTTCTGTCTTCCAGACCCGTAAGAGAATGAGTGTGTTTTATTTTACGCAAGCTCATTGGTAGTAATTTGTTACAGCAGCCATAGGGAACTAATGCGTACCTCATAGGAACTATTTCTCCAGTTAAAATGTGTGACTGGAAACACACTTGGTGGCATGTCTGACACACGGTAGGTATGCTACTGTGGGTAGTTCTTGGAAACTAAAGCCTTGGTTTTTGAGGAATCATCAAAACCAGTACAATGGTTGCCATGTTTCTCCTTGTTCATCCTGGTGACAAACCTGTAGAGGGAGCTCCATCCCCTCCCACAGGACGCCCACCCCTAGTACTTACAGGGAAGAGGTTATGTCTCACTTCAGGCACCTTCCTCTTTTCCTTTCTACTTTTTTTTTTCATTAATCTTCATCCAACTGGCCTTTCTAAGTTAAAAAAAAAAAACAAACAAGACAAAACCATTTCTCAATGGATTCAGATACTACCCCAAGTTAATATTCCAACCATGTTCTTGTTCTTCCGGGTCTCATCACCAGAAATTTCTCAGCTGAAATCCTCTCTAGTTTCTAGGATCAGTCACTTTCTAATTTCTCCCTTCTCAAGTTCAGAGTCTTGTCAGTTTAGTCCCTTCCCTAACCACAACATCTATTAAGGTGACACAGCAAAGTGATGAAAGTCTCGACGGTCTGGTTTTCATCCTGGGTTTCTGCCCGCTACTTACTGTGTGGCATTAGACAAGCTATTCAACCCCTCTGGGCCTCAGTTTCCCCCAAAAAAGGTGAATATTATGAACATTACCTACCTATAGGGTTGCCATTATGAGGATTAAGTGAGTTAATATTTGCTAAGCACTTAGAATATTACTTGTTATAGTCTAAGCACTACAGTTGTGCTTGTTAATAATAATAAATGCAATTCCAAGCGTATAACTTACTCAACTTTCTGTCATAACTTTGAAGTGTTGGTCTGTCTGTTGGCCAGCGTTGCAGGTAAATGAGTCGAGGCATGGGCTGAGGCATTGCTACCAGTGAGTGGTGTGTTCCCAGAACTAGGAACAGCCGTGTGAAATAGGTAGTGGTTCTACTTGGAGATGGGGCAGACTGGAAAATGACAGCCCTGGGAAGGAGGTGTGGTGTCCCTAGGTTTGGTGTCAGAGCTGCTGCCTGCTGAAGCACCGATGCCGGCCTAAGCCGTAAATGGCGGGGGCGGGGGGACTGGGGAAAAGAGGGGCAGAATGGAAAGGGAAAACAGGGGAAGAACGGAGAAAGATAGCCTAGGGAGGAGGTGTGGTGTCCATAGCTTCGGGGTCAGAGGTGCTGCCTGGTGCAGCACCGATGACACCCGAAGCCGTAACTGGGGTGCTGGGGAAAAGAGGGGCAGAATGGAAAGGGACAACAGGGGCAGAACGGAAAACGATAGCCTGGGAAGGAGGTGTGGTGTCCATAGCTTCGGGGTCAGAGGTGCTGCCTGCTGCAGCACCGATGACACCCGAAGCCGTAACTGGGGTGCTGGGGAAAAGAGGGGCAGAATGGAAAGGGACAACAGGGGCAGAACGGAAAACGATAGTCTGGGAAGGAGGTGTGGTGTCCATAGCTTCGGGGTCAGAGGTGCTGCCTGCTGCAGCACCGATGACACCCGAAGCCGTAACTGGGGTGCTGGGGAAAAGAGGGGCAGAATGGAAAGGGACAACAGGGGCAGAACGGAAAACGATAGTCTGGGAAGGAGGTGTGGTGTCCATAGCTTTGGGGTAAAATGGGCTGCCTGCCTGAGCTGAGAAAAGCGAGTGAAAGTGGGAGAGCTTCTCCCTAGCTGCTAACTCTTCTCAAGGTCTAGCACGCACTGAACACTGGCCGGCTCAGCCTGGGTGTTGACATTGCATTGTACGTGTCACAGAGCAAGGGCAGGCGGGTCAGGGGGTGGGGCTGGGGGCCCCACACAAGCCCAGCCCCTGGAGAAACCCGGCCCGAGGGCAAAGAGCCCGACCCCTTCTGGACTTTCTAGCGGCTGGGACTTGTCGCTGTGGGTGGCAGGTGTTTGGCACCGGATGGGCCACCATGCGGAGACTGTTGGGGACTGTGGAAGCCGCTTCCTCCAGAGCTCACCCTGCCTGGGCACCGGCTCTGCAGACCCCTCAGCCCTGGGTGTGTATCGGCCAGCCCTTCCCCGCAACGGGACCCAGAGGCCAGAGCCTGCCCAGAGGTGAGTGGAGGAGGCACCCAGAGCTTGCCAGGCTGTGGCCCACCTCCTCCGTGGACCTCCCCAGCTTGTCCGCGAGCCCTGGAGACAGGAGCGCCTTCTCCAGGGCTGCTGAGCTGCCAGCATCACCATGAGCCAGGCGGTGAAGGTTTCTGAGCAGGGGATGCAGAGCCCTGACGCGACTGGATGCTGCACCCCACGATGTCCCTTCCTGGCAGGTAGGTTCTTTCTTCACTTGTTTTTCGAAATTTGGTAAAAGAACATTTAAACCTTCGACTGTTCTTCAGGGTATACAGATGGTAGTGGCTTAGCTGGGATTCGAAGCAAGCCTTTGTGATTCCAGAGCTTGTGCTCTGGACTCTGGTGCCTCCTTATCATATATGCTTCATGTGTTACTTTTTCTTTTTTTTCTTGAAGTCCTTATGATACTTAGCCCTAAGTGCCATACCTGTAATGAACACATACACTGCCCTGTAGAAGGTGTTCTTTTGTTCAATGCATGAATTGGTCATCCACCACACTGGGTTCTAATCTCAGAAGATAGGTCAGGGGACCAGCAGTTGTCAGCATAGCACCATCCCACATTTCTACTTGAGGCTTGCAGCCTAGATTTTTCCCTTTGGTCTAGTTTGAAGGATCCAGGTATGTAAAGCTTATATTCTAGATAAATCATGGGCTATCCTGAAAGGAATTCATCAATGAATTATTCTGTATGGATTAGAAGCCAGTTTCTCTGGCCTTCCTGGAGTATATCCAGTAAGGCATCTCATTCATGTCTAGAAAGCAAATATATCATTTATTGCAACTTCAGCATGGAGCGATGTATTGGTTTAAAATAGAGTACGATCCACACAATTTGGTCATTGTGAGTATGCCGGCTGGGTCCACTCTTTACTACACATATGTAACTCTAGAGCTTCTTACGCCCCATAGAGGAGACATACTCTTGTGTGTCTAGGACAAGGGAAACGTGTGTTGTTATTCAGGAGCTGGAAGCTACAGCATGACAGGAAAGAATTGAAAAATCCTGGTCTTGGTCTACACATCACTTTACCCTGTTTGAATCTTGTTTCTTTGGCTTGCTTCATTGGAGTGTTTTCTCTCTCCTGGGACTGACATTGTGTGTTATATATCAGGCATGTAACATGTAGAAGTTTCAGAACCCAGAATCATATAGATCAGTAAAAGTTGATATATTTTTGTTTAAAATCTATTTAAAATCACACTGGGCATAATTCATATATTCCAAAAGTAGTTTGACCCTCTGCTCATGAGATTCTTTTTATGGGATGTCAAAGCAAATTTGGACTTCCATCCCCAATAAACTTTGAGGTTGGAGGACACAAAAGCTTTTGCTCAGACCTAAATTCTGTCTGAAAAAAAAGGGTAACTATTATAAGCCCTTTCTAACCTCTCCAGGAGCAGAAATGATTTACAGCTATGGCATTGAACCATAATTTCTTGATCTCATTTGAGAAGAGTTCAGTAAGAAACAGTGTCTTGATTTTTGTTTGTTGGTTCCCTGTTTTCTCGTCTTGCTTACCAACAATCCACTGTAATACATGAGTGAGTATGGCCGCAGGCTGAGTGTTCCCTGGAGCTCATTCATTGAACGTTTTTTCCTAAAATGACTTTTGTCTCCTTGTTTTCAGCCCCTCTTCTTTCCTCTGTCCTTTACTATAACCAGGGCTCAGCAAAAGCCGACTGGCTTTGTGCAGACCCTACTTAGGGTAGTCTTTTCTTCATTATTTTATTCATGGCCCCTCCATTTCATTGTTTGCCTTCTCGAAATGTGTTGAAATCTTTCTGTGGTTGATGACTTCCACAATGTCTTGGCTTTTATTGGTTGATTAATTTTGGTATTTCTGCGGTTTTATTTAAACATGGTTTCAGGAGGACCAGAAAGTGAATATATTTCCTAGTCTGCCATCTTGAGCTGAAAATCCCTGTGGATTTTAGCATCCAATGTTCCCATGGGTAAAAAACCCAACCTTGGCATTAATAGATGTACACTCAAGATTTCAGCTTTTCTTGAGCAATCACTAAGGATTTAATATGCGGTCACTTCTAATGGGAAAATAATAACTATCTCATGGCGTTGATTTGAGGATTAACTTGGATAATGGACAAGAAAATGCTTTGTAAGGTTTTAAAATCTATAAAAAATGTTTTTGTTATTATTTGATTTGTTGCTATTTCAACTTTAGCTGACAGTTGTTTGTGACCTTGCTTATGTGAGAAAATGCCTTCTGGTTTATTGTTTTGAAAGCCAGATTATATTTTTCAATAGCTCAATGGAAATGGCATCATTTGTGAAGTTGAAGGGTGAAGGTATAAATGTTTCTTGACATTTGAATCAACTATTGGTCTTCTGGGGCTTGTCCTTATTCTCCTGCAGTCTCTAATCACATGGCATCCAGAGAGATCCTGTTAAAACATAAGTCAGATCATGTCACTCAAGTCTCTTCAATGGCTTCTTCACAGGAAAAGGAAAGTCCTCAAAGTGCCTCCACAGCCCTAGAAATCCGGGCCTCTGTTTCCTCTCTGACTGTTTCCTTCTCCTCTCCACTTTGCTCCCTCTGTTTTCCACACACTGACATCCTTTCTGCTCCTTGGATACTCCAAGCCCACTCTTGCCTCATTGCCTTTCCATCTGACTGTTCCCTCTGCTTGTACTATTCACTTCCCAGATAGGCACCTTGCTCCCTCTCACAACCTTAGGTTCCCTCATAAATTTTATCTTCCCCGGAAAGCCCTCAGTGATCACTTAGTTTCAGATCGCAGCCTCCTCCTACCAGCTAACAATCTCCATCCCCCTTCCCTGCTTGCTGTTTTTCTCCAGCACTTACCTGATATACTAGTTATTCTACCCATTTATTCAATTTTTATTTACGTATTTACACTTACAATTTTATATTTGCTTCTTTCCTTTTGTCTCTCCCCTCAGCTCGAGAGAGGCTATATTCATCTGTGTTAATCACTGCTGTGTTTCCTGAACATGCCTAGAAAACATACTGAAGAAGGGTGCCTGAAATTTGGTAAGGGATCCATCAATTTTCTTGGCTGAATGAGGAAATGTGTTCATAAATTAATGAACAAATCTCTGGGGTTTCTGAATTAAGGACTAATGGGAAGAGGAAGGCAAATGGTTGGGACAGGGTACTGCAAGAAGTAGTATTTGGAGTACTCTGATAGCTATCCTAATAGATAACATTTTGTTCATTTAAATAGTTTTAACGAGAGAGCTGGGAACTAGGGACACACAGCATCGAGGTTTTATAATGCATTCTGTAGAGTTCTTTTCAAGTGTGTTCAAATATCATTGAAAATATATGCATGCATATAAACCTCTGTTACTTTATTTAGTGCTTTACAAGAGCCCCTCAAGGAAGGGGTAGTGGCAACTCTCAGTATCCTTCCTTTATGATAAGCTTAATTTATTCAAAATTATATCACAATTTATTTGTAACTGTGAAACTAGACTTAGTTATTTAGTAGACCCTCCCTAGAAACCTATGACGTTAATAAAACCAACAAAAATGTGTTCAGTTTCCAGTGATACACACACTACAGACTCAATTATGGACCATCCATTTTAATGAAGGGAAGAAGTGATTTAACAAACACAGAGCAAACAGAATATGAAGTTTGGTCCTCCATTAATATTAGTAATGGATAAAGTGGGCTCCAACGCCTTCAAGGTAGCTTGAGACCCATCATCTCTGTGTCATGGGCAGGGGGATGCTCGGCCAGGATGTCTTTCTCTGTCACCGAAAAAAATGTCCATAATATATAATGATACTTACTGAAACAGATATGGGGCATTTGGGTAGTTGGGAATCCGTTAGCATATTTTTCCGGAAGCCTTGACTACAAAACGAAGATAGTAGATTTGGACACTTCCAGCTATGCAGAAGTTGTTTGGGTATTCATCTTTCTGCCAAATGAAGTAAGCTTATTTCATCTCTGCAGCTTCCCATATACCATTTTCCCACCTCTGTTTTGTGTTTGGAAAGACTTCTAGAAATTAAAACTCAAGTTAAAAAGTGAGTGACGGGCTTCCCTGGTGGCTCAGTGGTTGAGAGTCCGCCTGCCGATGCAGGGGACACGGGTTCGTGCCGCGGTCCGGGAAGATCCCACATGCCGCGGAGCGGCTAGGCCCGTGAGCCATGGCCGCTGAGCCTACGCGTCCGGAGGCTGTGCTCCGCACCGGGAGAGGCCACAGCAGTGAGAGGCCCGTGTACCGCAAAGAAAAGAAAAGAAAAGAAAGTGAGTGACAACTTAAATGATATATGGACTATTTTGCTGACTTACAAGAGCATGCAGAATTAAATATGACCCAGTTGAAATGTTAATTTTATTTTAATGTGTATATTGGGGTGGAATCTTAAAGGTGCCAGAAAACAAGCATTCACCCATCCTGTTTGGAACTGCAGCACACAGGCACTTGCAGTTACCAGTTCTGTTCATTCCACAGAATCATCTTGGGAAAACATAACTGTTTTTTATGTACCTGGTATATATCTTAATTAGTTTGAAGAATTTCCCAAATACCTGTTAATATGTAGTTCTCCAATTCCAATCTTGCCACGTCCTGTACCAGTGACACAGCACATAGGAGTTTTATTTCTCTTTCTTTCTCTGGGTTGTTGAGAACCCAACGAAAGAACAATGGGATGGCATCAGAGAGATCAGGGTTCTTGACTCAGATTTGCCATAAAATAATAGTGTCCTCTTGGGAAAATTATAGTTATTCTAGGCCCCTTTCCTTTTCTTTACTTTGACAGAGCCGCACTAGATGACCCCAAGTAACACTGCACTCTTTGCAGTAGTAGCTTAGACGTTATTGGTTTTCTGAAACAAATGAAGACAGTGACACAGGAAACTGTGCAACATCTCTGTAACTATGTTTTCTTAGAGTTGCCTCCATTTTACAGATGATAAGATGGCTGAGCACAGAAGTAGGTGTTTTGACCAGAGGTTCCAGAGTAGATGGAACTGAACCACAAGTTTCCTTCATTCCTGAAGCTCACTTAGCCAAAACATAGGCTTCTGAATATTAAGCTGTAAAGCATATATTATCAGTATGCTTTAAAAGGAGCAGTTCTTCTAGGATTCCTAATTAATAGCAGGCGGTTTTGAAATTCTTAGAAGATCATCTAATTTTGTGAGATTTACAGCTCTATTTTCCTGTCAAGCAAGTTGTATCAGTGCCAGACAATCACCTGAGCTTCTGGATGCTTCTCTGAACCTCTTGAATTTTTCTTCTTGCTATCTGAAATTCATGCCAGATAAGCCTTTCTGTAGAGAGCATGTACAGACTTGTCTATTTTCATATAAGAAAGCGATGCAGTGAGCCAGGTCGGGGGTTAAGCCCTCATTCTCAGAGTGGTATTGAGCTCCTGGTGAAATATTATCATCATTTCCTCAGAATAGAAAAGCAGTTATCTCAAGTTTTTAATGCCATTAACTATTTATACATTTCTGTATAATACATGTATTTATTGTACCTACGAGGTGTGCTCTCTTTGGGAAGTACAAAGCTATTTGAGACGTAAGTTGTTCGTTTTTTTTGTTTTCCCACAAATACTGTGACCCTTTGAGCAGGAAGGTCTATGTTTTACTAACATCTAGCACAAGTGTTAGACCTGCGCGGTCTCCTAGGAGTTTCGACTCGCCCAGGAAACAACAAGAGTCGGAAGTCGATGCAAAACGCAAGAGGTTTATTGAAGGCCGGTGCACCGGGGTTCCTTGGTCCTCACGCAGGAGGTCGAAGAAGGAACCCTTTTGGGCGCGAATATGTCAGTTTTATAGGTTCCCACTTCCCCGTATGTAAATTATAGATTTGGTTGTGTTCTCCTGCTGATTGGTCCCGGCTTAGGCTCGGACCAGAGAGGGAACTTGTCCCCAGCTGCCTGATTGGTCTTTGACAGACACCTTTTTTACATTTTGTTATCTCCCTCCTTCTCCCCAGCTGCCTGATTGGTCTTTGACAGACACCTTTTTTACATTTTGTTATCTCCCTCCTTCTCGGAAGGGGGCCGGACATCCTGGAAATTCACCCATTGTCTAAGAAGCCCCTATTGTCTGGAGAGTTCTTAATCATTAGCTGGAACAATGTCCCTCGAGTCCCACATTTCCCCCCTTTTTCTTGTGACTATTGATTCCAATCATGGAATCTCAACCTTCTGTTCGTAAACTTTGGTACTGTTGTCTTAACATTAGAACTTGTACAGTACTGATACGTTCTCTAATAAATGCTATCAAGCGATTTAGAACACATGGTCCAAAAGTTAAAATCATCAATAAAACAATAAGAGGTCCCAACAGAGTAGAGATTAAGGTGGTAAACCAGGGGGACTTATCAAACCATGATTGAAACCATCCTTTTTCGTTTTCTCTCTCCCTTTGCCTTTTATCTAAGCGTTCCCTTAGTTTATCCATGGTTTTGGTAATGGTTCCTGAATGATCAATATAAAAGCAACATTCTTCTTTTAGAGCGGCGCATAATCCCCCTTCTTTAAGAAACAGCAAATCTAGGCCTCTTCTATTCTGCAACACCATTTCTGAAAGTGAGGTGAGTGATTCCTTTAGTTGAGTTATGGAACTTTCTAATGCTCGAAGATCGATGTCTACAGCCTGTCTTAAACTTGCATAATACTGGGGTTGTTGTATGAGGGCTGTGGTTCCTGTTCCTATCCCGGCAGATATTCCTAGTCCTAGAAGGACAGCCAATGTGAGGGTTACAGGTTCTCTCTTCCTTCTTGTTTTTCCCTCGTATTCATCTAAGAAGGATGAATCTGAATGATAGATAAGTCTAGGAACTAATTGCACTAGCACACAAAAATCAGCTGAATTGTTGAGAACCTCTAGAGAGACACAAGGGGTTAGCCCCGTGTTACATGCCCACCATCCATCTTGGGGAGGTACAAGATATCCCGAGCCTGAAGGGAGGCTGAAATCATGACAAAGGTGTCGATGGGACTGGGGAGGTGTTCCTATACAAGTACCATTTCCAGAAACCGAAGACAGAGTTAATTTACTGTTCCCTTTCTGTTTCCATCGACAATGGTCCGGGGAGCTGACATTAGTATAATTAGAACTATATCCTATAGCATCATAATAAGGGGGAGGGGCAGCATAACAGAGCCAACATGATTTTGTAGCCTCCGGGTTTGTAGCATTAAGGACTGTAAAGGCTGCCTGCACCAAAGAAAGCATCCTATCCTGAGGAGTCCCAGGCTTAACTGTGGGTTCTTTGGATCCAGAGGTTTCATTAGTCTCATTCTTTGTTGACGTAGTTGAAGGGGCCGGGGGAAGCAAAGGGGGGCCAAGTACGGGATTTGGGCCTATTGATATAGGAGCAGGAGTCTCAATCTTTAGCTTAAGGGTCATTAATATTCCCAAATCATATCCATTCTTGTAAAATCTAATGCCCCATGAGTGGCCATTTACCCATTTTTTATCTCTTTTTCCAGGATTACTAAAGGAAATTTTGAGGGGGTGGCACCATCCTGAACATTCGGGGGCGACGGGTCGGGGACCCCTATAAGAAGTATGAGTGTAGTTGGCTGTTACTGTAATAAAATCCCAAGTTGAGGTGGGTCTCCAATAAGTATCTCCTGTGGTTTCACATCCCCAGTTTTGGCAATATAAATTTTCAGTTCCCCCACATTTATAATTCAGGGATCGGGGGCGATGGAACCCGGGGCATACATAGAAGGAGAGGGTTCTGAGCCAACTTCTTCGGACCTGGTTTTTACAACCCTCCCCAGAGTAATCAGCTTTAGTTAGAAGTTGGGACGGAGCATTATGCTGATCATAACTCTCTAGATCCCAATAGGGAGCTCCTATGGCCAGTTTACAGACATCAGGAAAAAGGTCTGGCCACCAGGTCCAGGGAGGGGCAGTATGGCTAATGGACCAGGTTATATCTCCAGTTTGAGAAATTACCTGCCAAGTTAGACGTTGGGGCAGGTGAGGGCTAAAATCACTTACAGTCAGTAAAGGCAGTAAAACCAAAATTATAAGTCTTAGGTTCGTAGAAGCTTGAGTTTGAGCGGGTTGTTGGTTCTTTGGGCCTGCCATCCTGATGATGCCGCCGCTGGTGCAGCTTTCACGTGTGAAGCATGGATCCAGGCAGCGATGCCGTCCACTTTTATGGCCGTTGGGGTGGTTAGGAGGACGGTGTATGGTCCTTTCCATCGAGGTTCCAACGTCTGGGTTCGATGCCGACGGACGTATACGGAGTCTCCGACTTGGAAAGGATGAGTTTCTCCCGGTGTTCCCGGTGTTCCCGGTGTTCCCGGTTGGTAGGCCTCGGCGAGTTGGGACCATATCTCCTTTTGGACCAGTTGGAGTCCCAATAGCCTAGCATACAAGTCAGTGTTATTTTGACAGTCTGGTTTTATTTCTTCTCCTAAGGTGAGAAGGGGAGGTGGGGCCCCGTATAGCACCTCAAAAGGAGTAAGATGGTACCGGGAAGGTGTATTCCTAACCCGGAACAGGGCTAAAGGAAGGAGCACCGTCCAATCTGTACCGCCAGTCTCCAAGGACAATTTGGTTAGGGTCTCTTTTAGAGTTCTATTCATTCTTTCTACCTGACCTGAACTCTGGGGTCTATATGCACAATGTAATTTCCAATCAGTCCCCAAATATCTGGCCACATCCTGACTTACCTGGGCGACGAAGGCTGGACCATTATCAGACCCTATTACCTTTGGTGCTCCAAATCGAGGAAAAATTTCTTCTAAAATCTTCTTGGCTACTACAGCAGCTGTTTCTTTCTTTGTTGGGAAAGCCTCTATCCATCCTGAAAAAGTGTCTACAAAAACTAAAAGGTATTTATTACCGTACCTTCCAGGACGCACTTCGGTAAAGTCCACCTCCCAGTAAGTTCCTGGGCGGTCCCCCCTGAGTCTCTTTCCAGTTTCAAGTTTCCCTTTGTGAGCATTTACCTGTTGACATGGGACGCATTCCTGCACAATTTGTTCAGCTAATTTTGTCATTCCAGGGGTTTCGTACCCGGCTTTTTGTAACAAGGCTACCATCTTTTTAGTCCCCAAATGTGTCCATCTGTGCATCTGTTGTAACATGGATTCTGCTTGCTGAGGGGACAAAGTTCCTTTTGTTGTGGCCGGGATGATTTCTTCGTTGCGGCCTGGTTTTTCAGGAACTTTATCTGACAGTCCTAGAATGACTTCTCCCGATGCTATTTCTCGGGCCACTTGGTCAGCCATATTATTTCCCCTAATTATTGGGGTATTTCCTTTTCGATGTCCAGGGCAGTGGATGATACTGACTTTAGTAGGAAGCATGAGTGCAGTCAACAAAGCCATGATTTCGTCTTTGTTTTTAATTTCTTTGCCACCTGAAGTTAGTAGCCCTCTCTGTTGGTAAATGGCACCGTGGATATGAGCGGTAGCAAATGCGTATCTACTGTCTGTGTAGATGTTTACTTTTTTATTCTCTGCCATCTCTAATGCCCTCGTCAGGGCAATTAATTCAGCTCGTTGGGCTGAGGTCCCTTGTGGTAGCGCCGCTGCCCATATGACTTGTTTTCCGTCTACCACGGCTGCCCCAGTTCGACGCTTACCTTCCTCCAGGAAACTGCTCCCATCCGTGAACCAGGTGAAATCAGCATCAGGGAGGGGCAGGTCCATCAGATCTGGCCTACTGCCGTGTGCTGCGGCCAGTACTTCCTGACAATCATGTATGATGGTGGAGCCTTCCAAGTCAGGATCAGGTAGCAAGGTGGCTGGATTGAGTCCTGTGGCTGGAGCAAACTTGATGCGATCTGAGTTTAGCAACAGGGTTTGGTAATGGGTCATCCTGGCATTAGTTAGCCACCTATCCGGTGGTTGACGGACTACATTTTCCAGGGCATGAGGAGCTGTTATCGTTAGATTTTGTCCTAAAGTTAGTTTGTCAGCATCTTTGACTAGAACGGCCACTGCAGCGATTATCTTTAAACAGGTGGGCCATCCTGATGCCACAGGGTCCAATTTTTTTGACAAATAAGCAACTGGGCGATTCCAGGGACCCAATTTCTGAGTCAATACTCCTTTTGCAATGCCCTTATTTTCGGCCACATATAAATGAAAAGGTTTGGTTACATCTGGCAGTCCTAGGGCTGGAGCTGAAAGTAAAGCTCGTTTGATTTGGTCAAAAGCCCGTTGTTCCTTATCGCCCCAAACGAAAGGAGTGCTGTTTTTGGTTAGGGGGTACAATGGGGCTGCCAGCTCAGCAAACCCTGGAATCCATAGTCTACAGAATCCGGCCGTCCCCAAAAATTCTCTAACCTGCCTGGCGTTTTTGGGAGCCGGAATTTGGGCCACCGTATCCTTTCTGCTCTCCGTGAGCCATCTTTGCCCCCCTTTTAATAGATACCCCAGGTAACTGACCTGTTGTTGGCATATTTGTGCTTTCTTGGCTGAGGCTCTATATCCCAGGGTTCCAAGTTCCGTTAACAGTTTTTCAGTACCCTTGATACAATCTTCTTGGGTCTCAGCAGCTAATAAAATATCATCAACGTATTGGAGTAATGTTACCTGGGGATTTGATTCTCTATATAATGCCAAATCCTGATGGAGGGCTTCATCAAAGATGGTCGGGGAGTTCTTAAATCCCTGAGGTAGCCGTGTCCATGTCAGCTGACCAGACATTCCCGATGTTGGATCTTTCCATTCGAAGGCAAAGTAGGGTTGGCTCAGGGGAGAGTCTTAAACAGAAAAAAGCATCTTTAAGGTCCAAAACAGTATACCACGTATGTTGAGGTGGAAGAGTGCTCAGGAGGTTGTAAGGGTTTGGAACTGTGGGGTGGAGGTCTGCCACCCGTTTGTTTACCTCTCGTAGATCCTGCACCGGCCGATAATCATTTGTTCCTGGTTTCTTTACCGGCAGGAGAGGGGTGTTCCATGCTGATTGACATCTTATTAAGATGCCCAAGTCTAGTAGCCTCTGTATATGGGGACGGATACCATCTTTGGCTTCTCTACTCATGGGGTATTGACGGACCGTTATTGGGGTGGCAGTTGCCTTGAGTTCCACTAGCACCGGGGGCCGATTTTTGGCCATCCCCATTCCGGCAGTTTCTGCCCAGGCTTGAGGGAACCGAGTTACCCAATCTGTAACATTAACTCGTGAAGATGAAGGCTGCTCGTATAATTTATATTCATCTTCTAATTTCATAGTCAATATTTGAAGTAACCTTCCTTTATTTATCAGTTATGGTGGGACCTTCTGGCTGAAAGTGGATTTGAGCCCCTACTTTGGAGAGTAAATCTCTTCCCAGCAAAGGATAGGGGCATTCCGGAATAATCAAAAATGAATGGGTTACTCGTCCAATCCCAAGATCTACTGTCCTTCGTGTGGTCCATGAATATTGTTTATTCCCAGTGGCTCCTTGTACCCATGACCTTTTAGCTGAGATAGGACCTTTTGAGTGGAGAAGGACGGAGTGCTGGGCTCCGGTATCTACCAAAAATTGAACAGGTTCCCCCTCCACTTTAAGAGTTACCCGGGGCTCGGGGAGAGGGTTCGAGCCCTGACTTTCCTAGTCTTCTTCTTCCAATGTTAAGATTTTGTTTCTGGTTGGCCTTCCTCCATTCTTTTTCTTAGGGCATTCTCTCGCCCAATGTCCTTTTTCTTTACAGTAGGCACATTGGTCCTTGTCTAATGGTCGCCTTCTGTCTGCCGTTCGCCCTTCCTGCCCATTTCTATCCCCTATATTTCTTCCTCCAACCACAGTGGCCAGTATCTTACTTAAATTCCTCTCTTGTCTCTTATCTCGTCTTCTTTCACGGGCTGCCTGCTCTTTCTGCTTTCTTTCTTCCTTCTCTTCCTCTGTTTCTCTTTTGTTATATACTTTATCTGCCTCTTTTACTAACTCCTGAAGCGAAAATCCCTGCAAGCCATCTAGCCTCTGTAATTTCTTCCTAATATCAGGGGCCGCTTGATCAATGAAAGCCATTGCTACAGTAGCCCTATGTTCCTCCGAAGTTGGATCATAAGGGGTAAAGCGTCTAAAGGCTTCCATTAAACGTTCCAGGAACACAGTTGGCGATTCCTGGGGCCCCTGAGTTACTTCCCTTACCTTAGCCAAATTAGTGGGCCGTCTGGCCGCTCCATGGAGACCCGCCACCAGAGCCTGGCGATACATTTTCAGGCGCTCCCTACCTTCCGGGGCATTGAAATCCCAGTTTGGCCTGACGAGTGGGAAACCAACATCAATCTCGTTAGGCAGCTGGGTAGGTTGCCCATTGGCGCCTAATACATTTTTTCTGGCTTCTAGAAGAACCCGTTGCCTCTCCTCAGTCGTTAGGAGAGTCTGAAGCAGCTGCTGACAATCATCCCATGTGGGCTGGTGGGAGAAAACAAGAGATTCTATTAAAGCGGTAAGGGCCTGTGGATTTTCGGAAAAAGTTGGGTTATGCATTTTCCAATTATAAAGATCTGCAGAGGAAAAGGGCCAATATTGGAGAGGTCTATTCCCTTGGCCGTCGGGGGGGCCATACTCTCTAAGAGGTAGGGCAGTGGAGTCCGGGGAGATAGCCCTCCGGCTCCTAGTGCCCGCTGAGGGACCCCTTTCTTCTTCCATCATGGATGGTTCCCTTGGTGCCGAGGGCAGTGGAGCTGGGGGTCCTCTAGGTGGTGGGGGATTTGGGGCCGGAGGATAAGGGGGTGGGGAATCCAAAAGAAGCAAATCGGACTGCGGATCAGGATAAATCGCCTTCGGTGGATCCGGGGCGTCAGGTAGCTTTTCCGTGTTGGGGTTTTTCTTTAAGGCTAATATCTCCGACGCTGCTGATGTGTGCGCGGACGTACCTGTTGAGGAAACAAAGGGCCGGACCCACGGAGGTGGGGAGAGAATTAAATCTTCCCAGACCAAGACATATGGTACTTGGTCTGGATGTCCGTGGGGATCTATATTAAATATCTTAGACTTCAGCAGCTTAATCTTGTCTAATAAAAAGGATCCTTCGGGGGGCCATCCTATCTGAAATGTTGGCCATTCAGAGGCACACAAAGTCTGCCACTTTCCTTTCTTCACCTCTACCGAAAAATTATGGGCTCTGGCCCGAACTTCGGTCCAATGGCTTAGGGTAAGGGAAAGAGGAGTCGTCACAGTTTGTCCCATTGTCGTCCGTCAGAGAAGAAGAATAGACCACAATACAGAAACAGTTAAAACTCCATGAAACACATATACGCATGGGCCACCGCGAGCTCGCTTCAAAACCGAAACTTCTTCAGATGGCAGTTATTACCAAGGGAACTGCCGAAACCGAGTGAAGGGGAGACAGAGTTTGCCTCTCCTTCCAGATGAGCCACCAGGGCGTCCCCTAGGGCTCATGGACGCCGGCTATTAGCACGTCTGCCTAGCCAGAGGTCCGATACAGATTCCATAATAAGCCAATTCTTACGGCTTTCCTCCGATAATGGCCCACAAAGAACAAGGGACAAACAGACAATCAAGCTCGAGCTTACCTGGTACCTCCAACTCCCGATGTTCTTGTGGTCCGGGGCGAGTGGAATCCCGGACGAGCCCCCAAATGTTAGACCTGCGCGGTCTCCTAGGAGTTTCGACTCGCCCAGGAAACAACAAGAGTCGGAAGTCGATGCAAAACGCAAGAGGTTTATTGAAGGCCGGTGCACCGGGGTTCCTTGGTCCTCACGCAGGAGGTCGAAGAAGGAACCCTTTTGGGCGCGAATATGTCAGTTTTATAGGTTCCCACTTCCCCGTATGTAAATTATAGATTTGGTTGTGTTCTCCTGCTGATTGGTCCCGGCTTAGGCTCGGACCAGAGAGGGAACTTGTCCCCAGCTGCCTGATTGGTCTTTGACAGACACCTTTTTTACATTTTGTTATCTCCCTCCTTCTCGGAAGGGGGCCGGACATCCTGGAAATTCACCCATTGTCTAAGAAGCCCCTATTGTCTGGAGAGTTCTTAATCATTAGCTGGAACAATGTCCCTCGAGTCCCACACAAGCAGCTAACACGGTGTCTAAGATGTAGTCAATAAATATGAAATAGGTAAATGAACACATTTTTAAGGGAGGGCCAGGACATGAACAAATAGAAAATTTTCATTTTCAGTCACAAAGCCACAACAGACATAAAAATGATACAGGCAACAAGTGCTACGGTCATTCAAAGAAGGCATAGAATTGATACAACAAGGATCTCCTCTATGGCACAGGGAACTGTACTCAATATTTTGTAATAACTTATAAGGGAAAAGAATCTGAAAACGGAATCACTGTGCTGTACACCTGAAACGGACACGACATTGTAAATCAACTATAGTTCAATTAAAAACCAAACAAACAGACAACAGCAACAACAAAAAACCAAAGAGGTCATAGAAGTTCTTATGAGATTCCAGAAGAGAAGAGAAGCCAAATGAGGATGGGAGAGGAGGCTTTTGAATCAGTTCAGAGGAGAAGTCACAGAGGAACTAGTCTTTGATCTGAATTTGAGATTAAGATGAATTAATCTGAATTAATTAAGATTGCAACACAGGGATATTACAGATGAAGGTAATCACATAAACTTACTATACTGAAACTTGCAGAGGTTATGAGTGTTGTTCAAGATCCCAAAGCAAGTGCATTGTGGAATCAGAATTTTAAGTGAGGCCTAATGAACTAAAAACAAAGAAACACAAACAAGCCCTTCCTGTGACACCACGTTGCCTTTGAAGTCTTTTTTTTTTTTGGTGGGTTGGCAGAAACTGGTTCCAGTGTTTCTTGCAGGAATGACTGGCCATAGGACTGGGCGTCGTAGCTTCCTGCCAGGCGGCCGAAGGTCGCAGGCAGGTGGGTCACTGGGACACACGCGGAGGGGCTCCTGCCCGGCCCCCTGGCCGCTGAGTGCCCCTGCCCCAGAGCGGGGGTGGGGGCCTCAAAGCAGCCTTGTCTGAGTCCCCTGCCACTAGAGAGGGTATTGGCCCAACACTTGTAGAAAACGGGGACCTTGCTGGCAGTTCAGTGGAGGGACACAAATAAATCTTTGCCGACTTTCTGCTGAAGCTCACGAGGGTTCACTCCTAAGCCTCTTACAAGGTCAGCTGCCGAGGCTGCGAGAGATGAGTCAGGGCTCGCCCTCCACCACGGGGAGATCACTGGTTAAAGCGCTCACGAGGGAGTGAACCGCGTGTCCGCACCGACACGCATGGGCGGACCTCGTCGATGCCTTCTGTTCGGGGTATGAAGCCCTCTCCTGCCTCTTCCAGGCTCTCTAGAAAGCATGTGCAGAGCCTCCCACCCCACCCTCGGACTCCGCGGGCCACAGCTGGAGGGACCAGCCAAGGAACCGTGGCAGGAAGAGGCCAGAGGTCAGCGGGCCTCGGCCGGAGCCCGTCAGTCGGTCCCCATTCACACACCGCCAGACGATCCTCTTGACCTGGGCAGTAGCCGCCAACCGACCGCTGAGGTGAGCCCGGTGCGCGCTTGGCTACCTGGCGTGGCTGGGAACCCCAGGATCTCCTGGCAGAGGCGGGCATCCTCCTGGGCCGGGTCCGCGGGCGTCTGCGTGTGCAGGGCCTGAAGCACCTTGGCCAGGACGATCTGGCACAGGTTGAAGAGGCCTGGGGGGCGGGAGGAAGGAGACGGGGGGCTGGCACCGTGTCCAGGCCGCGCTTTCCAGCCGGGCAGAGCGGAAGCCCCCTTCCCTTCCCTCGGTCCGGCCGCATCTGGGTTGGCCTCCCGGGACTTGATGAGCTTGTCCAGCAGCTCCTGAGGGACGGTGCTGCCCGTGCCCCACCAAGACTGGCAGCAGCGCCAGGGCCTCACAGGGCACTGCGCCCCCGGCCCCAGAGCCTTCCCTCTGGTTCTCATCACCGGCTGTCACCAGACTTGCAGGCAACGTTCCTTTCTTTTCTTTTGTCTTTTTTCAAGGCAACTCTTGAGTACATGTATTTAACATGCAGGGAACCAGCCCTGACTCCTTGATCTGGGTCTTCCAGCCTCTGGAGCCTCGAGGACATCCATTTCCGTTATTTACGCGCCCAGTGCCTGGGGTTTGATGATGGAAGCTGACACCGAGGGCGTCACCACGTGCGGGGTGATGTCAGTGAAAGAATCCCATGGCGAGGGCCTGCCTGAGGACCATGCACGCCCGGGCCCTCCCCGCCCCCTGCCTGCAGCCCTGCGCCTGGGAGCGGAGCTGGTGCATCGTGCGCCTGACGTCGTGGAAGTTGGTCTCCCGCTCATCATGCTGCAGCAGGGAGGGCAGGTTGGGCGTAGGCTTGGTGAAGTTGGCCAGCATGGCCACGATGGCGATCTGGCAGCTCCCATCGTGCTGTAGGCAGCCCGGCTGCAGGCCGAAGCAGGCCGCGTGCCCGGACTTCCCCACCCTGCGGAGGGACGTGGATGGGGCCCCGCTTCCACAGAGGAGCCCCGGCCCACGGCCGACAGGTTCCCCCACGCACGCACCGAGGATAGAGATCAGGTAGAACTTGCCGATGGATGACCTTGCCCGAGGCCGCGTCCCAGACCGTTTAGAGCCTCACGTCTTCGTGACACGTGCTGGTGCCCTCCTCCAGGTCGAAGGTCAGCCCCAGCAGCTCCTGGGAGATGCCCAGCAGCCCGCGTGTGAGCGCCTGCATGGGGAAAGACTCATTGAGCAGGTACTGGTTCACGTGGTAGCACGTCTCCTCCCCCGGTTCATGTAGTAGCGCAGGTCCCAGGCGTTGATGGGGCCGTCAAAGTGCAGGCCCTGCCTCTGGCACTCGGCCTTCTTTAGCTCCAGGATCACGGCCGCTCCTGCTCCCCGAGGGGCTTCAGCTTCTGGGCCAGCTCACCTGCGGGTGGAGGGGAGAGGCTCGGCTACGTCCCTGGGGCGGCCCCCCAGCCACCCCCGACCCCGCGCCCCTCGAGGCAGAATGAAGGGTCTGGGAAGGTGACCCCCAAGGGCTGACGCAGTGGGGTCTCAGGCAGCACCACGTCCGGTCAAGGTCCGCCTGACCCCGTCCCCACTGGGACTCAGGGGGAGGCGGTGTTACCTAGGACAGTGGCCACCACCTGGCTGGTCTTGTCCATGTTCATCTCCAGCACGGAGTCGGCATGCGTGCGGAACCCCAGCAGGCGGGACTTCAGGGCCTGCAGCCTCACCAGCTCCCTGAGGATCACGCAGTTCTCCTGGAACCCAGAGACGGAAGGCGCTGGGGACCGAGGGCCATGCCCTCCCCGTGGGCCCCGGGCCAGGTCTCTGCAGGCGGGCAGGGCTCCCAGGCCACTAGCGGGCACAGCCAATCCCCCTCCCTCCTCCTCCTGGCCCGGATTTCTAGACACTTTGGTGCTGTCCTAACACGTGTTCTTTATTAACACAGGTCCTTTTGGAACCAGAAACGGCACGAACGTGATGGGCTCTAAGGCCAAGGGCAGGAAGAAATGCGGCCAGTCTGTCCAGGAGCCACCAAGGGGCCTCCCCGGGCTCAACAAGACAAACACGGCTGCCATGCAGACAGTAGCTCGACCCCGCGGTGCCCGAACACCCAGCCCCTGGACGGTGAGACACCTGTTGCTGCAGGTGGCCCGTGGCTCACTGATGAGGCCCGGCCCCAGGCGTACGCCACCTTCTCTGGGGCCACCTCTCCGGTCTGCAGTGGGGTTCTCCTGGGAGCCCCCAGTCACCACAGGACCAGCGTGGCCTGTCTGTAGCCCAAGAAGGTGGGGACACGAGACTGTCCCCCGTGCCCCCCGCATCACCCGCGAGGCCGAGCGAGCACCAGTGGTGTCTGTGGGGAAGATGAAGGGCTCACGCACAGCCCCCATCTACAGAAGCACAGACTGCAGCCACATGCGCTATGGAAGAAACACAAGTGTCCATGCAGGACTCGATGTCTGAATGTCAAGGCCATGCCCGGGCCACAGTGAGAAGGTGAATCCCCCATGCAAGCCACAGAGAGGGGATGGGGGGGCCATCTGCGATTCTGAGCTCATCGGGCATCACCCCAGAGGGAGAGGGAGAGGGAGAGAGGTAGACAGAAGTACAGAGGGAGAGAAAGAGAGAGGGAGGGAGAGACATCTCTCCCTTCCCTGGGGGTTCTCTAGTGCAGCCAAGGGTGAAAACCACTGCATTTTGGGAGATGGGTCCTCGTGGAAGAGTTAAATAGTAGCTCATGGCATTATCGACACATACTAAAAAGGCCCCAAATCCTGGGGAGTCAGGGAGGGGAGTGTCGGCTGCCTCGTAAACGAGGAGAGATTGGGCATCAGGGGAGGTGCCTGTGCAGCCTGCGCCCAGGGCCCCGCAGACTTCATCTCCCAGCGGTGGTCCTGGGCTGGAAGTCAGCGGGGAGGTCAGGTTGTCCAAGCATCAACGTTGACTTCAGGGCTGATCTAAAAGGCGCCTGGTGTTTGTTGAAGCAGAAAAAAGAGAAAGCAGTAGGGAGAGGATGGGAGTGGGAGGGGGAGGGAGCCCCCCTCCTCAGCACTTCTACCGCTCTCCCTCTCTCTCTCCCTTTCTCCCACTCTCCCTCTCCCTCCATCTCTCCGCCTGCCTCTCTCCCTCCCTCTCTCCCTGTCCCTCTTTCCCTGTCCCTCTCTCTCTCTCCCTCTTTCCCTCCCCCTCTCCCTCTCCCCTTTCCCTCTCCCTCTCCCCCTCTCCCTCTCTCCCTTCCTCTCTCCCTGTCCCTGTTTCCCTGTTCCGAACGCTCTGGCTCTACCTCTTTCCCTCTCCCTCTCCCTCCACCTCCTTCCCTCTCTGGAGAGGGAAGGAGATGGAGAGGGAGGGGGGAGAGGGAGAGAGAGATGGAGAGGGAGGGGGAGAGGGAGAGAGAGGGGGGAGAGGGAGAGAGTGATAGAGGGAGGGAGCGAAAGATGTCCCTCCCTCCCTCTCTCCCTCCCTCCCTCTCTCCCTCTCCCTCCCTCCTTCTCCTCCCTCTCCCTCTCGCTCCAACTCTCCTTCTCCCTCCGTCTCTCCATCTCCCTCACTCCCTCCCAGAGAGGCAGAGATGAGGGAGAGATGGAGGGAGAGGGAGAGATGGAGGGAGAGGGAGAGGGAAAGAGGGAGAGAGGGAGAGGGGGAGAGGGAGAGGGAGAGAGGGAGAGAGAAAGAGGTCTCTTCCTCCCTCCCTCTCTCCTCCTTCTCTCCCTCTCTCCCTCTCCCTTGTCTCTTAAATATATATTCATGTGTGTCTGAATGAGCTTTTGCAAAAAATTATACTTCATGGATTTAGCTGTACTATTTTCTTAAAGGGGTTTATTTTTAAAAACGTATTTTCATAGTGTTTGAATTTTCTCTCCAATTGTTTTACATCTATCATTTATCTTGAAGAATATTGGGAACAAGTCAAAACTGGAAATGCTTTATCCTTTTTCATTACACATTTATATTTACCTTATACATTATTCACTAATTCTATGCAATAAAGTCTATTAAAGTGACATGAACAGGGTACAAACATCTGTCAACTTCCTTGGGTGATAGATATCATTCCTGCACTACTGCTGGGAGCTTTTATATCCCAGCCCTTCTAAATCAATCTCTCTCTCAACTCTCTCTCTTTCATTCTCTTTTGCACATATAACACATAAAATTCTTAATCTTCCCTTCCATTCACACATAAAGTAAATTTGATCAACAAACCTAGTTGTACCTTTCGTATATTAAAAAAAATCTTAATAAGATCATTTTATTGGCATGTGCTTTCATAAGCTTAACCTTAATTTTCATGAAGCAAATTTTAAAATGTAAAACGAATTTTAAAAACTCAAAAATGGGAAAATATAAGAACTTTCTCTAAAGGGATCTGCTTATTTTGTTAATAACTGGATCTTTGTAATAGCTGTTTAATCTTCTGCTAAGCACTTATTATGATTTGTATTTACTTACCTTTAATATTGTTTTTCCTATTTTCTCCCAGAATTGTGAGCTCAATGAAAGCAGGATTTTTTTTTTTTGGCTTTTTAATCACCATAATTCCATTATCTAGAACAGTGATTGACAAATAGTAGGTACTTTGGAAATCATTGACCAGATAACAGGAGATAGCTAATAATTATTTGTTGGATAATAAAATAAGTAAACACACAAATAAACCTAAAATTAGAACTGGAATTCCTACTAAAATATAATCTATAGAAACTAAGGAACTCTCTTTTGAAAATTGTCTTGAGTAACATTGAAAATTTAGAATTTGAAAGACCTATCTTTTTTTTCTGTCATTACAAATCTGAATTGATATTCTGAAATAAATATGGATCTATCATTTACATATTCTTAAACTTGAAGTTAATTTAAAGAGCTTTCTGTGTTTTGCTCTAATTTGAAATGAATCATGCTACTGGAAATAACCAATAATCTTTATTAATATAAAATTATTTAAATTAAATTTCTATTGTTTCATTACTTATGTTTGTAAATAATAATTGTGAGTAAAATCACATGCAAATTTATTATGTCAATAAAAATTCCATTCTTCTTAGACAAAGAATAGAAAAGTATCTAGATTGAAAATTCACCGAATTGAGACTTACAACAAGGATTAATGTTTTACTTCTGCATTCTCAATGTTTTATGCTCCTTCTAATACTAAATTAGAGTGACTGGGGTATTAAACTACCAATTGGGACACCTTAATTCCAGCTATAAATTCCCACAATTTATTCACAAATCTGTAACCGAAATAAACAAAAAAACTTCTCCTCCCTAAAAATAAAAAATGGAAAGATACTATACTAGCTATGCATATACGTATTCTTAAGTTACATTTTATTTTATCAATACTATAGTATATATCATTTGACATTAATATGCTATATTTATAATGACATTGTTTTACAACATTCTTAAAATATAGGGTTTCATTTTTTCATTTCCTTATTCTTAATCATCAGTAAGGTATTAAATTTGATGCTGGAGTAAAATGTCAAAAAATCCTAAACACTTTAGAAGGAGATAATTTTGTTATAGTTGCAAAACTAGTCTCTTTAATGCATCATATTAGGTTCCGACATTTCAATCTATTACAAGAATCCTTTGTTGACTGGATTTATCTCTTTAAATCCAATTTATCTCCACCTAATTGCTACTTTTCTTGACACATAACATGATTTACCTGGATATTAGAGATAAAGTCTAATAATATTTCATCACTTGCTTAAATATTTGCTACATGATATTAAATTTTCCTTTATTACTTTGGAAAAAAACAGTATATATAAATTTTATACTGAGTGAGTAAGGAAAAGATACATAGTAAGTACCTAATATATTTTCCTTTCCCTTCATATTTTAAAAATTTAATTACCCTCCTCACTAAGTTTCTCAAAAATCACATGGTTCAATTTAGTACTATCAAGTTTTCACTTTTCAAAATACAGAACATTATTTAAGTAATCACCAAAAGAAGGAAGAAGTAAAAATAGAAACTATTAAAAGTATTTGTCTCTAGGAAATTGGGCTACTTTCAGGGAATGGTGAAGTAGGGGATTATTGCTTTCATTATAAATTGATTTTGGCCTTATAACTTAAAATACCTGGTACAAATTCTATTTACAATAACAATTATAAAAATACTAATTCTCAAATATCTGGAATTCAAAAGCATTTTTAAATTTTGTATTATGTGGCTCATGGAAACAGACTATGAAAAACGTGCAAAAAGTAAAATGAACAGAATTATTTTAGAAAGGCATAAATGCTAAGAAAGCAACAAAATAGCACATATTCCTGAGGGTGATAAAGGTTCAGGAGTTCGATGGTCAAGAAAAACTGAACAACAATTCTCTATTTTCTCCTTCCCCTGGCCTTTGGTAACCACAATTCTACTCTCTACTTCTATGAGTTTGACTATTTTAGGTACCTTATATAAGTAGAATCATGCAGTATTTGTCCTTCTGTGACCAGCTTACCTCACTTACCATAATGTCCTCCAGGTTCATTTATGCTGTCACATATGGCAGAATTTCCTTCTTTTTTAAGCCTGAATAGTTTGATTCATGCAAGATGAAATAAGTTCTAGAGATCTGTTGTACAACAAGTTGCCTATAGTTCGCAATACTCTCTTGTGCACTTAAAAATTTAAGTGGGTTGATATCACGTTAAGTGTCTTTACCACACTTAAAAAAAAAAAGGGCTTCCTTGGTGGCGCAGTGGTTGAGAGTCCGCCTGCCGATGCGGGGGACACGGGTTCGTGCCCCGGTCCGGGAAGATCCCACATGCCGCGAAGCGGCTGGGCCCGTGAGCCATGGCTGCTGAGCCTGCGCGTCTGGAGCCTGTGCTCCGCAACGGGAGAGGCCACAACAGTGAGAGGCCCGCGTACCGCCAAAAAAAAAAAAAAAAAAAAAAAAGGAAAAGAAAAGACGTGTTGGAAAGGTGAAAAGGAGAAGATACATAAATGAGGGAGTCAGCCTTCAGAAGATCTGGTGGCAGAATATTCCATAAGAAGGAAAGGGAAAATATATCTTTAAAGTGGAATAATAAAAAGACAAGTGACTATGGGAAAAGGGGAAATGAAAGTGAGAACAGAGAAGTAAACCAGGTCGGACTGGGCCTTGGAAGAGGTGTTTAAAATTTAATCTCTTCAGGAATTCTAATAGGGTTCTAATTCCAATGGGAGTTCACTGTAGTGTTTGAAAATGAGAATGATGTTACCTAATACATATATTAAAACTACAAAAATATTCTCAGAAAAAAAATGAAGAAAAATTCTAGAGGAAAAAAAGTTGTACATGGACATGTGATTGATTACTTCGTGGGTCTTTATAGATTTCACCAGCCAGAAATTTTCAAGGATGCTCTATAAATGGGGTTCAATTAATTATGTCTTTTCTGTCTTGGATGGTGTCCTTGGTTGATCATCTTATTCCTGGATGGTGACATTGAATTCCTAAATAAAGTCTGTCACTCTATTAAGGGCATTTAGTTATTGTCAAAATAATTGTGAATAATTCCTCACATCTAACCCAAGCTCCAATAAAGTTTCTAGATAAAACAAAAAATATCTGAGTTCAGAGCTGCTTTCCAGACCATTAAAAAGAAACCATGAATCATTAATATAATTTTTTTCTAAGATTCCCTCAGAGATAAATGACACATAGTCAATTGTTCCAAATGACATAAACCTAACTAAGAAAATAGAAGAAAGAATTTGAGAAACGACTTGAGTTGAGAGTCAGGGGCTAAATAGCAGAATAACACTTTGGAAGCCAACTCTAGAGCTGTAGATGCAAATGATGGAGAATAATCTCAAGGCTGAACTAAGAGATTTGAAAATCCGCTCCCAAGATAGAAGGGTACATTCCGTCTGTCATGTTTTGTGCTTCCTGTTCATAGTAAATTGTGAAGAGAGAGAGGGAAGAGGGGAGAGAGAAAGAAAGAAAGGCGAAGGGGAAGGGTAAGAATGGGAAGGGATGGGAAGGAGGAAGGAGGGAAGGAAGGAAGGA
Source organism: Leucopleurus acutus (assembly GCF_964270905.1). Taxonomy (NCBI): domain Eukaryota; kingdom Metazoa; phylum Chordata; class Mammalia; order Artiodactyla; family Delphinidae; genus Leucopleurus; species Leucopleurus acutus. The sequence goes on along the minus strand of NC_139154.1, from coordinate 131,595 downwards.
AGGGAAGGCGGAAGTTAAAAAAAGAAAAAGAGAAAATGGGCACAGTATTTTTCTTCAAGAATTAGTCTTCCTGATTAAAGGAAAATTTTAAAGTATTTATTTAAGATTTATCCTAAGATAAGAACAGTGCAATTACCTGGAAGTATAAGGTTTTGGACTAAATATTTGAATTTTTTACTTTTCTGTAAGTTCTTGAAAGATTTCACCTCACTTCTATTCATATACTAATACTAACGCCAATTCATGCTAATTAAAAAGAACAACAGTAAATAGAGTAAGAGTGAGTTTCACCAGAACTTTAACTAAAATTAGGATGTAAGCTCATAAGTTAAAATGTAGATATTTGTCTATGATATCACTATCTGAAGTTTTACTGCTGAATATGTGTGCTTTAAACTGACTATAACTCTACTAAAAAAAAATAATTGGAGGCTTGGGTTTGTGAAATCTCCCACAAAGAGAATACTCTGATGCTTTCATAAATTTTCATTATCTGCTCCTTCACGCTTCTCTGTTCTACCTGGCTGTCTCCAACCATGATACAATTTTTGAGGCCCAGTTTAAAATGCATCTCCCATGTAGTAATCATTTAGTTCCATTGCTTTCATAGTAGACAACTATAAATGAATATACCCTCTTTCCTTAAATATATTTATACCATTTTACCTCATACTGTAATCATCTTTGGCATGTTTTTCTAAACCCCACCTTCCTTCCTAGTGCACACTGATCTGAACCGGGTCAAATAACAAGGTTCTTTGTGGTAGATAATACCACTGATATAGTTGGATGAAAGCTGTAGGTTTCCTCTCTCCCCTAAACATTACCAGGTGGATGCTAAAATTAAAGCAAGTACCAGAAAAAAATCCACCACCACACACACCCATATTTATGAGTAAAAAGACACAAAAACTCGTACAATCTTTTCTTAAAGATCCAGTAAATTCCTAGCTTTCTAGCCTTTATCCACCTTCATACAACTTATGTAGGGTTTGTTTCTGACAGAAGTAAAATTATTTGAGTGTAAGATGAAATTAATTTCAAGTGGAAAAATCCTCTGAATCTAAGCCCTAGGACAATAACACCACTCAAAAGTGTGTATTATATTAGGTTTTTCTGTAAATTCAAAGTCAGAGATGTTTCTAAGAAATCAGTATATCTTGAACGTCATTTATTAAAACAAATAAAAATATTTCTTGTAAAATTTTATTCTGATTAATAAATCTCTAATATTCATCTAGGAAATCTAGAATTTCTAGAGCATAGATACAACTGACACTTTTCCTCTCTTCCTCTCTGCCCCTCACCCCACACTCACATCCAGCTTTCATTCTTGAATAGGACACTTAAAAGTAATACATTTTGCATGTTGATTAAAATTCACTAAGAGATTTATCTATAATTTTAATTGCATTTCTGCTAGAATACTTGAAAATAAATTTTAGCATATTTCACAAACATCATATTTAAAATTTCTTCAAGTCAGTATTGTACAAATTTATGATTGTAAAATCCTACAATTTTAGGATTGTATTAGTTTACAAAATATTTGTTGTCTCTTCACTATGAGAGGACTTACATTCCTATCTCATTAACTCCAGGCTTGACTATTGTACTTACACTGAATTTGACCAATAAAATATGAACAGAAGAGGGATGAGGCACTTCCAAGGAAAATCTTTAGGAACCTTTGATGGCTCCATCATTTTATCTTTTCCATTTCCCATGAAAACAGAAATATATTTAACTGGGACTGGTCATCTAGCTCAGTTCCTTTAATAAAAATGAGAAGCACATCCACAGACAAACCATCATGAACATGTCACAATAATAGGAAATGCATCATTTTTATTTCTTTTTTTGTATGTGTCTCTGAAACTTTGTGGTTTATAACTTAAGCATAACTTAGCTAAGGCTGACCAATGTGAGTACACAATTTTTTGTTTATTTGTTTGTTTTGCATATATATTGCTCCAAAAAAGAGCAATGTTATTTTTCAAATTTTAGGTGCTTAATAATTATTTTCCTATGACTGAATTTTGCTGTCATGTATTAAGTATAAACTCGCCATAGAATATTTAAATATATTGTTTTTCTCTATTTTGGTATTTAGGTTAAAACACAGTTACATCTCTCAAACCTTATTATATCCCTAAGGAGCGTGTGGATGCATAGATAGATAGAGCAGCTCTATTTTGAAAATTGAATCAAAATCTCTGAAAGAGGGACCAGATATTTGCATATTCATCAACCTTACTCAGATAAGTATAATGCACACCAAAGTTGTAGAACTGTTGTTAAATGCGATGATACCTAAATCTTTTAACCATTCATAAACATAAAAATACAATATGTCAGAAATAATTTTAGTTACTTGCCATGAAAAGCAAAGAAAATTAAAATGTATATGCAATGTATAGGTGTTTTTTATTCAGGACTATTTATCAAATATATATAATTTTATGTAATTTTATACATAAATTTCAAAATTTATGCATTCTATATATAAAATTTTAGAATCTATAAGTAAATTCTGGTATTCTCCACATTAACGCATTTATCACTTGAATCTTTCAGAATTGTTTGTCAGAGTTTCTCTTCCATATCCTGTTTTTTCACTTGGAGTCATCTTCATTTCTTTCAACTAACAATTACAGATTATTTAAGAACAAGATTTGTCTTCTCATTAGGGAGAAAAAATAAAGATTTATTAATTGCAAATTCCTCCTAATAAACATGTGGGGAAATTTACATTTTACAAGGAGATATCAATGTTTTTCCTTCTCTTTTTTACCTGTCCACTACTACTGTCCAAATAAGAATGACATATTAATTAAGCAAAATCAAGATGTTACCTATGAATCTCACATTTTGATAAAGATTGCTATTCTTTTGATTACATTCCTCCTCAGCTTACCATTAACTTATCATTCACCTTCTCTCTTAACCAGATATGACATATTATGGAGATACTACTGCAAAGAAATGATACAATTTAGAAGAAAATGCTGGATAGGTTTTAGGATAGGTTCTGCTGCTAACAAGAACAAAAATGTTATATACATTTGAAAAATTGTCAAAATAGCAAAAATTGTCAGGTCAAGATTTGAGTAAAATAAGAAAGCCACAGAGATAACATACAAAAAGATAACATACAAAATATGCAGTAGAGTTTTAAAATTATATTGAGACATATCACAAAACACTTCAGACCAAGGTTCCTCAACCTTGGCACTATTAACATTTTGGATCAAATAAGGTTTGGTTGATGGGAAGGTTGTCCTCTATATTGCAGGATAGTTCACAGCATCCTAGTTTCTACCTACTAAATGTCAATAGAAAAAATCCTGTTGCGACCAAAAGAAAATTAAAAAATGTCCCAATGAGGGCAAATTAGCCCTCATTTAAGAACCAATGCTCTAGGTCAGTAAATAAAATTGAGGTTAAAAAAAAATGTTTTTTAATTCCTGGAAATACGTAACCTACAAAAATTGACACAAGAAGAAAATGAAAATTTAAACAATCCTTTATTCATAGTAACAAATTAAATAGTACTGAAGCCACTATCCTCATCCACAAAAATTCTCCCCCCCAAAATAATATTTCTAGATGGACCACTGCATAGAGGATTTCTACTGTGCCAACACAGCTAGACTGATGCTGTCTTTTTACAGAATTCTCTTTCCTACATAATTACAGGTTAGCATGACCAAATGAAGCACTTTGCAAGAAATTTGGAAGGGAGAACTATGTAGCAGACACATTAATTTTACATTGGAAGGTTTTTCGTTTGTTTCCATTTCTTTGCTTTTATGGCTTCCAAATGGGCTGTGAAATTTGGAGCAAAAAAAATGATGAGTTCACAACACTACTACCAAATCTCTTATAAGGGAGCTGACTACCATAAAATAAAACCTCATCTTCTATAGACATAGTGCTCATATGTATAAAAATCATACCTGTGTCAAAGAGTGTTTTTCCTATGTTTCCCTCTATGAGTTTTATAGTGTCTGGTCTTACATTTAGGTCTTTAATCCATTTGGAGTGTATTTTTGTGTATGGTGTTAGGTAGTGTTCTCATTTCATTCTTTTACATGTAGCTGTCCAGTTTTCCCAGCACCACTTATTGAAGAGGCTGTCTTTTCTCCATTGTATGTTCTTGCCTCCTTTGTCATAAATTAGGCAACCATATGTGTGTGGGTCTACCTCTGGTCTTTCTATCTTGTTCCATTGATCTATATTTCTGTTTTTGTGCCAGCACCATATTGTCTTGATTACTGTATCTTTGTAGTATAGTTTGAAATTGGGGAGCCTGATTCCTCCAGCTCCACTTTTCTTTGCAGTATTATTTTGGCTATTCAGGGTCTTTTGTATTCCCATATGAATGTGGTACTGATGAACATAGTGGCAGGGCAGGAATAAAGATATAGATATAGGGAATGGAGTTGAAGACAGGGGGTGGAGGGGCAAGCTGGGGTGAAGTAAGAGTAGCATTGACATATATACACTACCAAATGGTAAATATTTAGCTAGTGGGAAGCAGCAGCATAGCACAGGGAGATCAGCTCGGTACTTTGTGACGACCTAGAGGGGTGGAATAGAGAGGGTGGGAGGGAGGCTCAAGAGGGAGGAGATATGGGGATATATGTATGTATATGGCTGATTCACTTTGTTGTACAACAGAAACTAACACAGTATTGTGAAGCAATTATACTCCAATTAAGATCTATTAAAAAAATCATACCTAAATTATAAGATTACAGAATTGAATTCTCAAGCTTGCAAGGCTTTTTATGATAAATTTAGGGTATTGATTGGGAAGGATTGGGGTCCTAAATATTAGGATAGAGGCATATGGAAAAATTCCAAATAAGATTGGAAAGTTGAACTTTTCAACTCTGCTAAACTGCCTTTCTTTTAGAATTATCTCTTCAACCTCTTGTTTTAAAGACGTTAGTTTCCTCTTGTTTGAAGAAACTATAATTTCCTCCCCACTGAGACAGTTCTCTTGCAAGAAGAGACTGCTAATCCTCTCCATATCCTATCTCCAACAATTCTTAATGCTCCTACATCTATAACCAGAGTCAAGTTCCAACAGGGCCCAGAAGGTAATGTACAAAGTGTGACATGGAAAGTATTACACATACCAAACATTTTTCACATATGATTTTAACATTCTACATTTACCAAAACCTAGGTAAACAAGTGAGAATTAATCCTAAGGCTTTTAGATTAAGGTAGAAGAAATACAAATTTGGCTCAGGCTGAGGAGAGCAATAAGGTCTCACTTAGCCAAGATTCTGGATTCAATATGTTACATCAAGATGATAGGAGTAGCTTTAACATTTTCCTTTGCAAATGACTAAAATCTGGGACCAAAAAGTGCTTACATTTAATTAAATTAAATGCTAGAAATTCCCTGTCATATTACTGAAGGATACAACCAAAGTCTTAGTGAGATCGGAACAGTAGAATGTATTTATGATGTCCTATTTGTTTATTTATCTCCTAATGCACCCCTCAGGTGGATCAGAATACACTCCCTTCATTAAGTCTGGAAGAAATATATTCATGGGGAGTCCACAGTGTCCTTAATGAGCTCCTATGTGATTACATATTTTTTTTCTTTTTAAATATTTATTTATTTATTTAGCTACATCGGGTTTGGTTGGGGCAGGTGGGACCTTCGCTGCGCCCTGAGGGATCTTTCATTGTGGTGCATGAGCTCTTCATTACCACGAGCAGGCTTCTCTCTAGTTGTGGTGCACAGGCTCCAGAGCACACAGGCTCAGTAGATGCGATGTGCAGGCTTCTCTCTAGTTGTGGCTCATGGGCTCCACAGTGCACAGGCTCTGTAGTTTGCAGCACGTGGGCTATCTAGTTGTGGTGCACGGGCTCTGGAGTGCGTGGGCTCAGTAGTTGCGACACACCGGCTCCGTTGCCCTGTGGCATGTGGGATCTTAGTTCTCCAACCAGGGATGGAACTCGCGTCCCCTGCATTCTTAACCACTGGACCACCAGGGAAGTCCCTGTGATTACTTTCTATTGTTCAGAAATATAAGCAGAAACTACTGTCATGGATCTGGGCTCCCAGAAATCAATGGGGATAATGGAATTCCAGGGTGGCAGATGGCAAATAGAGGCACTTAATCTCCAGAGATAAAATAGTAATGGTAACTCCACTGCAGAGCAGAGCTGAAGCAGGAATCAGAATGTCTATGCTGCAAAGATTTTGGTGTTGAATAGTTCATCATTATGTACCTAGAACTAAAATAAATGAGTAGTCTGTTAAATTTGTAAAAGTAAAAATTCCCAAATGTGTTAACCGTGATCTGTTTTAGAACACAATACAGTCACAGACATCCCTCAACCGGTTTACAGTAACCAGAGTCATTTTAATGAAAAGAAGACTGAGTCCTCTTGAGGAAAGACCTAGTTATATAGCCCAAAATGGATATTGCTAATATTTCTCCTAGCTTTTCCCTAAAGACCTACAAATATTTGCCATGGTTACTATGAACTGGTGAAGGTGAAATCATCAGACTTTTCAAGGACATTTGACATTGACTCTGACCTCCCACTGATGCCTGGAGACAAAAATAGAACTGTAAAGTACTAGTCAGAAGAGAGGTTTATGAAGGTCACATAATCAATGGAGTGTGTCCATTTCACAGTAGACCCAATGGACACCTAAACCCACACCGTGACTATCTTCTGAGTTCCAAAATACATAATCAGATAGCACATGCTCATCAGCGGACTTGGTTCTTTAACCCGTGGAAAGGGCTTTGTTATGGTAGGGAAAGCCTAATGAAAACCCCTAGATCTTCCTTTACACATAAAATATAAAACCGGAAACAACACCACATCCCAAGAGGGATTTCAGAGATTAATGTCACTATCAAGCCCCTAAAAATGCTGGAGTTTATTCCTACCACAGCTAATTCAACTTACCTATTTTGCTTGTGCAGAGGACAGATGTAAATAACCATTATGAAATGAGATTATTGAAAATATAATCATGCAGTGATTTCAATTGCATCTGCTAATCTAGATGTAGTTTCATTGCTGGAGCAAATCATTACATCTCCTGTCAACTGATAGGCAATGACAGATGTGGACAATGCTTTTCTTCTCTAAACTTTTGAGCAAAGAGGTAGTTTGCTTTCAGCAGGTAGAGCCAGAAACACAGTTGTACTATTCTAGCTCAGGGGTATATCAACTGTTAAGCTTTCTGTCATAGTCTAGTCTGTAATGACCTGAAACACCTCTCAATTCAAAAGGATGTCATTTTTATACATTACATTTATGATGCGGTGATTTTGCATCTGATGAACAGGAAGTATCAGCAACTCTAGAGACTTTGACACGCATGTTAGAATTTGGGAATGCATCCCACAAAATTCAGGGACTTGCCACCTTGGTGACATTTCTAGGGGCTCCATCTCATAGGAATGTTGAAATATCCCTTCCAAGATGAGAGATAAATTCCTGCATCTTGTCCCTCTACTATTGAGAAAAGTTTTAACAGTCTATGGGTCTCTTTAAGATTTGGGATGCCACATATATCTCACTTTGCTGTATTATTCTTACTCATTTATTTAGTATCCTGAAAAGCTGCCAGTTTTGAGTGAGACTAAGTTTCTGCAAAATGTCCATCTGCCAAGAAAGCTGTTCTGCTTGGACCATATGACTCAACGGATCCAATTTTGTTTTAAGTGTTTATGGCAGAAAACAAATGTATTGAACCTTTTGCAGGCTGGTATAAATGATTCACAGAGTGGAGTTTTGGAATTTTGGAGAAAGCTATAACAGTTCCTACATATAACTTTCCTTCTGAGACATCACTTCTTTTTGATACCTTGCCTTAGCAGAGATGCAGTGCTTTATTTAACACAGGGCAGCCAGTTATCATAAAGCCTGAGACGCCCATCATGAACTGGGTTTATCTCAAGGAAATCAATTGCTGCTAAGAAAGTACATGGATACAAAACTTCAAATGTACAAAGTTCTATACAGGATGGAGGCTGACTTTTGCAAATAATACTTCAATTTTTTTTTTTTTTTGGTTAAAGGAAAATAATTTTTATATTCAAATGCATATAAGTCTTAAGCAACTTACAGAATTTACTGTTGGAGTAAAAATGATTTTGGGAGCAAGACAAGCACCTCAAAGAGGAGAAGCAAAGATTAAAGAATTGGGGGCTTCCCTGGTGGTGCAGTGGTTGAGAGTCCGCCTGCCAATGCAGGGGACGCGGGTTCATGCCCTGCTCCGGGAAGATCCCACATGCCGCAGAGCGCCTGGGCCCGTGAGCCATGGCCGTTGAGCCTGCGCATCCGGAGCCTGTGCTCCACAACGGGAGAGGCCACAACAGTGAGAGGCCCGCGTACAGAAAAAAAAAAAAAAGAATTGGGAGCCGCTGTAATCAAGGCAGGCTCTGCCTCCCAGATACCCTGCTCCTGAGCTCTGTTCTTTCCCAACAAAGTCTGCTGCCTGACAGCACCAGACCCTGTGCAGAAAAAAAAAAAAAATCGGTTTATTTGTTTTGTTTAAGTAAATCAATAAACGACAAATAGTCTTGAATAAGGAGGGAAGGGGGCAGGGCACAACCTTTAAAAGAATGATATAACCATAGGACATGACAAAAACTGTTTAGAACCAACCTGGTCCAAGATGGCGGAAGATTTGACTTCCAGTGGACCTTGGGCTTCATTATATGCTCATTGTAATACATTAGCATGCTAAATGACACACCCACCAGCACCATGACAGTTACGAGGCTAACTATAAAAGACCAAAAAGTGGGCGGTGGCCCAATTCCTGGAAATCCCCATCCCTTCCCCCAAATAGTTGGAATAATCCTCCCACTCATTAGTCTATGAAATTACCCCTATAAAAACTGACAACCTTGTACCCTGGGGTCTCTTACCTTCAGAGATGGCCCACACTCTGTCTGTGGAGTATGTATCTCCCTGAATAAACCTTCTTTCACTTTACTATAGCTCTCTCTTGAACTCTTTCCTGTGCGAAGCCAAGAATCCACACTTGGCAGCCGTCCCAGGGACTCGCCTGAGACCTGGGACGTGACCATCTTCTCGCACTCCACTTTATCTCCTGCAAGTCTGAATTGAAATAATAAATATTAAATTAGCTTTCTTCTAAAGGGATTTTTACATTTTCTTTAGTTTATGATAAGCCTAGAATGTGTGGTAACTTGGAATAAGAAAAAAAAAAGATTTGAACGCAAAAGGCTGTGATGAACTACAAGGGGATGATTAGGTTCTATGGATAAACTGAGGAAGATAAGGATGCCAAAGATTCCACAGTTAAGTCATTTGCTGTTTTGTGTTTGGTTATGAGTTCTCTCCTGTGTGGTCAGGTCACTGGAAGTTGCTGTTCTCTTGCTTTCTGTACATCCCCAGCTAGACCAGTGCCTGGGGTCTAGCTACACCCTACTCACATGACTGACCTTCCTACATACTGTCCCCAGGCCCCAGCTAGAGATTGTTCTTATCAAAGAGGAGGTGAGGGGCATGCCCGCTGCTAGTTTCCCTGGTAACCAATGAGCTAACCTGACTTCAATTCCCCCTATAACTGGCAATCTCCTCTTCCCCCCAGGAGCAAAGACTGGCACCATGTGCTGCCCACCATCTGCTGCACATGGTGGGGTGTTGCTTCAGAAGTATAAGATCCCGCTATCCATTAAACCATTGATGTCTCTGTCACTGACTCCGGGCTCTTTCTTTGTCTTGAAGCTGGGCAACTACAGGCCTTGAAGGCCAGTGAGGTGCAACCCAACACCTCCTTAATGCCCATATTTTGTTTACTGCGTACAATCAAAGTTGTTATTGACAATTTGGAGAGTAATGCAAAGGACACATTAGTGGTAGGATGTCAGCAGTTGCAAAAAATAAGCCTCAATTTTGGTGATTTCAGATTGAGCTGGAATAGAACTCCCTTGGAAAATTTTAAAGTATATTTATAATAATAAAACCAACAACAATAGTGGTAGTTGTAATAATATAAACAATGATAATGACTGCCAACATTAATGCACACTATCTGACTCAGGTATTGTTGAAGTGCTTTACCTGGATTATCACTTAATTATCACTATAATATATGAGGTAAAACTGTTGTTCCCTTTGTTTTCAGTGAAGAATTTGAGTCACCAAAAATTTAAGAAACTTGCCAAAGATCAAACTTCTTACAAATGAAAGTCGCAGAGAGTCAGAGTTGGTAGACTTAGCTAATCACCCCTACGCTAGTATACTCTCCATTTACAGAAATGAGGGGAGAGGGAATTTAGCCTTTGATTTATTGATTGATAGAGTAATTCTAGAACACTGAGCTTCTTTGGGTTATGAATGCTATATTTTTGTTTATTTTGTATGTATTTCCTACCTTTCAAGATTATTTTTCATTTTATTTATGTGCGACACAATTGTGTCATGAAATAAATATCACTAGAAATATATTTCTCATACTGTCAACTGGTTGCCAAGTCACATACTTATAACTGTTTAAAACTGAGCAAGTACTATTATGTAAACAGATGTTTCATCCTCCATAAGACTGGTGATTTATGAAATACATTTTGTAATAAGTTAAGAAGACTGTAGAAATATCACTTCCCCATAAATGAAACAAAAGAATCAATTTGTTACACAGAAAATGGGTAATGTGGAAATTGGATTCTGTGACAACTCATTGAACAAACAATCACGAGCAACCACAATAAAATGTAATTTCCTTTACCTTAAATTCTTTAAAGTTAGCAGTTAAAGCTGGATTCTCATATATGCCATTCCATATCTTCCAAGAAAATGATTTTGTGTGTCAAATATCTGTAGCAAAGATAATTCATGAGCTGAGATTTTAAGGGTGAAGAAACCAATGAAAAGTTGCACTGGTGTTCCTTTGCTTCAGACTTATAACTGCACAGTGTTAATTTTTTTTCAGTTTTGTGTGAGCTCATGTAGTGACAGGAAAGCATAATATAATCAAGACAGCAGGGAGCTTCTCTCTACAACTCGAATGAATTTACATTTGTCCATTATGTAAATGATTCTTCACCATTTGCCTATTTGAAGTAGCGTCAGAGTGAATTTCCATGTGCACTTATGAAAGTGTTTTCAAAGTCTTTCTACAATGATACAAAAATACTCATTTTTTCATTAATATTAAGATAAGTTACTGGTGTATTTCTATCAGAAATAAGAAATTGGTCAAATGTGTTCTTATTTTCTTTATTTATCTTGTATATGATTTATCCTGCAAAGCTAAGTCTGTTAATAGATTTATTTCATAACCTGAATTAGCCATGATTATAGTTTTAATAGTTGGAGGTCATTAAATACTTCTTATAATGTTTTTATAATAATTAGTAAATCCTCTAAAGTTTTCACTTAAAAGGGTGTGAAAACTATGTGTTAAATAAGAACAAAAATAAAATAAAAATATTATCACATCTATGACAGATATCTTTAATCAATAAATTCTAGAAATTTATCAAATAAAAAGTTTCCAGCCTCTGCAAGTTTTGAATTATATCCCTCTGGTTTTATTCTCTTGTAAGATAAATACAGTTGAATGAACTTTGCTGTAAATATGAAAAATACTTTCAACCCCAGAAGTTAAAGTGCATTTTAAAATGAATGCTTTTCAAGATATTTCATTTAATAGTCAACTTTACTTTTGACTCAATGAATGCCATATATTTTTTATTCCTGAAATTTAGTTCACTTTATAGCAGTTGCACAAGTAGTCACTCAGTCAGTGCAATTAATAACATACGGCAGGCAAGTAGTAAAAGTGTTTAAACCATTTATTTTCTTTAGTGCAGACTTGGGGAGGTTTGCTATGGCACAGATTTTTCACTAATAAGCAAGTTTCTGTTCAGTAGTGTATATGACATTTTTTTCTGAGTTTATTGTCCAAAGACTAGTCTAAGCTCACAGCTCCAGCCTCCTCAATGAATACTTCTCCCAAATTGCTCATCTACTTTTATGCTTTAACTATCACGTTTGTGGCCACAAACCTCATATTAACAACCAGTGCTCTAGTTTTTTGTTTCTCTAATTATCTATTCAAAGCTACCTTCAAGGTATCTCCACTTTTATTTTCTCCCAACCACACAAATTTAATAGTCATAAACAAAAAGCTGTCTTTCTATTGCTCTTGTGCCTCTTCTTAACCTAGACTTTTCTTTTGCATCTGTAGATCATGCCCAGTCTGCCCTCTGCCCAGACTTAAAGGCTTCAATTTCTACTTCAGTGTCCACTTACATCCAGTACCTTCCATTGCTCTACTCTGGGCTTGTGTTCCTGCTTTAATTTGTTTCACAAAATGCCTTTATTTTGTAGTACCTCTGTCATCAAACTAAATTCCTTAGGCATCTAAGACTTTTCCGTAACTAGCAGAATGAGTTCTTTTCAGAGTCATACTTATTTCTTATAACTATGCAAACCAACACCTTTAGTTAAGTCATCTTTATCAATACTACTTCTCCCCTTGTATCTCCTTCTACACACACACACACACACACACACACACACACACACACACACACACTTTATTCGTATCGGCAACTGTTCCTTTCCTCATTTTATGCCTCACATGGGCAACCGTTTCTAATATGCTCAACTAATTCAAACCATATATTTTACTCTAAAGGTTGCCTAAGAATTTTCTTGCAAATTCTGAATTGCTTATGCTTAAATATTTCAATTCTTGATATTCTCTTTTTACTACCTCATCCACTGTGTGATGCATGGTGACCTGGAATTTAAGGAAAAATTCTAGAAGGATTTTCTAGAGGGTGGATGTTTTCTTTCATTTAAATTTTAATTAAATACATTGACATTATTTTAACACAATAGCACTTGTTTAAAAATGTTTCCTTATTTATAAATCAGTTAGATATAATAGTAAAGGTCGTAAAAACCAATTGTAATAAAACTATAAATTTCAGGATTTCTATGGGAACCTAATGCAAACTCTAATTCAGAAGAGGATATATGAAAGCAGATTCTGTAGAAATTCTCTGAGTTCAAATATGTCATCGTAGATTTTCACTCTGCTTCCAAATGGCACAAGCGTGATATAAAGTAAACCTCTTTAAGTTTTTTATCATTTAAATTTGTGAATTTATTATCCATTCCAGCTTTTTAGTGTTTTTTAAAGACGTGGGTGGGATGCAGGCATTACTTCTTGCACCATTTTGGCTTCATACCACTAGATTTAAGCATTTAACAGTTGGAAGCCTCTTACGTGTTCATTTGTAGAAAATGAACTAGGGAGGATGGTTTCACAGTGACTCTCCTGCCTTCTCTCTGCTCCAAGTGGAACATCTGCTGGAGGTATGTGCATTCTTCCTGCAAAGACATGATGTCCTTGTACCCATTTTCAATTTCGTAATGATTGTCAGTGAGAACTGGTGAAGCGTGAAGTAGAGAGTGCAAGTTTGGTTGTCAGGAACAGCAATGATCTGTGCTAGATAGGAAGGTTAGATAGGAAGATAGAGGTTAGATAGGAAGAAAGGAGTTGATGTATTAAAAACTATGCTGGATTGAGGTCCTCTGGAAACCAAATCGGAGACATTTATTTGCATGAGGTGTATCAGACGGTGCTCTTAGTCACAATTGCCATAAAGGAAAGGAAACAATGAGAGTTTGAACCTTGATGTAGTTGAAATAGAGGTTTCATTCACTCCTATGAGAAGCTCTAGAGTTTGTATGGCCAAATAGACTACAAGATCAAAATGAAAAATTGCAATAATGACATAGTCAGAAAATTACAAAGAGGAAAGAAAGAAAGAATGAATGAAAGGGAGAAAGATTGAGAAGAGACTAGTGAATAGCTGTAAAACTAATCAAATTGAAAAGGAAAAATGTTTTAAATGAATAAAAAATCATAAATATCATGAAAAATAAATTAAAAATCATAAACTGTATATATTGGCAGAGCATAACAGGAAATATCTCATAAAACTTTGTGCACTGCACTAAATTTGGGTATCTTCACATAGTAGAAATCTATTTTAGTAGTAACATAAAATTTCATGTTGTAAAGCCTCCTAAATAACCATTAACAAGATATAAGGACACATTTTTAACAGAATTAACTTGTAATTTTTAATGCCTGGATTTAGGAATAGTAAAATAAATACTGGGTTTTGATAAGCCCAGTGGAACACCAGGATATTTGAGAAGATAAAAAATTATTAATTTTAGTCATGAATTAAATTAATCAATACATAAAATATCTACTATGACATTAATAACACTCAAATACAACTGATTTTTTTTTCAGGCAGTATAGACCTTTCTTCTTTCTTATTTTCCCTATTTTGCAACTTTTTGCTCTTTTTCAATTTTTTAAATTTATTCTCTTGTTTTTTCCATCTGCCTCTTTCTAATGTTTATTATTGAAGCTAGATTTATGGATGTCAAAGGAACATATTAAAACCCACAAAATTTAGTAATAATGACTCCTCTGAAAATATGGAGTAAAGGCCAAATGCTGTTGAGTGGCATGTAGATGGAAACTCAAGAAAAAATAATATTTATTATAAAATTAAGCTTATCATCAAATTTGTAAACATGTAAATGGTGTTAGAGACTAGATTTTTCTGTCAGTTTCTCTATATCGGTAGAAAAGGCAACAAGTGCAGAAAAATAAACAAGCAACAACGATGACCTTCCACATGCTATCTGCACTCTCAATATTTTTGTACTTATTTGACATAGCAAACTCTTAATGAAATGCATGCTGGGGTAAGGAATGGCGCTGGGGCAGATCGTTGTAACACTCTGCTGGTAAATAACATTGCTCCCCTCCTAATTCTAAGAATCATTCAGTTTCTCTAAGGAAATATATATATTTTGTTGTTGTTGTTATTGTTTGTGGGAGGAGGATGAGATGTCAATTTTGAAGCAATGGAAAAGAAGGAAAGATGTAAAGATGAAAACTGGAAAGACTAATTCCAGAACTGATTTTCAAAATTGCCTGAGAGAAATAATCTATATTGTCAGAAATCAGGATAGTGATTTCCTTTGGGAGTTGCTACTAGAAGCAAAGATGAAGGAGGCTTCTAGACTGAAATGTTTAACAAAATTAGTGTACCCCCTAAAATAGTAGCTCATTTCTTTTTTTTTTTTTTTTTTCAGTACACGGGCCTCTCACTGCTGGGGCCTCTCCCGTTGCGGAGCACAGGCTCCAGACACGCAGGCTCAGTGGCCATGGCTCACGGGCCCAGCCGCTCCGTGACATGTGGGATCTTCCCGGACCGGGGCACAAACCCGCGTCCCCTGCATCAGCAGGTGGACTCTCAACCACTGCACCACCAGGGAAGCCCAGTAGCTCATTTTTAATGCTCCAAGAATACTTAAAAATAATTTTTTTAATGATTAATGTAAACTATGGAAATAGCACACAAAACAAGTACACAACTAATCATGGTAATTCATACCTTTTTTTTGTTGTTGTTGTTGTTGTTGTTTTTCGGCTGTGCCATGCGGCTGTCAGGATTTTAGTTCCCTGACCAGGGATTGAACCCAGGTCCCCTGCAGTGGAAGCCCAGAGTCCCAACCACTGGACCACCAGGGAATTCCCTCATGTCTGTATATTCTAATCATGTGATAGAGAAGATTCTAAGATATTCCCCTAAGATCCCTGCACTGTAGTGTAAATGACTTATATAATCTCCTTCTCTTGAGTGTGGGTGTAGTCTGGAATATAATGGGATATCACTTCTGTGATTAGTTTACTAATAAACTAACTGTGTGTTATGCAGAAGAGAGATTATTCTTGTGTGGCTGACCTAATTACATAAGCTTTTAAAAGAAGGTGAAACATCAGAGATGGAAGAACACAAATGAAGATGAGAATTCCATCAATAGTCTATCATAGAAATCAATTAATGAAATTTATTTTGAGTTCATAGATTTTTATTTTATTGCATTTTCTCTTTAAAATTTTAATCTATTATTGTTAATTATTATAGGTACAATTATCTTATTTTATTAATTTCAACTCTTACCTTTCTAATTTTCTCTCTTCTACTTTCTTTGGGTTTAATCTGATTTTCTTTTTCCAGCATCTTAAGGGAATAATTTAAGTCATTGTATTCATAATTCTTTTTTTTCCTAATATAAATACTTAAAGACACATATCTCAAGACTGTTTTAGCTATATTGAACAAATTTTGATCTACTGTGTTTCCATATTTACTCATTAAAATATTTTCTATTTTCCTGAGTATTTTTTTTGTCCCAAGTGTTATTTGTAAGTGAATTGTTTAGTTTCTGTACACTTGAATATTTTAATATGCCCCTTTTTGTGAATTACTAATTTAATTATGCTGTATAAATGGACTCATACAATATGTCATATCTGTGGATGTCTTTTTATATCTGGAATAAAATTTACAAGGTTTTTCTATATTGTAGCATGTATCATTACTTAATTCTTCCAATGAATAATATTTCATTGTATGGATATAACACATTTTATTTGCTCATTTATCAGTTGATGGACATTTAGATTATTTCTACTTTTTGTCTATTAATAAACCATGCTGCTGTGAAAAAGTGAAGAGAAGTTATGGTAGACATATGTTTCTATTATTCATAGGTATATACATATGAAAATACCGAGGAGGGGAATTTCTGGATTATATGGTAACTCTATTTTTAACATTTTGAGAAACAGCTGAACTATTTCCCATGGAGTCTATATCATTTTACATTCCTACCACCAATTTCTCAACATCCTGGCCAGCTGGTTTTATGATCTGTCCTTTTGACTTTAGTCACCCTAGTAGGCATTAAATAGTGAATATACTGTGAATATCCTACTATATCAGTATCAGAGATGATCATGTGCTGTGTGTCATTTAATCTATTAATAGAGTATATTATATCGATAGTTTTTACGTATAAAACTGCCAATGCATTCTCCGGATGAAGCCCATTTAGCTGTATATACTTATTTTTATATATTGTTGGATTCATTTTTTCCGAGTATGTTTTGAACACTCTTTGTCTATATTCATTAAGAATATTGGTCTATAGATTGCTCTTATAATGTCCTTATACTAGATGGAAAATAGCCACCTGTCTTATTTCTATAGCAAGGAAACATTTTTTCACACTAATTCATGAACTCATTCTGTTCTATCATGATACATACAGAAATAATGCAAATTTATATTAACATAGGAAAATTAATCATCATTATCATGAGGTGTTTCTTTTCAATGAAAGAGAAGCATGTAATTTCCATGTGCAGATGCACATTTAATGGGATCAGTTGTATGGTGATGGACAGAAACTACATTTTTGGTGGTGAACATGTTGAAAAGTATGCAGAAGTAGATAATATCATGTTGTACACATGGAACTTACATAATATCATAAACTGACATTACCTCAATAAAAAACAAATCTAAAAAAAGCACACTTAAGAAGAAAATTACTGTCTTGCTTTATGGTGCTTTTAAAAATGATTTTCCTCCTTCAGTGTTGTTACTTCAAATCTAATAAATTTAAGATGTATATGTAGAGTAGTGTTTATATCTCATATGTGGTTGGCCCATAAATATTATTTAAAATATGCACAGTTTTACATTAGGGTATTATTTCCTGACCTCTCAACTAAAGTTTATAAATAACTGATTCTGACATTCTGTACATTGTAATATAAATGAACATGGGGTACAATATCAACCTCTTACCATAACTGATCATTAACACTCAAGAATGTTTTATGTTGGAGTGGAAAAGAGTTGACTATCATTGAATGGAAAACAGAAACATGATTATACTTAGAAAATAAAGGCAGTAACTGGTTCATTTGCTCTCTTTCCATTTGCAGAATTGTAATAAAAATGCCAACTAGATTGATATTTAGGCAAAAATACATTGCAATGAAGTTCAGATTACAAGAGGAGCTGCATTAATATACAACATTCTTGTTTGAGCCTGCTTTTCTATTTCAATTTCAAGAGTACTTGGGTATTTTAATTTCAGTTATAGATACCCATTTAGCAACTCTCTTTTCTATAAAATAAATGTTAACACTTCTAAGTTATTCCATTTTACCATGTTTTCTTAGATTTTAGTCTTAATATTAAAAAAAAAATCACAACATTTGAAAGAAGTTACAGTCCTGTATATCACACAGAGTACTGAATGCCTTCTAGTTCACACATTATTAAGCTGCTGTAGCAGCAGCTGCATAGGATTTAGCACAACATATGGTGTTGATTCTTTCTCTTTTTTAACGAAAATCTGATTTATAAATCTCTTGCAACAAACTGGTGGTGAAATGTTTAGCAAAGCTATAATACATATTACTTGATATTTAAAAATGCCACCTTTTTTTCTCGTGAGCAAAATGATGACAGACGTATGAAGGTATGCTAAAAGAGGAGCGGAAATAAAATGGAAGGGAAGAATGAGAAAAAAATGTAGAATTACAAGATAATAACTAATACTCCCTAAAATGAGTCTCATAAAATAATGTTATTTTTATTGGTTAAATAATTATTTGAGCTGTAATTTTAGAGTTTTTAAAAAATTTTTAAAGTATTAAGGTTGTAGTATGGTGTTTTGTGTGTTTTATTGAGGGAGGGTAGAGAGGTAGTACAGCAGCTAAAGAAAAACTACACTGTTTCAGGATGTGTTAGAATGCTATGTAAGACATTTCAAATAAATGTTCTTAATATGAACAATATCAATTTTTAAAATATAGAAAAATTGTATTAGCAATTAAAATAAAACAAAAAGTGTCATACAGGCTCTAGCTATACATATTCCAAGAAACAAACCTTGATGAAGATTGCCTTTCTTATTCATCAGTTCCTATTTTTCTATGCTCATGGCATTTATTCTTTCTAGAAATTAACTAGTGACTTGATATCATCTCATGTAAGAACTGATTCTGACTAAAATATTTTCCTTATATTCTTGAAGATTCCCTGTTATGGTACCTGTAATCTTTCCACTTAGATGAGCGACTACTTAAAACATCTTCCAATGAAAATATATTTATCAAGAGGAGATTTAAGAAGGGAGAAAACCATCCTTTACCTCTAAAGTGATACAATGCAGGTGTTTTAAGGAAAAATAGATTTTCCTTATACATACATATATGCAGAGAAGCTTGATTCTCAATCTAAGTTTTAATCCTCATTACAACTCAAAACTAATATTTTGTTTATTAAGATGCTATCATAAGCTATACTAGCAGCCCTTCTCGAAAACAACACTTACATCATCACCAGTGGTGGTATCTTATTTTTTAATGTCACTGGTAGATTACAGACTGGGAATTAGATGTGTTTTTTTATAACCATTTACTTAGTGCCAAGTATTCATATGTTGATGCAGTCTGAGCTTGAGAATGTTGGGAATGACAGTTTCTATTTTCAGGCTAATCTTTTCTCTCTGTTGACCAAGTAACCTTTCCAGTCTTCACTTCCTCTTTATTCAGAATAAGTCCCCATCCCCCAATTCCTGACAAAAGAGAGCCTCGGTATTCTGGAATAATCTTCCTCACCCTAATTTAGATGTGTCAAACCATGTCTGAATACTAGAGTGAGCGTGATTCAGCCACAAGCTGGTAACTCCACTAAGACTAGTGAAGTCAATATTAGACCCCTAAGAAATAAAGCATTTAGGGCTAGCAAAGAAGAGATTTTTAAAAAAGAAAAATACTAATATCCATTGCTGACTAGTGAATTTTTATTCATTTTATTTATAATAAACAACTTAGATCTTATTATGCCAATTGATCTTATTAAGCCAATTAATAATGCTGGTACAATATTTATAGGTGTTTCTAACAGAATTCATTTTATGTATAAATGGCCAGTCACTATTCTTGTTCTCATTATTACTACCATTATGCCCATCCTCACTGAACACAAATAATTTACAGTAATCTGTGATCTCTCTAGAAAAGGAAATGGCATTAAGGGAAATGGCATTAAGGAAATGGCATTAAGGGAAATCACAGATCGGCAGAGAGGAAATTAATTAAATATTAAATTAAATCTTGACAGCAAGCTTTCAGAGGCAGCAAAAAATCTCCATTGATGATACAAAGCAAATACACTTAACATCTTTCCTCATCTGTAGTATCTCAATAGATACTATACAGATCTAATACAGACCTAGATAACAGATCTAATGATCTGTCACATGAAACACCTGCTCCAAAGTTTCTTTTCTCCCAACTCCTAAAAACATGAGTTCTACAACCCAAGCTAGTAGGTAGATTTTTGCCCTTTTTTTCTTCTCTCACATTGCTTAAGAGGCTTTCTACTTCAGTTGTCTGTAACTCCAGAGTAGTTTAAGTTATTCAACTTTTTCTGAATTTCATTTTAGTGCATCTCAAGAGGCTGACATTGATCAGACTCAGAGAATCTATCTTTTAATTCAAAGACTGGGTAAAAATCTGTAAATGCCTGTGCGTGAATGCATAGTTAGGGTCAATATTACTTTTTCAGTACCCATACCTTTACACTGCACCTGACGTGTTGCACTGATAAACACTATCAGGTATTCTAGTTTGCAAAAACTGTAAGGACCACTTCAAGTGCATCTCTGGGAAACTAGCTATTGGAACTGTCCTCAAATTTATCCTGCTGAGGCTAAAGTTTTCTTATCTATAAAATACTCTTCAGGGACTTACTTGGGGGTCCAGTGGTGAAGACTCCATGCTTCTACTTCAGGGAGCACGGGTTCAATCCCTGGTCAGGGAGAAAAGATCATGTATGCCATGCCATGCAGCCAAAAATAATAATAATAATAAAATACTATTCATTACTTAATTAAAAAAATAATGGGGGAAGCAGTAAAAGCCCTCAATTCCAGAGGGTGAGAAAGCTTGGGGATAGAGAGCTGTGACGTTATTTTAATTAGTCCAGCACAGAAAGACTGATTTACCTAGAAATACCATTTGCTTAGTTTTCATGAAGTGCTTACTTCTGTGTCCATGACCCTTTCTTCCAACCCCAGGCCCTCTTTGCCCCCCTTTGACAGCTGAGTCCTCTTCACTTGGTTCTGGATTCCAAGGCCAGGCCAGTCTAGATGGGATATCTCTCACCTGAATATGAAAGTGATGATGATTCATATTGGACCTAACTCAGTATACATGAAGACACCGCTGGTAGAATCTATGTTTGGCCATAGTTTGGCACTTCCGGTAGAACAATACTCAGTAGCCATCCAGATTGCACTGGCCATTGTGCAGGATTTTTGTTCCAGAAAGTTGGAAAACTTACAGCAACAGTAGGCTGCTGGCCATCTTCTTCAGATTTACCAGTCAAAGTAACTATGTGCAAATCAACTGGGACAGAGTTGAAAAAACATATAAAGAAAGCAGAAAGACCTGATTCAGAAATGAGCAAATAAAGCAGCACCTGAAATCAGCAATATAATTGAAGCAGCAACAGAATTTATCAAACAGGACATTGTGATATTCAGTGCATTTGTGAGAGGCTATTTGCTAGGCCTTGCCTCTTAAGGACATGAGTGTTCTGTCACACTGGATTCAACCTGAGAGGAGAAGGGGTGGTAACATGATGATGTCTCTACAGTTCCAGACACCAGATTCTCCAGGGTGTGAAGAAAAAAGTAGTTGGGCAAAATGGAGCTCACAACTTACTGTTTGTCTTCTGACAAATCCTGCAGCGCAGCCAAAAAATAAATAAAGTGAATCCACTTAAAAAAATATATATGTTTGCAATAAACTAAAAGGATTGTAATGCCCTTTTGTGGAAGGTCTTAGAAATAATAGAATTATTGAATATATTAAATAGATTCTACTGATATAAAATAATAATAATGGGGGAAAAATCACTGCTGTTCTAGTCTCTGTGACATAATTAGTGCAGCTTGTATCTCCCAAATCTTACCATTCTGTTTCTCTTGCAGGACCAGAATACGGTGCTGCCCTTTGCATTCTCTGCTTCCCAGCACAGAAAACACTGGCAAAGAACAGGCAAGGAAGCTGGACATTTAAGCCTCTCTAAACTACAGATTATTCTTGAAGGAGAATCTTTTAAGGAACTGAGTTTTTGGTTTAACATGTATAGTAATGAATATATACAACTGAATTTTACAGTTATTTTTAAACAGTTGTATAAATGTTTTCTTAACTGAGAGATGACTGATTTTACTTTTTCTGTTTTCACTTGTATTCATTATGACATTTTTTAAATTATAAGCCTTGAATCAATATACTTATGTGAGTGTTGATAAGTAATCATTTCTAAGCTTGTTTGGCTCATGCCATAATATATACACATATTTCAAGATATTGAATTTATAGAAAATATATAGAAAAATATATGGAAGTGAATATTTAGAGAAAAAATCACACCTCGTCAAATTATAAGATATGACAATTTCCCCTAACTATTGTCAATACAAATGCTATTAATGCATTTGTATATGCAATGAAACTTTTGAAAATTCATGTAGGAAAATTATATCAGACAGCTCACAGATTAGATTGTACAAATATTGAGTACATTAATGATTATTCATTAAAAACAATCCTAGGTAAAAACAGTAATAAGATGTCGGTATTAAGCCAATCCTTTGAAGTAAAAAGTAATGGCATATAGGATGTTAATAGATATTAGAGACATAAATTAAAGTGATTGGGCTAACTAAGGCTATAATGCCACACTAGCAATTCAGATTATTATGAGTGTTTTGTAGTGTCAGCCTGGGAATGCTCAAGGAAGTATATTCCAAACTTCCTTAATGATAAATGTCACCAGACTAGATAGCTAAACGTAATGATTATCAGACCTCTGCCCCAAGAGATTCTCATTCAGTAGATTGTATTGTGACATTGTTATCTATAGTGTACCTGTAGTCCTCCTGGGGACTCTTCAGGCAAGCTTGAAAATCACCAAGGCTAAGAGGTCTGTGACCTTGGCACACTCTGAGCCTTTTAATCTTCCTCATTTGTACTTAAAGTTTGTGAAATAGGTTATAATTGTCAGATTATATAAACTATTTGTTTTATTTTACAGCATTTGCTCACCTGGTCTTAGTTGTGACTAACAACTCTGTGAACTACTTGATAGATATTTCATATATTCTTTACTTGGATTTAAGGATGCACATGCGTTCTCAAACTTAATGTGCATGAGGATCACTTGGACAAATCATTAAAATGCAAATGCATGCTCTGCCACCTAGATTTTGGTTCATTTGGCCTCTGATGGGACCTAGGAATTCACATTTGAAATAAGCACTCCTGCTGATTCTGATGAAAGTGCTGTACAGATTATATATTCAGAAATCCCACTGTAGAGGACTGATGAATTAAAATCACAGTAACTGTTGGAAATCCACCTAAATCTAAACAAACCCTGTGGAAATACTTCTGTGTTTGGAGCTTCCTACCAGCTGCCAACGTATTACTTGAATTTTACTATAAATGGTGCACTTGAACGTCATAAGACATTATCTTTATTCATTGGAATTATTTTGAGATTCATTCTATTTAAAAGACACTACAAGGAGGGCTTCCCTGGTGACGCAGTGGTTGAGAGTCCGTTTGCCAATGCAGGGGACACGAGCTTGTGCCCCGGTCCGGGAAGATCCCACACGCCGCGGGGCGGCTAGGCCCGTGAGCCATGGCCGCTGAGCCTGCGCGTCCGGAGCCTGTGACCCGCAATGGGAGAGGCCACAACGGTGAGAGGCCTGCGTACCACAAAAAAAAAAAAAAAAGACACTACAAGGACAGAACTTCTAGGTGATTTAATTAAGACAAAACTCTTATTATTTGCTATTTAGGTAAACTATTTTATTTTTAATGTCCAAGCAAAATAATTGTTTGCAATTGTAATTATACTCTTTACCAATGTATCAAAAACTCCACAGAGAAACTGGTATTATATTTTCCTACAGGAAATCTTGCAATTTTGCAGTTCACATTTTTAGTTAGGTAAAATACAACTTTCATTACTATGCACAGTGAGAATTTAAATGTTTCTGATCCTTTCTGCAATAAAATGTTATGTACATGCTTTAAGAGAGTTGAATTACTATGCTTCTCATAGTAAAATTTTACGTGAATGTGTTATAATATTTCTGAATCTCATTAAATATTACATTCATAGAATTTTATTTTAGAACAATAGCTATCATCTCTTAATTGTTATGATCCTGAAACACACCAAATGCATTTCACTTGGTCAAATTTGCACTGTAACTTATTTTAAATGTTTAATCTTAGACATCTGAGTTATTAGAAGGGTTGATTCAAAAATTGAATGTGTCTGGCTTGCAGAAGAATGAAACTGTCAATCCTATAATGATTAAAATAATGGATTAACAAATGTGCTAACCATATAAACAGTGACTTTTTATATTGGTGTATCAGTGTTTTAAATTAGGTAAAATTTGTCAATGTGATCAGCTTTATCTTTTTTACTTTCAGATGATATAGTCCAATTTAACGAGGAATAATAACACTGGCTTTCTCACAGAGTTATTACCACAATGCAATCAGCAATGTATGTTAACAATTTGGATAAACAGTCCTTGTATGTGTGTGTGTGTGTGTGTGTGTGTGTGTGTGTATGAAAGTGCACATATGCCTGTGTGCACACACAGTACATGTTTAATTATAATATTGATATTTTAAAATACAGTTATATTTATCTGTGTGAACACATTTTATTTCTATTTTGAACAGAGTGTTATTAATTCAACCATGCTATTGACCATCTATTTCTGATTTCTTAAATAATTATTTTAAACAGAAGTCATGTTCCTTTATCCAGGTTGGTTTTCCTCATCGAAATTGTGTGTAGAAGAATAATATCTTGATGAGAAAAAGAAGAAAGACTGCACAGTCTAACCCTAATTTTAGAGGGATAGCTTTTTATCTTCATCCCTGACATCAAAAGAGGAGGTATCATAACATTTTAAAGCTTGAGCTTTTTATTTGACCGAGATTAGAAAATAAGGAACTCTGGATTTTGTACTTGTTTACCTGAAACCATCAAATTTAATACAACTCAAAAGATATATTATATTCTAGTTTACTTTTCATATGTCATTGTTATAGTCAAATGTTCTCTTTCTTCCAAGAAGATAAAGTTTTCCTTTGTGAGTATATTTTTTTTAACTTTTCATTTTATATTGGAGTATAGTTTTTTTGTTTTGTTTTGTTTTTTTGCCACACCATGCGGCTTGTGGGATTTTAGTTCCCTGACAAGGGATCGAACCCAGGCCCTAGTCAGTGAAAGTGCAGAGCCCTAACCACTGGACCACGAGGGAATTCCCTGGAGTATAGTTGATTAACGATGTTGTGTTCGTTTCAGGTGTACAGCAAAGTGGTTCAGTTATACATATACATGTATCTATTCTTTTTCAAATTCTTTTCCCTTTTAGGTTGTTACATAATATTGAGCAGATTTCCCTGTGCTATACTGTAGGTCCTTGTTGGTTATCCATTTTAAATACAGCAGTGTGTACATGTCAATCTCACACTCCGTAACCATTCCTTCCCCCCACCCTTCCCCCCTGGTAACCATAAGTTTGTTCTCTAAGTCTGTGAGTCTGTTTCTATTTTGTAAATAAGTTCATTTGTCGCATTTGCTTTTAGATTTCGCATATAAGGTATATAATACAATATTTCTCTTTCTCTGTCTGACTTACTTCACTCAGTATGACAATCTCTAGGTCCATCCATGTTGTTGCAAATGGCATGATTTGATTCTTTTTAATGGCTGAGTAATATTCCATTGTATATACGTACAACATCTTCTTTATCCATTCCTCTGTCGATGGACATTTAGGTTGTTTCCATGTCTTGGCTATTGCAAACAGTGCTGCAATGAACATTAGGGTGCATATATCCTTTCAGACCATGTTCTTCTCTGGATATATGCCCAGGAGTGAGATTGCAGGATCATATGGTAGCTCTATTTTTAGTTTTTTAAGGAAACTTCATACTGTTTTCCATAGTGGCTGTACCAATTCACATTCCCACCAAAAGTGTAGGAGGGTTCCCTTCTCTCCACACCCTCTCCAGCATTTATTGTTTGTGGATTTTAAAATTTGTATGGAGACACAAAAGACCCTGACTAGCCAAAGCAATCTAGAGAAAGAAAAACGGTGCTGGAGGAATCAGGCTCCCTGACTTCAGATTATATTACAAATCTATAGTCATCAAAACAGTATGGTACTGGCACAAAAATAGAAATATAGGACAATGGAATAGGATAGAAAGCCCAGAAATAAACCCACACACCTATGGTCAATTAATCTATGACAAAGGAGGCAAGACTATACAATGGGGGAAAGACAGTGTCTTCAATAAATGGTGCTAGGAAAACTGGACAGCTACATGTAAAAAAATGAAATTAGAACATTCTTTAATGCCATACACAAAAATAAGGTCCAAATAGATTAAAGACCTAAATGTGAGACCATAAACTATAAAACTCTTAAAGGAAAACATAGGCAGAACACTCTCTGACATAAATTGCAGCAATATCTTTTTCGATCCGTCTCCCAGAGTAATGGAAATAAAAACAAAAATAAAGAAATGGGACCTAATTAAATTCAAAAGTTTTTGCACAGCAAAAGAAACCATAAACAAAATGAAAAGACAACCCACAGAATAGGAGAAAATATTTGCAAATGATGTGACCAACAAGGGATTAGTCTGCAAAATTTACAAACAGCTCATGTGGTTTAATATCATCAAAACAAACAACCCAAACAAAAAATGTGCAGAAGACCTAAATAGATATTTCCCCAAAGAAGATATACAGATGGCCAAGAGGCACATGAAAAGATATTCAACATTGCTAATTATTAGAGAAATGCAGATCAAAACTATCGATACAATGAGATATTACCTCACACCAGTCAAAATAGCTATCATCAAAAAATCCACAAACAATAAATACTGGTAAATATTATTTTTATTTTGTATTATAAGTAATTGTTTTTAATAGCTAAGAATTAATACATTTATAACAATGTCTTAAAAACAGAGAAAATCACAATTTGTGAGAATTTAAAGCCAAGATAGATCTATTTATTTCTAAAACATAAAATTGAAAAATGATTATTATTACAAGTATTCAAGTGCAGCATGAGCAGTGTTTAAAAAGATTTATAGACTTGTATTTCATCTAATATAGGAAATCATTCTAGATACTTATTTGTCCAGGGGATTAGTTAAACAAATGTCCCTAACTTATTTAAATTTGTCATCTCAATTGAAGACAGGTCTCAAGAAGTGAATTGGTGGACTCTGAAACACATGGACACACTTTGTGACCGTCCTATTATTAGAAGCTAAAAGGTAATTACAAATCACAGAGGTGGCAGCGGCTCGAAGGGGTCAGGTTAGAAAGACAAGGAGAAAAATTATGGTCTAATTTTTTTAAAACAGAATGTGTGTTTAAACCCAATTGAGTTATTTAATGAGTAGATTTAGAGAAAGGATGGTACCCTGTCACACCACTTTAGCATACTGAATAGCTCAAGGGGAAAACGTTGCTAGGAAGCTTTAATTAATTTCCTTCATCTAATCCTCCGTTAACACTAAACAAGCCACTGTCACATGCATCATATGAATTCCAAGGACAAAGTAAAAGCCATTTAAAAGTAGTCATATCCCAATAAGGTTATTAAGAGACCATTTCTAAGTTCCTCATTAAAGTTAATGCATTTAACACTAATACTGTTCAAAATCCATATTACAGTCCAGCAATTTCATAAAATATTGATTGCTTTGGTGTGTCCTTATATACTAATGTATTATATTTTTAAGTAACTTAGTGAGGCAAAAGTCCAGGTTATTTAGTTTCAGCTTGTTGTGAAAGATTGCAACTCCTGTAAGAGCTTTAAATTGCAATAGCTCAAGCCTTTGGGTGTATCAGTTTCTGTCTCTAAAATTGAGTGCCAGCATCACAGCCTCTGTATTTTGTCTAGAGCTTTTCTCTCTCAGGGTTATACAAAACAATAGGAGATTAATGGGGTAACATAGTAAAAAGTTTTATGAATGATAAATATTATCCCTATTTTTCTGTAGGAGAAATGGAGTCATATGTAGGTTAAGTAACCATTAAAAGTGTTATAGAAAAGGATCCATTTATGCTGCATTTAACTGCATTCCAAGCACTTATTCTTTGCTAATCTCCTTAATTGTCACTTTGAGTGCCAAAGATGAGGTACGTATCCTGTATAAACATATGCAAATTTTGAATCATTTAAGCTGTCTTTTCAAATATTGATCAATATATCAAGTTTGATGATCAAAAGCCAGAATTTTCCTTACTCTTTGCCAAAAACCCCTTTTAGTGAGATTTTCTTTAATGTAATGAGGCGGGGCTGGGGGGAGGCATAGGTTTGCATATAAATGTATTTTCCATCAGTAAACTTACTTCCCCAAACATCTAGTACTATCATCTCAACTGAAAAGCTGGTGTAGAAAGAATGTCAAAGTCCATGCTGGAGAATAAAATCCTTCCCCACTGAAAACTGTAGAGCAGGTCTGAAGGGAATGACATCTCTCGCTATCTTAAGGAAATTCTTTTTCTTTTATTTTTTCCTGTCAAAATGCAGCTTAATTCAGTATGAAGACTATGTATAGTGGCTTGTTGCTTAAGGTTCTACAATGTTTTTTGCATAACGGTAATAAAGTGTTTTAATGATACATTTTTCCATTAAGACTTTGGAAGAATATATTGTTGGCATAATGGGTAGAATGAGAGAGTATCTTACAGTGTATGGCAAGAGGAGGTGGGAAAGTTAAAGTAAAAGAAATATCATTGTATATTATTTTACATGAAATAAAATTTAATTAATAACAATAATTTGTAAAGTGATGAGCATAGCCAAACATAAATGTGAGTGAAATGAAACTAATATCAGAGACTAAAGAGAAATCTTCATAGATTCACTCTTCTGTAGAAATTGAAGACAGATAAAGGGAAAAGGGCATGGAGAGAATCAAGTTTTTAATTTTCATACAAAACATTAACAATCCATTGATATCAGATAAGTTCTTTGTATTTAGACCTCCAATGTGAGTGGTGGGAGCTATTTCAATGTCCCTAAATTCTTTCTCAATGAATTTCAGATTTCCTCTACATATATTGAAGAGAAATGTCATGAATTTTTTAAAGAAATTAGTTCAAATGGAAAATAAGAAGAAATGGAGAAGAAAGAGAAGACAGAGGAGGTGAAGGATGAAGAGAAGAAGAACAAGGGAAAGCACATCATTAACATCTATGAAAACATATGGTCAAGAGAAAAATACACTCCCCCTACAAAGAACTGGGGAGATCAGTGTTCGGCCCTCTTTCTGCCAGTTTACTTTGTAATTGTTTTGTCCAATTTACCTTAGGCTAGCCATGTATTTCCTCCTTACTTTACATACGCATGGAAATTGCACATTTTCTAGGACTGGGCTGAAACAAGTTGTGTCTTGAACACGTGGCAAATTTCCTACTCTCTTCTAAGCAAAGTCAAAATATGCCAAGAAAATATACCACATGGAGGTATAACACAACACAGGGTAAGGTGCATTTGGAAGCAAGCAAAGACTTTCCTAACAGGTGAAAAACTTTCTAGAGCCCAGGCCTCCTGAAAAAGAAAGTTCAACATGAATATAAAGAGAGGAAGAGAATGCTATGGAATGAGCTTAAAAGAGTAGGAAGGGATCATATCAAGAAAAAAAAAACAAAACCTGAAATTATTCTTAGTTTGCAGTTTTATTAAGTAGAAAAGAGAAACTGTGGAAATACCTTACCTGTGATAACAGTAGGATGAGTTCATGTTTCTGTAAACTGTTTCCTTTGCAGTCTGAATACTGGATTGGAAAGCAAGAAAAAAAAAGGAATTCAGATCAACAAGTTAAGGGTCATTTCAGCAGTTAACAGAAAGATAGTGGCAGCTGGAAAGAGGTGACAGTAGAAATGGAGAAAATAAATAATGTAGGAGGGAGAATAAAGAATTTTTGGTGCTTTGTGACAGGTGGGCAAAGGTGTCTTGCGTGATAACTGTATTAACGGAATGTCAATCCATTTACTAAGAAAGAGATTCAGGAATAGGAGAGATTCTGATGGAATAATATCACAAGTTAAGTTTGGGACAAGTAAAATTTGAGTGGAGCTGTCCAATTGTCTGCAAGATATTACCAAGTAGAAAAAATAAGATTTCTGGGCTATGAAGAAGGTATGTGAGTACAATGGGCTTATAGACAAGCAGAGGTACTGGATAAATTGGGTTTAAAAGCTTGACCATTTACAAACAATTTTCCTAATCAAAGGATTATACCTCAGTTTCTTCACCTGCAAAAGTGGTATTGCAGTGGCACCTCTTGACATTGATCTTAGAGGATTATTGTGGAAATTCAATGAGATATTATATGCAAGACACTTGTCATACGTCTAGAGTTTTATACATATTCACGAATGTTAGCTATTATTGCCGTCACTATCATCACCATTTAAACATCTGGAAATGTATGACTTTCTTAAGAAGAAGAGATGTCTCGAGATTAAATGAGCAACCTTAGCATTGGAATACAGTTAGGGGAGGAGAATCCAGAACACAAAACTGAGTAATATGGGCAGCATTGGAAGTACATATATAACTATGAAAATGTTATGCAATAGATATGAAAAATTTTCAGAGTCCAAAGAAAATGAGGGTTGAAAAATGTCCACTTTATTTAACAATAAGGACATACTGAATACACTTGCAAAGCAAATAAAAAAATATATAAATGTATCATTGGCATGGCTTAGGCATGAAATTTTTGGAGAGTAGCTATGCATAAGTAGCCACCAGTAGTAGATAGCTAATATTAGCAAAATTTTTTGTGCATAGCAGATGGCACAGTTTTGGGAATTGAAGAGAACAAAAGGAGAAGAAAAAGAGAGAAGCTGACAAATTTATCAATTAATTAATTGGAGAAATAATCTTGCCATTTTTTGGAGGAGAGCAAGCTTAGGGTTATAAGAGAGGCATATGGTCAAGTAATCCTTTAGATATGCAAATATTGGCAATGGCTTTCTTCAGTGGAGTAGAGATGAGTAGTATGATCTCTATGAACTGGTAGGACTAAGAAAAATTTCTGTTTAAAGTTGGAACAACTTATTTGGTCAATGATCCATACTGTTCCATACATGGAAATGTTGTAAAATATCAGTCAGATATCAATCATATAGATCCAACATCATTCCTTAAAGAGAGACATTTTACAATGACTCAATCTTGGAATATTTATTCCTCCATATTTCAGAAATTCCTCCATATTTCTCCTTCAAAAAGAATCCTCCTCATCAGCAGTTGTTCATGTTTGTCTCATCAAATTAACCAAAATCCTGCTTATTAGCAAACCTCACATGAATTATCATACTATTTCTCTCCTTTTCTTCATTAACAAACATCTTGAGAAAACTTCCTACTTTAAATTTTTTCTACTCTTTCTTTTTCACCTTTGTTAATTTTTCTCCATTTGCCTCTTAAATGTGAACATTCCAGTAGATTTTTTTTTCTAGCTTATAGTCTCTCCTCATTCTACATATTCTCTGCAACAATTTGATCTTCAGACATGTTTTCAGTCTGGATGATATGCAGACACATTCAGCTCAGACTCAAATCCAACTGCTAACATTTTTAGTTCCAAACCAGGAGGTAGGAGGCTGACAGCGAAAATAAGTGGAAAGTCAGACAAGTAAACTGCCCCTGAAACCAAGGCTTCCCTGAAGGCCTATGATGGTATATTTATCCCAGATCCCAAGGTTGAATAGCCTTAGAGGGAATAGGAGACAATATTTTGTACTGACACAAGATGGTCAGCTGGAATCGATATTTTGGATGAAACTGGGACTTTGAAAGTGTTATACCTTTATGGAAAAATCAGCAGGAAATAAAAAGTACATGTGTTTACATGACAGAAATCTTCCAAAATGGCCTGAATGCTAGATGGAGAATGCAAGGCAAGCTCTCGTGAAAAATCATATACGGTAATTCTGCTCTTTTGTAGGATTTGGGTTTTAAATTTACGTTACTCATAGAGTCAAGGAAATACAAACTCAAAAAGTTAAAGATATGACTAATTGGTATCACTCCAGAAACTTAATAGAAACAAAAGAAAATATTTTCCAGATTAGCCATTCTGATTGGTATAAAGTGTTATTTTGCCTTTTCCCCAACATCTAGGGAAGTTAAGCACCTTTTCATATATGTATTGGTTATTTGGATATCTTTGTTCGTAAAAGCCCTGTTCAAGTGTTTTGTTCATTTTTTCTATGATTTATTCATAGAAATTTATTTGAATAAATTCAAATTTATTCAATTTCTTAGTAAATATTTATGTGTATCTTACAAATATATGAATTGCAAATATATTTTCCCATGCTGAAGCTTGCCTTTTTAGACTCTTAAAGGTGTCTCTTGATAAGTAGAACATCTTTATTTTATGTAGGTAAACTTGTATTTTTTTTCCCTCTATGCTTAGTGGTTTCTGAATTTAAGGAATCTTTCACACTCAACAGAATAGGTAAAATGAAAAGAGAAACAGTATCAAGTGTTGGCAATTTTATGGAACAACTGAACATCTAGTGTTCATTGACCCAACTATTTTGGAAAACTGTCAGTATTGTACTAAAACTGAACAATATTATTCCATATTACCCAACAATTCCACTGTTAGATAAGTAACCTATTTATCGAAATTACTATACATATTTACCCAAAACTTTGAACAAAACTATTGGTATCAACACTACATATAATGTAGCCAAAAAATGGAAACAACCCTAATGGCCATCAGTAATAGAATGAATACACAGATTTTGCTACAGTCACACAATGGAATGATAAGGAATAAACTGGGTACACACACATAGTAGTTCAATAAATTATTATTATTTTGTCTTGAGTATGCTAAGACTCTTTCTTTATTCAAAAGGTCTAATAATTTCACTTTCGATATATCTTGGCATTGATTATGACTACATTTACTAGGCAGCTTTAGATATTTCCTTATTTCAATAAATAGTTACAGGAGTACACAGGTTTGAGAATATTTTTGTTGTTGTTGTTGATTTATTTTTTAACCACTATGGGAAATACTTAAGTATTTTTATACATACAGAGAAAAGAGCAACTGATAAGAGAACTAAAAATGTAGAAGAGAGAAAGTCCTAAATATAGGACAATATTTCAGTACTGAAACAGATGGAAGAAGATAGAATCCAATGCAGAGACAGTTGATATAACCTTGCAAAAGAAATGAGCACCCAGCCTTTGGAACTGAGGAAAAGGAAGCATGTAGTTGAGTTTCTGAATAAAAAATACTATGTGATTGACAAAGAAAATACCTATCTTGTGTCTTCCGACCCTAATAATTCTAGTGAAGTACAAGGCAAGGTCAAGAGCTGAGAAAGAGGATAGAAGTGACGTAGAGGTTACTCTATATTAATGACATCTTTCAATAGCTAATTCATGGGAAGCTTTAAGGTATGAGGAATTTGAACAGAACGGTAGTTCAAATGATTGGTGAGGGTTTAATAGAGAGCTGTGATCAAAAAACAAGTATCGAATCAGAATGAATGGGTTTGAAACCCACTTCTACCACTTCCGTATTTTGTGACTTCGAGTGTCAGGTTATTCATCTGTAAAATGAGAGTAAAAAAAATGATATTCCTATAGGATTACTATGAAGATACAAAGAAATAATAAGAAGTAAAATGATAGACACACTATCTTAATTAGTTACTTGCTTTTTTTTTTTTTTTTTTTTTTTTTGGTTAGTCAGTGGATCTATAGTGACAGGATAAGAAAGTAGAGAGATTAATAGAGTAGGAAAATGGCAATGGGTCAAGACTCATGATATATTCACTTTTATTTTTTTAGATCAAAAGTCAGTGAAGTAAGGAGTGAAGGAGATAAAAGGGTAAATGGTTTTAGTAAAACAAAAAAGAAGTAGATTAGCAGTCATCATTTAAGATATGGCAAAATTATGCTTGATGTCAATGTGTAAAATGTAAAAAAAAAATTGCTAGAAAATGGAAAATTGTTTGTAAAGATTCTTAGTGGATTCAGAATGCCTTCACCTACATACCTACTCACTTTTTAACCAACCTCTATGTGTGCTTTGCACCTAACACTCAAATGACTTCGCTTTGCTAAGATCTGATATCTAATTTTATTTGATCTAGCAACAACATTCAATACAGTTGAACTCTTTTTCCTTTTTAAAATACTCACATTTCTTGACTGGCCTCCAAGTTTGTACATGTTTTTTACAGTCCTCCTACATCCTTGTCTGCTCCATCACTATCTTCTATGAAAATATGGCCGCCTTTCCAATGATCCCAAATACTGAATTTGGGGGTCTTCAGTGTATAGGTGGTATAGTTTACTTAGTTCTTGGAAAAAAGTGTGAATTGAGAACAGGAGAGCCCAAATCTATATTCAGAGCAAATTTAATATTCAGAATTGCTTAGAATGGAAGATTCTATCTTTCTCTACTATAATGCTGGCTGCTTGAATCAGTAAGAATAACCATCCATCTCCATGGCTTCCTCTTTCCCATGGTAGGGAGAATAATCATGATTTACTCTTTCTGTAGTCTCCAACCACCCCTTACTAAAGTGTTCTAAATAATCCATATGTATTTTCCCTAGAACTCCTTAGCCCTAAGCTTCTTGCATTATTCTTTTCAGGCCATTGACCTCACGGCAGAGTTCTCTACCACAGCACAGAATTTAGAGTATTTCCACACATCAGACATACATATTGGATAACTAAGTGTATTGCTTGTATCTTTGCCTATTAGGAGGATTTCCCATCACCAAAACCCTGGTCATCCCAGGGAGAGAGGGGGCACTGCAATGAGATAGTAGTTAATTTTCCATAGTGGCACTAGACCATGCCAAATTTTCAACCAGGCCTTTGTCTTTTCCACCTCTATCTATACAACTTCTGGTTGTAGAGAATCCCTTAAAACTCTGCCTAGCATCCTTACCTACCTCAGATATATTTATTACCATCAGATCTGCTGGATTATATACCTAAGTGGTAGGCTGCAATATCATGTAGCACCCTCTCTATGCTTCACTCAAATCAAGTTATCTTCTAAAATACCCCATTAAAACACCAGAACAGTAACCACAAGCCCTCTAAAATTCAAGTGGTCCACTAAAAACCACACCTCATTTTTTATAGGCTGGAAGTTCAAAGTATAACAAGTATTATAAATTAGGAGAATTTCCTCTAATGTCACAGAGCACTAGACTCACAAAAACATCACAAATAACTGCAGATAGATGAATCTTTGAAACTTTATCTCTCACCCTCTGGTTTGCCTGTGTCTTAGTAGATAAGACTACATACTACTTACTGCTTCCCTGGTCTAATGAGTATATCATTAATATAGTGAATCAGCATGGTGTTTTCTGAAACATCAAAATGGTCTAGGTCCTAGTGAACTACAGAGCAAGAGACCTAACAGGGTCTGGTGAAAGTTAAAGGTTTGAAAACTGAGTGGTAGAAGTAGGAAAATTCTTATCAACAGTCTTATGCCTCAAGAGATGAAATTCTCATCACTCCATCAGACAAATGAGTGAGAATAAAAATGTTGTCCAAAGGTGACTGAAATCTAGAATGAATGGTAAAGGAAGTATAAGATAAATATCAACTTTGATTCTAGGATCACCTGTAACATCAAGGAATATATTGAAGGATATTGACATTGACCTCTACTCTGAGGGATTGTAGTTGCTCCTTCTTTCTTGAGATAGAATTCAGGGCCTCTTTTACTAATAACAGATTTGTATATCATAAGAGTGTATGCTATTTAATTGGCATGAAGGGTAAACTGTTACAGACCGAGTCAATACACCACTCATAGTTACTTGGGTCTCATTCATTTCCCTCACTTCCAGAGTGAAGGCAATGATTTTTAAAATCCTGGCTCCAGTGACTGCCTCTCATCTCTGAACACCGTAAGTTGTCCCAGGGTGCCAAAGGACCAGGGATGGATATTAGACATGACCACCTGTGTGCCCTCCAAGGAATGAGCTACAGCAGCTACAGCATCCAGTCCACCGGAGCTGGACTCATGTCCAACTGAAAATTTCTGCCTTCCTAGTGGCCCAGTTTAGGTGAATTAATGCCTCACAAAGATTTTGATTACAAGAGACAGGAGGTGGAAAGCAACTAACAGAAATGTCTTTCCTTTCTTCCTTCAAGGAACTGCTCTATGTGGTGCTGTGTAATCTCATGGAGATGTTCCATAACTGAGCAATCGTACTTGGTTTTTTGAAACTATGTTCAGTTTGATAAACCATGACATTTTATTTCCTATCCCTCTTTTTCTACACTTTTACTTTCAGTTGATTACCACTCCTCCAACAATAATTGAATATGTAAGATTTTCCTCATGTTCTGATTTCTAGGAAACCAAGGCTAAAACATGATGCTTATCAGACAGGTAGGTAAGATAAAATTGAGGGCAAAGTAGAAACTATTTAAGCATTTTATAATCCTATGATTATCTGAGGCACAGAATTTGTGCCTTTAGTTACACTTACATTCCAAGCCCCACAATATTATTGAGACTATAAGCCATACCTAAAACAGCAGAACTATGAGTCTTTACTACAGGAAAGACTTTTACAATTATGTTTTCCAAAAACAGTTTTTCTAGTGCGAACAGATGCAACAAATTAATTTTTCTTCTTGTAAATCTATAAAAATATTGCAAATAACATGTCAGTTATGACCTTTAGAATGGTATTGACCTTTTAATCTCATAATGGTGAAAAAGTGATAAAGTATAGCTGCACATAAGTTGTATTTCAACCCTATCCACCCGTGAGAATTGATGAAACAATAAGCAGAAAAATACAGAGTTGTTCAGTACAATCACATACCAGGAGTAATGGACACTGAGAGTGTTTAATGGACAATTAATTATTTTTCACATCCAGAAAAGAAACATGTGTGTGAGAATCTTGCTGCTCTCGTCTGTATATAAACTAGGTTTTTACACAATGTTTGGCAACATGCAGACCTAAGTTCAAGAGGCCTGTACTACTGTTAGAATGAATGTGAAGAAGACAGTGTTATAATGAAAAATATACGAAACAGTGAAAAGTTCATGCCTACTTAAAGGCAACCTTATTATATTACATTGAAGTTTATGTACCAGTACTAATGAAAAGGGGCAATAAAAGAGGTTCTTTTATGCTAAATTAAAGAATAGATGTATATCAGAGACTCTTTCTTGTTAATGCTTTAGAAGAGGATCACCAAAATGATCTCTCTTTCAAGAGAATACCTGCATTACACATAGTCAGCAACTGGATACCTGTATATCTATGCTAAAGCTCCAGACATGTTTCCCTCAAGTTCTCTGACAAGGATAGAGGCTCCAAAGCAGTAGCCTGTTTGAGCTACTAAACCTCCATTATGTCGCACCAGGTTCAAGGCTCTTGATCAAGTAGCCAGTTACCTCTGGAAGGTAAAGGAATTGTGCAACGATGTAAAGGGTGTTTATACCTTTCTGCTCCCAGCCTCTTAAACTTCATATTTTTTTTTTTTTTGCCACACCGCATAGCATATGGGATCTTCCCCAACCAGGGATCAAACTCGTGCCCCCTGTAGTAGAAGTGTGGAGTCTCAACCACTAGACAACCAGGGAAGTCCCCAATTTCAGAATTAAAGCCTTGTTCCAACCCACAGTGCTGTCTCTAGCATAGTTGACTCAATTCATAGATATTTTAACCAGTGAGTCAGGGAATTTTTAAGAAATAGCCTTATAGACTTTGGGGTAAAAGACCTGGAATCAATGAGATATGTGGTGTTAAGTCTTTTCTGGATGGAAAGGTAGGTAGGGGCAAATCAGTTTGAACTCTTGGCCATGTTAGAGTGTGATACGGAAATAGATGAGCCAGACAACATTCAGGGGTTACCAACTAGTAAGGAGCCCTGTAATATAAATAAAACAATCTAATGTGATATCAGTGAACTGCTTTACTCTTATAAAAATGACAAACTGTAACTTAGGCCCACCCTAACCTAAACAGAACACGTCATTAAAGACAATTAATGTTCTTTGCTAACTCCTATTTCTTCTGTTGGCCTTTCACATTCCCCAGTCTCAATCTGCATAGTCATGCAGAGCCTGATTCCTACACCAGCCACTAACAGAAAAGAGGAGCCAATGGGCACAGTCATTTTTAATTCCCAAACATGTTTAACAAGAATGAATGGTATATTTAATTATTTACATTTAAACCATTACTGTTTTTTGAGAAAAATATATCAAATACAATGCAAAGAAAAATTAAGAGAATATGGAAACTGCAGTCAAGTTTAAAACATTTTCCTACTGAGGTAAGTCCAATTACAATTACAAAAGAAAAGAAAAATGGCAAAAGCAAAGTTTCAAACTTACCAGTAGAATAAAATTTGGAACCCTGCCTATGTACGTTACCTTTAACTTTAATGAGTATGGGTGTTTTCTGACTCATGCGCTCCATGTATTAATAATGGATAAATGCAAAATTATAAGCAGTACCAAATAAGCAAAAATGCTAGGATACACTTAAATCTCTTAAGTATTTATAAAGGAATTGTTATAGTAATTTCATTAATTGAAAGTCAATTTATCCATACTCCCACCAAATGAATTTTCAACACTATCAAAAGACTATGAGTTTGAATTAGGATTTTTAAACTATTGTGCTATGACAAAGTTAACTCATAGTATGTAATCCAGGAAGCTCATTGTTTCTTTGAAATACTTCTTGCCTACAGCTCCCACATTATAATGAGAAATACAATTGCAATATTCCTCTTACTTATCACTTTTCATCTATACATGCTTATTTTTTCCCTACGAAAGTGATGACTTTTTCTGCTGGCCTAATCTTTTAGTTTGTTTAATTTGATATGAATGTATCTTTCCTTATTAGATTGCTCTAAAAGACGATATTTTATGTTACATTTCCAAATTGTGTGTGTGTGTGTGTCTGTGTGTATGTCCTCAATTATCCACATAATTTCTAAGGCCAGCAAACAAAACCCTTGAGTCATCATCTGACCCAAGTTCTAGAAACACCTCATTGTCCTTTGATGGATCATAATATTTTATACCAATGACTATAGGTTGTTTTGTTGTATATGTTTTATTTGTTATATACATTATTTGAAGTATGATAATGATTATAAGAAGGCATGATAATTTTTTTATTAAATGGACTTTTCCAAATGTCATCATTAATAAATCAATCTATAGATTTAACAAAATCTAAATTAATACTGCAGAAAAATATTTATTATTTTTGTAGCAATTGACAAGTGATTTTAAATATTTTATGAAAATGCAGAGGACCTGGAAAAGCCCAAATGACTTTCAAAGAGAAAAAAAAGTTGGAACACATGTACTACCTGATTCCGAGATTTACTCTAAACATACTTTATCACATTGGTATGGTATTGGTGTAAGTATAGAAATATAGATTAATGTAACAGAATATCAAGAAACAGATACACTCATACATGGTTAATTAATTTTCAACAAAAATGTCAGTGGAAAAAAAAATGTCAGTGGAGAAAGGGATGCTTTTAGAACAAATCCTTTTGGAACAAGTAGATATCCATATGAAACAATAGGTAAATAACCTCAACTTTTACCTTAATCAAACAGAAAATTAGTTCAGAATGGATCATAGACATAAACAGTAAACACTAGGAATAACAAGTAACTTTCTAAACTGGATAAGCTACTGCTAATATTTTATGTAATGGTGAAATTATAAAATTTACTCTTATGTTTGGGCACAAGAAGGTTTCTCCACTCTCGCTAATTCTATTCAAAAATAACTAGAAATACTAGTTGGTGGAATTAGGCAAGGGAAAGAAATAAAGACTGTGTAGATTGGATAGAAAGAAATACAACTCTCTTCATTCACAGCTGACCTGTTTGTGTACATTGAATATCTTAAGGAATCTATTTTAAAAGCTACTAGAGCTTGCAAATTTGTATAGCAAGGAAACAGAGTACAATATTAATGTACAAAAGTCAATTGCTTTTCTATATACTAGCAAGGAAAAATTGGAAATTGAACATTTTAAAAATACCATTTAGAGTAACATCAACAAACATGAATATTTTGTGATACATTTGATAAAATATATGTAAGTGCTAAGGACTAGAAATTATAAAACATTGCTGAGATAAACTAGAGAAAACTAAAATAAATGGAGAAACAATATTATGAAGTTATCTCCAAGTAGCTCTATAGACTTAATGTAGTCTTTTTACAAAGAAATAATCAAACTGATTCTAAAATTTATATATAAATGCAAAAGATCTAAGTTAGCTAAAACCATTTTGGAAGAGAACATACCCTACATAATTTCAAGATTTATTATATAGCTACTATAATTAAAATAGTGTAGTATTAGCATAAGGATAAACAAACAGAATAGGGAGTCTAGATCTAAACTCATACATATATGGTCAAAATGCTGAGATTGTTCAGGGAGCAAAAGATGATGCTCTAGCACATGTGATGATGGAAGATAGGAAAATGCAAAACACACATAAAATAGGAACTACTTTGAACCTGGTAAGATATTAACATACATTTTCGGGAGTGAGCTTTTCAGATCTTTATGTAGGTGTCAATGCGGCAGGCTGGAGGGATTTGTAGGAGGAGAAGCACATGAAGGACATGGAATAACAGAAGAGTTAGAATAAGCTGCCTTTCAAAAAGGAACAATACTCTGTGTCAGACCAAAGGCACTAAAGGCATGGTTTGATTATTTCACAACTTTGCGTAGGATCGATACTCTGTAAAGGTTAAAATCTTTAGGAAGAAATCAGATAAGCAGTGTTGCAAATACCACACCAATCTACAATTTACTGACTACAAGCTCTGTGTTTGTGGAAGCGTGTGTGTGTCTGTGTGTGTGTGTTTGTGGAAGCGTGTGTGTGTCTGTGTGTGTGTGTGTGTGATTGAGAGAAAGAGACTATCTCTGATATTCCCTTCTAGCTACTTAGAAGACATCTTAGAAACTTTGGGTCATCTCTTAGGAGTATATATACCATGGCATTGGCAGCTAGAGGGTCATGTGAAAAAGAGGTCTGAAAGATGAAGTTTTCTCCTGAGAGCTAACATTTTCAGAACAAATTGGGCAGCTGAGAAATATTCACTCTCCAGACCTCAGAAGATAGTTAAAATCAGTGATCTCAGGGTGGTCAAAGAAAACAAATACCAAAGGCTGACTCAGAACCCAAACATTTGTTGTGACTCTCTTCAAAGAACTCTTGGGTGATATTTTTATTTAAATCAATGTTTACAGATTTTGTCAAGTTTTCTGAATTTGTCTGCCGAGTACACTCATGTACTTTTTCAATAAATAATTGGAAAATTATTTATTTTCAATGTAAATGAACAAAAATAGTCCAAGATAAAAATAGAAAGAATAAAGCATGATTTGAATCAAATCCATATATTCTTTAGTACCTGGCATGTATAGTATATATAGTTCAGATTGTTTATTCTTATTCATATCTTTTGTTTTATTTTATTTCACTGAATTCTTGCAACAACCACTCTGCTCTTTATCAATAATTATTTTCCATTTAATAGGAGAAGGAATGATGAATTTCTAAATATAATCTTATTTATCTGCATGTTCCCTACTCTTCAAAGAAAGGAGTTTGTCATTTTTCCACTCATGTTACGTATTCAGGTTTAAGAACACAACAGAGAAGGTACTGAGGATAAATATTTAAGGATATTTATAAGATTTCTAGTAAGTTTGATACTCTTGGAAAAATAAATTTTTATACCAAATGGCATAGCTTGAATTCATAAGTGGAAGAACAATGAGAATTTGAAGTGTTGTTATATTTGTTCAAGGACATTGCTCTTAAAAATTTGAGAAACAGTATTTAGGGTAATTGTTAAGAGCACAGATTTGAGGTCAGACTATTTGGGTAAAATAAATACATCTGCCTTTTATTGGCTGTGTTTACTTGAGCAAGCTATTTAATGTCTCTGGGTCTTTGTTCCTCATCTGTAAAATGGAGATAATATATTCATATCTGTTGTCAAGAATAAATAAATACATGAGAAACACTTTGAATGCAGCCTTATCTACATTAAAGTACTGTGTGTTAAGTGATTATATTTAGTCTATTTTCCTATCCAGTGATAAAAATTTTCCTTTCACATTTAATTTCCTAGGGGCATTTTATAACAACTAGAAACCACAATAAAAACAAAAAAGTTCTCAACACATTTATTTTCACTTCCGCAACATGCTTTCTTTATGTATGTGTTTCCCCCTTGATTGATCTACATTCTATAGTTGTTTAACCTACTTTACCGAAATTTCTCCCTGACGATATTGTCCTCTCAAATTTCATTTCAGACATTCCCTCCTTCATCCTAAAGCCCAACTAAATCCCCTGATATAAATGATCATCTCTCCATCTTAAGTCCCATAATAATTATCACCTCGGTTGTAGCAAAGATTGCTTTCTGCTTTGACTTTTTTTCATCCTCATCCAGATGTTAAATAACTTACCTATGAACTTTGAGTTGAATCATTCTCCATCACATGTATAACTTGAGATTTTTCTTTGTTATTTCACAGGTAATTTTTAAGTTATAAAACTAATGACTTTAGAATATTCAATGTAACTTAATACTTTATATGTATATGTAATACCTTATGTAATGTATAGTTAGAATTAAGATTCAATTATTTTCCAAATACTTTTATTTGTGGGTATCTATATAAACACTTGCCTTTGCTCTGTTTTCTAATTTTAACTTTAAGAAAAGGTAGTACTTTTCCTCTGTATTTACTAGTGGTTTTACAATATTTTAAAATGTATTTTTCTCACATAGTGCTCATCCATAATATTACAAACATTGGGTATTGCATTAATATGACTAAGTTGCTGTAACTTAGTTTGTTAACAAGAATATCTTTCAAGAAGTATACTGTCCAATTAGTTTTCTATTTGAATAATTTACAAACCTTCTGAAAATGGATAATAGTGAATAATAAAAATGTCATACAAATTAGTGAGACCTCTCTGATTATATAACTATATGATATATTCTAAATCTTTGGGCCTTAAACACAAGATAAATCTTAAAAACCTTATAATTTAGAAAAAATACGTAATAACAAAAACAATAGCAAAGACAAACATTCCTATAGTTCCTACTATTTATCACACAATTTAAGAACTTTACTAATGCATCTATTTGACGGCAAACAAAAGCTTAACACTGACTATTTCTAGTACTATTACATGTGATTATTTCTCCTTATACTTTTTTGTTTTGTGCAATAATTTTGTTAACAAATATGTTACTTTGGGGCTGAAAATTTTTGCCTTTCATGCCTTTTTTCTTTATTTTATTTTTAAGAAGTTACTTTCTGTTTTTCCAAATAATTGTACCAGAGTGGGTTTTTCATACATTCTGATATTCAGTGGAGGAGACTCTCATACACAAATGTTTTTTAATGATTTTATCTTAAAAAATCTTATAGGATTTTTAAAAATTTGAAATATAGTTATTTATTTCTAAGTTAATCTCAAGAGAAAGTCAAAATAACTGCAACTATAAGATGTAAGAAATAGGTATACATGAAATGAAAGAGAAAAAGAAATTCTTAAAATCAGCAACTATCAAAAAATCTTATATATTTACTATATACCATTTTCAACATACATATAATCATATGCCTCATTTTATGGAAAAAGTTGGCAATATTATATATAGTAAAAATGTAAAAGCAGCAGCGAGTTCAATGTGAGTCTTCTTTATTTATAGAAAAATTTCAATGAAATGATTTCAATCTCATGGTCTATCCCTCTAAAGAGGTTCTCTGGTACCACCTTATCCCCACCCCCATCTGTATATATGTGTGTATTTGAAAAAGTTTTAGATTTGTATTTGGAAAAAATTAAAATGGTGTGATGTGTCTCTCTAATATGGGTCCTGTTTTTCAGACTTTTGTATACTTCAGTCCGAATGCAAGAATTAAGGTCACTGGTGTTATACTTTAAGGGTTTGGGGGCTTATTTTTGGATAACCGTGAGACTGGGCCCATTTTCACATTAGCAGTGACTTGAAAATTATTCCACAGGGTAACAGACATATTCAAAAACCACAATCAATAAAATTAATATTTTAGATACGATCATAATAAAATCTTATTAATAAGTGGTTAGGTGTGTGGGGGGAAATATTTTATGTGCATTTTGTTAATAAACAAAATATAACATGCATTCACTTTTAAGTGAATAGCCGATAGCTCAAAGTACTGCCAGTATTGCAGTTTTGAAAGAAGAATTTCCCTTCACCAAATAAATGTTAGTCCTGGTATATTTCCTGAAACAATCTAACTTTTTATTTTCCAAGTTAGGTTTTTAGCCTATGAACTTCAGCATATTTTTGAATGTCTCTTTCTTTTTTTTTTTTA
Organism: Leucopleurus acutus; assembly: GCF_964270905.1. Taxonomy (NCBI): domain Eukaryota; kingdom Metazoa; phylum Chordata; class Mammalia; order Artiodactyla; family Delphinidae; genus Leucopleurus; species Leucopleurus acutus. The sequence goes on along the minus strand of NC_139154.1, from coordinate 87,051 downwards.
ATTTTATTTATTTAATTTATTTATTTTTGCCTGCATTGGATCTTCGTTACTGTGCGCGGGCTTTCTCCAGTTGTGAGGAGCGGGGACTACTCTTCCTTGTGGTGCGCGGGCTTCTCATTGTGGTGGCTTCTCTTGTTGCGGAGCACGGGCTCCAGGCACGCAAGCTTCAGTAGTTGTGGCTCGCGGTCTCTAGAGTGCAGGCTCAGTAGTTGTGGCCACGGGCTTAGTTGCTCCACGGCATGTGGGATCTTCCCGGACCAGGGCATGAACCCGTGTCCCCTGCATTGGCAGGAAGATTCTTAACCACTGCGCCACCAGGGAAGCCCAAATGTTTCTAATAATGGTGTACCATGAACTAATTCAACACCGATCATTTTCACATACTGGATTTTGTTGTTTAAAGCAATGAAAGCCACTTAACCACAAGGACATCCTTTATTGAGAAATAGGATACCACTTAGAAATGCATCACAATAGATGCAGAATATATATTATCTAATATTCACTGGGCTCACTGTGAAACAGACTTGAACTAGCAATAAAAACAACTTATTTTATTAATTTTCATTTACTTAAGGGTCATTTAGTCCAAACTAAATATAAATTATCATTAATTCATTCAACAATATTTATGGAGCACTGATTTAGGGGCAGGTCCTTCTCCAAGCTATGGAATTTCTGTAAGTTTCCAAAAGACATCAGTCCTAAACTCATGGAGCTCAGTCCTATAAATCTTAATTATATTAAAAAGTCTTTTGTAAAGAACTTTTGTTGTTGATTCTAAAACAGACTCAATTCAAAGAATTAAAGATAAATTATATACTCATATAAAATTTCAGGTTGATTTAAGTTAAGAAAAAAAAACAAGAGAGAGAAAGTATATCTTTCAAATTTCAAAAACAAAATTATCCATTTCTCATTAAAGCATTTACCTTGTGTAAAATAAGGATGTTTCAGCTTTTTCTCTCACTTCCATAGGAAGGGATATTTCTTCTTTTAAGAGAGAATTTCCTGGCATTTTCCTTTTTTTACTAAAAAGAAATATACTATATACTATTCTTATATGTTTTACCAGATTTTCACAGCACCAGGACCAGGGGTAATCAAAGTCATTCACCAGAATGACCGTGCATTGTAACAAGGCCTTCTACTGCTGCCGTCTGTCAAGAATGGAACCATTTTTTTTAATGTAGAGAAGCCAAGAAGAAATAAAACGAAATGTCTGCCCTTTAACATTTCAGAACTGGGAAACTGATTCACTCTGCCCTATTCCAGTTAAATGTAATAGATGTATTTTTGTACTTGTTCAAACCACAGAGCTTCTGATGGGCATTCTTTTAAAATACTCCTATAGATAGAATATATTCTTCCTCTCTGTTTATTTTCTTTGGAATGGCAGCTGCCTCAACTTAATGAGATTGAGACCATTTCTCTGAGGATCAGGTGCTAGTTCAGTGAGATTAATGAACAGTATGAACGCTTAGTTTGATATTTGAAAAACTTATTTGTTTACTTATTTATGACCACTACTCATGGAATTCTGCTCCATAACCAGTGAATTCTAGTTCCTCAGGCCTGACTCAGGGTAACGTGTAGACTTTAAAATATGACCAATACTATCCTGATGATATTTTGACATCCTTGACTCTCTAGTAGAATCAGTAGATTTTTAGCAACATTTATTACTTGTTCAGAGATTTAGAGTTCATTCATTTGCATTATCTGTCTTATCACAGTGCCTGAGTGAAGAATGATGGTGATGGTTTCTATAAATACACATTCTCAGTTGAAGGAAACATTTTTCTAATCCTTTCCTATGGTCATTAAAAATATTTTGAAAGTAAATATTAAATATTTTCAATACAAGTTAAAATTAAAGTATTATATCTCTGTGTATCTATTAATATTGTAATTGCATCGCAGTAAGCTGAAACATGTCTCCCCCCAAAATATTCACAACCTAATCCCTGGAACCTGTGAATGTTACCTTATATTGCAAAAAAAACAGGGGTATTTGCAGATGTGATTAAATTGAGATCTTAAGATAGAAAATTATGTTGGATTTGTGGGACTCGAGGGACATTGTTCCAGCTAATGATTAAGAACTCTCCAGACAATAGGGGCTTCTTAGACAATGGGTGAATTTCCAGGATGTCCGGCCCCCTTCCGAGAAGGAGGGAGATAACAAAATGTAAAAAAGGTGTCTGTCAAAGACCAATCAGGCAGCTGGGGACAAGTTCCCTCTCTGGTCCGAGCCTAAGCCGGACCAATCAGCAGGAGAACACAACCAAATCTATAATTTACATACGGGGACGTGGGAACCTATAAAACTGACATATTCGCGCCCAAAAGGGTTCCTTCTTCGACCTCCTATGTGAGGACCAAGGAACCCCGGTGCACCGGCCTTCAATAAACCTCTTGCGTTTTGCATCGGCTTCCGACTCTTGTTGTTTCCTGGGCGAGTCGAAACTCCTAGGAGACCGCGCAGGTCTAACATTTGGGGGCTCGTCCGGGATTCCACTCGCCCCGGACCACAAGAACATCGGGAGTTGGAGGTACCAGGTAAGCTCGAGCTTGATTGTCTGTTTGTCCCTTGTTCTTTGTGGGCCATTATCGGAGGAAAGCCGTAAGAATCGGCTTATTATGCAATCTGTATCGGACCTCTGGCTAGGCAGACGTGCTAATAGCCGGCGTCCATGAGCCCTAGGGGACGCCCTGGTGGCTCATCTGGAAGGAGAGGCAAACTCTGTCTCCCCTTCACTCGGTTTCGGCAGTTCCCTTGGTGATAACTGCCATCTGAAGAGGTTTCGGTTTTGAAGCGAGCTCGCGGTGGCCCATGCGTATGTGTGTTTCGTGGAGTTTTAACTGTTTCCGTATTGTGGTCTATTCTTCTCTGACGGACGACAATGGGACAAACTATGACGACTCTTCTTTCCCTTACCCTAAGCCATTGGACCGAAGTTCGGGCCAGAGCCCATAATTTTTCGGTAGAGGTAAAGAAAGGAAAGTGGCAGACTTTGTGTGCCTCTGAATGGCCAACATTTCAGATAGGATGGCCCCCCGAAGGATCCTTTTTATTAGACAAGATTAAGCTGCTGAAGTCTAAGATATTTAATATAGATCCCCACGGACATCCAGACCAAGTACCATATGTCTTGGTCTGGGAAGATTTAATTCTCTCCCCACCTCCGTGGGTCCGGCCCTTTGTTTCCTCAACAGGTACGTCCGCGCACACATCAGCAGCGTCGGAGATATTAGCCTTAAAGAAAAACCCCAACACGGAGAAGCTACCCGACCCCCCGGATCCACCGAAGGCGATTTATCCTGATCCGCAGTCAGATTTGCTTCTTTTGGATTCCCCACCCCCTTATCCTCCAGCCCCAAATCCCCTACCACCTAGAGGACCCCCAGCTCCACTGCCCTTGGCACCAAGGGAACCATCCATGATGGAAGAAGAAAGGGGTCCCTCAGCGGGCACTAGGAGCCGGAGGGCTATCTCCCTGGACTCCACTGCCCTACCTCTTAGAGAATATGGCCCCCCCGACGGCCAAGGGAATAGACCTCTCCAATATTGGCCCTTTTCCTCTGCAGATCTTTATAATTGGAAAATGCATAACCCAACTTTTTTCCGAAAATCCACAGGCCCTTACCGCTTTAATAGAATCTCTTGTTTTCTCCCACCAGCCCACATGGGATGATTGTCAGCAGCTGCTTCAGACTCTCCTAACGACTGAGGAGAGGCAACGGGTTCTTTTAGAAGCCAGAAAAAAAATGTATTAGGCGCCAATGGGCAACCTACCCAGCTGCCTAACGAGATTGATGCTGGTTTCCCACTCGTCAGGCCAAACTGGGATTTCAATGCCCCGGAAGGTAGGGAGCGCCTGAAAATGTATCGCCAGGCTCTGGTGGCGGGTCTCCATGGAGCGGCCAGACGGCCCACTAATTTGGCTAAGGTAAGGGAAGTCACTCAGGGGCCCCAGGAATCTCCAACTGTGTTCCTGGAACGTTTAATGGAAGCCTTTAGACGCTTTACCCCTTATGATCCAACTTCGGAGGAACATAGGGCTACTATAGCAATGGCTTTCATAGATCAAGCGGCCCCTGATATTAAGAAGAAATTACAGAGGCTAGATGGCTTGCAGGGATTTTCGCTTCAGGAGTTAGTAAAAGAGGCAGATAAAGTATATAACAAAAGAGAAACAGAGGAAGAGAAGGAAGAAAGAAAGCAGAAAGAGCAGGAAGCCCGTGAAATAAGACGGGATAAGAGACAGGAGAGGAATTTAAGTAAGATACTGGCCACTGTGGTTGGAGGAAGAAATATAGGGGATAGGAATAGGCAGAAAGGGCGAACGGCAGACAGAAGGCGGCCATTAGACAAGGACCAATGTGCCTACTGTAAAGAAAAAGGACATTGGGCGAGAGAATGCCCTAAGAAAAAGAGTGGAGGAAGGCCAACCAGAAACAAAATCTTAACATTGGAAGAAGAAGACTAGGAAAGTCAGGGCTCGAACCCTCTCCCCGAGCCCCGGGTAACTCTTAAAGTGGAGGGGGAACCTGTTCAATTTTTGGTGGATACCGGAGCCCAGCACTCCGTCCTTCTCCACTCAAAAGGCCCTATCTCAGCTAAAAGATCATGGGTACAAGGAGCCACTGGGAATAAACAATATTCATGGACCACACGAAGGACAGTAGATCTTGGGATTGGACGAGTAACCCATTCATTTTTGATTATTCCGGAATGCCCCTATCCTTTGCTAGGAAGAGATTTACTCTCCAAAGTAGGGGCTCAAATCCACTTTCAGCCAGAAGGTCCCACCATAACTGATAATAAAGGAAGGTTACTTCAAATATTGACTATGAAATTAGAAGATGAATATAAATTATACGAGCAGCCTTCATCCTCACGAGTTAATGTTACAGATTGGGTAACTCGGTTCCCTCAAGCCTGGGCAGAAACTGCCGGAATGGGGATGGCCAAAAATCGGCCCCCGGTGCTAGTGGAACTCAAGGCAACTGCCACCCCAATAACGGTCCGTCAATACCCCATGAGTAGAGAAGCCAAAGACGGTATCCGTCCCCATATACAGAGGCTACTAGACTTGGGCATCTTAATAAGATGTCAATCAGCATGGAACACCCCTCTCCTGCCGGTAAAGAAACCAGGAACAAATGATTATCGGCCGGTGCAGGATCTACGAGAGGTAAACAAACGGGTGGCAGACCTCCACCCCACAGTTCCAAACCCTTACAACCTCCTGAACACTCTTCCACCTCAACATATGTGGTATACTGTTTTGGACCTTAAAGATGCTTTTTTCTGTTTAAGACTCTCTCCGCCGAGCCAACCCTACTTTGCCTTCGAATGGAAAGATCCAACATCGGGAATGTCTGGTCAGCTGACATGGACATGGCTACCTCAGGGATTTAAGAACTCCCCGACCATCTTTGATGAAGCCCTCCATCAGGATTTGGCATTATATAGAGAATCAAATCCCCAGGTAACATTACTCCAATACGTTGATGATATTTTATTAGCTGCTGAGACCCAAGAAGATTGTATCAAGGGTACTGAAAAACTGTTAACGGAACTTGGAACCCTGGGATATAGAGCCTCAGCCAAGAAAGCACAAATATGCCAACAACAGGTCAGTTACCTGGGGTATCTATTAAAAGGGGGACAAAGATGGCTCACGGAGAGCAGAAAGGATACGGTGGCCCAAATTCCGGCTCCCAAAAGCGCCAGGCAGGTTAGAGAATTTTTGGGGACGGCCAGATTCTGTAGACTATGGATTTCAGGGTTTGCTGAGCTGGCAGCCCCATTGTACCCCCTAACCAAAAACAGCACACCTTCCGTTTGGGGCGATAAGGAACAACGGGCTTTTGACCAAATCAAACGAGCTTTACTTTCAGCTCCAGCCCTAGGACTGCCAGATGTAACCAAACCTTTTCATTTATATGTGGCCGAAAATAAGGGCATTGCAAAAGGAGTATTGACTCAGAAATTGGGTCCCTGGAATCGCCCAGTTGCTTATTTGTCAAAAAAATTGGACCCTGTGGCATCAGGATGGCCCACCTGTTTAAAGATAATCGCTGCAGTGGCCGTTCTAGTCAAAGATGCTGACAAACTAACTTTAGGACAAAATCTAACGATAACAGCTCCTCATGCCCTGGAAAATGTAGTCCGTCAACCACCGGATAGGTGGCTAACTAATGCCAGGATGACCCATTACCAAACCCTGTTGCTAAACTCAGATCGCATCAAGTTTGCTCCAGCCACAGGACTCAATCCAGCCACCTTGCTACCTGATCCTGACTTGGAAGGCTCCACCATCATACATGATTGTCAGGAAGTACTGGCCGCAGCACACGGCAGTAGGCCAGATCTGATGGACCTGCCCCTCCCTGATGCTGATTTCACCTGGTTCACGGATGGGAGCAGTTTCCTGGAGGAAGGTAAGCGTCGAACTGGGGCAGCCGTGGTAGACGGAAAACAAGTCATATGGGCAGCGGCGCTACCACAAGCGACCTCAGCCCAACGAGCTGAATTAATTGCCCTGACGAGGGCATTAGAGATGGCAGAGAATAAAAAAGTAAACATCTACACAGACAGTAGATATACGTTTGCTACCGCTCATATCCACGGTGCCATTTACCAACAGAGAGGGCTACTAACTTCAGGTGGCAAAGAAATTAAAAACAAAGACGAAATCATGGCTTTGTTGACTGCACTCATGCTTCCTACTAAAGTCAGTATCATCCACTGCCCTGGACATCAAAAAGGAAATACCCCAATAATTAGGGGAAATAATATGGCTGACCAAGTGGCCCGAGAAATAGCATCGGGAGAAGTCATTCTAGGACTGTCAGATAAAGTTCCTGAAAAACCAGGCCGCGATGAAGAAATCATCCCGGCCACAACAAAAGGAACTTTGTCCCCTCAGCAAGCAGAATCCATGTTACAACAGATGCACAGATGGACACATTTGGGGACTAAAAAGATGGTAGCCTTGTTACAAAAAGTCGGGTACGAAACCCCTGGAATGACAAAATTAGCTGGACAAATTGTGCAGGAATGCGTCCCATGTCAACAGGTAAATACTCACAAAGGGAAACTTGAAACTGGAAAGAGACTCAGGGGGGACCGCCCAGGAACTTACTGGGAGGTGGACTTGACCGAAGTGCGTCCTGGAAGGTACGGTAATAAATACCTTTTAGTTTTTGTAGACACTTTTTCAGGATGGATAGAGGCTTTCCCAACAAAGAAAGAAACGGCTGCTGTAGTAGCCAAGAAGATTTTAGAAGAAATTTTTCCTCGATTTGGAGCACCAAAGATAATAGGGTCCGATAATGGTCCAGCCTTCGTCGCCCAGGTAAGTCAGGATGTGGCCAGATATTTGGGGACTGATTGGAAATTACATTGTGCCTATAGACCCCAAAGTTCAGGTCAGGTAGAAAGAATGAATAGGACTCTAAAAGAGACCCTAACTAAATTGTCCTTGGAGACTGGCGGTACCGATTGGACGGTGCTCCTTCCTTTGGCCCTGTTCCGGGTTAGAAATACACCTTCCCGATACCATCTTACTCTTTTTGAAATATTATATGGTGCCCCGCCTCCCCTCCTCACTTTAGGAAAAGAAATAAAACCTGATTGTCAAAATAACACTGACTTATATGCTAGGCTACTGGGACTCCAATTGGTCCAGAAAGAAATATGGTCCCAACTCGCCGAGGCCTACCAACCAGGAACACCGGGAGAAACTCATCCTTTCCAAGTCGGAGACTCCGTATACGTCCGTCGGCATCGAACCCAGACGTTGAAACCTCGATGGAAAGGACCATACACCGTCCTCCTCACCACCCCAACGGCCATAAAAGTGGACGGCATCGCTGCCTGGATCCATGCTTCACATGTGAAGGCTGCACCAACGACGACATCATCAGGATGGCGGGCCCAAAGGACCGACAACCCGCTCAAACTCAAGCTTCTACGAACCTAAGACTTATAATTTTGGTTTTACTACCTTTACTGACTGTAAGTGATTTTAGCCCTCACCTCCCCCAACGTTTAACTTGGCAGGTAATTTCTCAGACTGGAGATGTAACCTGGTCCATTAGTCATACTGCACCCCCCTGGACCTGGTGGCCAGTTCTTTTTCCTGATGTTTGTAAATTGTCAATAGGAGCACCTTATTGGGGTACAGAAGATTCTCATGATATGAACACTGCCCCTTCCAAAGTTTCGGAAACTGATTGGTTTGGGCCGGGTTGCAAAAATGCAGGCAAAAGAATGATGCTTGGTATCCTCACTTTCTACGTATGCCCCGGGTTCCACCGCCCTCGATCTCTGAATTATAAATGTGGTGGAACTGAAAACTTTTATTGCAAAAGCTGGGGATGTGAAACTACCGGGGATACTAATTGGAAACCCACCTCAACTTGGGATTTTATTACTGTAACGGCTAATTATTCTCATAATGAGGATACTGGACACTGGAGTAAATGTTCAGGATGGTGTCATCCCCTTAAAATTTCCTTTAGTAATCCCGGAAAAAGAGATAAAAAATGGATAAATGATCATTCTTGGGGCGTTAGATTTTACATGAGGGGATATGATTTAGGAATATTAATGACCCTTAAGCTAAAGATTGAGACTCCTGCTCCTATATCAATAGGCCCAAATCCCGTACTTGGCCCCCCTTTGCTTCCCCCGGCCCCTTTAGCTACGTCAACAAAGAATGAGACTAATGAAACCTCTGGATCCAAAGAACCCACAGTTAAGCCTGGGACTCCTCAGGATAGGATGCTTTCTTTGGTGCAGGCAGCCTTTACGGTTCTCAATGCTACAAACCCAGAGGCTACAAAATCATGTTGGCTTTGCTATGCTGCCCCTCCCCCTTATTATGATGCTATAGGATATAGCTCCAACTATACTAATTCTACCTCCTCAGACCAATGTCGATGGAAGCAAGAAGGGAACAGTAAATTAACCCTGTCTTCGGTTTTTGGAAATGGTACTTGTATAGGAACACCTCCCCAGTCCCATAGACACCTTTGTCATGATTTCAGCCTCCCTTCAGGCTCGGGATATCTTGTACCTCCTCAAGATGGATGGTGGGCATGTAACACGGGGCTCACCCCTTGTGTCTCTTTAGAGGTTCTTAATACTTCAGCTGACTTTTGTGTGTTAGTGTAATTAGTCCCTAGACTTATTTACCATTCAGACTCATCCTTTTAAATGAATATGTAGGAAAAACAAAAAACAAAAGAGAACCTGTAACCCTCACATTGGCTGTCCTTCTAGGACTAGGAATATCTGCCGGGATAGGAACAGGAACCACAGCCCTCATACAACAACCCCAGTATTATGCAAGTATTATGCTCGACCTTCGAGCATTAGAAAGTTCCATAACTCAACTAAAGAAATCACTCACCTCACTTTCAGAAATGGTGTTGCAGAATAGAAGAGGCCTAGATTTGCTGTTTCTTAAAGAAGGGGGATTATGCGCCGCTCTAAAAGAAGAATATTGCTTTTATATTGATCATTCAGGAACCATTACCAAAACCATGGATAAACTCAGGGAACGCTTAGATAAAAGGCAAAGGGAGAGAGAAAACGAAAAAGGATGGTTTCAATCATGGTTTGATAAATCCCCCTGGTTTACCACCTTAATCTCTACTCTGTTGGGACCTCTTATTGTTGATTTTAACTTTTGGAACATGTGTTCTAAATCGCTTGATAGCATTTATTAGAGAACGTATCAGTACTGTACAAGTTCTAATGTTAAGACAACAGTACCAAAGTTTACGAACAGAAGGTTGAGATTCCATGATTGGAATCAATAGTCACAAGAAAAAGGGAGGAATGTGGGACTCGAGGGACATTGTTCCAGCTAATGATTAAGAACTCTCCAGACAATAGGGGCTTCTTAGACAATGGGTGAATTTCCAGGATGTCCGGCCCCCTTCCGAGAAGGAGGGAGATAACAAAATGTAAAAAAGGTGTCTGTCAAAGACCAATCAGGCAGCTGGGGACAAGTTCCCTCTCTGGTCCGAGCCTAAGCCGGACCAATCAGCAGGAGAACACAACCAAATCTATAATTTACATACGGGGAAGTGGGTACCTATAAAACTGACATTCGCGCCCAAAAGGGTTCCTTCTTCGACCTCCTACGTGAGGACCAAGGAACCCCGGTGCACCGCCCTTCAATAAACCTCTTGCGTTTTGCATCGGCTTCCGACTCTTGTTTCCTGGGCGAGTCGAAACTCCTAGGAGACCGCGCAGGTCTAACAGATTATCCTAAATGCCATCACATGTATCCCTATAAAAGGGACTCAGATTTTACACAGATGGGGGAGAAGGCAACGTGAAGACGGAGCAGAGAGATACTTAAAGACACTGGAATGATGGGGCCACATTTGATGGGATGCCTGCAGCCACCAGAAACTGGAAAAGTCAAGGAAAAAATTCTCCTATAGAGCCTCTGGGGGGGCCATGACCCTGCCACCACTATGACTCAGATTAAGTAATACTGACAGAACTGTGAGAGAATAAATGCAACACATTTTGCTTGTTTTAAGCCAAGTATCTGCTGAATTGTTACAGAAACTTTTTATGACTTTGAAAAATTATTCTCATGTTATCTTCTTGATTGAGGGCTTACTAATTTATTTCTTGGTTTTTAGTTAGTTCTTGAAACATCAATGTCTTTCTGAGAACTATTTTTATCATATTATATATTCATCAGCCCATAATCCATATGGTTGCCATTTAAGCAAATTTAGTGAGATTTTTCTTAGTGCCCATATTCTATGTCTGTAAAACATTATAGATGTTTGAATAGATTGAATGTTATTCATATCGTAGACACATATATTATAGGTTAATATATAGAGGGGTATGGATAGATACTTTTTAATATCAAGTAAAACCAAGTTTTATTATGATATAAATCCTTCTTTGTTTTCTCCTCTTAGTTTTTTGCTTGCTTTGCTATATTTGAACAAAACTGTTTTCTACTGACTTATTACTTACACATGTCATACAGTTTGTAATGATTTCCTGTGAATTTAAAACATACATTGTTATATCTTTAATTAATAGACCTTTAGTTAACCAGTTTCTACCTATAGGTGATATGTTGTTTCACCTGTCATATAAGGTCTTTAAAACTGGCCTTAAAATGCCCTAAGGCCAACATTGTCACTGTTTTTTTAGCTAAAGACTTTTGTCTTGTGGTGGAAATAAAGGGGAAGCATCAGGATGCATATACTTGTCCCACCCACATGGCTGTGTTCCCCTCTCCAGTCTGCACCACTAATAAGCATTTCTAGTTGATCTTTCAGACCTTTACTGTGAGAGACCAATGGATTTAATGAAGAAAGAGTCCTCCAGGGCACGCAGACTCCCCCAGTTTCTTCAGTGCAGGGTTGTTTCACATGGCATTCCCAGCCTGTAATTAACCTTCCTCAAATGTCTGTCCTTCTAACTAAATTCTTCTTACCAGCTTCCTGCTGTGTCTACCAATTTTGTTTACTTTTGTGTTGTTTTAAGAACTTGTTTTATCTGTATGTAACAGTACTATTGTAACAGTGAAGAGCTAAATTGGACTCCAGGTTAGATCTGTTTCTTTGAATTTAACCTTTGTTTTTCGTTGCTTTTATTATTATATCATACATAATGGCCTGCCTCAAGGAACACTGCCCCTCTGCCTGAATGTTAAACTAAACTGCCTTTGTTCAGCTCACAGGGAGCCGATCTGACCCTGCCCACTTGTGAATGGCTGCAGATAAAGAAGAAATTAACACATCTCCTCCTATTTTGCAAGATAAATGGCCTTTTGTACTTTACTTCTTCACCTTCTCTCCCTCTCTGTTCTGTACAAGAAACTGGCATCCAGACCCCGATAAGATGGTTTTTCTGGAAACCCTAGTGCGACATCTTCTCGGTCTGCCGGCTTTCTGAATGAAATCGCTCTTCCTTGCCTCACCACTTCCTGTCCCGATTTATTGGCCTGTCGTGCCGCGAGCAGAGCGAGCTTGGACTCGGTAACACTAGTGCATTATTTGGAACATTAGTTACCTCTTAGATGTCATTTTCTAAGAAAGACAGCGTCACATCTGACTCTAACAAATTGTAAATTCTTAAGTATGTCTTAACTGCTAGAATTTTCTATTTTCTATTTCTTATTCCACTTTTTAGAGTATTTCCCTCATTCACAAGTGTGTTATATTGTGCAAGTTTTACACACTTGTGATGTTTCTCTGTTCTTGTTTATCATAATTTTTACGGAGATAAAGCAAACCCCTTGATTTTTAAAGCATTTTTACCGTAAATTCTATTTTGACTGAGATTTACATTGAAAATCTTGTTTTAATCTTGCTTAAAATTTCCAGGTCTATAAATGGAGATACTTTTAAATGTCTTAAATTTTGGTTTTGATTTGTCTACTATAGATAATATAGTGATAGAATTTTAAGTAGTCAGTCTAGGAAAATTTGTCTTTTAATGCAAGCTTTATATCAATTCACAATTATTATGATCCATAATATACTTCATCTTATGTCTGGTTTTCATTGACATTCTTTTGCTTTTTCCCTTGTTTCTGCATTTTCTTGTATTCCAATTTAAAAACTTTTCTAGAAATAGTTTGTATTTTATATTTATGGTTCTTATTTTTCTCTAATACTTAAAAATGTCTATCCTCTCTTTATAAATGGTACATGTGAAACCGAGCAGGGCCCTTTTGAGGCTCCCGGGCACGGAGGTGTCTTTTTTGTCCCCTATTTCTTGTCGGCGAGACTCCAGCCTCCTTGACCTTCCCTGAGTTCCAAAGGGCAGATTCAAACAGTTGCTAATCAAGGGAGGAGGAGCCAAAAAACCACTTGAGGCAAGATTAAAGGGAGCAGAGAAGCTCATCTAGATTAGGAGACCCGCCACTGAGACCCTGCACACACCCTAATCTTGTCAGCAACCCCACCCTTGGGAAGCATTGTTATAAAACTCCTTATCAAATCCTCCTGGGTGGGGACACACAGTTTTTTGAGGCAGAAAGCCCCCTGTGTCGCCCTTTGCCTGGCAAAGTTATAAAGCTATCCTCTTCTATCTTATCCAAAGCTCTGTCTCCGAGGTTTGATTCGGCACTGGTGTACAGAGAAGCTGAGCTTTCGACATCACAGGTAACTGAAATGACCGTATCTAAATGTAAAACAACTTTAACTGCAGCATGAACATCTATGTATATATCCCTGGTAAAACAAACAAATAACAAAAATATCACTATGCATAACTTCTCCTATAACATAGCAATACATTTTGCATGGAATTTCTTGATCCTTCTCCCCTCCCTACCTCTAAACCCAAGGGTTGGTCCTACCATCTAAAATATCTCTTCTTGTTTATAAGTTTTTATATATACAAACAAAAACAGCAAACAACATGAACGTTCTTAAATGGTAAAAATGCGGAATAAATGATAGTACATATAAATACAGAAATATTACTGTTTTTATATGTGACTTGTATGTCCGTCCTCACACGATATCTTGATTGATGTTTAAGTGGGAAATGCGGGTTTCAGAGTACTGTGCATAGTTTGCTTCCATTCTTTATAGAAGTAAACAGCAAACACATCTATATATGTGTTTGTGTGTATGTATGTTTTTGTATGGGTGCGTGGTATTGAAGCCGAATCCAGCCTCTGTACCCTGACACCGAATTGAATCTCAGAGACAGAGTTTTGGGTGAAGTAGAAAAGAATAGCTTTATTACTTTGCCAGGCAAAGGGGGACACAGCGATATAATGTCCTCAAAACTGTGTGTCCAAAAAGGGAGGGGGTGTTGTGAAGAGTCTTATAGTCAAGGGGGCAGGGTTGCTGATAAGGATCCGGCTGTGCATTCCTTCAATCCAAATATCATCTGGCATCAGGTGGTGATGGGCAAACTGTTACCTTCTCTGGAATGAGGTGCTTCATCAAGCAGTTAACATCTTCCATTTGGTGAGGGTTTTAGTTCTGCAGAAGAGCTCAAAGATATTGTTATGAATATCCTTTGCGGGGGGGGGGGGGGGACCAGGACCCTGCCCTCAAGGCTGTACTATTGTTTCTAGACTGCTCCTCCTTTGTCTCTGCATCCCCCACCCCCTCTCCTGATTAGCAACTGTTTGAACCTGGCCTTTGGAACTCAGAGAAGGGGATACAGAAAGGCTTTTGTGCCCAGGAGCCCCATAGGGTCCTGCTGGGTTTCAGTATCTTTTTAAATTCATGAGGAAAGATGCAATAAGTTATATATAAAAAAAAACTCATTGCTTGAAGGAGCTAGAAAATGTTTTATGTCTGTGATTGCATTGAACTTGTATTATTTTGCAATACAAATATTTCGTACTTAAATTGCATTACATTCCAAAGTAGTGTTGTCAAAAAGTATTTATGTTTTAGTCAGTTTTCTCCAGAAAAACAGAGCCTGCAGCAGATATAAAGATATGCAGAGAGAATTTTTTTATGAAGGTGACGTGATTATGGAGGCTGAGAAGTTCCGCGATCTGCAGTTGGCTTGCTGGAGGCCCAGAACACTGGTGACGTAGTTCCTCTTCAAACCCAAAGGCTAAGTGGAGGGGAGCCAATGGCGTAGGTCCCAGTCTGAGTCTGAAGGCCTGAGAACCGAAAGCATTGATATCTAAGGGCAGAAGAGGGACCTCCTGGCTCCAACAGAGAGTAAATTCACACTTCCTCTGCCTTCTTGTTCTATTCAGACCCTCAGTGGATTGCGTGATGCCCCCCTCCATTGGTGAGGGCCATCTTCTTGACTCAGCCTACTGATTCAGATGCTAATCTCTTCCAGAAACACCCTCACAGACATACCCAGAAATAATGTTTCACAAGGTATCTGGGCATCCCTCAGCCCAGTCAAGCAAGTTGACACATAAAATTATCTATCACAATTTAACATAAGCTGTGTTTTGCTATTTACATATATATGTACATACATATATAGTTTTTTTATATATAAATTTATTTTCAGTTTTACTGACCTTATCTGTGTGATTAATTTTCTTTTTCTGAAAAAAATATGTATGTACTTTATTTTTTAATTTTTATATTTCTTCAATATATTTGTTTTTTTATACTTACATAATTAGTTACAGAGTTGTTTTTGCAATATCTTTTTTTTGACCACACTTGCACACGTCGCTATATTGTTTTGGAGAATGGGGTCATCTCTCAATACATGTTTTATTACCTCATCAGATAATAAAGAAAATGTGACTTTTAAAGTGTAAATATTCCTTTTCTCTAGGAGTTTGTAGCAATTTATTATTATTTTGTTTGTTCATTAATTTTGTCTGAATGTTTCAGATGAAAGCATCATCAATCTTAACAGGGTTTTTGGGGTTGTTTTTAATTCAGTGATATGTTGTACTATTTATTTATCTAAATACCTTTTTCTCTTATATTCTCTCTATCCCTTAGTAGGATATATGTTACTGAGGTTGCATATGCACTTATTTTAAATTCCTAAGCTCCCTTAAAGAAAAGTTTCATATTCATATTTTGCAGGAATGCTATCTTCTCAAACATTACTAAGCATATTTATTAAGTTATTTGTGTTTATTTTCCCATTAATTTCTTTCCTTAATAGATAGTTCTTTCATTAGCTCCAGTTCTTTCATTAGCTCAACTATGTCCAAGTGTTCCTCTTCTATGTTCCCCTCAGATATTTGGTCATTATGGATTTTTCTGTGTAAATTTATAACAGTAGTTAGCATTGATCAATAGTAGTTGTTTAAGTGGCTTCTTTTTTTTCACTCAGCACAACACTAAACATTTTTCTTTTCCAAACAGCAGATGCACTTTTACTTTATGTGATTTCTAGCTGTGGTTGTAATTATGAACTTGAGTCTGGTCTGGTTTTTCTGTTGAACAGGAAGAAATAGCCTTTTCTATGGTGATGACCAGAAGTTTTCCTCAGCACACCTCTCAGCTTCTCCTTCCAGCTTCAACACTTTGGGAACCTGCCATACTTGATCTCTTTGGAGACGTATTCTGGGACAAATCCTCTAGATACAGAAAATGTTAAGAGGTAACTGGCATAGAATTAACAGTTAACAGAACTAACAGGACAGTCTTCTCTAGTTTCCCATATATTTCTTGACCTGATGCATTTAAGGACGTTTGAAATCACATTATTTTGAAGTGTCTTAATTTTGCTTATATTGGGTTGTGGAAGTTTCAGATTAGGTTTATCCTCTCAAGGCAATCTGATCTTGTTGGCTCTGTATCCTTCAGAAATAACTGAACAATTGATTCTTACTAGGGACTTTTCTTGGTTTTCAGGACCTCCAAGTCTTTAACTGTTTATTTACTATATTTTGTGATTTCTATAATCTCAATGGGATTTTTGAAGGAAGAAGAGATTAAAACATGCCCTTAGTCAGCCATTTTGAAACCCCAAGTGTCTCTTTTTTTTTAGGTAATATCACAGTGAGGGAACAGAAAAAACAGTTAATAACAATCAGAGTTTAATACAGAGTACGGTTCTATGAGTTATACATGGACATATAAACAGCAGTTGAAATCTAATCCCTATTAGAAGGAAATGCACATTCTTAAATGTGATTATTTTAACTTCATTATGATTAATTTTAATGAAATTACATACAGTTTTCTGGAATCCAGTTTATCATTAATTAAAATGAAAGGTATGATTAATACATCCACATTAAAAGTGTTTTTAAAAATTAAGCAAGAAAAAATACACTAATAAAGTAAATGTGAATTTTATTAGTAAATAAGGAAAGTTAATTGGTTTGAAATAATTAGAAATAGACATATCCTAGATTTAAATTGGGTATAGAATAGAAATCCCACAGAGAATGTAAATTTAATTCAAAAGGTAATACAGTGAGTTTTACAAATCATAACTTGAGTGTGGGTGGAAAATCACCTCAGTTTCTTTTTTTGTTTTTGTTCTTTTTTTGCGGTACACGGACCTCTCACTGTTGTGGCCTCTCCCGTTGCGGAGCACAGGCTCTGGACGTGCAGGCTCAGCGGCCATGGCTCACGGGCCCAGCCGCTCCACGGCATGTGGGATCTTCCCGGACCAGGGCACGAACCCGTGTCCCCTGCATCGGCAGGCGGGCTGTCAACCACTGCGCCACCAGGGAAGCCCTCGGTTTCTTTTTAAAGTGTGCATTCCTGGTGCTCATTTCCAAATATCCTAATGAGATTCACAAGAAACTAAATTCTTAACAAGAATCCCCAGGTAATTCTAATGAGAGACACTGTTCCAAGAGAGTATGTACTCATTTTACCACTCAATAAAAGAGCTCAACAGAAATAGTTAATCAGATTTGATAATGCTGCAGCAATGCTAACTATGAGAGTAATAGTAATAATAACAATTACAAGAGCAAACAAATAGCTTTATAGTTGTCGGTCTGCTATGAACTTTCTTTTAATGGTTTCTACTAATCCTTATAAAAATCTGAGTTCCAAAAAAAAAAAAAAATCTGAGTTCCTACAAATTAAGTTTATACTTCTGATAAAGAATTTAGTCTAAGAAAAGAGAAGCTATTTGTCTCTGTCCTGTAAGAAGCAAGCATTAGCACTCTCTGACAGCAGAGACTTCTCCCATAATCCTCCCTGCTAGACACTTCTATTTAAAATCATAATTTTAATAGTGCAAGTTGAAAACAACATATATTTATATAATTACTATGTACCATGTTAATGTATCACATGACTAATAGAAAGACACCTTTCTGATGTTGATTCTTCCCATACAAGAACAAGGTATTTACTTCCATTAGTCATATCTTTTTTGAAGACTCTCCATAATGCTTCACTATTTTATCTATTGAATTTCTAAAATGTATTGAATGAATTATTTCTAAATACGTAAACTTTTGTTCTATTGCAACAGAGTTTTTTTTTTTCTTTCTATGATGTTTCTTATCAATTTTTATTAGGAGAAGTAATTTTGGTATATGATTAGATCACCAATTTAACACATTGCTTATTTTAATTTTTTGTTACATTACTAAAATTTTCTAGGTAATGTATCTGTAAATTGTTAAAATTTTATACCACTTATGCCTCTCATATAATCATACGATAATTGAAAAAATGTATATTAATCAAGAACTGTGTCAAGCACTGCATTGAGTGTTGGAGTGAAAAAAACAAAAAGCAAAACCTTGCCTCATTAAACTTACAATTTACTGGTAATCTCAGGCATTTGCCAAATAATCATACAGAAATATAATTCCAAATTGGATAGGTTCCATTAAGAAAATACAGAAAGTTTTTTTTTCAATAAATTTATTATTTTATTTATTTATTTTTGGCTGCATTGGTATTCGTTGCTGCACACAGGCTTTCTCTAGTTGCACACAGGCTTTCTGTAGTTGTGGCGAGCGGGGACTACTCTTTGTTGCGGTGCGAGGGCTTCTCATTGCAGTGGCTTCTCTTGTTGTGGGGCACAGGCTCTAGGAACGCGGGCTTCAGTAGTTGTGGCTTGCGGGCTCTAGAACGCAGGCTCAGTAGTTGTGGTCCACAGGTTTATTTGCTCCGCATGTGGGGTCTTCCCGAACCAGGGCTCAAACCCGTGTCCCCTGTATTGGCAGGCAGACTCTTAACCACTGTGCCACCAGGGAAGCCCAAGAAAATACAGAAAGCTTTTAATGTATGCCACGGGGCATGTGATTAGCAGTTCAGATTTTAGAGAAATGCTGCAGTTAACTAGAAGTGTTACGGAATATTATTTTACATGGGTGGCACTATTTGAAAGCTCCAGGCATGAGGGAAAACAGGGCACAATGGAGAGCCTAGGGCCTGGTGACTGAGGCAGAGACCACAAAGGGGAATGAGATAGGAGAGTGTATTATCTACTGCTGTGTAAGAAATTACCTAATTTTAATGGTTTCTAACAATAAAAATGTATTTTCTAACAGTTTTTGGGAGTCAGGGATCAGAGTGTGACTTAGTTAAGTGCCTTTGTCTAACATCAATACTGAAATTATAGTCCGTAGGCCACCTGGGGCTCTGATCACACCTATAGACTCAAAGTGAGGAGGGATAAATCCAGTTACAAGTCCATTCATGTGGTTGTTGGCAAGTCTCTGTCCCTCGACACATGAGCCTCCTACAGGGCTGCTCGACAAGGTGGCCTAACATGGTGATCAAATCCAAGAAAGCAGGAGAGAAAGCAGCCAAGATGGAAGCCAGTCTTTTTACAGCCTAATCTTGGAAATGACAAGTCACCCCTTCTGCTATTCTATGTTACAAAGGACTCCATAAGTCCAGCCTCCACCACCTACAGCCCCTCCCTCCACGACCCACACCACCACACACACACATGCACGCTCCATCCTTCCAATCTTCTCCATCTCACTGTCTATTGTTTCTGTTCCCAGGGTGACCATAAACTGGGGCTGAACCATAAAAATCTTCACGTACGCACAAGCTGACAGTGCTTTGCAAAACGCCCATACTGTGCCCCTCTTACTCCCTGTCTGACGACTTCTTTGTTTGAGCTCTTACAGGACTTCTTTTGGCACATTCCTTTGCACAACCTGAAAGTATGTGGGAGTTAATGTCCCAAGGGATAAACTTTGAACAGTAGGATTCAGTAATTTGTGGGTAAATTCAGTCTTATTTATCCCTTCCAATAGAAGGACCCAAAATGAAGCTAGTATGGAT
Source organism: Leucopleurus acutus (assembly GCF_964270905.1). Classification (NCBI taxonomy): domain Eukaryota; kingdom Metazoa; phylum Chordata; class Mammalia; order Artiodactyla; family Delphinidae; genus Leucopleurus; species Leucopleurus acutus. The sequence continues at coordinate 67,356 of NC_139154.1, read as the reverse complement.
TTTTGAGAGTAATCATGGTATTCTGCAATTTGTCTTACTTAGTGGTAGGCAGTTCAATAATCTATACTTGTATCATCTCTCCCTTCCTCCTTGCCACTTTGTCTTTCACTTCTGCTCCCTAGAAATGAACATAACTCCTCTGCCTCAGGCTCAGCTTTCTGGAAAGACTAAGCTACCAGTTTGTACTTAGAATGCTAATCTTCAAGGTGGAATTTCGGAACTGAATTTTACCCTCAACTGAAAGCAATAAGAACACCACAATCACTAAAGATTTTATGTGTCATTTGGATGAGGTATAGGTGGAAGGTGAAGAGTTCAGATTTATAATGGCTAAGGCACTTGAGCAGTATGACAGCAAAAAATAATTATAAGAACTGTGAAGTGGGTTGGCTTTTTATAAACTGTTAACCATAAGAATGTACTGTAAACCGTTGTTATTTTTAACCCAAATTTTAGTATAAAAATATGTGACCTTCAAAAATTAGAAGTTTGCATTCCTATATCCCTTACCTAGAGTTTCCAGGTTTCATTATTTGCTATATATCCTTTATCTCTCACCCTCGGTCTACCTAAACATACACTCACAACAATACACATTTTGATTACATATTTATCAATTATTTAAAACTAAGTTTCTGATACTTCACACAAATATTTTAGCTTGTATTTCATTTTTTTAAAGATATTTTATCTAATTGTAATGTAATTATCACATCCAGAAAATTTAAGCCTGATATACAAAATGTTCTTTAATATTTATGTCATGTGTTCAATATAACAATTTTCCCCAAATATGCCACTGAATATTTTTCTAGTTGTTTTTATTTCTTAGTTCTGATCCAAGATCTAATAAAAGATCACATATTGAATTTTCTGGTCATCTAGAACAACCCATATTCCTTTTATTTTTATAACGACGTTTTCACAGTTGTGACTGAGAATTTTCTTCACTTACTTCCAAATACCAGGAATGAACTTGACTAAGGGCTCCAAATCCACCACTCTGAATTCCAACTCTGTGATAACACTGAGGTCACAGGCTATCTACGGGACTCCTCTTAGAGCCGATGTTGCCAGTAACAATGTCCCTTTATTTTCCATTCTTGATATTGAAATTTTTCATTCTTATAGGAAGCTCTTCTCCCTTTTTTCTTGGTCACTGTAACTAGAAGTTTGTCAATTTTATTGAACTTTTCAAAGAATATGCTTTTATTTGCATTGATTTTTTTTATTTTTCTATTTTCAATTTCATTAATTTCTTCTCCATTCTTTATTACTTCTTTCTACTTGCTTTGGGTTTAGTTTTCTCTATTTTTCTTTAAAAATTTCTTAAGATGGGGCTTCCCTGGTGGCGCAGTGGTTGAGAGTCTGCCTGCCGATGCAGGGCACACGGGTTCGTTCCCTGGTCCGGGAAGATCCCACATGCCGCGGAGCGGCTGGGCCCGTGAGCCATGGCCACTGAGCCTGAGCGTCCAGAGCCTGTGCTCTGCAACGGGAGAGGCCACAACAGTGAGAGGCCCGCGTACCACAAAAAAAAAAAGAAAAAATTTCTTAAGATGAAAAATTAAATTATTGATCTGAGTCATTTCTTCTTTCCTAATATAAGTATTCAATACTATAAATGACCCTGAAAGCACTGTTATAGCTGTATCCCTCATATTTTGATGTGTTGTATTTTTATCTGTATTTCATACAGACTGTTTTTTCATTGGTTTTAGACTTCCCCTTTAACCCTGGGTTATTTAGAAATGGGATGTTTAATATCTAAATATTTGAGAATTTTTTAGATTTATTCCTATTTGACTTATAGCTAAATTCTATTATGCTATTAAAATGTAGCTATGATTTCTACTCTTTTAAATTGTTTGAGATATTTTTATTGGCTTATTATATGGTCTATCTTGTTGAGTATTCATATGTCTTTGAAAATAATGTGTATTCTACTGTTGGGTGAATTTTTCTATAAATGTCAATTAGGACTATTTTTGTTGATAGTGTTCAAATCTTCTATACTCTTACTGTCTTTCTGCCTATTTGTTCTATCAATTACTGGGAAAGGATTTTTGATGTCTCAATTATAATTTTAGAACTGCCAACTTGTTTTACTAACTTCCATTTTTGTCTCATTTATTTTGATGCTCTGTTATCAGTAATATATATATATATATATTTATGGTCATTATGTCTTATTGGAGAATTGACCCTTAATGATGATATACTGTCCCATTTTACTCTGGATCGTATTCCTTGTTCCAAAGCTGGCTTTTTCTGATATTAACATAGCTATTCAAGGTTTTGGGGACTATTTTCTTGGCATATCTTTCTCCATCTTTTTACTTTTAACTTATCTTTATCAGTATATATTAACTGCATTTCTAATAGACACAGTAGAATTGGATCTTGCTGTCTGATCCAATCTGACAATTGCATTCTTAAGAAAGTTATATTTAAGCCATTCATAAGTAACGTGATTATGGATGTCGTTGGATAAAAACTTTACTAAATTGCTAGCTGTTTTGTATTTATTTAATTTATTATACACTCTTGCTCTGCCTTCTTTTGCATTAAATAAACATTATATAGTATATCATTTTACCTCCACTATTGACTTATTACTTATACATCTCTTATAAAGTTTGTAGTAATTTCCTGCTAATTTAAAATATACATTGTTATATTTTTAATGAATATACCTTTAATTAATCAGGTTCTACCCTCAAATGATTGTTTCACCTATCATGTAAGCTCGTTAAAACTGGCCTTAATATACCCTAAGGCCAGTAGTGTCACTGTTCTTTCTGATTAAAACTTTTGTCTTGTGGAAATAAAGAGGAAGCATCAGGATGCAGATACTTGTCCCACCCACATGACTGTGTTCCCCTCTCCAGTCTGTATCACCATAGGCACTTCTTAGTTGATTTTTCAGACCCTTTGCTGTGAGAGGCCAATGGGGTTCATGAAGAAAGAGTCCTTCAGGGCATGCAGACTCCTCCAGTTTCTTCAGTGCAGTGTTGTTTCACATGGCATTGCCAGCCTGCAGTCATCCTTCTTCAAGTATCTGCCCTTCTAGCATCCTACCAATTTTGTTTTGTTTTGTGTTGTTTTAAGAACGTGTTTTTTTTCTGTATATAGCAGTACTATTGTATTATTTGGAACATTAGTCTTCTCTTAGATGTCGCTTTCTAAGAAAGACAACTTCACATCTGACTCTGACAAACTGTAAATTCTTAAGTATGTATTACCTGCTTGAATTGTCACGTAATAGTAAATGTTACACTGAAAATATTTTATGATGAAAGACCTTTGGAATAAAATACCCTTGGAATATTGTAAACAAAGTTTTAACATATTAAACAGGGAAATTTTTAAACAGAAGTACTTAGTAAGTTTCTCACAACTTGACATAACCTTAAATACATACCTTACTTAGAATGATTGCTTCTATCATAGAACAGTCCTATGCTGAGAGCTATACCATTATTGAAATAGCTGAAAATCAATGTGTTATTGGGAGATATATAGCCAGGTGTATATTCACATTGTCAGTATGCTTTATAATAAATGCTCAAGGACTTAAAATTATTATAGCTAAGTGATTTGCCCTTGACATTCAGGGATTACTGTTATGTATTTTGATTCTTGCATTTTATATAATAGTAAGTTCATTTGGTTCAGAGCCCTAAATGTTTCCAAATGACTACAATTTTTTCAATGCCAGCAGTTTGGAAAATAATTGCTTTGAATCTCATTTTTTTTTTATTACCCATCATCTACACTATGCCACCCAGACAAGAGAACAGTGAAGTAAAAACACATTGTTGATTTTTTTGTTACATTACAAAGTCTTCCCATTAACGTATATTGATATGGAGTTTTTTTAAGTGCAAAGACTAAGATCACTGAAAGTACAAAATAACATGCCTTAAATTTTGTTGTTTCTGGTAGATAGGCTCTGCTATAGAAATGCTGATTTGAAGGATAGTCACAAAAAGTCACAAAATCAGATATGTAAATTTTACATGGATTAGAATATATTAGCTCAAATTTAACTTAATCCTAATTTTAGAAAAGCTACAGAACTTAACAGATAGTCAAGTTAAAAGCTTATTATAATTTGTGATAAGACAAAAGATCATATATTCATACCATTCCACACTTCACAATATATAGGGCATGGAATTTCTAACACCCTTGATGTCTTTGGCTTAATCCCATAAAGTTAATATTAAAAACTTCAATATTTTTTGAGAAAGATTAACAATTTAAACAAATATTACATATGGTTTAGGATTTACTAAATGAAAATTGAAATTCCATTCTGAAATTTAGTGATTATTGGTTTCTTCAATCCACATAAAATTAATTTCAGGACACCAAGGCACAGTTCAGTCAGATGAGCACAAATTTCCTTATTTTCTCTGTTCAATGTTAGACAAGAAATATTCAAATATAAACCATACTATCCTCTGTCTGATGATAGTGTGTCAGATACAATGGTGTTCATCAACCCAATCTATTCAGCCCCACTGTTTTCCTAGTCTTCTTTCATCTAAGGAAAGCAATGTAGCATGGTTCCAACAATTAGATGGAAACAAGTCACTGAGTTGAGCTTTGGGGAATGTTTTGAAGAATGGTGAGGCTCCATAGGCAGGCAGTTATGCTTTTGCCCTTAGGCACTTTATGTTTTTTCCACCCTTCTTCTTTATGCTTGGAATAATGGCAGGTTGTTAGAAGATTATCAACCATACTATGAATGGGAGAATGGAATCCACATGCTAAAAATGGCGAAGCAGGAAGATAGAATGTACCTGGGCCTTCAATGGCATTGGTCAGAAGCTGCATGTTTAAGAAAAACTTATAACAGCAACAAAACAACTAAGAGAGAAGAGGAGGATGAGAGAGAATGAGAGAGAGAGAGAGAGAGAGACTCAGAATGAAGAATGTTCTTTTATGTTTTTCTCCCTTGTTTGTACTCTTTCTTTGAAAAAGAAAACCATCATAGGATAAAGTGCTAAAAAAGTTCTCACTATTTACTTAGTTAACTTATTCAATATGCTTTCCAGAAGAAAAAAAATCATTACATGAAATGGTTGACAGAATTGTAAAAATATCTCCCCAAGATTTTTTGTTTCCTAGCTGTTCAGTAAAGCAGTGATACAGGTACTGCTGAGAAGAGTCCTTCACATGGAATTAAGGTTACTAATCAATTGCTTTATATTAGGAAGGTTATCCTGGATTACCTGAGTGGACCTAATGTAATCATATGAGCCCTTAAAAGCTAAAGAGGAAGACAGAATCATCAGTCAAAGAGATGAAGCTTGAGTGACTTGAGGCATGAAAGGGACTTGACCCACTCTTGGTTTGAAGATGGAGGAATGGGGCCAGGAGCCAAGGAAGGCTAGCAGCCTCTAGAAGCTGAGAAAATCCCTGATGTCTAGCCAACCGGCAATACCAGCAAGAAAACAGGGACCTTAGCCTTACAACCACAAGGAAGTGAATCCTACCAATCACTCACACAAGCCAGGATGTGGATTCTGCCTTAAAGCATCAAGAAAGGAACACAGCCATGTAGACACCTTGATTTTAGCCTTCTGAGACCCAAGGAAGCTAGACTTCAGACTGTGAAGGCGCTGTGAGATAATGCCTGTGTTAAGTCTCTGAATTTGTGGCAATTTGTTATGGCAACATTATGAAACTAATAATCATAGTAATACAAGAGAACCTGTTTAGGACATTTGCAAAAAATGTCCTGACATATTAACCTTTCAAAAATTACTTTCATCAAATTATAAGGCACAGATCAGAGATCAAAACCCTGAAAAATTACTACTCAGAAATCAGTGTTTTAGTGGAGGCAGGGAAGTAAGGATCATGAGATGCAATCAGGGTAGATAGTGTGTGGCTCTGTGGATGGTCCTTTGTGATTGAGTTTCCAATTGGAAGTTTGAAAAATAAATGCCAAAAAACTACACTACTTCAGAGTTTTCACTAGTGTCAGTTTCTAAAAAATCTTACATGAATTACTGTAATTTCAACAAAACATTGATTTTACTATCATTTTATACTGTTGTAACTCTAAGATTTGAACAATGTTTACTGTGAAATATAGGAAATTTATAATTATGTGTTTTTAAATTTTTTGCATGTAAAAAGTAGGTTGATTGAGACTATGCAATCCCATCTATTCACTCTTTTTGTGATTATACTGAAGTGCCATTCTCTTCAAAAAAGAAAATATAGAGAGCTCAGCTGAAATGAAAGGATTATAGTAGTATGAATTACTCATTCATATTAGTGATATATTCAACCAATCCAAAATATTAATTGAATAACCATTATATCCAATGCTTTTTATACATAAATTTACCTATATTGCCACAACACAATGCATATTTTGAATGCATTTAAATTATTTTACACACATATACAAAATAAGACTGCTGATGGTTAAATTTCACCTCGAAGTATCTTATTAGGTGATTAAATAGTAGGTGGCACAGAGTACAGTGAATAGTACCAACTATTATTTCATCACTCACTTATAATAAGAAAACATTGAATAAAGAGTCAGTGTTGTATTTATCTGAGTTTCCCAAGCAAACAACAAAATACCTAATACGTAGGAACATAAAAATGCTGTTGGAGTGAACTGTATGTTAATAGTTACACGATTTAAGCAAGAACATGACCAAGGATAAATGTATAACTGAATAGTTATGTTCTGTCATTTTGATAAAAAATTTCAAAATAACACAAAAAAATCAAGTTTTATTCTCAATTATTTGCTATCGTTCATTCTCTAAACAAATATTACATGAGTACTTGCCATGTAGCAAGTATCCAAGACATTTAGGGAATGGAAACGAACAAAGAGAGTCTCTGGCTTTAAGAATTTCCTGGACATGTTAGAATGTTTGCCACATGCGATACCTGAAGATGTTTATCAGAGCTTTATTCGGCATACAGCAAAGGGCAGAGGAGGAAGTGTTTAACTCAAGGTAAGTTGTTTATCTGCTGGGGGAAAATCAGTGAAATCAGCTGAGAAAAACTGTCATGTGATATTATGGTTGAGTTATTCTGAAATGGGAAATAAAAGAATATTTTATACAGAAATATTAAATTATTTTATGGTGTGCAAATTAAATTCTTTGCATTGAGGTTTTTTAAAATGGCAATGTTAATCATGAACTTAAGAAAAAATATAGGCGAAAAAAGAGAAATGAGTTATATTTTTCAGGATTGGGCTGAGGGGAATATATTCCAGGCAGTGGCAACAGAAGATGCAACTTGCAGGGCTGTGAAAACTCATGGAACTTTTGAATGATGACAGGGAGTTCAGAGCCAGAGCAGAGAGGTTTTGTAGGCAGACAGGGATGAGTCTGAGAAGCAAGCAGGAGTAAGATCAAAATAGTTCTCAAATATATTGCCAACAAGTATTTGACTTCAAGCTAGGCTCTGGGAACTCAATGACAGATGTGAATTGCAGAGGAATGACCATATTTCCATTTCAGAACAATCACACTGGCAACAATGTGGAGAGTCAGAAGGGAGGCCGGAATGTGAGCACTCAAATGAAGAAAAAATGAGCATGAGCCCAATGCCAGCAGAAATAGGGTGGAGGAGAGGGCTTCAAGAAAGGTTTAGGACGTAGAGTCTGTAAGACTTTCTGATTGATTTGAAATGAAGGGGAGGAACTGCCAAAGGAAGATTCAAGGACCACCCCAATTTACTGGTTAGCAAAACTTAACTTATCACACATACTTGTGATAACTATAAACTGAGATTTTAAAAAATCTTATTTATACTTGAATTTCAGAGTTAACCTAAACATTTCCTAATAAAACTTGCCTATAATTATGATTCCTTCTATTTTTTTCCTAATACTCAAAAGCAGTGATTTTACATTTCATGTAATCATGGTATAAGTGGCATGAGAAATACTAATTGCAGAATATTTACTTCAATAAGCCTTTTTCTCATGTGTTTGAATATTTCAAAACATAGTTTGTGACATTAAAGATATAGTTAATTCTAAAAGGCACCATGAAATGCAAAAGTGCAACCTATACTTAAAAAAAAATGAAAACATTGAGTATTTGTCCACATACACTGCCCACTGATTTGCAGCAGCAGTAATTCATGTAAAAGCTATCATGTAATATACATGAGGTTGCTTTTCTACAACCTTGCAGAAAGGATACTTGGAAGTATCATTTTGTACCAAAACTGGAATCATTTTTCTGATGATAGGGTAAAGTAAGGTGAAGCTTTGCATTTCATGAGTAGTCAGTAAATGTAGGTGGGTGAAATCATTTATTCCTTTCAAACAGATCACAAAATGTGTTATTCTTGATGATTTCCAACAATATTATAAGTCCTTGAAGTAGCACATGTATTTGCAGAAAAAAAATAATATACACATAAGCAAAGCAGGGTGAAAGAAACAAAAATTTACCCATGATCCCAATAGCGATTATATATATATCTGAAAGAGAGAGAGAGAGGATGCTAGATAACTGACTAGGTAATCAGACTCCCTAAGCAAAGTCTACCATTACAGGGATTCTAGGAATCTAGGGGTGGGCAGGAATATAGTGATTCTAGTACGTCATAGTGCTTAGTCACTGGGGAAGCAGTCTGGCAAGAACACATTGGCCAATCTTGGGGCAGCTGGAGGCTGTCAACCAGCTATCCTTCCTGCAGAAGTCTTCCTTGAATAGAGATGTAAGCAAGACACCTCCCATCCATCCCTTGCTTCATACAGATTCTCTTCTCTGTGCATGAGGTTTGGAAAACAGCTCCTTCATCATTTTCTTTTTAAGCTTTGTATATGCATTTTTCTTTTGAACCAGAATCATTTTTTAAATTAATTTTTAAAAATTTTTGGCCGTGTCCAGTCTTTGTTGCTGTGTGCAGGCTTTCTCTAGATGCGGCGAGTGGGGGCTGCTCTTCATTGTGATGAGCGGGCTTCTCATTGCAGTGGCTTCTCTTGTTGTGGAGCACAGACTCTAGGCACACGGGCTTCAGTAGTTGAGGCATGAGGGCTCAGTAGCTGTCCCTCACGGGCTCTAGAATGCAGGCTCAGTAGTTGTGGCACACGGGCTTAGTTGCCCTGCGGCATGTGGGATCTTTCCGGACCAGGGCTCAAACCCGTGTACCCTGCATTGGCTGGCAGATTCTTAACCACTGTGCCACCAGGGAAGTCCCTCCTCCGTAGTTCTTGTCCGTGTTTCTGAGGAGAAACTTATGAGAGGTTAGTGGGAAAAGGTACAGACACCATTGCTGCAGGTAGATTCAGGGTACCATTAATACTCATCCTCTCCCTCCTCAAACACCTATACTAATTCCCTCCTACCCTGAATTATTACCACAGGATTTGGTAGCTTACCTGGCTTTATGACCCAGGATTAGCTATATAATTTTCTGTGTTCAGTGCAAAATGAAATGTAGGACTCCTTGTTCAAAAGTTACTAAGAATTTCAAAACAGTGACAGCAGAGCAATAGACCAAGCATGAGGTTCTTTTAAGTATGGGGCCCTTCATTTGACCTGTGGGACTGCCCAGGTCAAATGCCCATGAATCTGGCCCTGTTGTGGCCCAAACTTAAATTTCTAAAGGGACTGAGACCTTGGTAATCACCCCTCTGCCTGGCTGGGGTTGCTGCATCCATCCACTCACAGGTACAACTGGGTAAGTTCCAAATTTCATAATGAGAATGCATAATCATTACTGAACTGAGTATGAGGAATTGGATTAATATCAAGATTTTAGGTGTGGAAATGGTAAATAGGAGCTTAGAATTCACTAAATTATAAAACTGAAGAATGTTTCAATGTTTATGCCAGTTGAATGGTATTCTTTTAACAATGTTACTTTGTTTTCATATGTGATGGGAACCTCCTAATTCCTGAAAAGACCTGTGACTTCTGAAAAAAATAAACAATATCTTGAAGTTTTGTGACTTCACACCTACTTTGTAAACTCATTGAGCTGAAGATTGGTGTTTAAAATTCTTGTGTTCTCGAGTGGACAGCTTGTGAAAAAAATTGAGGAAAAAATAATACTTACTGGAAAATAAGAAATTTATTTGGTAAAGTATAAAAATATTCTATTGGAGAAGTGAATATGGCCTGTGCATTACTTATTAATAATAATAAATATTTACAAAGCACCTTCTAGGCACTAGGAAAAGTTCTAATTGCTTTACATTTTTTTTATTATATGATAAATGCCCCCATTTTATGGATAAGGAAACAGAATAAGTAAATATAGGTAAAAATTTAAGAGTTACAGTCTTAATCAGTTTTTAAAATTAATTACAAATTAATAAAATTCATGTTCTGGTATAAATTAAATTGTGTTTTGAATCATTTACTTTTAAAAATTTTGTTTTAATTTTACTCAAAGAGAAAAAGTATACTCCTGAGCTTGATTAGAGAGAAAAGTGGTCACATTTCAGGAACTAGGTAATATATGATCTTTATATACAATGCCAGCACCCAGGAAGAGACTGCCTATCATAAGTTGTTTTTTCTCAAAATAACAGCTTTATGGAAATATAGTTTACTTACCATACATTTTACCACTTTAAAGTGTGCAATGTTTAGCATTAGTGGTTAAGTGTTCATTGTTTGGTGTATTCACAGAGTTCTGCAAGCATCACCACTATCTCATTTTGGAATATTTGCATCACCCCAGGAAGAAATTCTTTAGCAATCTCTCCCCTGTCCTTCCTCTTCTTAACTCCTATTAAATTCATAAGTTTTTCAAAATTGAAAAAAGTCACATTGAATTCTAACCTGAGGCACCATTTTTTGTTTGTTTTTAAGCTGTGAGAGACTGATTTGTTTGAAGTTTATGATAATTTTGTTTTTAAGAGATTTACAATGCCAAATTACTGAGTGTTTGATAGTAATGTTAATTTAAATGTGTTACACTAGATATAACAAAATTCAGATTTTTCCTTATGTAGTATGTTTAAGATGGGTTGCTTGTATATTTTAACCCCTTAACATGACTCTGCATTGAATTTCTATGGTAACTGCATTTCTGCAAAAACATAAAAACATTCAGAGGCTGTGCCCTCTCTCTCCTTTTCCTGTTGCCTTTCAGATCAGGAGAACATGTCTCTCCAGAAGTCACTGGAATGCCCTACATACATTTATTATTATTGCTATTTCCATCCCCCAAATTAATATCAAAACTACCATGACAGATTTGTAAAGAAACCATTTAGGACTACTCATGAGAAAGAAAATTATCTTGGATAATGACAGAAAAGAAAAAAAAAAGTACAGTTAGAAGATAGGAAGTCAAATTCAAACTGTTTGGCCTAATCCTGAATGTATCATTTTCATTATATAGTCAACTTCTGCTGTGCCCACTTGACTTTATGGCTTAATGATATGATTATGCCCAGTTGATGATGAGTAGCTCTGGTCATAGGATCACCCAAAATCCTAGTCATGTTTAAATAGAACATAGTGGTATGTGAGAAGCTCTTACTCAAACTAAGAGTAATTTACTGTCACAGCAACCAAGACTTTGTCCCCCAACTTCAATTAGGCTATGATGTTTTATCATAATATTTCATTCCTCTCAGATTTCCCATCTTTGGTTATAGGACCAGATGGTTTCACTGGTGAATTCTACCAAATATTACAAGAAGTCATACCATTCCCTCTCAAACTTCTCCAAAACACAGATGAGGAAAGAACACTTTGAAATTCATCTTACAAGGCCATCATTACCTGATACAAAAGCCAGACAAGGATATACAAAAAAATTAAATTACAGGTCAATATATGTGATGAACATAAATGCAAAATTACCCAATAAAATATTAGTAAATCAAATTCAACAGTACATTAAAAGGATCATACACCATGATCAAGTGGGCTTTGCTTCTGGGATGCAAGGATGGGTCAACACTTGCAAATTAATCAATGTGATTCACCACATTACAAAATAAAGGATAAAATCCTGTGATTATCTTGATAGATGCAGAAAAAGCATTTGACAAATTCAACATCTTTTCCTAATAAAAAATTCTTAACAAAGTGGATATAGAAGAAATTTATCTCAACATAATAAAGGCCCTATATAACAAGCCCACAGCTAACATCATAATGAGTGATGAAAAGCTGAAAGCTATTGCTCTAAGATCAGGAACATGACAAGAATGCCTGTTCTCACTATTATTTAACACAATACTGGCAGTCCTAGTCAGAGCAATTAGTCAAGAAAAAGAAATAAAAAGCATTCAAATCAGAAAATAATAATTTAAATTGTCTCTGCTTGCAGATGATATAATATTTATAATAGACTTCACCAAAAGACTGTTATAACTAATAAACAGTTTCAGTAAAGTTGCAAGATACAAAATCAATATACAAAGGTCAGTTGTGTTTCTATACACTAATAATACCTATCAGAAAGAAATTAAGAAAACGATCTCATTTACAATTGCATTAAAAAGAATAAAATACTTGGTAATAAGTTTGATCAAGGAGGTGAAGGATTTGTACACTCAAGAATTGTTCCAGATTGAATGTTGAGCATCTTTTCATGTACCTGTTGGCCACTTGGGTGTCTTCTTAGGAAAATGTCTACTTAGTTCTTCTACCCATTTTTTAGTTGGATTATTTTGTATTGAGTTGTATGAGTTCCTTATATATTTTGGACATTAACCCTTTACTCTGTATATGGTTTGCAAAAATTTTCTCCCATTCTGTAGGTAGCCTTTTCATTTTGTTGATTGCTTCTTTAGCTGTGAAGAAGCTTTTTGGTTTGATATAGTCCCACTTGTTGATTTCTGCTTTTGTTGCTTGTGTTTTTGGTGTCAAATCCAAAAAATCATTGCCAAGATCAATGTTAAGGAGCTTTCCAAAGGAGAAACTAACGCACCTTTGTAAGTAATTATACTCCAATAAAGATGTTAAAAAGAAAAAAACCAAACAAACAAAAAAAGAAACATCCTCACAGATACACCCAGAGTAATGTTTGACCAAATATCTGGCCACCCTGTGGCCCAGTCAAGTTGACGCATAAAATAAACCATCACACCTTCCATAAAACTCATTTCTTTGAAAAACAATTAGCAGAACAGGAATGTTTTTGAAACCCATATACACTGGCAGAAATATATAATAATAATTTATTCTAGTGACAAGACCAGTGATATTCTCAGGATGGAAGCTATTCAAAATAGTTAACTTGTTACCAGGTAGATAGTAAATCTCAAGAAATTATGTAATTTTGGAGCTTGGTTTTGGTCTCTTTTTCTTACAGGTTGGACATTTGGCAGTAGCAGTAGCTAGATTAGCCTTAGTTAGTGAGAATCCATGCTGTTGGTCTCTCTCTCTGCCATCATGACCACTCCATCCTCTAAACAGGGTCTCATGAAGGCCTTCATAGTACTAACTATTTGAAGAGATTAACATGCTATCCTGAAAGCAATGGATTCATGTGCTGCGCTCTGCAATGTTTAGATAGTCCGAGATCCCTTTGGATTACATTAGAGCAGAGGAAAAGGAATTACAGCTCAACAGCAAAATTTGCAAGTGTTTATTACACATTTGAAGTGAGCAAAAACTCTCCCTGATCCTCTTTTCTTACTGAAATAGAAAAGAATGCATATGCCAAAACAATGTCCATATACCAGAACCTGAGGCTCTATCTGTTCTAACAAAGTTACCACATCCATCATGGCAACTTCAAGCAGGGCAACTACTGGGCTGAGCTTGCAGCGGTCTACAGTCACCTTCCAGGATCCATCTGGTTTTTGCAAGATCATTGCTAGGTAACTTAACTGGGGATGTGATAAGGACCACCATCCTTGCATTTGTTAGAAACTCATGGCTGATATAAATCTCCTAAACTCTATATAATACATATATTTTTATTTTTATTTTTTATTTATATATTTTTATTTATATATTTTTACTTACTTTCTCATGACAGGAACAGTTTCAGAGGCTTCCATGTGGCTTTCCCTATTTTGGTAGTTATCTACAACCAAGGACCCAATCTGGAGGTTGTACTAACTTCCAAGTATGTTAATACCAATTAAACATTCAGGGTCCAGGGAAATGACCATCAGGTGGTCTATGTAAGTGATTTATTACCTGTCTCCCATATGCCCCCATACATATAGGAAGGCCACAATAATGTTTCAAAGTATTCGTAGTTCAATATCACAGAAACCCTATAACCTATACCAACAGTGCTAAAAATATGAGTAATCCCCATCTCCCAATTTATAGTCAAGTGAGTAAATGGCCATAATTTTCTTGGGGAAAAATGCAGCAAATCATTGCTTTGTATACATGCTATGGTACAGCAATTGTTCCACTTGGAACCACTGTTTAGTGGGCTCTGATTTTGAACAATGGTCCCCAGTCTGAAACCTATGCAAGGAATCATGACATATTTATTAGGGTGGCTATCCTCAGACGCCCACTCACCAAACCTTGATTTCTTCTGCTGGTTCAAGCTGAGTAGTGACTTTGTCAGCCACCAATCTATTTTGCCCCTAGGGAGGTCATATTCTATTAACCATCCTTGTAAGTCCCTGTGTATCTGGTTCCCAGGGCTATTACTCCAACTTTGCTAGTGATCACAACATATGTGGTTAAGTACCACCTGGTTACTGACAGTTAACTGCTGCCACCTAGACTCTACTATTTTAAAGTCCATTCATGGACATTGTTTTCAGCTAGCTAAATTCTGTAACAGTATTTTCTATCTCCAGCCCTAAAATGAAAAGTAGAGACACTACTGAATTTTTTTTTTTTTCTGTACACGGGCCTCTCCCGTTGCGGAGCACAGGCTCCGGACACACAGGCCCAGCGGCCATGGCTCACGGGCCCAGCTGCTCCACGGCATGTGGGATCCTCCCAGACCGGGGCACGAACCCGCGTCCCCTGCATCAGCAGGCAGACTCTCAACCACTGCGCCACCAGGGAAGCCCCTGAGCTTTTTAATGATGCTGCTTTCTGTCTCACCAGGCCATTCATATGGCCTTGATAAATTTTGTGTCCTTGGGCCTTCCCAAGGAACATAACCATCATGCTTATCTTCTGACTGTACATATTACATCCATTCTAGCATGTCTACTTCTCTGAACTTTTTAATTTCTTTATCCATCATCTGACATTGCAGTTCATGCATTTCAGTTTTGCTCAGCTTGGCCACTGTGTGTACCATGCTATGTACTGGGAGCCACCTTATTAGTTTGTACAATCTCCTGAGGTTCTTTCCAGGACACTAAATTCTTTATCTCCAAAGAATATTCTCAGGTGAATAAATTCTTCCTTTTCCAATTCTATGTTCCAGTCCCTTTGATAAAGAATCTTCTAACACAGTGCCACTCATACATCCCAGATGGCTACTGATACATGTCAGATAGATTTGCAGCATCTTTAACTTACAGTACCTTGTTTATGAAGCCAAGTGCATCCTCAGTTGCTTGATATTGTGACTTAAAACCTAGGTATAAGCCAAGTGGCCAGGAGGGAAAGTGAGGGCAGATCTTGAGTGGTATATCGGCTGCCTTTCAGGATTATTGAGATGACTGCTCTTAGCAAAAAGGAATGGAACACTTCTGCAGGCTTAGAAGGTTCAGAAGAGTCAGAGAAATCAAAATCTTCAGGAGCAATCATCCGCATGTCTAGATTCTGTGTGTTAAAGCTTCAGATTTTCCCAATGGGGGCAATGCCCTTCGTATAACAAATCTGCCAAGTTTAACCTCCTTTGAAGTTAGTCGCACAGACTAATAAATCTCAGGCCTCATGTTTGGCTTTCTCTGCACTCCTGCTGCAAAACGAGGGCTTCTTTGCCTCTACCAAGGTGTCCCTTTGGCTTTCACATCTCATTTTTAATTCATTCTTATTTTCTTTATCATTCTGTAGAGAAATTATAGCCCATAAGAGTGTGACAGAGAGGGGACTGGAATTATAGAAATTGAGGAAGGTATTAATGGTCTCCTTGCTCCTGGATGAATTCATGTCCATGTTCATAAGAGTGCACTCTCACTTGTGAATCCCATCATATCACTTCCTTTCCCTAATCTCTTCAGGATAAACCATATATATATATAACAAGACTGTATTATCTATTCCCCACCGAAATAGTAAACTCATTTCCTGTTGCTCCCTTTTGTGGCATTTTAAATTCTCAAAAAATATGTAAATATAGAGAAGATCAATAATTATCAACATATGTCCAATCGTGTTTTGGCTCTGCCCAAAACACGATTACTTTAAGGTTACTTTAGGATTACTTCAGAGTTACTTTAACCCCTGAATAGTATACGTGAAAATCCTAAACATAACATTTCATCGGGGAAAAAATAGCATAAGGACTAAAAAAATACAAAATAAGACAAAAGCTTTTCCAGCTATCCACCCACAAATTTAACAATAAACCCTTAATATTAAAAAATCTAGTCAGTGTATATATCTGCATGATGTATCATAATTTATTTCCAAAGTTGTTTTATTGAAATCAGAATCCCAACAGGGCTCAGAATATTGATAGCTTGGTTGATTATTCTCTTGTCTTTAAATCTATATGTTGTCCCTCTCTCTTTTTTCCATGAAGTTTATTCTTCCTTGTGGGTGGTCATTTGCCTTGTAGAGTTAACAAAATTTTGCATTTTTCTGTGTATATTCCTGTTTTATTTTTAACATATTTCTCCGATTTTCATGTTTTTCTTTTTTAACAAATTAGTGATCGGGACCTACAGTTTTGATTCAGATTTGATTGGTAAGAGTTCTTCATAGTTGATGTGCTACACTTCTTATTTCTTCACATTAGGGAGCACATAATATCTGGCTGTCTCAAGTTTTATGTTCTTAATCACTAGGTTCATTCACTTAAAATCCCCCTCGATGTGTTATGATTCTTAAACACTAATACATTTAGATGTACTGTTTTCTCTATGGTTTTGAGTGCCCACAGCATACTTTACTTATATAGCATTATAATAATTATTTTAAAGAAATAAAGTAATTAACAAGGATTAATGTGCAAGAATGCTTATTATAGAATGTTAGGGGATAGAAGAAATTAGAAACACATTTAATATCAAGTAATAAAGGCACAGATAAATTATGTGGTACTTGCATAAGATGGAATGTTTTGTAGGTATTAACATGCTTTCAAAAAATATTTAATAACATGGAAAATGTTCTTAATGTAATGCTACATCAAAAAGTGCTGAAGACACAGATTGTTCCTTAAGAAAATACAAAAGTTTATCAAATGTAATTTCAAGAGCAAAGAAATAATATGTAATTTTAACTTCCTAGTGTTTCTGAGCGTCTGTAAATATACTAAATTTTAATTTAGGATAATAAGAACCAATATTACTAAATATCAACAAACTGATTTGTAATTATATATGGCTGAATAAAGTTGTTTCTTTTGCCCTTTTCTCAGTAATTTGGTGCCAACAACAAAAGTTAATGAAAAATATTTTAAGTGCATCTTCAGTAAGAATAAAAAATATTTTTTTACCTCTCAAAAGAAGATTTTGTTAGCATAAGGAAATATGACCAAACTGAGGAAGAACCGTGAGATCATAAGATTAACAATACAGACCTCAATAACACAAAACAAAGTTCTAAAATTAGGTGACTATCCTTGTGTTTCCTGAATTAAAGTTTGGGAAAAGGAGCAGGTTTCTTCAGGAGAATTAATGAGTGCTAAGAAAACACATCGAAACCAAATTGTATGGATAAGGTTTTTTCGTATAGAATTGCTGGCATAGCAACCAAGTGAGGACAATTCGAAATCCCCATAAGAATGACAAATAAATTATGAAGAATCCAGAATATGTGCTATGAAGGTATTTTGAAAAAGTTATAAATCTATAAACAGACATGAAAAAGTCTCTAAATCTTACCATCAAATAGAAAGCAAAATCCAAAACAATACAGAATATTAGTCCAATGTTTATATTTCCATCAATTTGAATAGTTTACATTTAACAAATTTCATGAATTAAACATATAGACAAAACATTCATATTATTTTTATTTTAAATTTTGTTTTGTTGAACACTGGTTAGTTTGAGCATTTCATTGTATTTATCACATTTTTTATATTTGCTTTCCTGAATTTCTTCTTCCTGGCATTTATTCAATATAATATTTACCTTTATTTTTTAATGAAATCTCTTGCCCCATATTGATTATTTTGCATTGCAGAAGTTATTTCTCTATTTTGAGATTTGTTTAAACTTTTTGAAGCTTTTGGTGTTTAACCAAATCATTATGTCTGCTTTTATTGTGTAGCTCAGAGTTTGTTATCTCCTGTATTATTTCAGTAATTTTATGCTCTATATATTTAAGTCCTTATTCCATCTGAATTTTATTTTGATTTGTATTTTAAAATCTATATAAGGAGACCATCTGCTAACTAAAATGTACATATGTATTTTACATTATCATATCATGATATTTGTGCCCTACAGAAATCTCTGAATAAAGCATACTACTGTAGTTGAGGGGACGGGCAGGGGGACAGCGTGTCCTTAAAGAGAATAACTTACCATCAAGAGAAGAGTAGGTCCTTCGAGAGAAAACAGAAACCTAACAGAAAATGTTAACTTGCTGGACAAGAGAAAACACATTTCAAGTTTCTCCTTAACCACTATTCTACAGAATGCCAAGCACTTGAGAGTATTCACTTTTGACATTAGGGGATAGAGTGTATTAAATAATTTTGATACTCACTAGCTGATCCCTAGAAGATGGGCTGCTGCTTCGGTTGCTTTGGAAAACCATAAATATCTATTTAAAACTCAGTTTGTGAACATCTGTGGTTAAGTTAATCAAATATTTTATCAACGTTTCTTCATGCATTCTCAGTTCCATGAGGTGAAAACGTGCTTCATTTTTCCCCCCTCAGTCCACCATTCACCAGAGGAAAGTTCTCCTTCGTTTGCAGCATTATGTTTTTATCAGATCAAATGTTGGGCAATTATCAGCTTCATCTTGACTTGTGTCTTCAGAAATGTTGAAAGGAATCTGAAACTAGTAACTGATAAATAACTATGTCACTTTCTGGATTAAAAAAAATCTTGTAATTTGTAAAAGTGACTGTTTCATGAAGTTACAATTTTCTGTAGATTGGATTTTATTTTCCACCTTCTTTCACTTAACTATTTTCTCATCACACCTAGTTTCTATTATTTTCTTCTGAATTCTGAGAAAAATTGAGTATGTATGTATGCCGAGTATGTATTTCATTGCATTGATTTTCTAAGGAATATAACTTGCTGCTTACTGCTATCACAATGATTTTAAATTTGATAATTCTGTTTTTAATCAGGAATAATAATTTCTTTATAGTCTCTAGAATAATAAAGAGGCAATGATAGCTTTGAATCAGGTCGAAAATGGAGTGGTGGTTAGACTGTGGGTTTCTGGGGTTCTAGGTATGTCCCAACAACATCTGGGGCTTCCCATGTCTAGAGGTGCCTCAAGCAAGGAGGGCTTAGCTCACACTTGGAAGGCCCCTATTTACTTTGTCATGTTCCCCAGGGTGGGAGTCAGCTTGCTGAATGCCTTCCTGTTTGCACCAGAGAAAACATAAGAACCCAAGTTTTTGTCTATCCCCATCTCTGCGTCAGGTCCAAGCACTTTTCCTAGAGATATGGTAACCATTCTTTATTCCATAACCCTCATTTGAAGCCACTTCTGACCTGCAATGAAGATGAATAAAGAAAACCTGGACCATTGTTCTACATCATGGACCACAGCTCAGATCTGGACTATTCTTGCACATGGACCAGTAAAATGTATAGGACCTTAAGCCCATGTTGTTTATTTGCATCAAATGATGATCAGTAGACTGATTTTCCATCACTTTTCTTGTAGCAGGAGATGAATTAAATAAATAACTTAGGTAAAAAAAGAAAAGGAGAGAAAAAAAGGTAAAGTTAAGAGGAAGACCATGTATCACTCCCCCTTTTCTTGTTGCCCTAGATTCCATCCTTCCAAGCAAGGAATCATAACATTTATATATATATATATATATATATATATATATACACACACACACACACACACACACATATATAACATATACATGCACATATATATATATACACACGTTATTTATGTTTTGTGCAAATATTCTGCACACTATATAAAAGACAAAAGTTGATCAGTTACAATTAAAGTTCCCACTACTCAGCACTGTGCAAAGAGAAAATTGGAAAAATCAGTTTGAGATTAGTTCTCACTTTGATGCAGTGGTCTCAGCAGAGGTGGATCTAGAGGAAGTGTAAGGTGGCAGGTCTTCTATGATGAATGGCTTATTAGAGGAGAGTATGAATTGGTAATAAAAAACATGGGATTTCAGTTCACAATACTGAAATAATTTGTGAGGTGAAAATAGCTAAGAATTTTTCAAAAATAATGACAGACACCAAACCATAGATCAAGGACTCAGAGGAGTCCAAGTGGGATAAATAATAAAAAAACTTTCACCTGGCATGTTGTGTTCAAACTACAGAAAATCAAAGAAAAAGTCTTGAAACACACACACAGAAAAACAACACCTTACCTATGAAGAAAGAAGTATAAGATTTATAGCAGACTTCTTGTCATCAACAATGCAAGCAAAAAGAGAGTGGAGAGAAGTATTTAAAATGTTGAAATAAAGGAATCACCAAGCTAGAATTCTGTATTAAGGAAAATTGTTCCTCAAAAATGAAGGAGAAATGAAGACTTTCTCAAATGAACAAAAATGAGGAATTTTTCACCAGTAGATCTGCCTTTCAAAAAATGTTTAAAGAAGTTTAATTTTTTTAAAGTTTAGAGAAAGAAAATGATGCAGGTTAGAAACTGAGATCTATGTAAAGAAATGAAGGGCATTAGAGAGGGAACACATAAAGGTAAAATAAACCCTTTTCTTTTTCTTTTTCTTACTTGATTTAACATAAGTGTTCAAACTAACAACAGCAACAATATATTGGATGAGTATAGCTTATTGATAAGTGAAATGAGTGACATCAATGTTAGAAGGGATGAATACGAAATATTTTAAGGTACCTACACACTCATAAAATAATATAGACCTATTTAGAAGTGGACTTGTAAATACATGTTGTAAATACATGTTGCCATCCTTAGGGCAACCACTAAAATCATTTTTTAAAAAGAAGTATAACTGATTTGTTAAGAAATGAGAGAAAACAGAATCATATAAAATGCCTAATTAAACCAGATAAGGCAGAAAAGGGTAGAATATTAAAAAATAAGAAATAAGAAGTGCAATGAATAGAGAACAGTACAGAAAGGGGAGAGATTAATCCAACTATACACATAATCACTTTAAATGTGAATGGATTAAATGCAACTATAAAAATTAAAAACAGAAAATGACAGAGGGGATTAAAAAAACAACTGACTATATGTTGTCTGCAAGAAACCCACTTTAAAAAGAAAGACATAGATTATAAGTAAAGTGATGAAGAAAACTATACCACAGTAACACTAATGAAGGGAAAGCTGGAGTAGCTATATTAATGTCAGGCAAAGCAGACTTCAAACAAGGAAAATTATCAGGGATAGAGAGAGGCATTACATAACGATAAGGGGGTCAATTTTCTAAGAAGACTTAATCCTTAATGTGTATGTGCATAACAGCAAAGTACCAAAATAAGTGAGGCAAAAACAGATAGAATGGCAAGATGAAATAAACAACTCTATTATTATAGTTGGAGACCTCAACAGACCTCTATCAGTACTTGACAGATTCTGCTTACAGAAAATCAGTGAGCATACAGTTGAACTGAACCACCATCATTATCAACTGTATCAAATTGACATTTATAAAATACTTATCCAACAGCAGAAGATTACAGTCATCCCTTGGTATCTGAGGGGGATTGGTCCAGGAGCCCCTGCATATACCAAAATCTGCTGATGCTCAAGTCCCTCATATAAAATGTAGTAGTAAAATGAATGGAAGTTTCAATCCAAGTTGATTGAATCCACAGATGCAAAACCCAAGAATTTGAAGGGCTAATTAAAATCACAATAAATACATTAAACGTAAGATTTAATTTAGCTAAATAGACAATTATTATTTATTTATGACATACCCAATTTAACAGGACATAGAAAGTCTGAAGTATAAGTGACAGAAAGAATCTAAGGGGAGAATACTGATCAAAAAGAAATGGATTTAGTTATAATAATATCAGAAAAAGAAGTCAAAAATACTATCAGGGATTAAAAGATATTTACTATGATAAAATGTATGAATCATTAAGACCTAGTAACTCCAGCTTCTCAAGCTTCTATAAATATAGCAACTCAGTCTTCACAAGGGAAAATTGAAAATCCACAAACTGGGAAATGTTCTCACACTTCTTTCACTTAATGCTATGTGAAAAAATATTTATAGATATAGATAGGTAGATGACAGATAGATGGATGAATGGATGTGTGTGTGTGTGTGCACGTGCACATGCATATGTGTATCTTATAAGAGTCTTGAATCAGCAACTGAATTATTGAATCTGACACTGACCTGGGTTAACATTCAGACACTTCAAAAACATCTAGATAAGTGGTCTGAGGTATCAATAACATCTATTAAACAGAAATGATACCCTCTCAAGTTGTTAGCATGAGAGATATGGAGGTCAGGTGATAAGCTGAGTTCTGACCCAAGCCCAACTCACAGTGTGCTCACCGGTTCATAATGAAATTTGTGGATATTTATCCCATTCCTGATATATAAGTGGAAAAAACACAGTTAGTGATAGAACACCCCTTGTCTTGCTTTTCAAATTTGTGTAGGAAAGCCAAATGAAACTGAACTGAACTTGTCTCCCATTCCAACAAGCTTGAAATCAACAGCAATACTGCATTTCTGGAATTATTGAAGAGGTATGTATTACTGTCAAAGATATGAAAAATGTAGTAGTTGTGATTCCTAGATATCCCCATTTAATTTGCTTACATGGCTTTAGCACAACAGTGATGGATCATGGCACATAAACATGGACTCCTGTATATTTAACAGGTGGCAGCCTGATTTTGAATTGAAACTGCTATGTCTACATATGATACCCTGACTAAAAAAGCTTATCATAGACATTACCATTGGAGATTTAGGTGTGCATCTATTGGTTTGGAAAATAATAAATAAATTTTCAATCTCCATTAAGTGTGTGTGTGTCTATGTGTGTATGTTTATATGGTAAGGACCAAGGACGATAGTTCCACCTTCACGGTTTTATATAAGTATTATATCAACTCTCTTGCTTTCTACATAATACTGTATATAGGGCATTTATGATCTCAATAATCCATAGAAGATACCAGTAATTTGCTATATTGATTACATCAGAGTGCTCATTTAACCCCTTTGGGCCCCCACGGGAGTGGAGGAAGATTGGACAGAGAGGGAGAAGGGGACATTTACTATGGGATTTAACTCCTCAAAGGCCTCCCAGTAGCTTCAGATCTGCTCAAGAATCCTTCATGTCCTGCTGGTTTGCAGCGAGTGGCTCACAGCTTCAAGGCCTCCTCTGCCAGATGGAGAACTATTTCAAACATCCTGCCTCTCTTTTGTACTGTAGCAATGCAGACAGGAGACCTGACCCCATCTTCAGGTTCTAAAGAGAAATTCTAAGTACCTGAAAGACTGAGGAACATGGTGGTTTTTATTTAAGATGTGGAGATAGAGAGCACATACCTGGACTTGGGCCTGCAGCAGCACCAAATTGCACCAAGAGTTCCCTTTATTTTCTCTCGCATCTCTGTTTCTCCTTTTCTCTCTGCTGGATTAGCCACGGGGACTCCAAGTTCTTCATTGTGTGGTCCTGGTACCAAGATTCTCCTGGGAATTATAAAGCTATTCACCTTCTACATCGAGCACTTCTTATTTTTTCCCCAGCAACATAAGTCATCCTTAAGAGGGGTCAGGGTGCTAGCTTTTAAATATATTTGTCATCCCTTTGTACATTAAATTCTCTTTCTTGGAGACTGCGCCTGACATGGTGTTCACCGTGCTCTCAGCTGGCCTCCTGAAGTTCTGCCCTGCCTTCCCCACCAGGTACAGTTCAGGAGCTGCCTACCTCAGGGTGATAGGTTATCTTCTAGTTGCTTTATTCCTTTCCGTTTTACATTTAGAGAGTATAATTGGAATACATAAACTTCTCTGTGACCACAGCTTTATTTGCAACCCACAGGTTTTGTTATGGCATATTTTCATTATCATTCAATTAATAAAATTCTAATTCCCATTGTGACTTTATCTTTGACCTACATAATGATCAGAAGTATGTTTTTAATATCCAACTATTTGGTAAAATATTGGTTATATAGGTTTAAATTTCTTGCTTATTCAGAGCCTTGTTTTATAACCAGAATATAGTCAATTTTATAAATGTGCCATGTGCACCTAAAAATTTCTGCATAATATATATAGTCCATCATTGTTGGTGCAGTGTTTTATGTAAATTTAGGCCAAAGTTTTTAATGATGGTATTCAGATCTTCTATAATCTGCTGATTTGTTGTTGTGGTTCTATGTTACTGATCTAGGTAATTTAGATTTTTCTATTTCTACTTAGATTTTTGGAATTTCCCTTCATATATTGCATTGAAGTTTAGACTTATATTCCTTGTAAAGTAACAGTGGGTTTTATTATCCTGCCTTATCGCCAGTGATACTTTTTGCTTTCAAATCTATGTTAACATTAAAAAATCTTCTTCAATTTTACTTATTGTTGTTATGACATAATTTTTGAATCCTTTCATTTTCAATCTGACTCTTGTCTCTCGTAGGTGGCACAGAATTAGGTTTTTGGTTTGTTTCAATAATCCTTGTCCTTTAATTTCAGTATTTACAGTTAATGTATTTTCTTATAGACGGTTTACTCCTTGTTTAATATTTGTCCCACCTCGTTATGTTCCTTTTGCTCTTCTTTCTTCCTTTGAGATTTCTTCAAATTCCATTTTCCCTTGTATTAGCTTGTTATTTTTACATAAGTAGCAGTTACACGTGTACCATGACTTATTAGCTCTTTTACTGCTTCTCAAGCAATGCTGAGATCTTAAATTTCTTTTACTACTTTTTCCTCTTCCATTTGTTTTAATGCATTCTAATTTTTGATATATTTTATTATTACTCTTGTGTGCTGTTAGATTTTACTTAGGTTTATCCACTTATTTATCCTTTCTGTTATACACAATTCTTTATAAAGTCCTTGTTTTCATCTGTGATAATCTTCCTTCTGCCTGCAGGTCTCCCTTTAGAATTTAATTCAGTCAGTTCTGATGAGAACGTATTTTCTAAATTTTGTTTGTCTGCAAATTTCCTTATTTCATCTTTCCTTCCAAACAACATTTTCTCTGTCTCTAGAATTCCCAATGGGCAGTTCTTTTCTTTAGCACTTAAAAATGTTATTCCATTATTTTCTAATATCCAGTCAGTTTCGCTGAGAAGTAAGCTGTAATCTTAATCCTATTGTTCCTTTGAAAGTAATCTCTCTCTTTTTCCTCGGGCTGCTTTTAAGATGTCATGTTTTTCTTTGCTGTTCATGAATTGTACTGTGGTGATCTTAGGTGTGGTTTTCTTTGTATTTGTTCTTGTTGCTTTTTTTTTTTAGTGCTTATTGAATTTAAGGCTCCATATATTCTTTTTAGTTTTAGAGAACTCTCAGCTGTTAATATTTCTGAAATATTGTTTTCATCCCAATCTCTCTCTCCTTTTTTCTTTGGACTCCAGTTTACACATATGATAAAAATGTTTACTGTGGCCGATATGTCTCAAATGCGCTTGTGTGTATTTTTTATTCTTTTCGTTTCCCATGCTTTAGTCTTAATATTGTTACTACTCTATCTTCCAGTTCACTTACCTCTCTTTACCTGTGTCCAATCCACTACTGAGTTTTAAATTTCGTATAATTTTTAATTCTATCAGTTCAACTTCAATCAGTTTATAGTTACTAGTTGTCAAGTTAAATTCTTCACCTTGTCATCTATTTTCTTGAACTTGATAATATTTACCGAAGTATGTATGAACTTGAACGTTTAGGTCATCTATGATTCTGATTCTTTTTGTTTTTTATTCTAATTCTCCTTTTCTTGGTAGTCTTGGTGGTTCTTCAGTGAATACCAGACTTGGGATATGACAAGTTGTAGAGAATCTGAATGACATTACAGTTGTCCTTTGAACAACCTGGGTTTGAACTGCACAGATCCACTTATGCATGGATTTTTTTTCAATAAGTAATACAGCACTACACGATCTGTGGTTGGTTGAATCCTCAGATTCAGAACCACAGATAAGAAGGGCCGACCATAAAGTTATATGTGGACTTTTGACTGCACGGGGAGTCAGCGTCTCTAACCCCTACATTGTTCCAGGGTCAACTGTATTTTCTTGAGGAGAGAATTTCCTATTCTTAGGTAGGGAACAGAGGGGAAGATCACCTCAGTCACTGGACCAACTTCATACTCATTTTCCTTCTTTATAAGGTTCAATGTAGATGTTGCATCAACCTTCCTAACACACAGACACACACACACACATATGTAGAGACTTCCAATGTCCTAATTCATATCATTAGTTTTCCATTGGGCCACAAATCTTTCATAGGTTCTGAACCCCAATTTTGTCTCTTCAGCATTATGAGCCAACTAAGTCTTTTCTTTGACTTCAGTTAGCTTTTGTTTGACTTCTTAGCATCTTGTCTTGTCTACCTATTATACATGGAAAATACTGCAAGGGAACACTGTTGCTGAATCCAGCTCCGTTCTCTGAATCTTTACTCTCTCTGTGATTTTGGTCCTTAAAATTCTAGCTGCCTTGTTATTTCTCAATTCCAACTCTGGTTTCCTTAGTCCTATGACATTGTCCTAAGATCTACTGGCTTTTCTACCTCTTAGGAGCCACATTTGGTTTCTCAGACTTTTGCTCTTCATCAGTAGTTTCTAAATGACTGGGCTAGAAACGCATGTGCAGAATATTGTTCTCACTTCAGTGAATTTCTTTCTCTATTTTACTTTTCTAGGTCATGGCTACCTCAGTAGCTTTCTAACACTCACGGTCAAATGTTTCTTATGATTTATCTGGCCTTTCTAGTTCTGGGGTAAACATTTTCATACCTTCCAATCCAATTTGAGTAATGTATTTTTTTTACAGTGCATTAGTGGAAATTAAATGGTAAATTCAGTCAGTCATTTCATACATCAAAAAGGAAAATCAGTCAACACAACTGTCTGACTGAAATGAATGAAGAAAACAATTCAAGGTAAACAACTGTCCCAGTAGACTTGTATAAATACAGTAGTGGTGTCAGGTGCAGAATTAATCTTTCCTCACCCTTAACTGCAGAACACTCTGCCAGCCAATTCAGTCACTCAAATGATACTGAATTATAATATTCCAGTTTCATTTACTCTCAGTTACTGGTGACTGCTCTTCCTTCTCCTTCATCTGTCCATCAGTGGAGAATGTCAGAGCAGGAGAATAGTAATATTGGCATATTGTAATGCACTGTCTTGAATTCTACAGCTTCAAAATTCTTAGGCTAATTCAATGATCTTAAAGAGCCTGGTGCAGAAAGGAAATGTGAATTAAATCCCAGACCACTGGCTGACCCTTCCAGCACTAACATCCCTTATTCCTGGTTCTAATATATCACAGAATACTCAAGAGGAAAGTTTTGAGTGGTCAGCAGAAATATGGCTCCAAAGCAGGCACACAGAAAAGAAATGTTGTCATCTATGAACCACTTTAAAGTTGACTTGTCTTTTACTCATAAACCAGATTCAGTGTGAATTCTGTTCTGCTAACTGTTAGAGAATCTGTTGGAGGAGTGTGGGCAATTCTTTTGAATTTTTTACTATCTAACTTTTTGGTTTTTTAACATCTTTATTGGAGTATAATTGCTTTACAATGCTGTGTTAGTTTCTGCTTTATAACAAAGTGAATCAGCTATACATATACATATATCCCCATATCTCTTCCCTCTTGCGTCTCCCTCCCTCCCACCCTCCCTACCCCACCCCTCTAGGTGGTCACAGAGCACGGAGCTGATCTCCCTGTGCTATGTGGCTGCTTCCCACTAGTATCTATTTTACATTTGGTAGTGTATATATGTCCAAGCCACTCTGTCACTTCATCCCAGCTTACCCTTCCCCCTCCCCGTGTCCTCAAGTCCATTCTCTACATCTGCGTCTTTATTCCTGTCCTGCCCCTAGGTTCTTCAGAACAATTTTTTTTTAGATTCCATATATCTGCGTTAGCGTACGGTATTTGTTTTTCTCTTTCTGACTTATTTCACTCTGTATGACAGTCTCTAGGCCCATCCACCTCACTGCAAATAACTCAATTTCATTTCTTTTTATGGCTGAGTAATATTCCATTGTATATATGTGCCACATCTTCTTCATCATTCATCTGTCGATGGACACTTAGGTTGCTTCCATGTCCTGGCGATTGTAGATAGTGCTGCAGTGAACATGGTGGTACATGTCTCTTTTCGAATTATGGTTTTTTTAGGGTATATGCCCAGTAGTGGGATTGCTGGGTCGTATGGTAGTTTTATTTTTAGTTTTTTAGGGAACCTCCATACTGTACTCCATAGTGGCTGTATCAATGTATATTCCCACCAACAGTGCAAGAGGGTTCCCTTTTCTCCACACCCTCTCCAGCATTTATTGTTTGTAGATTTTTTAATGATGGCCATTCTGACTGGTCACACAAAAAACTCTGGCATGGTGTTCACCATCTAGCTAATCCTAACATGCAGACATTTATGAGAGTAAAGTCAGGTCTTTGCCAGAGTGGGTTGCGTATTTGGGCAACTGGGTCAAATCAAGAAGGGCAAATGTAGGCTGCCAGAGTAAATAAGGAGAGGAAAAACAAAAAGAGCGAGACATATCATTCATCAGTGATTTCCCCCCCAATATTCTTAGCCTCCACCTATCTCCATCTTACTGGTAACACAGGAAATAGACTGAAGAATCAGGTAAAAGGTCTCTACAGAAACTGAGGTAATATAGAAAATAAAAAAATAAAACATAAAATTGTAAATTTTCTTCCTAGGGATAATTGAGATGATACTTCAATAATAACATAAGATCAGGTGAAGTCTAAAGAAATTTTAGAAAACCCGGATAAAGTAAGAAGACATCTCTTCGCCAGCATCCGAATGTTAGAGAGACACCGAGACATGTGGGCCAAGTTCTGGAGAGAAGGGAAACACAGACGCAAGCTTGACATTTGGTGCAGCTTTTCTCCTTGGGGCATTTGCTGATTCAACTCATACAACCTAGGAGCTGAAAAGCCAAGGAGTTCAAAAGAGTCTAACCACAGAAGCCAAACGGCAAGAGCTCAAGCTAAAGGCAACAACTAATGGAATGACAAGCTACACGTATCCTTAGTCTCACAGGGCTGGGGGAACCATTACATTTAAAGCCTAACAAATACAAGGGTAGTTGGAAATAGGGAGAATCTAAACGTTCACATGGTAATCCCAAAGGGCAACACCCGTAGAGGAAGGACAAGACAGAAATAGAGCAACCTTCACACAGAGTGAAAAACGGTTTTGAATGAGCTCAAACTGAGAATGGACTAAGGTTTCCAGTCCCTATAGTAACTGTCTGCCATGGGCAAAAGGAAATCTTTTCAAGAGAACGATAACAACATCCTGAATGTGGAGGTATCTTTATAGTTTCCTAAAATAAGTTAAGTCCAATTTTAATATAAAAATAATTGGACATACCAGGAAAAAGACTAAATGATCAAAAGCTCAAAAAGAAAAAAAAACAGAAAGAAGGAAAAAAGAAAATATAAATAGACACAGGAGGACAAGAGTTAATAGGCCTTGGTTAAAAAACAAAACAACTATGATTAAACAAAGAAAATAGACACATGGCAAATAAGTGTATGAAAAGATGCTACACATTCCATGTCATCAGGGAATTTTAAATTAGAATAATGAGATATCACTACACACCTATTCAAATGTCTAAAATCCAAATACTGAAATACCAAAGTGTTGACAATGCAGAACAACTGGAATTCTCATTTGTTGCTAGGAAGATACTTGGCAGTTTCTTACAAAACTAAACATACTTTTACCATACAGTGATCTAGTAATCATGCTATTTGGTATTTACCCATAGGAACTGAAAAGTTACATCCACATAAAAACCTGCACATGGATGTTTATAACAGTTTTTTTCATAATTGCCAAAACTTGAAATCAACCAAGATGTTTTTCAATAGGTGAATGCATAAACGAACTATGGTATATCGGTACAAAGGAATAGCATTCAGCAATAAAGAGAAAAGGCTATGTAGCCATGAGAAGACATGGAAGAAGCTTAAATGCGTCTTGCTAAGTGAAGAAAAGCCAATCTGCAAAGGCTACATGCATATTATATGATTGCAGCTATATGAAATTTAGGAAAAGGCAAAAGTGTGGAGACAGTCAAAAGATCAGTGGTTGCCAGAGGTTGTGGGGAGGGAGAAAAGGATGGGTGAAGCCCGGAATTTTAAAGGCAGAGAAACTCCTGTGTATGGTTCTGTAATGGTGGATACAGGCTATTGCACATTTGTCAAAAATCATATAATGTACAAAACAAAGAGTGAAGTCTAAAGTAAACCATGGACATTAGTTAGCAATAATGTGTCAATATTGGTTCATTAACTATAACAAATGTATTACGCTAATGTAAGATATTAATAATAGGGGAAACTGGGTAGAGAGGTAAGGAGGTATGAGAACTCTGTCCTTTCTGCTTAATTTTTCTGTAAACCAGAAACGGCTCCGAAATAGTCTGTTAATTTAAAAAACAAATCTAGACCTGCATACAAAACTTGCAGTAAATCCAACCACAGCAGCATTATTCATAAGAGCCCCAAAGTGGAAATACCCCAAATGGCCATTTACTGTGAATGGATAGATGAAACATAGTAATATCTAGACCATGGAATATTATTCAGCCATAAAAAGAAATCAAGTACTGATGCATGCTACAACATGGATGAACCTTGAAAATATGCTAAGTAATTGTATGATTCCATTTGTATGCAATGTCCAGTCTAGACAAATCTGTAGAGACAAAGTATATTAGTGGCTGCCTAGGGTTTGGAGAAATGGGGGAGTGAGTGACCTATAATGGATTCTTTTTCTTTTGGGGGGTGGATGAAAGTTCTAAAATTGATTGTGGTGGTAGATGCATAACACATTAAATGGTACACTTTAAATAATATGGAAAGTAAATTATATCTCAATGAAACTATTATTTAAAATTATGATTAATGTATTAAAAAAGGAGAACATGTACAATTTAAGCAAAACTTGTCTGTGAAATGCAACCAAAAGAAACTTCTAGAATTAAAAATGCTGAAATTAAGCACTCAGAAGATCGGTTGAACAGTACTTTAGTCAAACAAAAGAAAGGATTACAAATGTCAATTAAAAAATAACTACACTAAAATGTGGAGGGAAAATGACGGAAAACAGAGAAATAAGTACTTAAGACATACAGAGTATATATAAAACACTGTGTCTAGCCAGCCCCAAGTCACACAGCCTAGGGAGGAGACACACAGCCTACCTGAATCACAAGGACTTCTCCAAAGGAAAAATGAGGTTCTGATGCCAGAAGTGGATGGAATGAATTGCAAAGAAAAAGAACAATGGTAAAGTATAATCTAGATATACATCGGTAAATACATAGGTTCCCTGGGGTTGTGATCTGGTACAAACAATAAAAAAAAAAAAGGTAAGACTCATAGTAGAGGCTGCTAGATTCTGCTGAGGAAAATGTCCAGGGAGGGAAGAGTTGATTTATTTCATTATTTTTTTAGAGTCCACATATAAGTGACATCATGCACTATTTGTCTTTGTCTTATTTCACTTAGCATAGTGTCCTCCAGTTTTATCCATGTTGACTTAAATGACAGGATTTTCTTCTTTTTTAAGGTTGAATAATATTCCATTGTGTATATATATGCCATATTTCCTTTATCCATTAATCTACTATGGACACTTAGGTTGTTTCCATACCTTGGCTCTTGTGAATAATGCTACAATGAACATGGGAGTACAGATATCTCTTCTAATAATGATGATGTTTCCTTTGGATATATACTCAGAAGTGGGAGTGAGGAAGAACTTATGACACAAATCGACCATGTGTAAAAGATGTTGTAGGAATGAAAAAGTCTGAACACCTAAGCAGAGTGTGGAGTATTTGGAAAGGTCATTGTTCAAGGTCATACATAGTTTAAAATATTTCAGTGAGCCTGTGTGCATGAAGGCTTGCTTATATTTTGGGATTTGAATATAGTGCAAAGAAGTGTTGCTAAATTTTCGATCAACATCAAAAACAGGGTGGAAATGTTTTTTCTTTTATTATGAAACTGCAGGAAAGGCAAGCCTAGAATCCTAGGCCCACTAGAATCTTCCCTGATGATAGTGCTAATTTAGAAGAAGAAGGATCCAAGGCCATAGAACAATTTTGAAAGCAAAATAAGACTGCTGAGCCTTCACCCAGTGTATGAGATTAAGTTTTAATGGCATATGATGAAGTGTCCATGACACAGCCAGCAGAGCTCGTTGAGTTGTTGAAAATGGCTCTTGAAGCTACAGGAAATGAACAGTAGACATAGAAAAAGAACAAGGTAAATCCCAAAGAGTGGAAGGACAAAATTAATCAAGAGAAAAGTCAAAAATAGAGAAGAAAAGCAGTAAACTTGACAAATAAAACCAAAAGCTTGTTCTTTAGAAAGACCAATAAAATAAGCAATATTTGGCAAATATGATAGTGATGGGACTAGCTATAAAACAGAGAGTTTTTTTTTAATTACAAAAGAATACCATGGTAGCTTTATACCAACACATTTGAAAATCTGGACAAAATGGCTGATTATTGACTAGTTATGTGCAGCCATTATTTACTCCTGTTTCGAGTAGAGAATACAAGTAGCTTTATGAAAATAGAAAATATAATCAAAGATATACACCTTAGAAAGACATCAGTTATTTTCCAATGTATTAAAAAATTAGAAGAGTCCTAATACAAAAATCAGATATGGAAAATTTACCCAAAAGTAACTAGAAGCACATTTCTTTTAAGATCTTAAGTTCTACCTCATATTAGCAAATAGATTCCAGCAACATATTTTTAAAAAGTCATTATGATCAAGAGGGATTTATCACCATAAAGCAGATTTTTTCCCTAATTGGGATTCGGGCAGATGAGCTATGGGACTTTTCAAATCTCCAAAAATAATGACAAGAATAGTGACAGAAAAATAGGAGGCTGCAAGCAAAAACATTCAGGAAATGAGGAGAAATGAATGAGATTTAATAGATGATTATGACAGCCAGGATAGTACAGTTTGTTGGCACATACTTCATACAAGCTGAGGCTTTGGTTTTTTTGTTGTTGTTTTGTTTTTGTTTTTCTTAATTAGGAGAAATGTCTTAGAAGCAGCACTGTGGGGGGGAAGAGAATGACAATCTAGTCTCTAAGCTCTACAACAGAGTTGTCCTTCTCTGAGGATACAGTAAGGAAAGCTGTGTCATCAGGGGAAGTCAGTTTTTTTTTTTTTTTTTTTGGCGGTACGCGGGCCACTGTTGTGGCCTCTCCCTTTGCGGAGCACAGGCTCCGGATGCGCAGGCTCAGCGGCCATGGCTCACGGGCCCAGCCGCTCCGCGGCACGTGGGATCTTCCCGGACTAGGGCACAAACCCGTGTCCCCTGCATCGGCAGGCGGACTCTCAATCACTGCGCCACCAGGGAAGGCCGGAAATCAGTTTTTTATTCAAGTCAGAAGATAAAGGAAACATTAAAGGAAAATACTGAAGATTGGGAATTTTGGTAATGACAGACTATATATTCTAAAGGATACACAGAAACTATTTGGGGAGTGAGAGATTGGAAAGAGACGGGAGATTAGATCAGATCAAGAGATGTAAGAGGTTATGGGGATAAAAATTAGTATTTAAATATCTTGAATGCTTGGACTTTTGGTAGTTACAGAGTAAAATGGGAATAAAAGCATGATGAGATTAATCCTGCTGGTCTTCTGGGGGAAGGTAAGTGGTGAAAACAGAGATATGGAGACACGCTGACTGCACTGGTGGGGAGTACTGGTTATACACCATACTGGTGGGCTTTCAAAACGCTAAATGGAGGTGGGGTCCTGGCTAGGGAAGGGGAAGTCTATATCGACTTGGACAACAGAATTTGGGGGGGTGGTGATTTATTAAATCCAAGAGAGTAAAATATATCAAAAACAGTGGAGGTCGGGAATCAGACAATGTGAAGAAGTTGGGGAGAGAGGAGGAATTGATTGGGGGTGGGCTGTCCCTGAGTCATTACCTGGTAGTGAGCACTCCAGAGTAGAGGTTAAAAGACAGAGCTGGGGAGTAGAGGTTTACCTAATGCAGCGCTGGAATTAATTAGTTGAGGTAAAATATGTTTAGGAACATAGGAGTCTATCACTCACAAGTGTGGAAAAAAATTTCATCTCCCAGTAGAGACACTGCATTTTACACTTGCCATAAGGAAGATGAGTGTTGATGGGGGTCTGTATGATCATGGGCTGATGATCCATAACACATATAGTCATAAAGATAAATGGGTTCTAAGTGGATCTGGTGATAGATTCTATTCACACTTCTGGTACTTCTTATTAAAATGACAAACTCATTCCAGGGATGTATGTTCTTTGCAATTAAAGATGAAAACCAGGCCCCTTAATGAGCCCGTATAGGGTAATACATTGTCTAGTATTAGCATCATGCTATTGACACTTTTCAGGAAGCACTGTTCGCTAGAGTCTTTTCGTAATTTTACAGATAATCATGAAGTGTAATGTAATCATGGGAAAGCATTTACAGGAAAACTTCATTTATTTGGCATGACTGGGAAATAAATGTTCCTACCTTATTATTTTAGATAACTCAAACATCCCCCTGGAGAATCCAAAATTTAAAGAAAAAAATCTGCTCTCAATGAACTTCTTTTACAATTTGTTGTTTCTTTAAATACGGTAAAAGAACATAATTTAATCCTTTCTTGACTACTTAGACTAAGCAGGCTAGAGTCATATCTGAAAGCTAGGTAGCCAAGGCCAAGATATTTAACTTCTCTCAACTTTCCTTTTCTCTTCTATAAAGTCAATACCTATTTTATAGGGTCATTATGAGAATTTAATGAGATAATGCAAAGAGAGCTTAGCTCCATTTCTGTCACACAGAACACAATCAAGCGTACCTATGATTATCAGTAGCCTCATCAGATCAGCACCTTAATTAGTAACATCAAAATCTGCCTCCACTCCAATCAAATGATGGCATCAGATCATATGACCCTCGACAAAATGACCCTAGACTACTGAGGTTTTGAATTACAGTTCCGTGTTTTTCAGTATCTTCACTCTTTGCTGCAGTGTGTGTGCCTATACACAACTGCATTAATTTTTCTCTTCAACCACTGGAGTTTCTGTTTCTAATATATTCTGGTATAACAAACTTGATACCTGAATTTACTAGGACTGTGTAGACTAAGTATAAAATTAATTTTGAATGAGAGCCAGAGGGCCTCTGTCATAAGCAAAGTCATGGATATTAGTGTATGAAATTGGTGACATCCACGTTGGTTATTGAGAAACATTTCTTGAATTCATCTCAACTTTTCAAATATTTGTCAGGCATCTGTTATATAAAGTCTAGATCACTGTCATAGCCTTTTATTTCATGATCAAATGCATTAGAGCACTTAATATGTTCAAGATGTGCTGCTGTACTAGGTATTAGGAATGCAAAAGTGATGAGCTAGGCCCTACTTTTAATTAGGGAGGCTGACCAGAATCTTCGCCATTGTAATATCTTAAGATTGGTACGGAGGATCAGGCTTAAGTTATTTTACCTAGACCTGAGTTTTCTAGGGGAAATGATATTTAACTTGGTTAAGTAAGAGTCAGACAAATAAATGAAGAGAAAGGCAGGGACATTGGAAGTGTAAAGGTCCAGAGGTAATAAAGAACTTGGAAAAGTTGATGACCTGAATAAAGCTCACTGTAGGCGAAACATAAAATGGAACCGGAGGATAATACTGAGTTGTAACGCTGAGTACGTACATTAAGCAGGGACATGGATATGCAGACTGTGTAAACCATGGTAAAGATTTTGGGCTTTTTTCCAAGGATTATGAAGGGCTGTTTAAAGGTTTAATCTGTGAAGTGATATACTCAGGCTTATGCTGAGTATATCATGTTTCAAAGGTCATTTTATGTTAACCACAGATAATGGATGGAGAGTACAAGTCAAGGGATGGGGGACGATGAGCATGCTGCCCAGTGGTCCGGCGGGGAGACTGCAGTGACCCACACTAGAGCGTGGGCAGTACAAATGGTAGGGATTTTCACGAGGGAAAAACGGTAGGACTTGAAGACCAATAGAATAAAGGGAGTGAAAGAGAGGTAGGTGTCAAGGCTGACTTTGTGTTGCCCAACTTCACAGATGGTGGTACAATTTACTGAACAAAGGAATACTGACAAGGGACCACACTTGAAAAAGAAGGTCGAGAACTGAGACTCAAAACTTGGCAAATTTGAGGTACCTTTGAAGTATATACTTATCCCCTGGGAAGGGGCCAAAAGGTACCCCAACTCTCCTCCTTCAAAGATTCATTACTGTGTGTATTCCAACCTCTTATGCTGTTCCATCAGTCAAAAGTCCTGATAGTATGTCCCAGCAAGGCCACTTCTAAATTTTTACCAAGAGGAAATGAAAGTATATCATCCACACAAAGACTTGTAGACAAATATTCCTAACAGATTTAGTTATAAAAGACAAGACTGGAAACAACCCAAATGCCCATCAGGGAGTGCAAAGTTAAATTGTGGTATATTCTTGTAGTGGAATACTATTCAGCCATAAATAAGTAAGTGAATAAATGGAGTAAGCTATTGATATGTTCAATGACATGAATGTATCTCAAAATCATTATGCTGAGTAAAATAACCCAGACCAAGAAAAAAAAAAGCATAATGCCATTTTTATAAAATTCTAGAAAATGTAAACTAATATATAGTGAGTAAAGCATAGAGAGAAGAAAGAATTGCAAAGCTGCACAAGAAAACACTGGGAATTATAACATATTTGGTATTTTGATTGGGATGATGGGTTTGTGGGTCTACGCATATATTAAAACTCACAGTATTTAGTATACTTTAAATATGAACAATGTATTGTGTGTAAATTGTACCTCAATAAAGTTATTAAAAAGTCAACCCCCTGATCACCTGCTTCTAACCAGGTGAGCTCTCATTCCCTGTTCTATGTCCCATCATAACAACCTGTTTGACAATTAGCAGCATACCTGTTTGCTCCTTCTCTCCCTGTGGATTTCCAGCTGGGCGCCAAAAGAGATTAAGCCCCTTTTGTTCCATGTGTCTCTTACAAACCTAACACAGTGAATGAAAGGATGAAGCATTGGTAGTCTCACTCATGCTGGTAAATATCTGAGAATGAACACCTTTTCCTATCAAATCAGGTCCTACGAGGACAGGGCAATAGGGGATGGATCAATGGTGGATACTAGGAAAGGTGTCTGCTTACTGTGCTCTCATATACAAGTGAGGGACGGGAGGGTAAACAGGAGAGGGAGTGAGATAGTTAGGAAACAATGCTTTAACTTGAGGCACATGTAGAAACCAGTAAAGAAAAATCTACGTGGAGGTGGAACACAATACAAAAACTATCCCATTTAATTTATGCTACCTAGGAGACACCAAAGAACAATGCTTACATTTTAGGAATGGTGTTGGAAGTGCAAATCGAGAGGGAGATTTTGTGCATATGTTAGATGCAGCTGTCGGGGAACACCCATTCTGGAATGAAGCGATGTCACGTCACTTGGGGTTTCACTGTCATTCAGCTTCACTCTGAGCTCACTGCCCTCAGGAAGCTAGCAGGTTAGACGCTTTAACTGAGAAGGCAAAGCTTTGAGTCCTGGGAGATATTCCTGTAGCTGAGAGTTTAATTTTAACTAAATGGAAACGGCTCATGACATAAAAGCAAGATTGAGCCTTTATGGAACATTTTAGGATTGTACATGGCGGCAGTCCCAAGATGAAAAACCAGGGTACAAAGGTAATCTTAAAAAGATGCCTGTAGGGTCACATAAAGCATCTGAAATGACCTACCATGGAAAATAAAATCCTAATGGGCAAATCCTTGTGCTTTATCTATACATACAAATGGAAAGTTAAATACTTATCTAGCTGTTTTTAGATATTCAGTTTTATGCAAACGATGTTATTCTTAACGGCATTTTTGTAAGGCCCTCATTGCATACCATTTTAATTAAATTTTTATTTATTTAGCCACTGTGTTCACTGCCACGGAGCTGTAAATTCTAATTTAAGATATAATTATTTCCTGATTTCAAGGATTAGCCTCTCCCTGCGCTACTTAAATAATACTTAAATAATATGATAGAAATTCTGTGATTCAACACTCAACTGAAAGACAAGAACAGTGTTTCAAGGGGGTTGGAAGCAGAGAGATCTATGTAAGCAATATGGAACAAGTAACTTTGCAAAGAAAAGATGGGCTTTGAGGCTACTCTTGAAGGATTCTTGAACTGGGGAAGTGATATAAGATAGAGAAGGGCATCCACATGGGAGAACAGGAGGAGTACAAGAGAGATACCACAGAAAGCTCTCAGGTTTCCCTCCGTGTTAAAAAAAAAAAATCTTATGGTGTCTGAGTTTGTTCAAAGTCTAAGGAAAATATTAGCATAGCAGGGCTTCTCTATAATGGTGTAATGATCGAACCTGAAATAGAAACCACCTCAGGACAGAGGGAGGGTAAAAAGGCGTCAATTTCTCATTGTCTCCCATCAACACCCACTGTAGACATAGTTCATAGATTAAAATCTTTTTTGACTGTGGACCTCAGATTGGACTGCCTGGGAATATGGTGTTCCACAGCACAGGCTAGTTTTATCTGTTTCTGGATTTATTTTTATGCTTATTTTAAACTTCTGTAGTGAGAGATACTCTAGCAGGGTACTAAATATCAAAATGGAATTCGTCTTTACTAATGGCTTTAAAGTTAATCTGGGTTAGTGATTATAAAATTATAGATATTAGTATTTCCCTACTGTGTGATGAAAGCAACCCATGCTATACCATGCATTTAAGAAATGTCACCACACAAATCCCAAGATGGTCTTCCTCCACAATTCCAATGGCCAAATCCTTCAGGAACAGAATGCCATCCTCTTCTTAAATAATAATGTTAGATATAGTACTATTTTTAGAGTTGCTTGAGGGTTTGTTTTCTTGGTTTTTTTTTTTTTTTTTTTTTTTGCCGTACGCGGGCCTCTCACTGTCGTGGCCTCTCCCATTGCGGAGCACAGGCTCCGGACGCACAGGCTCAGCAGCCATGGCTCACGGGCCCAGCCGCTCCACGGCATGTGGGATCTTCCCGGACCGGGGCACGAACCCGTGTCCCCTGCATCGGCAGGCAGACTCTCAGCCACTGTGCCACCAGGGAAACCCTGGTGTTTTTTTTGATGTTAACTATAACAGGCCAAGTAGGAGGCATAACCAATATGAGAGGCAGATCAACTTGCCTAGGGCCACAGATACCGCAAATAAAAGAAAATAATTTTAACATGTATTTAATATTTTATAGGTTCTAGGCAAGATTCTATGAACTTTCACATACGTTAAGATCACCGTAACAACTGTGTGAAGAGAATATTATTAGCCCAATTTTATGGATGAGGAGACCGAGGCTCAGTAAGATTAAAAGCTACAGAACACAGATATAAACTCAGGTCATCTGACCCCAATCCCAATATTCTGTGTAATCATCATGATTAAAGTAACATGTATTAGGTACTTGCTCTATGCCATCTTCTCTGCTAAGTGTTTTATATAAATCATCTCATTCCCAGCATAATGTCCCTAGAAAGGAACTGGCTAACATTCACAGATTCAGAAACAGGCTGATCAAGGTCACGCAGCTGATAAGTAACCCAGCTAGAACTTGAAATCTGAGTTTAGAACTAACACTCTTTATTAATATATTTTGCTGCCTCTTAAAGGATAGTGCAATCCTAAAAGTGAATTCAGTTACAGGTATTAGAACCTTATTCAGGCAATATCTATGTGATAAAGTGAGGGAGAAAATCCATTCTCTTGGGGAATCAGACAGCAAGCACACATTGAAATCTCATTCGAAATTAGTTGCAGCAAATAATACGTTTAAATGTTTCAGTATATCATCCTCCTCCACAAAAAGGACACTTCCACTTTTGCTTAATATCCTATCCTTAATTAGCAATGACAAGAGCCTCAATTATGGATTGCTTTCTATATGTGCCTAAAGCCATGCTTAGCAATTTATATAAAATATCTCATTTAATCCTCACAACCAGACTATTAAGTCTATGATTTCTTCCTGTCAATCAAGGGAACAGTACACAAAGCTCAAAGAACTCGAACAGGTACTAACCTACCTAGTTAAGGGAAGCAGAGCAATTCTGGCCCACAAACACCTTGGAAGCTAATCATCTCTGCCTTTCACATGGAAGCCACAGTTGTGAGATTATTCAGCAGTCACCTGGTGAGATGTAATGCATTTTATCTGATACGACTGTGGGAAATGTGCTATAAAAATAAACCCAGTGTGCCTTGCTTGTTGTGCCAAAGAAACCTCCCTGGACAGTGTGAGTGGATAAAATATTGAAGAAATATTGCTGCCCATGATTAGAGTTAGAGGGATGGAAAACAATGAAGCATATATTTGAGAAGGGGATAAACAGCCACAGACTTCCTTACTTTTGTCCAGAGAATGTGAGCAATTCAGCAAAGAGCTCCTAGCCTTCGTCTGTGTAAAACTATTGCTAGATGTTAACTTGCCAGGGCTGCAGGACCCAGCACCTCCTGCATGTATACCCTGTCAATGGAATGTGAGCAAAGGTAATGAATGTCACTTCTGGGATGGAGTGATTAAGAGCAGAGCCTCTACACCCTTTTCTCCTCTGTCTTCCAACTACATTCCAAAGGCTTTGAGGCCCTAGGAAATAGAGTCAGGACATAGAGGAAGCCTGGGCTCCTAATTCACTTCATGGAGAAAAGATCTCAGCAAATAAAAAATATCATGTTGGATTATGTCCTTAAAAGTACAAACTCTATTAGATAGATTTCCATCTTGGGCAGGTGAATACTCAAATACATAATAAGACTAAATAAAATATTTTTCTCCTGATATTCTGTTCATAAGACTATAATGATACTTGTCCAACTGTACAATAATTATGTGTTAACCTCTATGACTCCCCTCAAGACTGGGAGACCCTCCAAGGTAATGATAATGACTTTTTCACCTTTCCAGCTCAGCACCTAGATCAATACCAGGTATAGTATCCACAGTAACAAATATTTTGTGAATATATGAATGATGTGTAAATAGATGAATACAAGTATGAATAAATGAGTGGAGAGACTGGAGTATACAGAGAATAAAACTATTTTCATAACAAGACCACACAAATTACTTTCCATTTGACTTTAGAATGCATTTTTGAACTTATATTTAAATGTGGGTGTGTCCAAATCAATTCAAAATCATTCAAATAATAGAATTAAGTCAAACCATGAGAGGTTAAAAAAAAGAAAAGGAAAAAGCTTGTCTCTTTTGTTCTTCATCCTCAATTTCTCTCCCTAAACCTTTCTGGCTTAGGCAAAGCACCAACCTAACTTGAATTGTCCTTTTTCATTCAAAGTGTGTTACCTTCCTGCTGAGCGTCTTAAGTAAAAGATAAAGAATAAATATGTTCTCAGCTCCTGTGAGGCTGCAGGTTTAGTCTAGGTAAAGAAAGGGTAAAATAGAGAAGTTTGCCATTTTTTATATTACTTTCAAAGTTCTTCAAGGCTGTTTTAAGTCACATACCTGAATCAGAGGGTACCAAGCAGTCTGCTTAGGTATACAGTTCTGAATCTAATGTTTGTAAGTGGGACATGAGATAATGATCCCCTCAACACTTGGGGCTGCCTGGTACAGCCTGGGTTACCCAGAACCCTGGAACTATTCACATTCAGCCACAAATAGCTTCTCTAGGGTCTCCCAGGAAGGTTACCCGAGAGAGAGAGTCAGACAAAAGGTCAAAAGTGGTCTCGGATGGCAGACACAGTGAGAAACGCCACACCCATGGGTCCATCAAAGTTCTCTCGCCATTCAACCAGCGGGCATCAACTTGTGCAACAGCCAGCGGCGAGTATGCCAATGCTCATGGTGAACAAGAGATTGCTAGGACTGCTACAAGAACTAATGATCCAGAGCAAAGATACAGCAGGTCAGGGGCGGGAGTCCCAGGAGACCTTGTCAGCGTGGGTTTAGGTGGTTACCCGCCCATCTCTATCTTCACGTAAAGATGATATGACCGCCTAGTGGATGTGAAGGCTCTACCAGTCTGTGCCTTCTACCATCATTATTGGGACATACCTTACAAAAGCAACCACCAACTTGGAACGAAATCAGTCTCATACACATCATCAGATGATACTGCAATGAGTTTTTGTGTGCCAAAGAAAGAAGAAACTAGATTCTTTGAAAAACACTGGCTTAAAATTTTTGATCGTAAAAATGATTAAAATTTTGTCTAATGTGACGATCAAAAATAGAGAGATGTTATTAAAACATTGATTAGAATTACAGTCACAACTTCAAGAATAAGACCTGGTAAACAAAACAAAACAAACAGAAAAACCAAAAAACACTTATGTTTGTGGAAGCAACTACAAGTTTCTCAGTAAAAATCCTGAAAAGCATTACTTGAAAATTATGTAAATTAAGTATTTGATATCTTTCCCAATACTTTATACTTTATTATGGCTTGTTATTTTAAATTTTTATTTATATTA
The DNA here is from genome assembly GCF_964270905.1 of Leucopleurus acutus. Taxonomy (NCBI): domain Eukaryota; kingdom Metazoa; phylum Chordata; class Mammalia; order Artiodactyla; family Delphinidae; genus Leucopleurus; species Leucopleurus acutus. The sequence continues at coordinate 24,407 of NC_139154.1, read as the reverse complement.
GTTGTTTTACTTTATCATTGTTTAATATAAAGGCTATACAATTTTTACCAAGCTCCATTTAGATCCCCTCTAGTTTATTCTAGTATAGCATACAAGTATCATTTAATAAGTGTGCCATGAAGTGAAAACAGTAAGCAGTAGTACCTACCTATATAAGCAGCATATTAATATTCACAACTAGACAACGCCTTCTAGAGTCGAAGGGGGCAGAACCCAGAAGGTACCCTTAGCCTACTGATTAGGTAAATATTCAATTTAAGATGATATATTCCCTAGACCACACAAAAAATAGATACCAGTGTAATCATAAGATTTGAGGTCTGTAATTTTAGCTAGCAATGTAGCCCTTAAGGCAGCAATTGCTGGTGTTTCATGAATTAATTGCCTACCGTGGAGCTTTTCAACATAGAATACAAATTTAATCCCACACACCTTACTATTATAAAATTTACTTACATTTTTCATGACACATGCAGAATCTAAAGATTTATAAATATGGAGTAGATAATGCTTTCCATTTAAATTTGGCATCAAGCCATCGCTCTGAGACCAAAATAACAATGCAGACAACGCTGGTTTAAAAAAAATCCCAGATTTACTTAATTTTGGCTGTTTGTTCCTTTGCCTAAGTGTTTGTTTTTTCTTTTTTTTTTAATCTTACTCTCTAAAGCCAAGCCAAAGTTCTTTCTTCGAAGAATCAGATTTTTTGACTGATGGTGAAGCAGATGGATCACAAAATTAGGAGGTAGGACAACTGGATATTTCTGATTACAACTCTTTTACAGATTTGTTTGCTTGAGTATGGTTTTTTGCTTCTTATTTGAGCTAGAGTTTCCTCATCACTAGAATGAAGGTTTTCATTAAATATTTCTGAGTGTTCTTTTGAGCATCATGTGAATTTGTGATCCTGTCTAACTTGTTGCAGAAAAAATTTAAATGTATATAATCTTAGAAGTATTTATACTAGTTATAAATTCAAACAAAGTAGGGATTTTAAACGCTGAATTATCCTGATTTTATGCCATGCTGCCACTAATAAACAAACAGCAAGTTCCCTGATAGTGATTCTCTATTATGGGATATTGATATATTTTGGGATTTGGAGGTTGGATTGACCTCCCCCTGTTTACAAGACACAACTTTCTGATTTGCCACCTGCTATGTCTCCTATTCATCTTTTTGTAAGACTTTTTAAACATTCAGCAAAACCCTCATGGTACAGAATTTCCCCCAAGTGGCCCACATTTGAACAGTAGAATTCAACTGAGACTTGAAGATGGGCCACACGCAGCACACCCTGCTGACATGTTCCTCTACCCACGTCCCTCCTTTTCTCACTGCCTGGTAATTGAAGTGTATTTTTGTCATTGGTGTCAAAGCCTGTCTCCTAGGCTGTCTTATTATTTTTAAATCCCCGACAAGTCCACCACAGTGATCCAGCTCCTTGCACTTTATAGGTGCTCAAGATCTATTGGCCAAGCCAACACGTCTCTCTCAGTTTCTCTAGACTTGCAGGTCCTTAACTGCGGACCCTAGGGTGACTGGGAGACACAGCAGCTGGCCTGGAAGAAACTGTGCATAAACCACAGATTTTTACTTATGCAGCTTTGTGCATTAATTCTGGATAAGCACATGATAGAATGTCATATGTGTGAATTTTATTTTTCAGGTGTAGTGATGGTGGGAAAGAGGCTGGCAACAGCTATTGTAGACCACACTGCATTATAAAAAAATCTGATAAATCCAAGCAATTCAATTCAAAATGGTCAATTAAGGGGAAAAATGCAGTCATTTAACTTGATAATTCTACATGATACATTAAGTCTCTCACAGACTCCACCACAATGAAAGCGAAAAGAGTTGAATGAAGGTAGAGGAAGATTTTCTTTAAGGTCCACTACTTGATTTCTTTTAGCTCCTAAATATGTGGGAAGCAGTAAAGCATGGTGCTCAGGCCATTGTACTCACCTGATCTTGGAGTTGGGCAGTGTAATTTGTGCACTGGCTGAACAGATGGATAACTAATCATAGGCAAATTCTTAACTTTTCTCTTCCTCAGTGTCTTCATCTGTAAAATGGGGATATTATTGGTACTTACTTCTTAAGAGCTTTGTGAGGATTAACTACACTAATCCATGGACAAGAGACATGTTGTCTACATAACGGGTGCCCAATAAGTTACAGTGACTGTGTTGAGTTTTTGATACTGCCCATGACAACAATGATGGCATATGTCTATTTTTATCATTATAGTGTGATTACACGTCATATATGTTGTATCTCCTTGTTCTGAGATTAACATAGCCTCTTTTAGAAACCACCAAAAGGCTCAACAGTATTGGTGAGAAACATCTGTGAACAACAAACATTCAGACACAAACATTCAATTAAGACGACCGCTTCCAGAAGCAGTCTCTGAAGCATGTCTGATCTAGAAGGGATGCCCCCATGCACTTCCTGCTAGGAGAGAATCTTCTATTGTTGCCAGTCAGGATCATTCCCTGTTGGTTTAAATTAACCTGAAAAATCCTCAGCAGTTTAGGTACGTTTAGCTCAACATCGCAGATTGTTTATACCTGTGATGCAGGCACGTCAAAAAAACAACCACTGAGCCACTGGCTTAGGGTTTCCAGCTGAAGCTACAGCGGTTCTTTTCTGTAAGCACAGGAAATCAGCCAAGCTCAGTTTGCTTAAGACATTCAGGTAAACCGTTTGCTTTGTCAGAGCGCTCTCCCAGGAACGACCAAGATATTCCGAATCATTTACTTCTTTCCCATTCTTTTCATGAGGTGGATTCCCCAATCGTAAACACAAAGAAAGTGTTTAATCAGAAGCAGCCAGAAGTGATTGGTGATAACTGGGATTTAATGGCTCAATCTCAAATCTAGTTTCAGTTGTGTTTCACCAGAGATTTTTCAGATTCTTGCTATGAGAGTTTGGCAGAAGACAATAAAAATCATGATTTCCTCATTTTTTTCTGATGTTTTGCTACGGTGCTAAGTAATATGTTCAGTATTCCCCTGGAAATATATAAAGCACTTGACGTGGTGTGTTCATCACTTGCCTCTGACTAAAATGTCCAAATGACTGAGAATTAATGAAAATCATTATGGATAGGAGCAAAGGATGTGTACCAAGATGTTCACTAAAGCATTGTCTACAATTGTGAAAATGAAAACATATATTATAAACTGTATAACAATAGGCATGAAGTATTTACTACTACATGGACTACTATGAAACCATTAAAATAATGATGTAGAAACAAAAAAATGTGAAAAATGGGTTTTAAAATTAAACAATAACACACTAATATTAGATTATTTAGTTATTATTCTGGCTCCAACCAGAAGAAAAACAAACAGTAATTTGAGCATGGAAAGTGTAATGAAAAAACTATTAATTATGAAAGACGATTAGAGTAAGGAAGGAATGGCCAGCGACAAGTAAAGAGAACGCCAAAACACACAGTTAGCAGAAATAAGGAGAGCCGCTAACCCTCCAGTTGAAAAGAAGACCTCCTCCTCCCTGCCCACAGGACTGAGGTCCAGACCCGGTTGAAAAGAGCATGACTGTGGCTCACTGGATGGTAAAGAAGCTGCTGTGGTGTCTCCTGGTGGAACTTTCTGGAAATATGCCCTCTGTAAGTTGCTGGAAATCCACATTCTAGGGTTCCAGTAAAACTATGCACGGGGAGATTTCTCACCTGAGGCGCTACTCCAAAACTGCTTGATAGAAGATGCTGACGGAAGCTGTCGTCCACTGCTCTCTCTGCGCACTGCTGAAGCCGACTACCGGAGAAGTTGTGAGCCCCGGGAGCAGGGCTGAGGACGCCCTCGGAGCTGCAGGAGTGAGTGGGTGCTGAAGACGCCACCAAGAGCCTTCCCAGCAAGCACCGGGGCATCACGAAGCAACACCTTCCTCAGGTGCCATCAATTAGGAAAGCCTAACATCACACGAGCTGGCCAAGGAAAAACTATTTAAAGGACCCATAGCACTTTTCACAGAGCAAGTAACAAAAGAGTGAATTTCGAGCTGAGAGGCGGTAACCAATGTTACCTCAAGAAAAATTAAATTAAAACGGAGTTTTCTTTTTTTTTTTTTTTTTGCGGTACACGGGCCTCTCACTGTTGTGGCCTCTCCCGTTGCGGAGCACAGGCTCCGGACGCGCAGGCTCAGCGGCCATGGCTCACGGGCCCAGCCGCTCCACGGCATGTGGGATCTTCCCGGACCGGGGCACGAATCCGCGTCCCCTGCATCGGCAGGCAGACTCTCAACCACTGCGCCACCAGGGAAGCCCTAAAAAGGAGTTTTTATCACATAATCAGTGAAATGCAAATTCAAGCAATAAGATGCCATTTTTGACTAAAAAACAAACTGACACAAAGAGTATATAATATTAAAACGTTAACAATGGCTCTCTTTGGGTGGGAAATTACCAGAGAATTTCTCATTTTTCTTGGAGCATTGCCATATTCCTACAATATAAATGTACATAGATTTCCAATGCACAAAAATAAAATACAATTATCAACTCAGCTACCCAATAAACTTAATATTCACTCAATAACTTTTACTCTGTATTTAATTACAGCATAAAATGTAAGAACAAATGCAATATGGATGCTGCATATTAAAGGGACTCGATCAGTCTTACTCATTTTGTGGAATCAAGGAAAGGACCATTCAAGCGTTTCCATGAGTTTCTCTTCCATTCTACCTAAAACTCCCTCTTGCTGGAGGAATTCTGTCGATCAAATTCTAGTTATCCAAATCAACACATTTAATATATCTTACAGGAGTATTAGTGCTTTGTGTGGGGGGGGGAGGGGTGGTGGGTACAGGTGAAATAAGTTTAGGAAATGATCAATGTACCAAAGGTGAACAGGTTTACATATTACTGTTTCTATCTGTACATACCACACAGGTTTGTACAGAACTGCAATAGTGTTTGGATCTAGCTAGAGCCTGGATATGATTCTGCTTTACCAACCCAACAAGGAACTTCTTCTGTGCACATGATTGAATCAAGGTGAATGAACATGTTTGGGGGAAGTTTTAAAGGCTTACACAAAGAACTACAGCTCTGTCAAGTGATGTAATATAATTATAAAAGTTCTTTTAAAAAAATTTACTGTTGCCTTTCAGTCTACCTTCCTGTATTTTACTACACTCTACCTTATTTTAAATGTGATTTAAGGAAATGTTTTGCTCCATACTTCCTTAGTCTATCCCTCCCTTTCTTCCTCTTTGCCTTATAAAAGAATAAATATATAATCGAGCCAAAAAAAAAAAAACCCTCCAGCTTATTTGTACAAAAAAGCTTCAACTAGCAACCTAACTGTCCATCAACGGATGAATGGATAAAGATGTGGCACATATATGCAATGGAATATTACTCAGCCATAAAAAGAAATGAAATTGCGTTATTTGTAGTGAGGTGGATGGACCTAGAGTCTGTCACACAGAGTGAAGTAAGTCAGAAAGAGAAAAACAAATACTGTATGCTAACACATATATATGGAATCTAAAAAAAAAAAGGCTCTGAAGAACCTAGGGGCAGGACAGGAATAAAGACGCAGATGTAGAGAATGGACTTGAGGACACGGGGAGGGGGAAGGGTAAGCTGGGACGTAGTGAGAGAGTGGCATGGACATATATACACTACCAAATGTAAAATAGATAGCTAGTGGGAAGCAGCTGCATAGCACAGGGAGATCAGCTCGGTGCTTTGTGACCACTTAGAGGGGTGGTATAGGGAGGGTGGGAGGGAGGAAGACGCAAGAGGGAGGAGATATGGGGATATATGTATGTGTATAGCTGATTCACTTTGTTATAAAGCAGAAACTAACACACCATTGTAAAACAATTATACTCCAATAAAGATGTTAAAAAAAAATAAGCTTTAAAAAAAGCTTCAACTACAAAGGGACATGTTACCGCCTGCTACCATCAATATAATACCTAACAATTTATCATTGATGCTGTAAGAAAGTTAGTGGTGTACCTAAAACCATCTTTTATTTTAAATATCCCTTGTGCTAGTAATGATTTTCCTTTATTATCCCCAAGTCATATATTTAAACCTAAAGAGACAGACCCAATTTCACTTCTCTAAATTATTCTACTGTAACCACATGTACCCTAACTGTAGGAGATGCTTGAGCCATTTTCTACTTAAAATTCTGAAAGACTCGTGCTCACATAATCCCCACTGACACTTTTGCAAATGACCAAAAATTTCATCAAGGCCACTGGATCAGAACAATTAGTGGGTACATCAAGTAAAAAGCAATATAAAGGGTTAACACTAAGAATACCTTGAGGGAAAAGCCTAATTGTGTGCCTCTGTAGGTAAGACATCCATATTTCTTTTAAAATGCTGTTAGGGCAATACTACAGATGCATGTTAATATACCCTGCTTGATTTAAAAAAAAAACTTTAATGGTGGAACATATCAAATTCAAATTGCACAAGTTGCAGCGCTTGATTTTTCTTAAAAGGTCCATTTTTACTCCTTACTCTTCAATCTTGACATCACTTTTGGAATGCATCCCCAACACCTTCCCCCTGATCCAGGCAGCAGTGATATTTCCTTACATCTATGTTTCTTTTATCACACTGCATCATAATCATTTACTTAATCAACTTTCTGCTTCACTACAATATGAGTTCTGTGAAGCCAGGATCCATGTTTTATTAAGTTTGAATCTCCAAAGTTTAGTGGATTTGCTGTTTCAACAAATATTTATTAAATGTCTACTCTTTCCCAGATGTGTGTGCCGGGTATAAATAAGGTGGCTTGTCAAAAAGAGAGATGCGGTTCTTGGGCTCATGGAATTTAGAGTTCAGTGAGGGAAACAGTAAATTAACAAGAAAACATTCTAACAAATGATTACAAATTCATACAAGTTCTATAGTATAAAATAGAAAGACGTTGCGACACATATTAACCTGGGGGAATTTCTCGGGATAAACAGGACAAGGCCACCCTTGGAGGCTACTTGGAAGCCACTTGGAAGCATGTGAGGCTCAACATAAGGGAATAGAGTGTGTGAAGTTTCTGAGTCCAGGAGAACTCAGCAGGAATAAATGGAGGAGTGAAGAAATAAATGATTTGGAAATGAACACTGTGGCAACATGATGGAAAGTTGAAACATTACCTGTGTCTCTAAGAAGCTTATAAACAGCAAGGAAATTGAGCCCGAGAATCCCCATCCTTTCCGTCCTGCAAGTCACTCAACCTATTTCTATTCTTTTTTCTTTTAACCAAGGCAGACATTGCTAATCAATCACGGCATTCTTCCCCCCTAAGGCTGGACAGAGCTTAAATGTTTTTCTTAATTCAGTGCTTCTGCCAACAATTACCACTCATTCAAAATGGGCACTCAAGATGATACCCTTTTGCCCTTCCTGATGTAAGTGGTTAATACCATTTTTACCTAATTAATAAACATTTGATATTGGCTTGAGGGGGACAAGAGGTAGCAAACTGAGCTAATATATATAAAAAACAGTGAAGATTGTAAATGGATAAGCAGCCTGGCTCATTACAGGTGCTGAACTGATAGGAGTGATTATAATGATGCTGGGAAAATATGGGGCATCCAGTAATTGATGGGAGCTAGCATTTGAGGCTACTCCTGAGGGTGAGAGAAATTACCAAGTGGGAAGCACTGAGTCACTGAAGTCACTCTTTCATAACGCCATAGTTTTTAGCTAACATAACGTCATATGTTAGCTTGGGACAGCCAAGCTAATATTTTCTCAAAAATACAGAGAAAAGAATATCTTTACACTCAAGCAAAAAAAAAAAAAAAAAAAAGATAATCATCAGAAAGGATATATGCAGTTGGAAACTAGCATCTTGACCTAGTCCTAGTACATTTAGAAATGAAACCTCATCAGCTTTACTGACTTCACCACTTAGTCCATGTACCAGAACTTCAGCAAGCCAGAGTTAGCCAGTTTAAAACATTCAGTTTTCCCCCACCTGCACTGAGTGAACCATGCATCTTAGGTATAAAATGATAGCATTTATAATTCAGTAAGAGCTAAACCCAGAAGTACTCTAACATATTATTAAGGTTGAAAATTTCTTATAAACCAAAGAAATACAGAGGTTTAGTTCTTATGATGATATTAATTGGAAATACGTTGCATCTACTACATGTTGAGAATCTCCTTGGATATGAATTGATGCACTGAGACCTAGCCATAGGATATAGCTACCCAATCCACTGCCTACTTATAAGTTCTTCTGAATAAGATTTTATTATATATTGTTTCACTTTAGAACTGCCTATGTTGGGCAGAGTAGTCTTCCTGAGTTATAGTAATAGTTACCACTTTGAGTGTCTGTTTTATGTCAGTGCCATGCTAGACCTTTTATATATATTATTTATAATGCATACAATAACCCAGTAAAGACTGACCTGATTTCTACCTCACAGACAAGGCAACTGCAGTTCAGAGAATTTAAGGAACTTGTTCAATTTATGCAACTAAATCAATGTTAGGGATGGGATCTGGATGCAGTTCTGTCTCACTCCAGAGCTCATGTCATTTTCACTACCCTTTGTTTGCACGTTAGCTCTATCTCATTCCACAGCCACACACAGATTACGGAAAATTAGAGGACCACCCCAGACACCACATTTGTAAGGGCCTGCCTTTAGGAAGGGGGAAAGCGGGCTAGCTTGTGGGGGAGAGAGTTGTTCCCATCTGATGCTAGGGCTTGTATAGCCTCCATCAGCCCCGGAATCTCTCTGACAGCACCTGAGCAATGTATGTGATCAGCACTTTCCATCTTCCTTATGGTTACATATGCTGATTAATTTTTCCTGGTATAGATGCTCATTTGAACAAGTCACTCGTAAACAAGGCCAGGTGTAGGGCCCATTTCCTGCTCCACCCACTTTATTGAAGCCAAATACTCCATCTATATCCTTCCCGAGTTGTATCTCACAGTTATAGACAATAGGCACTGTGAGTCTTAAGCATGAATAGATTGACATAAAAGCATTCTCTTCACTAAAAGGAAAAAAAAAAGTACACTTACTGGGTGATAATATGGCAGGAAGTCTGCTATATATCTTTATAAACAGGGTACCAAGGTATAATTATTCCACTTTAGCTCACAGATGCTTTCACTCGTTTCCTGATTTTTGTTTTGTTTTGTGCGGCTCACGACAGACCAATTCATTTTTGCAGAGATCAGTCCCTGCAGCTCAGGGCCAACTCTCATAGATACTCTGAATCAAGTACAGGGATGAGCAGCTGGGAAGATGGGGGAGGCGGTCAGGGAGGCAGGGAGACCTGAACAGATGAGTAACGGGGACCAGGAAGGAGGACAGAGGCTCCATACATGATTAAACATGAATATGGGCCCTCTTGCCAACCAGATGCATCATCTTTATGCAACTGGAATGACCCCTTTTCCCACACCTCCCTACGCTACACAGAATGCTTTGACTGATTTTTATTGACAGCTCAGCAGTAGCACACCGAGTAGAACAGGTTGACAGTGTGGCAGATACCGCCATCCCTTTCCAATGTTTGTAGGCTTTCTGAGCAGGCCGTGGGCGTCCCGTGCACCTCACTCCTCTTCTAGCAGAGGCCAAGCGATGCAGACATTAACTATGCACCTAAATGAGACTCCTAATGAGACAGAGCAGGACCCTATGATCCTTTCCCCTAACCATGTCCTCTGCCTGCTTTTTGTCTGTGGAAATACTTTAGCCCAAAATTAAGTTTAATCAGAGAAGTGAGAAAATGCAGAAGCAAAAAATAAAAGCAAACAGGACAAAACAATAATAATTTATCAGTAAGCAAAGTTAAGGACATTTAGTTCCTCCTCAATGGCTATAGATAATATTCTGAGCCATATCCTGTGAGCTGTGTGAAACCCCACTAGGTGAAGAAGTTAAGTACGTGATGACCAGACTGTAGGCATGACATAAGCTGCCACAATTCACAATTCTGAGAACGGGCCTCAAAGAAATGAGAACGAACCGACCCTGGAACTGAAGACTAACTGTACTTAAAACAATCAAGATGACACTGGTCAGACCACCGATGACCAATTTCAAGATGACGGTCAGAGCTGACTGTGCTGTTTCTGCGTGTAGCCCCCCTCCCTCCGTCTATAAAAGCTCTTGCCCCCTCATTGGGTGGGTGTGGGGAGTTGGCCTTCGGACAGGCGTCCTCCCTCCCACACCCCCTGGTCGCCGGCACCCAAAACAAAGTAAACTTTCCTTTCCACCAACCTTGCCTCTTTACTTGCTTTTGAGCGGCGAGCAGCTAGACCCCACCTCCGGTTACACTAACAGGAAAGGCAAAGAGAAAAAATCATTTAAAAACATGATGTAGAGAACACAGATGTAGAGAACAAATGTATGGACACCAAGGGGGGAAAGTGGCGAGGGGAGGGTGGTGGTGGGATGAATTGGGAGATTGGGATTGACATATATACACTAATATGTATAAAATGGATAACTAATGAGAACCTGCTGTATAAAATAATAAATAAAATTAAATTAAAAAAAAAAACGTAAGTGGCATTTTATGCACCAGTTCAAATAAAGGGGAACCTAATCATTGTGAATGATAAACCAGTTTGTGAAAAACCCACTGCTTATTAGAACAGCATGCTCCATGTAAAAAGAAATTTTCTAATGGTAAATATAGCAGAAGGCTACAATTACAACCGTTCAATGATTGCAATCCACAGAAAAGCCATTTAGTGATCAATTGGAGAGCAAGAGGAGATTATCACCTGTTTAAGCTTCCACTGATTCTATCAAGTTGTTTGCCTGGCAGTAGCTAGGCTATGATGGAAAAGCTGAGAAAAACTCATTTTTCCCCTATCTAAATATTAGTAATTGCAAGCATTCATTTTGAAAGATTTGTGGCTCTTTGGGAGAAAAGGATCTGCTTGACAACTACTAATTATACTTAATAATAAATAATACTTATCATTTACATAATTATTTTCATATTTAAATCCTTTCACAGATTTTGTTTCCTCATATGGAATATCAGTGCAACTTGACTGCATATAATGTTATGATATTTCTGTGAAACCAGCCCCAAGTAGTAAGCTTTCATAAGAAAATTGGGGCCTTAATCTTATCTATATTAACAAGTGTTAACAAATCATTAGAATTTCCTTGTTCAGCACCTGAAGAGGCGGGCAGTATTGAACAACTATCTGAGGAACACTGAACTGACTTTTTGGCAAAACACCCAGTTAACGCCAAAACTGTGCAAAAATATTTAGAAGAGGCAGAGACATGAGGCAATAAGATCAATGAGAGACGTATTAAATTAAAAGAAATGCCTCTCTCTCTCTCTATCTGCCTACCTATCTATCAACAGGGTGAAAACAAAAGAGCGAAACAAATGAAATCAATATACTTAATATAGTTGTGAATGTAAAGGTCTGAATATAGATTTTTTAAAAATTGTCTGCATGAGTTGGATATTTGACCTAGTGAGTACATGTGTAGAAATTTATTCTAAGGATTTCACAGAAATCTAGGTACCATGGCATTAACTGGAATACTATTTGTAAAAAAGAAAAACTTGGAAATAATTTGTTTCCAACAATAGGGCATTGTTTAAATAAGTGATATCATATGTTGAAATATTAAATAATTTTTAAATTTTCTAAATGAGGAATATTAGATCATGTGGGAAATTGTCATGATAACATTAGGTGAAAAGGTACTGGAAATAAAAATTATATAAACAGTATATCTTATCCTTATTAAATAATGTATGTATAAAATATGTAAATATATATGTTTATATAAATATATATGCACATATAAGTGGGAAAATGCAAAAATGGAAAAGATAATATTTATCTCAGAGTTCTGCAAGTGTATTTTTCCTTTACATTTTTCTGTATTTTATAATTTTTCTACCATATTAACTTAATTACTATGTATTTTTGAACAACTATTTTTTAAAATTGTTTTTACATATAGAGTGGTCACGTGTTTGCTTAACAGAGTGCAAGTGAAAAATAAAGGCTGTTTTTGTGGTTCTCATGATGTTTAAAAGACTAAAACAAGTTCTGAGACCGCGAAGTCTACTTTGGCCACACAATTCCACAGCTAGTCTGGGAGCTCATCATAAGACTATCAAGCAACTGGGTGAAAAAGATATATGCTGCAACACTATTTATAATAGGAGAAACAAGGAACCAACATTAAGGTCTACCGAAAGGGGATTTATGAAATGAATGGTGGTACAACCACTGCCTAGAGCTACAGCTATTAAAATGATCATGTTCCGGGAACACAAATTCACCCAGGAGGGGCTGTTCTTGCAGGCTGTTTGTATCAAACAGGAAACGCTGACGATGAAGCTCTCATTGGAGAACACCTCCCAGGGCATCAGATGTACCTGCGCTTCAACTTCCCCCACATCCAGGTAAGGCTGCACACCAAGTATCACCAGACTGTCCACTTTTCAGGAGAAGCTGCAACATGCCTAGGCTTTTCAGATGTTGTGCAGGCCCGGGGGTGGGACTGGGGGGTGGGAAATAAAATGTCTATGGGCTGAATTTAACTAGTCAGCCAAGAGTTTGCAAACTTTGATGCAGAATTAAATTTATAACTATGTAATAATGTCCAATGCTTACATTAAATTTTAAAACGGGTTTAAAACATTATGTTTTTATTTAGGTTAAACTATGTGTATATATTAGTATGTTTGTGTGATGTTCACACAAATGAACATACACACAATATAGGGAGATAAAAAGCAGAGATGAATGGATCTGAAAGTACTTTTCTTTGGGTAATGGGTTATTTTGAATGACTTCAGGGGTTTTTTTCCATACTACTCTATATCTATATTCTATTATATAAAATATTGTATATTTATACTATTCTGTATTTTTATTTTTGAAACAAACACATGCAGATTTTATGATATAAGAATTAGACAATTATACTTAATAGAAATATAGATTTCCTTTTTTGCATATGTTGTCTCATTCTGTCTCAAAAGGACCATGTCAGAAGCACTAGATCCAGTTCTGAGCATTGCCTTTTTGGGAGTATTTTAGAAAACAAAAGCAAGTACAAACATCAATAAACAAGATGGGGAAGGGCCTAGACATACTTTCACAGGATTTTTAGGAAAAAACATTAGATGGTTTCCTGAAGAAAAGTAGACTTCAGTTGTGTGATAATGGACTACAAAGATGTGAAGTGCAAACATGGGTATTTGAAACTCAAATATTTTTCTCTGTAGTTCCATCAGGTCAAGCTAAGACCAATGGGTGACATGCTTCAGGAAGGCAACTATAAGGAAGTACTTTGTAGAAATTATAGCTGTTCGTATGCTGGATGACTTAACTCACCAAGTAGAGCATTCAAGATACGAGGAGAGCTCAAACAGAGGCCAGATTACCAGTACTTTTATAGCATGAACTCTTACACTGGATGAGGTGATAAAACAGATGACGTCAACTTCTAAAATCGAGATCATATTTCCCTTTGAGTCCTAACACTATGATAATATAATCTCAGTTATGGTATAAAGCAGGTAACTGATTTGAGAAGGGTACTGAGTTTGAGGACATATTGACTGATTCATTCCACAGATACTTTACTAAGGGACTATGCTAAGGGCCTGGGATCCCATGAAACAAAATGCCAGCAGGAGTGAATCTCTTTAATGAAGCAAAGTATGTGGAAGACAAATCATTAAATGCTTACTTACAGTAAAGCATGCAATGTATCCTGAAATAGGATATATAAATGACTATATGTCCAGGGCTTGCCCCAAGAGCAAGTCTTCTCTAAATGGATTCTTTTCTTTTCTCTTTCTTTACCTTGTCTTCCCCACTTATACCTCTACTCTCTGCTTCAGTGAAAGATATTTCTCCTTTCCACTTCTAGCTGAAAAAAAAAACAAGTCTCAGGTGTCAATTTACTATGTAACTGTGGGCCCTTCTCTGTATTACAAAACAAGACTCAGGGGACAGTGAGTCCTGATATCATGACCTCCAAAAGGGTCACAAGGGATCTCTGAAAATTTCAATCGTTTTAGAGTCTTTTCTACATCTTTTCCAATGATTCAGGTATGGAGGTTTCTATATCTTGGGCCTAGAATTCCTTCTACTGAGTGGCGAGTCGATGTGGTTTTAGTGCTTATATCCTATAAGTTCTTTTAATTAGTGTCTTATAGCCTCCCAAAGTGTTTATATATATATGACTGGCCACCATTTAAAATGAAAAAAATAATTTACATTGCTACTTATCCTCATTGAGTTGCCCATTTAAGAAGCAGAACTGCACTGTCAGGGCATCCACTTTTGTAATACCTTAGCCATAGTATTTTAACATATATAGTAGTTCTCAATATTTACAGTGTATTGGAAGCACCATATTAGTCAGGGTACTCCAGAGAAACAGAACCAATAGGAGATATATAATAAATATAATGTAATCTATGTAATTGCTTTAACATATGTAATTGATATTAAACATATTAAATATATTGTATATTAAATAGAAGCTGGAAACTAGGAAATCCAGGGGTGTAGTTTTCAGAACTGACGTAAGCCACAGTCAGAGGGCAGGGGATCAGATCAAACACTCAGGCAGAGAGAGCAAATTCTCCTTTCCTCTGACTTTTTATTCTTTTGGGGCCCTCAAGAGATTGGATGAGGCCCACCTACACTGGAGAGGGAAATCTGCTTTACTCCATCTACCAATTCAAATGCTAATCTCATCTGGGAACACCCTCACAGACCCACCCAGAAATAATGTTTAGCAAAATATCTGTGTATCTCAGGATATAGTTGAGAGTTGACACTTAAAATTAACCATTACATTCTGCAAACCTTAAAATATACCAATGCCTCAGTCCAACCTCCAGAAATTCATATTTAATTGGTAAAAATTACAGGCTGGGCTTTAAGATTATCAAAAGCTCCCCAGGAGATTTCAATGAATCACCAAAAGTTAAGAACCATTAACATCATAGAACATTTCTTTCTTGATGAGAAATCAAAATGCTTCTCACTTTTAGCGTTGATGCCCTGGGAGAGATATTATCTACCTGTGTAAGGTGCCTTCAGAGTATCCCACTGTACCCCATGTAGTCAGTATTTTCAAACAGGCCACTGCAAACATGTGCCTCCAAGTCTGGTCAAAGTCAATCCAAATATTTTTCCCCAATATGGTAGTAGATGGGTAGAATTTCTTTTATGATCACCACGTTGTATGGTAGGCAAAATTATTCCCATGTAGAGGGTGAACTGAGATTCAGAGAAAAATAGGGGTGCATATTGCCACAAAGCTAGCAAATGTAAAAAAAAGGAAAAGGTCAAGTTTTCTGATCTGAGTTAAATAAGTAGTAGGTATCATTATTTTATTTATTCCACAGATACTACTGTCAGGGGTGAGTAGAAAAAAAGCAAATGAATAAAAATGTAGGCAGCCTATGAACGGGAAGATTAGCTAGCATCCTTCACACAAAAGACCTGATATGTACTCGGCCACTAGGGAGGTTTAGTCAGCTGTATTTTACAGTCCCATAAATGGAAAGAAGCATCATGACAAAAGGAAATGTACTATGTACATTTACACATGTACTATGAATCCAGGAAAAAACACATCAAATTAAATAAATAATTCACGGGCAGAGCAAAGATTACAGAGTTGGCTCTGATAACAAAGTATCTAAAATAAATGGTGATGTGTTTCTCCAACCACACAGGCTGCCAGTCCAGGTGCAAAGGAAAATAAATAAAACTATTATAGATCTAGTAAGAGTTAAACAGACAATAAAAACCAACAATGGAGATGAATTTTAAGTTGGTGATTCTTTGAACAATCTTCAAAAGATTTCATTTGCTCTGTTAACGCAATGTCAAGTCCATTTTAGAAATAAAAGAACATTTTTCTGCTTGCTAGAGTTTAGACATAAATCCTCAAACTGTATTAAATCAAGATGCTGCTAGAATCATAGCGCTAAAGATCATCAAGGATTATTAAAGAACTATAGTCACTCCCTCATTTTACAGGTGAGAAAACCAAGGTGGTAAATGACTGTGTGATGGGCTGAAAGTCCACATGATTCCCATCAGTGGCCAAAACAAGATTAGAATGCAGGTCTCCCATTTCCTCTTCACTTAATTAGTCATCATTCTTTAGTCATTTTGAGCACAACTAGTGCACTGCTGTTTGAAACCTGACCTTTCCAATGGCAGTCAAAATGCCATACTTTAATAGTGCTTCCATTGTCTTTGACCAGAATATTAAATAACTGGCAATCATGTTCTGAGCTTCTTTCCAGATGAATTATATGTTAAGCTCTATTTCAATATTGATTTGTAATATACTTTAAAGCATGTTGATCTTCCTCTGGTCTCTTCTTACAGTTCTGAGCTACATGAATGCTAGAGTTCCTAAAATTTGTGATTTTCTGAATGGCCATCTCTACTATGTCCACCAACCCAACAATAGTCACTGCTTGTTGCTAGACAGAAAAAAAAAAGTTAATAAATTTACAAGTGGAATCCTGTGTTCGTTTTTTTTTAAATGAAAAACAGAAACCTATTTGATTTAGAATCTAAACCCTAGAAGCATACACAGGGCTTAAAGAAATGTATGATTCTTCTATGGAATATTGGAGAATTCTTGTTTAATCAATGGAAGCACATCATTAGTTTACTCAGGTCCCTAAAAAGGTGGAGGACCTCACTTAAAAGAAACAAGTGACTATCTTAGTTAATGTAAATAGAAATGCATTTCCAGCTTATTTATGGTTGTTCATTTCTATACCATACATACAGTGGTCTGTTTCTCAGGACATCAGTATAAAAGGCAAATTGATAGGTGAGAAGGATAAGTCGTATAATAAAAAAGTTACAAGCATGGGCTACATGACATGGACAAGTTACTCAGCCTTTCTAATCTTCCATATGCACATCTATAAAACAGGGAATAAAACATATTACAAAGAGATATGCTTCTCCTCCCACCATGCTTCGGCCTTCACATGTTTGGGAGGCATAGGAGATCCAGTGCCTTTCCCCTCCATCCTATTCTTGGAAGAGGAATTGTTAATGTTATTGGTCAGTAACCAGAACATCTATGGAGCAATGGGTAGAATTATTACATTTGAAAGTGACAAACGTGTCACATGGCTCTGTCCCAGTAGCTCAGCTTATGATTCACAGAATAAGGCATGTTAGCTTAAGCTTGTCCCATGACCTAGTCATCTGTGATTTGGGGGCAAGAGAAAGAGAGAAGGAAAGCCTCAATTAGAATTCCAAAATGAAGTAACAGCGGCTAGCTCACTAGTAATAAATAATACTTTGGTCTTTTCTGATTATCGTTTCTTGTGTATGGATCCCTTGGCAGGAAACTTAACCACCCACTTCAGAGGTCTGTTATGAAGTCCGATATGGTATAAAAAGTGCACAGTGCAGTGCCTCATATGCAATAAGCTGTCAAAGAATATTATCTAGATGACCTTGGATTTGCACTTAAATGTTTGTTATTAAGTCAGTTTGCATGGGACTAGTATCCAGAGCCTCAGGATAAAGTAGATTCATGTGAGTTAATAAATGAAAAGCTCTCTGAAATTCTAGATGGCAGGTCATGCTAACTCAGGTAAGTGGAAGCTGGTGGCTGGGCGTTCCCTCAGGACACGTGTTTTGATGGAATGAGGACTCAGGGTGTAGAAATCAGCTTGGCAGTGGATGGTAAACCACTGCCCAGCACATGCTGCCTCCTGTTAAGCAGAAGGCTCTCATGCAAATTGCCTTCTGAATCATTAGCTGTCGGCAACCCTCATCTCTCCTCCTGCAGCTGTTCTTTCTGATTTTGCCTGCAAACTTTTCATATTGGGCAGGCTCCCAAGCCAAACAAGTTGCCCCTCTGTAGGCTTTGTTCCTGGGGGCGAGAAGTGAACCTCACAGATAAGTCAAAGTAAGGATGCACCATGGACTAATACACACTGAAGGAACAGACTCCTGCAAGCTAAGGTGATGAATGCCTTTGAAAGTAATTTTCATGCGGCTTCCTATGAGAATGTCAGCCAGGCTCCAGAAGTTATATGCTGCAATTTAAAAATTATCTGCCTCTGTAGACTTCTAAAGCTTCTATCAGCTAAGAAGTATCTTTTTAAAAAAAGAAAATATTTTTATACAATTTTAAAGACTACTTTCCATTTATTACAAAATATTGGCTATATTCCCCCTGTTGTACAATACATCCTGGAGCCTACTTTACACCAAATAGTTTGTACTTCCCACTTCCCAATTCCAACTCTTAAATTGCCTTTCCCCCCTCCCCCACTGGCAATTACTAGTTTGTTCTCTATATCTGTGAGTCTGCTTCTTTTATGTTATATTCACTAGTTTGTTTTATTTCTTAGATTCCACATATAAGCGATATCATACAGTATTTATCTTCCTCTGTCTGACTTGTTTCTCTTAGAATAATGCCCTCCAAGTCCATCCATGTTGCTGCAAATGGCAAAATTAATTTCATTCTTTTTTATGGCTGAGTAGTATTTATATATATATGTATGCAAATATATAAATTTAAATTATATATATATTATATATATATATATATATATATATATATAAAATCTTCTTTATCCATTGATCTGTTGATGGACACAGGTTGTTTCCACGTCTTGGCAATCGTAAATAACGCCTCTATGATGCTGCGAACATTGGGGTGCATGTATCTTTTTGAATTATAGTTTTTGTCTGGATATATGCCCAGGAGTGGGATTGCTGGATCATATGGTAATTCTATTTTTAGCTTTTGAGGGACCTCCGTACTGTTTTCCACAGTGGCTGTACCAATTTATTACATTCCCACCAGAGGAATGTGTGGGAAATCTCTGTACCTTGTGCTCAATTTTACTGTGAACCTAAAACTTAATTAATTAATTCCCAGCAGCATTAGCAAATAAGACCATGCATTTTTTTTAAAAATCTTTTTTGAAGGCATAGTAAATATCTGCTGAATAAAATGAGAAACTCTATCTTGATTGGGTGGATTAAATCAGCAGAAACTAAGCTTCACCTGTGATTTTAGCAGCTGAACTGGTTGAGAAATTCAAAGCAGAACAGGCACAAGTCCTCTCTGAACAAGGTAAGGTACAAGAAAAGGAAGGATGGATGTTGTAGGCAAATCATAACACTCTACCATGGCTAAATATAATATCAGGAATTAAATAACTTGAAATCATATAAAAGTTTCCTTTACTCGTACGCCCCCTCCCGCATAAAGTGGAAGGTGAGCACAAATGTAAATCAAGCAGGCAGAGGCTCCCACTATCTTATATATGAAATCAAAATTTTAAAGTGTTTTCTTCAGAATCCCTTTTGCCTGGGTGCAGAAGAAAACGTAGCTGATCAGTGCACCCAAAGGTAAAATGAAAAATAGTAAAAGAAAGTTTTTCTACATTTTTGAATTTAAAATCTGAAATACATTTCTTTAACACTCTTCTTATTTATACCCATGTACCTTAAAAACCAAAATTAAAATTAAATTGTATTAGAGCAGAGGAGCAAAAATTTCCAGCCAATCCAAAGGTTAAGTGGTGCCTCTGATACATTGTTTGAATAAAGTTACGAATCCATATCCAGACTCAGCTAGAAAATTAAAGCGTGCTGTGATCACTCGGTATGAAGAGGGGTCATGGCAATTGATTTTATTTATACACACTTTCATACATAATAATTTATCAAATTTGTCCTATGCCACTTTCCATGCTTATTTAATCCTCATTTAATCTCTACCAAATGAATACTGTGAAACATGTTTAATCATTATTCCCATTTCCAAGATGTGGAAACTGAGGCAGGAAGTATGGTACATGAAAATTCAGAAATTTTGTCACTCCAAATATCTCCAGGTCTAGCTCTTTAACCTGTATAATAGTCTTTTTCTCTTTTCCTTGCTGTGTGAACCTTTCATCTTCTCCCACTGTCAAATTCAAATGTTAACTCTAACCTCTCTTGACCTCCGCTATCCACTGGAGGATGCCTTCTGGCTTCCTAGAAAAGCCTCACCATTCTTAGCAGAGTACTTGAGATCTAGCAGGTGCTTTGTTAAGTAAATGAGTTAATAAACATATGAGAGAGCATTCAAATTGCCATTTAAGGGATGGAGAAACAGGCTCTGAAAGATTAAGTAACTTCCTTCATGTAAGGGGTCAAGCTGGAATTCAGATTCTGAAGCCCAAGTGATCATCCTCAGAATAATCTAAGTTATCTTCATTGGGATAGAATATGCTCAGTCTATATCCCTCACTAGACTCTAAGGAACAAGAAGGCAGTACTAGGTACCTAATGCACTTCATTTTGGGTAAATTTTTCATTTATGCAAAACTACTTGTGTAAAGATAGACTAAAGCCTTAAGCTTTCCCTGCTGGATTCCCTGCTCAACTGTGAGTACTCCTGTGATGAAAACTCGCCTAATGCACTGAATGACCTTGACCAAGCAGCTTTCCTTTACAGCCTCCATTTTCTTTTCTGTAAAATACTGTTGACAGGACATGTTCCACCTGCCTCATAGAAATGCGTTTATAAAGCACTTTGGAAAGCATGAAGCTTTCTTTTTTTTTTTTTTTTCGGTACGTGGGCCTCTCACTGTTGTGGCCTCTCCTGTTGCGGAGCACAGGCTCTGGATGCGCAGGCTCAGCAGCCAGGGCTCACGGGCCCAGCCGCTCCACGGCATGTGGGACCTTCCCGGACCGGGGCACGACCCTGTGTCCCCTGCATCGGCAGGCGGACTCTCAACCACTGCACCACCAGGGAAGCCCAAGCATGAAGCTTTCTTCAAAAGCAAGCAAGTATTTTAAATGTCATTATTATAGGACTCCTTAAAAGGAGCCTTTTTATGGTGAAAAGAAACCTTAGCTTATCAATTGTGCAACTCAACCACAGAAAAGTTAAGGCAGAACATGCATGACACAATAATAATTCCAAATAAATCCTTCTAATAGTTAAGTAAAGAGAAGTCAAAATTCTTCTCTGGACTATTTTGATTTCATACAAAGGGCATCCCTTTAGAAGTTATGGAAGTTCAGATACAGAGCCTCAAACTCTAGACTGCAATGTGACATTTGTTTCTGAACTTCTGCTGCCAGTCTTGCTAACAGTTCACTTGCAATGTAATATATTACTGCATTTCATTTCGAGGCAAGAACATTATTTACTCACAGGAGAAATACTTTCCTGAGGAAAGACTGTCTTTGGAAACTTTCAAGGACATCTGAGAAATGCTTCAGCCCAAGCCACAAAATTATGGGCATGCTTTTGTGCCGCTCTGTTCCCAGGGCACCATTTTTAAAAATCTTTCATTTAAGTTTATTGCAAGCATCCATCTTCCCTTTCCAGAAAAAATAGCAATTAACACAACTTCATTGATTTCCAGTTTTCCTAGGTGTCATTTGATAATGCATATATTGTAAGCAGTTCACATCATCATTTTCATCGCTTTCAACATTTTGCATGTTGTCTCCCTACCTGAATTGTGACTTTTTGTATGGAAAGTTTTATTTATCACTTGCATCTTACTTTGAATAAGTCTGAAATCAACATTCAGTATTATTTAATTATTTTTATTTTCTTCACTATGTTTCTAACTTAGCAAACTATGGGTAAAAATGCCATGTAACAACAATATGTAATATTTACATAGAGCCCATGTAGTGAACATAGTCCTAAACTCTTACCAAATCCTCACCAGACCCTATAAAGTAGGTACTATTAACCTTGTCATTTGATAGATGAGAAAACTGATGCATAAACTGGTTAAGTAACCTGTCTGAGGTCAGATAGCTAGTGATTACTTTCCCCATCAGCGCCACTGCTTAGTTAATGCGTCCTTCCCATCTCAGTTCAAATGGCACTGACACAAAAAAGCCTTTCTTTGACCTCCTGAAAATACTGGGTCTCGTTGCTTTTACAGCATCATATGTTTATTATTCATTTCACATATTTGTGTGATTATCTAATTATATTTGAACGTATTTTTCCTAAGGGTAACTCTAGTCCAGCTGTGCTTTCCAAATTATGAAATCCGGGACTACGTGGGCTATGTCTGTTTTGCTTATTACTGTAGTTTCAGTATTTGGTGCATGGTAAGTATTCAGGAAATGTGCTGGATGGATGAATACAGGACTTTGCAAGAACAAATAAATAAATGACTGGATCAATAAATTTGGTTGATCACAACATAAACAACAGTGCCATGTTAAAATTTTTCTCTGGGTCTATACACAAACTCTTCTCAGACAGGGATCCTGTTTGCTGTCTACACCACCAGTTGGGAGAGAAAAAAGCCAATCAAGGTCTGACTGTCATTATGTGTACAGGCTGAAGCTGATGAATTAGGTTGAGAGACAGGGTGATTTAGGAATAATTTTACTTCTGGCTGAACTATATATAGAACCAAGTCTTACGTAATAAAAAAAAATCTACTCTTAATATGTTTGTGTGAAGAATGAAATAGGAGCATCAAGCCCATTAATTGTGATATTTAATTATATCGTCCCATTTCCACATTCATTTCCATGAATTTGGATGCCTTTAGGTCAAGCTAACCCAAGCATTTACACCACTATGATAAATAGTGAAATATCAATGGATACACAGAAAGAAAATTTCCCAAATTTAGCAGAGAACACATTAGCATGAACTTGTAAATTTAACATTCAAGTTCATTGGCGCGCAGAGAACCAAGTGACTTTTGTTAAAGTAGGAAACTTTATGACTACTTTAGTAGTCATACTAAATGACTCAATGAACATTGAGAAAGTGCTCCCTATCTTAAAACCAGGACATTAGAATTATTTTAATGAATTTATTTTTTGCATATCTGCCATCTAGGTGACAGTAAAACTCAATATTTATACATCAGATTTTTAAAACATTGCGCATATATACTGTATACTGCCACAGAATACAAGTTGCCCCCAAATCTCCAAGATACAATATGGGATCAAACAAACAAACAGAATGACAAGAAAAACCAACTGTAATATTTTGACACCTCTTAATTATTAAATAATTATGTTTCGAGAAATAGAAGTTTAAAAATTGTGCTCTGAAGAGTATTTAAAATATGAATGAACCTTCAAGATGGCAGAGGAGTAAGACGTGGAGATCACCTTCCTCTCCACAAACACATCAGAAATACATCTACATGTGGAACAACTACAGAACACCTACTGAACACTGGCAGAAGACCTCAGACTTCCCAAAAGGCAAGAAACTCCCCACGTACTTGGGTAGGGCAAAAGAAAAAAGAAAAAACAGAGACAAAAGAATAGGGATGGGACCTGCACCTTTGGGAGGGAGCTGTGAAGGAGGAAAAGTTTCCACACACTATGAAGCCCCTTCACTGGTAGAGACAGGGAGCAGTGGGTGGGGGGAAGCTTTGGAGACACGGAGGAGAGCACAGCAACAGGGGTGCGAAAGGCAAAGCGGACAGCATCCCGCACAGATCGGTGCTGACCAGCACTCACCAGCCTCAGAGGTTTCTCTGCTCACCTGCCAGGGCAGGTGGGGGCTGGGAGCTGAGGCTCGGGCTTCAGAGGTGAGATCCCAGGTAGAGGACTGGGGTTGGCTGTGTGAACACAGCCTGAAGGGGGCTAGTGTGCCACAGCTAGCTGGGAGAGAGTCCAGGAAAATGTCTGGATCTGCCTAAGAGGCAAGACACCACTGTTTCGGGGTGCACAAGGAGAGGGGATTAATAAAGCACTGCCGAAATGAGCTCCAGAGATGGGCGCGAGCCGTGGCTATCAGCGCGGACCCCAGAAACAGGCATAAGATGCTAAGGCTGCTGCTGCAGCCACCAAGAATCCTGTGTGAAAGCACAAGCCACTGTCCACACTTCCCCTCCCGGGAGCTTTTGCAGCCCGCCATTGCCAGGGTCCCGAATTCCAGGGACAACTTCCGCAGGAGAACGCACGGCGCGCCTCAGGCTGGTGCAACATCACGCTGGCCTCTGCTGCAGCAGGCTCGCCCCACACTCCGTACCCCACCCTCCCCCCGGCCTGAGTGAGCCAGAGCCCCCGAAGCAGCTGCTCCTTTAACCCTGTACTGTCTGGGTGAAGAAAAGACGCCCTCAGGTGACCTACACGCAGAGGCGGGGCCAAATCCAAAGCTGAGCCCCAGGAGCTGTGTGAACAAAGAAGAAAAAGGGAAATCTATCCCAGCAGTGGAATACCTGAATAGACAATGAATCATCCCAAAATTGAGGCGGTGGACTTTCTGTGATTTTGTCTGTATAGCTTTGCTTATACCATTTGTCCTATGGTTCTGTCTGTACGTCTTTTGTTTTTTTGCTTTTTAGTATAGTTTATAGGGCTTGTTATCACTGGTGGTTTTCTTTTTTGGTT